>NC_073624.1:98190000-98815000 GCF_029407905.1 Bubalus kerabau
TACTGCCACACCAGACTTCTGCAGGGATCTCCCTTCAGCCTCGCTGGTATGTTGAGGGACTGGAACATGGTGGTCAGAACAGGCGCTCTGGAGCCAGGCTGCTCAGATTCCAGTTCTGGCTTCAGCACTTCAGAATGTTGCACCCTGAGCAAGTTCCTTAACCACATCATTTACACAGACACTTTTAATATATTAAGTATATTAATAAATTATATATTAAACATAAAATTATATCTGTATAAACTTGTGTAAGTATATACTGGTAAAATATAAAATATACATTTGTAGTGTATAAATATATACACATATACATATATGTCAAATTTTAGATATATTTATTATTTTATGCATATACTTTATATATACTATATTAAAGATTATATATGTGTATGTATACGTGTGTGTGTGTGTGTGTGTGTGTGTGTATCTATATCTATATCTGGAGAAGGAAATGGCAACCCACTGCAGTATTCTTGCCTGGAAAACACCATGAACAGAGAAACCTGTACAGAGTGAGTGAAAGTCTCTCAGTTGTGTCCGACTCTTTGTGACACCATAGACTGTAGCCCACCAGGCTCCTCTGCCCATGGAATTGGCAGGCAGATTCTCTACTACCTGAGCCTAGGGGTCACAAAAGAGTCCGACACAACTGAGCAACTGAGCAACAACAAATATACATATATAGGCTTCCCAGATGGTACAGTGGTAAAGAATTTGCCTGCCAATGCAGTAGATGCAGGAAATGGGATTTAATTCCTGGGTCAGGAAGACCCCTTGGAGGAGGAAATGGCAACCCCCTCTAGTATTCTTGCCTGTAAAATTCCATAGACAGAGGAGCCTGGTGGGTTGCAGTCCATGGGGTTGCAAAGAGTCAGACATGACTGAGTGCATGTGTGTGTGTGCACACACGCGCACACACATAAAATGCCCAACAGGTTCTAATATGTAGTAAGTGCTGTGTAAGTGTTAGCTTTTTTAAATTAATGGATCATTCCTTCTTACTCTGAAGGGACAGACATTATGGGAGAAGTCTGGAATTCTCTGGAAGACCCAAGGACTTTTTTCCTAAGCCCCTGAACCATTTCTCAAGCAGAGACTGTGTGACTGTCATGTGATGACAGGTGGGTCTGAGTGGCTCTCAGATTCTAGTTGGTTTGTATCACCATAGGATGTACTCATGGCAGAAGGGCAGATGTCTGATCTCCTCTGATATTTTCTCCTAAAAATTCAGGTTTGGAAATTAGTTCTTCAAGATGGTGACTGCCCAGATATTACTTCCATTTGAGGCCCAGTGTAAATATGAACATTTCCATGAAGCCTTCCTGATTCTCACTTGGAAATAAAATTTTCATATTTTGTGCTTCATCCATATTACATCTCTTGTGGCACCTATTGTTTTCATTTTAAAGGAAGCTTTGAACATTTTTATATATCTGTTAGATTTTTTGAGGAAGACTTGGTGTACAGTAAAACTCACCTAGATTTTTTAAGTGTATAGTTCTGAGTTTTGACTAACACATTTAGTTATATAACCACCAGCACCATAATTAAGTTATATAACATGTCCAACCAGTGCCCCTTTGCGGTCAATCCCTTCTGCAAAAGCTAGGCAGCCTGATCTGTCACGTAAATTAAGTCACGCCATGCCTCACCTTTTGAGTCTGACCTCTTTCACTTGCATAAACTTCATCCAGGTCAGATGTGGGTCAACAGTTTCCCCCTTTTCAGTGCTGAGTGGAATAATAGTATCCCATTATTGGATGTATCACAGTTCATTCATCCGTTCACCTGTGGAAGGACATTTGCATTCTTACAAGTCTCTTAAGATAATGAGTAAAGCTATTTGTTTGTATACAAGTTTTTGTGTGATGATAATTTTTCTTTTCTCTTGGGTGACTTTTTGGAGTGGGATTGCCAGGTTACTGGGTAAGTGTGTGTTTAACTTTGTAATTAACTGTCAAGCTGTTCTCCAAAGTGGCTGTACTGTTTTGTATTTCCACCCAGGATAGAATTCTGGTTTCTCTTATCCTTGCCAGCACTTAGTATGGTCAGTGTCCTTCTCTCTCTTTTCCCTTCTTCCTTCTTCCTCTCTCCTTTCATTTTTTTCCTTTCACTGGCATTATAATAGATGTGTAGGGGAGTAAAAATTTTTGTTGAGGTATAATATACTTACAGAAAAGTGTGCAAATCCTCTGTCAAACTTCATGAACTTTTACAAAATGAATGCATCCTTATAACCACCATCCTGATCAGAAATCAGGGCATTACCAGTGCCTCAAACAGCCCTGTGCCCCCTCCCTGTGTTGTGGACTGAATGTTGTGTCTCCCCCTCCCCTAATTCATATGTTGAAGCCTTAACCTCCAAAGTGATGGTATTAGGAGGTAGGGCCTTGGGAAAGTGATTAAGTCCTGAGGGTGGCGCTCTTCTGAATGGGGTTGCTCAGTGCTTAGTCATTCAGTCATGTCTGACTCTTTGTGACCCCATGGACTGTAGCCCGCCAGGCTCCTCTGTCCATGGGATTTGCCAGGCAAGAATACTGGATTAGGTTGCCAGTCCCTCCCTCCACCAGGGGATCTTCCCAACCCAGGGATCAAACCCAGGTCTCCTGCATTGCAGGAGGATTCTTTACCATCTGAGCCACCAGGAGAGCTAAGAAGAGACACTAGAGAACTTTCTTGTCTCTTTGCTCCATTCCCAAGGCAACCTTGTCCTAACTTCTGTCACCATAGATTAGTTTTTGGACCTTCTGTCAGTGAGATCATATGCTTACACTCTTTGTGTGGCTTCTTTTTCTCAGTATTATGTTTAAGAAGTTCATCCATGTTGTTGCATGTAGCTATAGTTGGTTTAGTTTCTTGCTGTAGAGCATTCCATTGTATGACTCTACCACAGTCTAACTATTCTCCTTGGGGTTGTTTCCAGTTTTTGTCTTTTATGAATGATACTTCTCTGAATATTCTTGTTGTCATTAAGGAGATACCACTGTCCGGTTCAGTAATTCACTAGAAGGACTCACAGAACTCAGAAATAAAGCTGTTACACTCAGTTATGGTTTATTATAGTGGAAGAATACAAACTACAATCATCAGTGGGAAAAGATTCATAAGGCGGAGTCCAGGAGGGTTCCAGGTGTGAGCCTCTGTCGTCTTCTCCCAGTGACAGCGTGTACTTCTCCTAGCAGTGATATGTGGCAGTATGTGCAGAATATTGCCAACCAGGGAAGCTCACCCCGGCCTTAGTGTTCAGGGACTTTACTGGGGGTAGGTCATGTAGACAGGGCGACTGCCCATGTGGTTGTCTTTAGTCTCCAGCTCCTCCAGAGGTCAAGCTGATAGATGCCATGTGGCTCAAGGCCCTGACTATAAATCACATTGTGATCTGGGATGCCCCAAAGCCCCTACATAAATAAAGAAACTCATTAGTCACGACTTCAAGAGCTTAGAGGTTATCTCCTAGGAGCTGTTCAAGAATCAAACCTTTGGGCAAAGATAAGCCATTACTGCATGCTTACTTGTATATGTCTTTTGATGAATATATATTGCATTTTTACTGGACATATATGGAGGAATGGAGTTGCTGTGTCATAACTTATGCATATGTTCAGCTTTAGTGGTTATTATCAACAGTTTTCTGAAGCAGCTGTATCAGTTTACATTCTCACCGGTAGTGGAAGAGCTCCATTTGTACCGTGTCTTCTCCAATACTTGCTGCTTCGAGATACTTCATTTTATTTCAGCCATTCTGGTGAGTGGGTAGTAAAAGATCACTGTATTTTCAATATGCATATCCCTGCTGAATAATGGTGAAGAGCACATTTCTGTGTGCCTATTAGTCACACAATTTATTTCCTCGGCATTTTTTATTATCAACCTCCTGTATTGTAATTCAATTCAGTTCACCTCAATTGAGTAAAACAGTCATATACAGCTCCTACTGTGTGCCAGACCCTGTGCTGAGGCAGTGAGGAATGTAACAGTGAACAAAATGTAGTTCTTGGCCTTCCCCCCCCCCCAACACATACACACAGAGGAAGATGCTCCTTTATGTATTGATGTGGAAAGATCCCCAATATATTCCAAGTTAAAAAAAAAAGTGCAGAAAAAACCACGTTTAGTATGCTATCATTTCTGTGGAATATTTGCAGAAGAAACGAATCCACACATGCATGCATACACATATATATTTAGTCTTGAATCATGCATAAACATTTTTCAGGAGGATAAATAGAAACTATAATAGCTACTTGTAAAGGAAGAAAACTAAGTGAATGGGGACTGATGCAGGAAGGGAAAGACACTTTTCACTGTACAGTTAATCTTCCATACCATCTGAGGTTTCAACTAATCATGAATTGAAAATATTTTTTAAAAAATCCATCAAGTTCTAAAAAGCAAAACTTGAATTTGCTGCACCCTGGCAACCATGTCCATGACATGGATATGGTATTTGGGTATTATAAGTAATCTAGAGATTGTGTCAAGTATACTGGTAGATGTGTGGAGGCTATATGCAAGTAGAATGCCATTTTTTTGTAAAGAACTTGAGCATCCTCAGATTTTGGTAACTGCAGGGCAGGGCAGTGGTGGAGGTGGGGTGTCCTGAAATCACTGTCTAGCAGGCAGTGAGGGGATGCCATTTTATACTCTGATGTGTGAGCAATGTAAATCTTTTTGCCTAAACCTAAGTCTTTTTATCTTTTAAAATAATTGTATAGAAATATTTAAGAAAAAAACAAAATATTGCTTCTGTCTCTATTTTGTTTATAGTGCAATTGGGAGGGATTGTGGGGGAGTTATGGACACTAGAATGGACGGTAGTGAAGGGGAGACTGCAGGGTCCTTTGATAAAACATACCTCATCCAGGGCTACCTCATCCAGGATATTTTTGGGGAAGTGGACTCCATGCACAATTTCCCAGAGGAACTAATGTCTAAGTTGAGACTGGAGGGCCAGTGAGACTTAATCTGGGAAAGTCTGGGGACTGGGAAGGATGTTGTTGATGGCGACCACAGCCTAGGTTGGAAGGTGTGGTGCTGTGTCCTGGGCTTCCAGCTGTGAGCAGTTCCATATCAGGGGATGGAGGGGCCCCGAGGGTGGGGAGGAGTAGCAGCAGTTAACTCTGGCCAGATCTTGAATGCTCAGTGAACTCTGGATGCCTAAGGCTTGGGAGCCACTTTAGAGTGTTTAAGCAGGAGAGCGATCAGAACAGACTTGCAGTTTAGAAAGATCACTTTGGCTGCAGGAGGCTATCAAAAATTATGGCACTGTGGATAAGAACTTTGGAGTCAAACCCAGTTAACCTACTTCTATAAATGAAGGAAAATAGCACCTCCCTCATAGAATTGTTGGAGAAATAGAATGAGAAAATGTGTATAGGATCATTATCACACTACCTAATAATACAAAGTAAACCTCCAATAAATACTAGATATTATTACAGCATTTTCCTGAGTTTGACCACTTCTCACCATCTCTGCCTCTACATTTCTAACCCTGGCCACCACCTTCTTTTACCTGGAACATTAGGGTAGCCCCCTAACAGGTCCACCAGCTGCCATGCCTGCCCCCATCAGTCTATTCCTTACAGCAACCAGACGTTTCTTCAAAATGTGACTCCATTAAAAACAAAGCCTAATTTTCCTAGTATGTGAAGGACTATAAAAAGATTGACAATCTAGTAGAAAAATGGGCAAAGAAGATAAATAGGCAATTTACAGGGGGGAAAAAAAACACTAATGGCACTGAAGTATGTGAATAATTGCTCAGCCTCATTCATAAGAAACATGCAAATTAAAACCATTTTTCCACCTATCTGATTGGCAAAGACCAATGAGTTTGATAATACTCTCTTTGATAATAGCAAGTAACATATTGTTCCTGGTAACTTGTTCCAAACCTTAATAGAAGGCAATCTAGCAATACTTGTCAAAAATACCAAAACACAAACCTTTTGATACAGCCATTTAATTATGTGAACTTACCCTGTAGCTGTAATGTCACTTATGTAAAACATCTATAAAAATTTATTGACTTCAGCATTGTTTGCAGTAACAAGATATGACTGACTCCCAGCCACCTCTGATTTCTTATTTCTCTTTTCCCTTGAACACTAAATTCAAGGGACAAGCCTATTATTCTAACATGCCAAGCATGCTCCTGCCTCAAAGCTGTGTTGACATGCTATTCCCTCTGCCTGGAATGTTGTTCTCTCTGCCTGAAATGTTCCCCCAGATGGCTAAATGGTTCAGTTCCTCTCTTCATTCAGTTCTCTGTTCAAATGTCATCCCTTCACAGAGACCTTCTCTACCTCGCTTTAAGTAGCAGCTTCCCATAATTCTGCTCCATTATAATGTTCTATTATTAATAGTTAACTTTTGCTGTGTAACAAGCCATATGCAAACCTAGTGTCTTAAAACAACAAACATGATTATTTTTTGACATTCCGTGGGTTGATTGGGCAGTTCTTCTGGCTAGGGCTGGTTTGGCTATAACCAGATGGTCTCAATGACCTCATTCACACGTGTAAGATCTTAGTTGGAACAGTTGAAGTGGCTGGGTTAATATTTGTTCACGTGGTGGCAGAAGAATCCTCAGAAGGAAGAATTTAGTCCACTAAGCATGCACTTTCCAGTATCCCGCTTGCACCTCATTTGGTGATGTCATGCTGGCTAAGGCATGCCATAGAGTTGAGCCAGAGTCACTGTGGGAGGAGAATACCCAAGGGTGTGGGTATGGGGGCGGTGGGGGCGGGTGTGACTAAGGATCGTTACTGCAACACTGAACCATAGATTCTTCTTTAAAAAGTTTTTTAAATTTTATTTATTTATTTTGGTCTGTGCTAGGTCTTCATTCGGAGAAGGCAATGGCACCCCACTCCAGTACTCTTGCCTGGAAAATCCCATGGATGGAGGAGCCTGGTGGGCTACAGTCCACGGGGTCGCTAAGAGTCAGACATGACTGAGCGACTTCACTTTCACTTTTCACTCTCATACATTGGAGAAAGAAACGGCAACCCACTCCAGTGTTCTTGCCTGGAGAATCCCAGGGAGTGGGGGAGCCTGGTGGGCTGCTGTCTATGGGGTCACACAGAGCCGGACACAACTGAAGCGACTTAGCAGCAGGTTTTCATTGCTGCGCAGGCTTCTCTCTGGCTGTTGCAAGCGGGGGTTACTCTCAGTAGTTGCAGTGCATGGGCTTCTCACTGCTATGGCTTCTCTTGTTGCAAAGCACAGGCTATAGGGCACGCGGGTTTCAGTAGTTGCCGCATGTGGGCTCATGATTTGCGGCTCTCGGTCTCAACAGCACCAACTCAGTAGCTGAGGCACACAGGCTTAGTTGCTGTGTGGTGTGTGGGATCTTCCCAGACCCGGGATCAAACCCATGTCTCCTGCATTGGCAGGCAGATTCTTTACCACTGAGCCAGCAGGAGAGCCCTGAACCATGGATGCTTCATAGCACTGATCACCATTAGGTATTATATTATACATTTGTCCCTCAATTAACCATATCCCCTACACAAGGAGAACAGAGTCCTTGTGAAAACAGGGGCTTTGTTTTGTTTGCTGCTTACTTCTTCAGCACCTCAAAAAGTGCTTGGTATATACAGGACACTCAATACATATTTATTGAGTAAGTGAATTTAATGAGTAAGGAGATCACTAGGAAGCTGTCACAATAAAAAGTGGGGGAAGGAGAGCAAGAGGGATGGTGACCTGAACTAAGGCTACGGCAGTGAAGATGGAGAGAAGTGGCTGGAGTGACTGGATTGGAGAGGTATTATGCAGTAGTACGAACATAGTGATCATGTATATGTGGGAAAAAAGAGAAAGAAGTCAAAGATATTTCATGTTTCTGACTTGGCCAATTATTTATTAATTAAGATCCTTAAATGAAAGCAACATAATTCCATCTCAAGAAGCCTAAGCGAATCGGGGAAAGTTATTGGAAAGATAATGGGATAGATCAAATAACTAAAGGGTTGTATAACTAAAGGGAAAAGGGAAGAGAATACAGTTTGGTCTCAGGAAAACTGGATCCAGTCTCAAACATGACCGTGACTCTTAAAATTCTCTTTCCTATTTGTCTTTTTGAGAACTGGCTGTATTTTTTTCTCACTGTCAGTTTGTTTTCCTAACATTACTGCCACTGGCAGCTCCTAAATTTCAAACTGTAGGGACAACTGTTTTTTATAACTTCTATGGTAGAACTCTGGCTGACTCATTCCTCAACCAGTCAACTGTGGTGAGTGGGGTAGTATAGGGTGACAGGCCCAACTTAGATCAAGTGCCTACTCCAGATTAATGCCTAAGGCAGGGGGATGGATTAAGAACTTGGTAATATACCTGGAGGGCTTCCCTGGTGGCTCAGTGATAAACAATCCCATCTGCCAATTTAGGAGTTGTGGGTTCAGTCCCTGGGTTGGGAAGATCCCCTGGAGAAGGAAATGGCAACCTACTCTAGTATTCTTGCCTGGGAAATCCCATGGACAGAGGAGCCTGGCGGGCTACAGTCCATGGGGTTGCAAATAGTCAGACATGACTTACTGACTAAACAACAGTAGAGCTGGAACCACATGATTGATGTAAGAGGGAGGGAAGGTCACTAAAAAAGGGACAAGGACAGACACAGGGAACTCAGGAGAGGATTTTGGATGAGTATGTGTGCCCTTGTAAAAAAAAAACAACAAAACCTCTCTTATTGGACTCTATTTTACAAACATTTTACTAAAAAAGAAATCTTACTGTCATAGTACTTGTTTCTTAATATATCATTTTAACATTCTTTTATAGGATTTTAATGACAATAGTGTCCTAAGCTGTGGTTATACCAGAATTTATTTATCTAATTTTCTGTTGCTAGACATTTCGATCACTTCTAAGGGTTTGTTTGTTTTGCTAATAGTTGGTAATATATATGTGTAAAGTTTGAGACTCCTCAAGGCCACCCTTACTTCTGATACCATACAAGTTTGGGGATCTCCAAGACCACTCTCAGGTTCTGTACTTTGTAGGAAGGAGAGACAGAAGGCACTGGAAGGTGCTGCATTCATGCCTATAGTTCACTAGAGTAGAAGGCTAATGACAGAGTAAAATCATCCAAGGTCTTACAAACAGTGTGTATATGAACACATGTACAAGAGTTTCTCTTGACTGCGTGCCCAGGAGTGGAACTGCTGGGTCATTAGGTATGCACATTTTCAGCCTCAGCACATGGGGCAGAGCCCAGGAGAGCTCCGAGCAGGAAGCTCCTGGTTGTCTCCTCCCAGTGGAGTCATGGGCAGCCCTAGCTCCTCTCAGGAACAATGAGCATGACAATACTCATGGAACGCTGACCACCAGGGAAGCCTGCTTGAGCCTTGATGTCCAGAGTTTTTTGGGCCTGGACACAGAGACATGGTCAACTGCTTACATGGCCAACTTTGCCTCAAAGCAGCTCCTGCGGGGGTTAAGTTGATACCATGTGGCTCAAGGCCCCAGCCATCAATTCATTGTCAGCATAGACAGTCTGGTGTGGCCAAGGTCCCCGGGTAAATAAAGGCACTCTTACCAGGTACAGCATTCCAAGAGCATAGAGGTTATCTCACAGAAGCCAAGAGCAAAGGCCAGATCTCTCTTTAGATGAGGCTGATTCTTTACTACTTAATATGTAATATATACAATAATGTGAGGAACATCCTAATGTTGTATCTTTTTTTTTAATGTTTTTTTCTTTATAAAGATAAATTCATGTCTTTTATAAAACAAAACAAACAATATAGTAAAGTAAAACAATGAGAGCAAAATTAGCCCAAACTCAATCACTAAGTGATAATAGTGATTAATACATTAGAGTATGTCCTATCAGGATCTTTTATGCAGTTTATATATCTAATAAGTATAGAGTTTTATATCAACACAAGTTTTATATCAATAATATATTCATTTTGACTAATAAAGTTAAAAAATGTTTTTTAACCATTCACTAGATAAAAAAATATTTATGAAGTAAAAACTATGACAAACCTAGACAGCGTATTAAAAAGCAGAGACATCACTTTGCTGACAAAGGTCCATACAATCAAAGCTATTATTTTTCCAGTAGTCATACACAGATGTAAGAGTTGGACCATGAAGAAGGCTGAACACCAAAGAATTGATGCTTTTGAACTGTGGTGCTGGAGAAGAATCATGAGAGCCCCTTGGATGGCAAGGAGATCCAACCAGTCCATCCTAAAGAAATCAACCCTGAGTATTCATTGGAAGGACTGATGCTGAAGCTCCAATACTTTGGCCACCTGATACAAAGAGCCAGCTCTATGAAAAGATCTGTTGCTGGGAACGATTGAGGACAGGAGGAGAAGGGGGCAACAGAGAATGAGATGGTTGGATGGTATTATCATTGACTTTGTGGACATGAGTTTGAGCTCATGTCCAAGAGATAGTGAAGGACAGGGAAGCCTGCGTGCTGCATTCCATGGGGTCACAAAGAGTTGAACATGGCTTAGTGACTGAACAACAACAACAAATGAAGTAAAAAAGCACATTTGTCACCAAACACCCTTAACTCACTATCAAGCTTAAGGAAAAATACTCAGCGTTTTTACCACCCTTAGAGTCTTGTGTGTGCCTCTCTCCAACTTGTCCTCCTACCTCTTCCTCCGAAGTAACCACTACCCTGAATTTATATCTATCATTACTTTGGTTTTAGTTTTACAATATTTGTTTCTCTAAACAATGAATTACTTTTGCATATTTTTCAACTTTATACAAATGGAATCAAACTGTAAACGTTATTCTGCAACTTTGTCTCCTCAGAACATCCATTGGATGTTCTGGAGAGCATCCATTTTCACTGTTGTGTTTATTTATCTCTTGCACTGTTGGTTGACAATTGGGGCTGTTTCTGTTTCCTTGGTCTTACAGAGTGTATACGAACACATGTGCCAGAGTGTCTTTTGACTACATGCTGAGGAGTGGAACTGCTGGGTCATTAGAGACGCACCTCTTCAGCCTTATCAGATAAAGTAAAATTATGTTCCAAAGTGGTGGTGCCAGCTTACATTCCCATTAGCTGTGTAAACGTGTTCCAGTGATTTTACATTCCCACTGATAGTTGATATTTATTTTTGTATCTTTGTGTACCACCATGCTGATCAAAGTAAAATGAGAAGCTTGTGATAGGTATTACCAAATTGCTCCTCAAAAAGGTCTTACCAGTATATACACCCACTAGCATTCTGTGAAAATCTGTTTCCTTATACCTTAGCCAGTATTGAAAAATATGATTTTTTTTTAACATTGGCCAACTTTAATTTTAATATTTGCCAAATGGCTAGGTGAAAAACTTATCAATTTCAGTTTCTATTCTTTGTTTACTAGAATTTTAATGTTTTTTGATGTCTGCATTTTTTCTTATATAAGATGTCTTTTCATATAAAACTGTGGTCTTTGTAGATCCAAAGTCAGGGGTATGAGAGTGGAGCATTGAGTAATGAAAACTTATAAGACAGAGGAAAGAGGCATGGTTCTGTGCAGAAGAGGAAAACACAGAATTAACTCTGAAGATTCTATTATTTCAATTCTAGTGTGGCTCTTTCACCCTAATTGAAAGGAAGCTAGAGATATTAGATTTTGACAAACTATCAAATTAAATTTTTTTCCACTGTATGAAACTTATAAATCATATCATACAGAATTAGAAAGATACTTTAAAATAGTATTTACATAATTGGATTAGATATGAGTATATCTACAAATAACATAGACTTGTCCATTTTCTCCAATGATCTCAAAATAAATATCTGTATTGTTTTTAATGCTGAATAATTAAAAAACTGAAACTGCAGGAAGATAAATGATCTTTGCACAGTCACAGTGAATCAATATCAAGGTCAAGAGAAGAATTTTAAACTTGCAGTTTAAAATTATGGCCCAAACTCCTCAAACTGCCTGCAGGTTTCTTACGTGTTAGGAATTTAAGTGTTTTGAAGATGAAATACTTCAGCTAGAGAATTGTTAGTTAAAATACAAAACAAAAACATTAGCACTGAGTTTCTAAAGTGTTGAAAGCTGAACGTTTTAATGCTAAAATCCTTGACATTTAAAAGGCTCAGGAGCCAAGCTTACTTTGAAAGCCAACTAACATGCAGATTATAACAATTTATTTCTCTCAGGCCTTGGCATGCTTCTTTTTGATGCCAGAAGTAGAATGAACTATCTGAGATTTAAATTCTTTGGTAACTTGTATAAATTAGAATTATATTCTGTGTGAAAGAACATCCTTGCGTCATTCTTCCTGTTCCTTTCCCTAGGAACTGGCTGGACTCTACAAGCAATTTTAAGTCAGTGCAGAGGGATCAGCTATGAGAAACATCCATGACATGGTTGAGTACACCCTAACATAAAATATGGCATCTTAGCATGTTGAATGTTGTAAGCTGAAGGAATTTGAGAAATGACCTGTGCAGGAAGAACTTGTGACCTTCCTCTGAAGCAGATCATAAACCCGTCATATGAGATGTATCCTCCCTAAACTTGGAGGGAAAGAGCATCCTTATATCTGAAGATAAAGGATACAGAGAAGAATCTGAATGAACAGATCTTGCTAAGTCATCACTAGTTTACTATGCTTGGCACACACACTTTGTCCTGTCACATTTTTTCATGACTTTCCACATTTCATCAACCCTATCATAAAAATACTCAGTTTTAACCACTAGGTCAGGTCTTTACTTCCTTATGAAGCCTCCCATGCTATGCAAAACTTATATTAACTACATTTGTTTGCTTTTCTCTTGGTAACTTGCCTTTTGTTACAGGCCCCCCAGCCTAGAATTTGTATGGGTAGAGGAAAAAGATATTTTTTCTTCCCTATGGTCAGGAATTTCCTCAGGCTGTCCTGTGCCTCCTAATGCTTCAGGTTTTGCTTTTCTGGGCCTTCCTTCTTCAAAAGTTGTTTAAATGTAATTTTGGTGCCAATAATTAGTGAATGAAAATGAGAGGCAGCAATCTGGTACAATTGTCAGTTCTATCCCCAACACTAACATTTTGGAATAATATTCTTTGCTTATAAACAAGTCCCTAAACACTTTGAGAATTTGGTCAGGAAGGATGTGATGGGGACTATGTTTTCTTGTTTCAAGAAATTTAACCCTCATTTCTGAGGGGGTAAAAACTGCCAAAGTGCCCTCTATCTTTATTCCTCCCCTACAAAGCTAAGAGGATTTATAGGATAGAGTATATTTGCAGTTGTTTGGGAGCTCTTCCTATTCTGTTCTATGACAGCCCATCTCCTTCACTTTCATCTCCACTTAGGGTCTTGTGGGATTTAGGTATTCATCTTGAGTTAAAGCAAAATAATATAACTGGAAGTCATCTTGAAAAGCTAAAAATAGGAAGGGAAAAGCTAAAAATATTTCATCCTCAATGAAATAATAGCAAACTGAATTCAACAATTTGTTGAAAGGATTATACACCATGGTCAAGTGGGATTTATCAAGTGGGATGCAAGGATGGTTCAACATCTGCAGATCAATCAACATGATAACCTTCACTGACAAAATAAAGAATAAAAATCATCAAGATAGATGCAGAAAAACCATTTGACAAAATTCAAACAACCATTTATGATAAAATTTCTCACCAAAGTGGGTATAGAGGGAATGTACCCCAACATAAAGAAAGCCACAAATGATATACCCACGGCTAACATCATACCCAACACTGAAAAGCTGAAAGCTTTTCCTGTAAGATCAGGAACAACACAAGGATGCCCACTATGACCACTTTTATTCCAGTAGCATTGGAAGTCCTATCTACAGCAATTAGGCAAGAAAAACAAGTAAAAGGAATTCGAACTGGGAAGGAAAAAATAAAATTGTCGATATTTATTGATAATATGGTAATATATATAAAGACTCCACCAAAAACCAGTTAGAACTAATAAATGAGTTCAGCAAAGTTGTAAGGATGCAAAATTATTATGCAGAAATCAGTTGTGTTTATATGCACTAATAGTGAGCTATTAGAAAGAGAAGCTGAGGAAACAATCCATACGCATATATATCTCACATCTTCTTGATTGATTCTTCTCTTGCCGGGACACTTAGGTCGCTTCTGTATCTTAGCCATTGTAAATAGTGCTGCAATGAGCATAGTGGTGCGTGTGTCTATTCAACTTAACGCTTTAATTTTCTTCAGATAAATAAAAGTGAAATTGCTGGATCATATATATGATACTGCTATTTTTTAATTTTTTGAGGAATCTCCAAAATAGTTTCAATAGTGGCCATACCAATTTATATTCCCATCAACAGTACATGAGGGTTCCTCTTTCTCCACATATCTCAGTTTAAAAAAGGAAATAAAAATAATAAATAGAAATAGAGAGGTAGTTAAAAGCAGTTTTTGGAGTAAAATAGTCCTGGGATGGGAACCTGGCACTGAATGATTTCTTTTTTCTTTTTCCTTCCTTTTCTCTGTCAGTGAGTGTGTATTTAGCATGTCCTATATGCTCCTAAGTTTTGAGAATGTAGAAATGAAAAAGACAGTTGGGATCCCTGACCCCATGGAGCTTATGAGAGGAGCGAAGATAGTAAAGATTTCTGATACTGGTAAGTGCTATTAAAAATGATGTGATTGAAAACTCTGACAGGAAACCACTTTCAGATAAGGTAATCTTTAAGAAGTTATTTGAGGTAAGATGTGAAGAATGAAAAAGAGCCAGCTAGGAAGATGAGCTGAGGGAAGTTTGAGACCGTTCATACTGTTTATACTGCAAAAATCCCAGAGGCAGAAAAGAGCTTGAAATGTTTGGGAAGGAAAGGAGAATATTGTGACTAATGAAGAATGATGGAGGGGGACAACTGTAGGAGGCTGGGGCAGGAAGGAGGGCCTAGACCATGCAGGATCTTCGAGGTGGTAGTCAGGAGCTCAGGTCATATTCCAAGAGCAACGGGAAGCCATCGAAGGCTTTAAAACTGGCAAGAGTGATGGTGATGGAGATGAAAAGAGGTGAATTCATAGGAACTTTCCTGGTGATCCAGGGGTTGGGAGTCTGTGCTTCCAAACCAGGGGGCATAGGTTGGATCCCTGGTCAGGGAATCAAGATCCCACATACTCTGTGGCCAAAAAATTTTTTTAAAAGAGGTGGGTTTAAGATAGATTTTGGGGTATATACCTTAAAAGACTTGTTTATACATTAGCAGTGGAATGTGAAGGAAAGGAGAAATCAAGGATGACTCCACGATTTTGGTGAGGGAAAGGCCACCCACTCCACTATCCTGGCCTGGAGAATTCCATGGACTGTATAGTCCATGGGGTCACAAAGAGTCGGACACAACTGAGCAACTTTCACTTTCACTTTCATCTGGGTTAGACAATGCTGTCATTTATTGAGACAGGGAAGAGTAAAGGATGGGAACTTTTTAAGATTGATTATCTTTGAAATACCTATTAGAGATCTGTGTCAAACAAGCAGTGTGTATATGGGTCACGCATGTTGGTATCTGGGGTGGGAGATACACACGTAGGAATTATCAGCACATATAAGGCACCTAAAGCCACAGGAGTGGAAGAGATCATCTGGGTAGAGAAGAGTGCTCAGATCTAAGTCCCAGGCAAGCAACAATTTAAAGATCAGGCAGAAAGGAGCCTGCAAAGTATCCAGTCAGTAAAACAGGAGGAAATCCAGAAAACTTGAGAGTGCTTTAAAGAAGTGCTCAGCTTTGTCGAAGGCAGAAAGGCTGAGCACGTACTGTGTGAGTTTGGGGAAATTGCTTCATCTATATAACTCAGTTTCCTCATAAAGTAAAATGTGGACAAAAATAGTACCACACATATAGTGTTGTTAGAAGTATTTTTAAAAAAGCAGTATATGTAATGTTCTATGTGTCTGGCATATAATAAGTGATAAATGGTAGCTATTATTAGTTTATTGCTGTTGAGTTCTGAGACCTATAAGGGGATATATGCCTTTGGGGAAGTATATATATTTAGTGGAAAAGTTCTGAATAGCAGATATCCAGTTTCATTACATCCTGCAATCATTCTTTACTGTTCCTTTTAGTCTTTGTGTCTTTTAGCTCTTCTGGAATCAGGGCTTAAGATATGAGAATTCCTTCTGCTGTGGATAGTCAAAAGTTGCTATGACAACTGCCTGCAAAGAAAAGTCCTGGGCTTTATTTATTTATCTGAGGGTGATGTGCTGAAGAAAGAGGGAAGCAAGATTGCCACAAATGTTGCCTCAAAACCTTTAGAAAAAGGATACGTGAGGTCCATCTTCTCTCCCATACTGTCAATATCCTTTATAATTTATATAAGATTTACCATCTCCCTCTTTTTCCATTAAGTATTTGAGGTCGTTGACAATATTAAGATACACATGAGTTAAAGGTAAATCAGGAAGATTCAAAACCATTCGAAGGAGAAGTAATCTGTAACAAACATAGAGTAGTGCTGTTAACACTGTGCAACAAATTTAACTCCAGGTACTTTGGAAGTCAAAGAAAAATGGAAAACATGATGGTTTAAGGCATGCTCAAAAGTCTGCTACAAGGCAACAGGCAGGTTCATTAGTTCAATTCAGTTCAGTCGCTCAGTCCTGTCTGACTCTTCGTGACCCCATGAACTGCAGCACAACAGGCCTCCCTGTCAATCACCAACTCTCAGAGCTTACTCAAACTCATGCCCACTGAGTCGGTGATGCCATCCAACCATCTCATCCTCTGTCATCACCTTCTCCTCCCCCCTTCAATCTTTCCCAGCATCAGGGTCTTTTCCAATGAGTCAGCTCTTCACATCAAGTGGCCAAAGTATTGGAGTTTCAGCTTCAGCATCAGTCCCTCCAATGAGTATTCAGGACTGATTTCCTTTAGGATGGACTGGTTGGATCTCCTTGCAGTCCAAGGGACTCTCAAGAGTTTTCTCCAACACCATAGTTCAAAAGCCTCAATACTTCAGTGCTCAGCTTTCTTTATAGTCCAACTCTCACATCCATACATGACCACTGGAAAAACCACAGCCATGACTAGACAGATCTTTGTTGGCAAAGAAATGTCTCTGCTTTTTACTATGCTGTCTAGGTTGATCATAAGTTTTCTTCCAAGGAGCAGGCATCTTTTAATTTCATGGCTGCAGTCACCATCTGCAGTGATTTTGGAGCCCAAAAAAATAAAGTCTGCCACTGTTCCCACTATTTCCCCATCTATTTTCTATGAAGTGATTGGACCCGATGCCATGATCTTCGTTTTCTGAATGTTGAGTTTTAAGCCAACTGTTTCACTCACCTCTTTCACTTTCATCAAGAGGCTCTTTAGTTCCTCTTCACTTTCTGCCATAAGGGTGGTGTCATCTGCATATCTGAGGTTATTGATATTTCTCCCAGCAATCTTGATTCCAGCCTGTGTTTCATCCAGCCCAGCGTTTCTCATGATGTACTCTGCATATAAGTTAAATAAGTAGGGTGACAGTATACAGCCTTGACATACTCCTTTTCCTGTTTGGAACCAGTCTGTTGTTCCATGTCCAGTTTTAACTGCTGCTTCCTGACCTGCACATAGATTTTTCAAGAGGCAGATCAGGTGGTCTGGTATTCCCATCTCTTTCAGAATTTTCCACAATTTATTGTGATCCACACAGTCAAAGGCTTTGGCATAGTCAATAAAGCAGAAATAGATGTTTTTCTGGAACTCTCTTGCTTTTTCTATGATCCAGCGGATGTTGGCAATTTGATCTCTGGTTCCTCTGCCTTTTCTAAAACCAGCTTGAACATCTGGAAGTTCACAGTTCACATATTGCTGAAGCCTGGCTTGGAGAATTTTGAGCATTACTTTACTAGAGTGTGAGATGAGTGCAATTGTGCGGTAGTTTGAGCATTCTTTGGCATTGCCTTTCTTTGGGATTGGAATGGAAAACTGACCTTTTCCATTCCTGTGGCCACTGCTGAGTTTTCCAAATTTGCTGGCATATTGAGTGCAGCACTTTCACAGCATCATCTTTCAGGATTTGAAATAGCTCAACTGGAATTCCATCACCTCCACTAGCTTTGTTTGTAGTGATGCTTTCTAAGACCCACTTGACTTCACATTCCAGGATGTCTAGCTCTAGGTGAGTGATCACACCATCATGATTATCTGGGTCGTGAAGATCTTTTTTTACAGTTCTTCTGTGTATTCCTGCCACCTCTTCTTAATATCTTCTGCTTCTGTTAGGTCCATACCATTTCTGTCCTTTATCGAGCCCATCTTTGCATGAAATGTTCCCTTGGTATCTCTAATTTTCTTGAAGAGATCTCTAGTCTTTCCCATTCTTTTGTTTTCCTCTATTTCTTTGCACTGGTCCCTGAGGAAGGCTTTCTTATCTCTTCTTGCTATTCTTTGGAACTCTGCATTCAGATGCTTATATCTTTCCTTTTCTCCATTGCTTTTCGCTTCTCTTCTTTTCACAGCTATTTGTAAGGCCTCCCCAGACAGCCATTTTGCTTTTTTGCATTTCTTTTCAAATAACTTTAATTGCAACTTAAAAAAATGTGAAATATAACATTCACAAAAGTACATAAAATTTATATACATATTTTAGGAAATAACTGTAAAACAAATATCCATGTAGCCAAAATCAAGTCAAGAAATAGAATACTCCTGGAACTTGAGAGCAGCAGTTCCAGTTTTGGTTTCAGGACTTCCTTTTGCTTTTAAAAATTATTGAAAGCTTCAATGAACTTACATGTGTATGTTCTATATCTAGTAATATTTATATTATCAGAAATTAACACTGAGAATTTTACTTTAAAATAACCATAATAGGTTACTGGATGCTAACCTTAAAAAATGTAATGAAAATTAAATATTTGCCAAAACAAAAAAATAAGCGTTTCCAGTGGTCATGTATGGATGTGAGAGTTGGACTGTGAAGAAAGCTAAGTGCTGAATAATTGATGCTTTTGAACTGTGGTGTTGGAGAAGACTCTGGAGAGTCCCTTGGACTGCAAGGAGATCCAACCGGTCCATCCTAAAGGAGATCAGTCCTGGGTGTTCTTTGGAAGGACTGATACTAAAGCTGAAACTCCAATACTTTGGCTACCTCATGCAAAGAGTTGACTCACTGGAAAAGACTCTGATGCTGGGAGGGATTGGGGGCAGGAGGAGAAGGGGACGACAGAGGATGAGATGGCTGGATGGCATCACCGACTCAATGGACATGAGTTTGAGTGAACTCCGGGAGTTAGTGATGGACAGGGAGGCCTGGCGTGCTGTGATTCATGGGGTCACAAAGAGTCGGACACGACTGAGCGACTGAACTGAACTGAACATTATTTAAATATTTTTCCCCAACTCTCTTTCTCATATCTGATTCTGAATTTGGTCTATTGTAATATGCTGCTTTTGGTTTGAGGGGGTTCAGGCCAGGCATGTTAATTATTTGGAATTGAAGACAATAATGGCACCCCACTCCAGTACTCTTGCCTGGAAGATCCCATGGACGGAGGAGCCTGGTAGGCTGTAGTCCATGGGGTCGCTAAGAGTCGAACATGACTGAGCAACTTCACTTTCACTTTTCACTTTCCTGCATTGGAGAAGGAAATGGCAACCCATTCCAGTGTTCTTGCCTGGAGAATCCCAGGGACGGGGGAGCCTGGTGGGCTGCCATCTATGGGATCGCACAGAGTCGGACATGACTGAAGTGACTTAGCAGTAGCAGCAGTATGTCCAGTAGACTGAGGTAGAACTTTTTATGTCTCCTTGAACTACATAACAAAACTTAGATAGGGGTCTTGTACCAAGAAGGGGTGATGTCGTGGTTTAGTCGCTGAGTCATGTCCTCTCACTGCCACCTCATGGGCCGTAGCCTGCCAGGCTTCTCTGTCCATGAGATTTCCCAGGCAAGAATACTGACATGGGTTGCCACTACCTTCTCCAGCTATTACCAAAACTACCATTTTATGTCCTAAAGACATACCTACATTACATGGCAAACATCTTTTTACCAAACCTCTGTTCTCCTCTTCCTGTGAATTATCTTCCCTCCCTTTGAGACCTCACACCCCTGCCTTCTCCTCCTAGGGTCAGGATGATGTATAAGCCTTCATTACCTGATTGCTAGAGAGTCTCTCATGTCTTTGTGGGCTTCCCTAAATACAAAATTAAATTTTTCTCTTACTTAGCTCTCTTATGTCAACTTAATATTGGGCCAGAGATCAAATTGGAGAAAAATTTGAAATCAAATTGGAGACTCTTGAGAGTCCCTTGGACTGCAAGGAGATCCAACCAGTCCATCCTAAAGGAGATTAGTCCTGAATATTCATTGGAAGGACTGATGTTAAGGCTGAAACTCCAATACTTTGGCCACCTGATGTGAAGAACTGGCTCATTGGAAAAGACCCTGATGCTGGGAAAGATTGAAGGTGGGAGGAGAAGGGGACGACAGAGGATGAGATGATTGGACGGCATCACCGACTCAATGGACATGAGTTTGAGTAAGCTCCGGGAGTGGGTGATGGACAGGGAGGCATGGCGTGCTGCAGTCCATGGGGTTGCAAAGAGTCAGACATGACTGAACAAATGAACTGAACTGAATATTAGGCCAGCCAAAGAACCTAGAATAGACAAAAGGGAAAGTTTTCTGCCCCAGAGCATTAAATTATATAAAGAAACTCTGGCCCCACAAAGACATGCAGTTGGAAAAGGGGCCTGGGTATTTTAGCAGCCTTTTCAAATAACTGTGGATAGTCTTTATACTATACCAGCACTCCACAGGTAGTTTTTTAAAGGTTAATTGTAATACAGAATCTAAAACTACACCATATTCTGTGACTTAAAAGCAGCTGGTCTAAGTTGTTCCTTCAGTGGCTCTGTCTCTGATACATGATTTGGTAATGTTATTCACTATTCATTTGGAAAATATAGCTTCACTGAATTATGCAGATTTTCCAAATTTTAACACATCTTATTGTATCATGGAAGAAAATCACATTCACCAATATCTCTACCAATCTGACCACATAAATCTTTAAGTACTGGTATGTAGTCAAGCACATGATGGTAGATGCAAGTTTTCCAAATTACTAGTTTTCACTTGCAAGCTCAAATTTTGTCATTGGCAACAAATATTATCACTAATTTTCCTTAGACTGACTGGCACACTTTTTGAGAAAATGTTTCCCAAATACCCAAGTCTGAACAACTTTTGTCAGCATTCTTTCAAATTAAAATAATATTCCATAAAAAGTGTCAAGTTCAGCAACTCAATTGCACAAGTGCTTTTCCTTGACACAGCCACTGTCCTTAGGGTATGCAGCAGAGTGCTTTATGTTCTCAAAGTGTGGTCTCCAAACCAGCACCCTCAGTATCACCTGGGAACTTGTTCTAAATACAAATTATTGGGCCCCACTCAAGACCTACAGTGTTTTACCACTCTCCAGGTGATTCCGATTCCCCTCTGAATTTTGAGAACCATTGTTTCAGTTTTCCAGCAGTGGTTCTCAGACTTGCTCACACATTAGAATCACATGTGTATCTTAAAATCTCCACTGCGCAGTTACTCTTTTTAAATAATTATTATTTATCTTATTTTTTTGGCTGCGCTGCATGTGGGCTCTTCTCTAGTTGCAGCGGGCGGGGGCTAGTCTTCACTGAGGTGGGCAGGCTTCTCATTGCCGTGGCTTCTCTTGCACAGCACAGGCTCTAGGGTGCACAGGCTCTGGGGTGTGTGGGCTTCAGTAGTTTTGGCATGAGGGCTCAGTAGTTGTGGCACATGGGGTTAGTTGCTGTGAGGCATGTTGGATCTTCCTCAACCCAGGGATCGAACTGGTGTCCCCTGCATTGGCAGGCAGATGCTTTACCACTGGACCACCAGGGAGGTCCCATAGTTACTCTTGACCAATTAAATCAGAAGGGTGGGACCCAGATATCAGTATTTTCAGGTTCCCCTGATAATTCCAACATGCAGCCACTGCCTTTGAGTGTCATTCCCACACAGTTCTCAGCTGTTTCTTGTCTGGTGCTGGGTAGTTGTCTGTTGAAAATAGAGCTCTTTGACAAGTTCCTGAAGCATTAATAGCTAGCCTGCTGCTCTTTGGAGAAAAATCAATTTGTCTTCAGAACCATTTTCCCATCTTGAATAGTTAGGAAATCTCAAATGGTGAACAAGAAAATATCCTGGGAGGACTTGAGAATACTTTGAATTGTTAAGCCTCTCTTTTAGGAAAGTGGGAATCCTGGCAGGTCTGTTGAGATATCTACTTTGGTTACCGTTGAAGTTCCCCATTCAGCTGCCAGGGCTTGCTTTTCTCCATAGCCTCCATTTCTCGATAGGCTGTCTTAGATTAGCAGATGTCACCCTTATTGGACTCAGTATTCCCATTTTAGAATAAGTATTTTTAACCATCTTCAAATGAAACACAAATATAATGCAATCAATGCTCTAACTGTATTACAAAAGGTAAATAAATTCAGGTTACTTTATACTAAAACTACATATTGAAATATGTAAATACTTGGGGGAAAATGGCAAATGTAATTTGGCAAATTTAAATGTAAATGGAAAATTTCAGGTATTCTGCCTATACTATGAAATTTTTTTATTATGATAAATTTCAAACATATGCTAAAGTAGAGTGACTAGGATTGTGATATTCTGATTTATAATAAGAAACATATTTGGTCTTTGTCTCATTTCTGGCATTGTTGTTGTTCAGTCGCTGTCATGTCCGAGTCCTTGCATTCCCATGGACTGCAGTATGCCAGGCTTCCCTGTCATTCACTGTCTCCCAGAGTTTGCCCAAATTCATGTCCATTTCTGTTATACAGCTCTTAAACCTCTTGGAATTTCTTAAGAGACCATCAAAACTGATTAGAGGAATGGAACTTTTAGTCTTACTCCTCCCCCGACCTCTGGGTAGGACACAGGGGCTGGAGTTTGAATCTGTTGGCAATGGCCAATGATCAGTCATGTCTATGTAATGCAGCCTCCATAGAAACCCAAAAGGATGAGGTTCAGAGAGATTTTGGGTTGGTGAACACACAGAGATTCGGTGAGTGGTGCACTCTGAGAGGGCATGGAAGCTCTGTGACCTTCCCTCCAAGCTTGCCCCATGCACGTCTTCCATCTGGCTGTTCTTGAACTACATTGTTTTATAATAAACCAGTAATCTAGTAAGTAATTTTTATTTTCTTGGGCTCAAAAATCACTGCAGATGGTGATTGCAGCCATGAAATTACAAGATGCTTGCTCCTTGGAAGAAAAGCTATGACAAACCTAGACAGCAGAGACATTACTTTGCTGACAAAGGTCCATCTAGTCAAAGCTACGGCTTTTCCAGTAGTCATGTTTGTATGTAAGAGTTGGACTGTAAAGAAAGTTGAACGCTGAAGAATTGATGCTTTTGAACTGTGGTGTTGGAGAAGACTCTTGAGAGTCCCTCGGACTGCACAGAGATCCAACCAGTCAATCCTAAAGGAAATCAGCCAGTCCTGAATATTCATCGGAAGGACTGATGTTGAAGCTGAAACTCCAATATGCTGGCCATCTGATGCGAAGAACTGACTCCTTGGAAAAGACCCTGATGCTGGGAAAGATTGAAGGCAGGAGGAGAAGGGGATGACAGAGGATGAGATGGTTGAATGGCATCACTGACTCGGACATGAGTTTGAGCAATCTCTGGGAGTTGGTGATGTACAGGGAAGCCTGGTGTGCTGCAGTCCATGGGGTTGCAAAGAGTCGGACATGATTGAGTGACTGAACTAAAATGAATCTAGTAAGTAAAATATTTCTCTGAGTTCTATGATTCTGCTAAGCAAATTGACTCTGATAAAGGGATCATGGGAACCTCCAATCTATTAACAGAGCTAGTCAGAAGTACAAGTGGTAACCTGGGTTTGTGATTGGCATCTGAAGGAAGGGAGTTTGCTCAGTCTTGAGGAACTGGGCCTTTAACCTGTGGAATCTGATGCTGTCTCTTGGTAGACTGTGTCAGAATTGAGTTGAATTGTAGGCCACTCAGCTAGAGTCTGGAGAATTGCTTGGTGTACCCACTGTACACCGTTGAAATTGGGTTCAGAATTAGATTAAGTATAATGGACTACACTTTGTACTTATCAGAACCCAGTTGCAGCAGTGATCAATTATAAATAGCCAATTGTTTTCATCCTTACCAGTGCTACTTAAATGTAGTCCTTGGACCAGCAGCATCAGTGTCACTTAAGAGATTGTTAGAAATGCAAATTCACTGGCCTTACCTCAGGCCATTGTACAGGACCATTGTAACACTGTACAGGAGGTGGAGATCAAAACCATTCCCAAGAAAAAGAAATGCAAAAAGGTAAAATGGTTGTCTGAGGAGGCCTTACAAATAGCTGAGAAAAGAAGAGAAGTGAAGGCAAAGGAGAAAACGAAAGACATACCCATCTGAATGCAGAGTTCCAGCGAATAGCAAGGAGAGTTAAGAAAGCCTTCCTATAGAAAATACATTTTGAATTTAAAAAAGAAAAAAAAAAAAAAAAGAAAGCCTTCCTAAGTGAACAATGCAAAGAAATAGAGGAAAACAATAGAACAGGAAAGACTAGAAATCTCTTCAAGAAAATTAGAGATACCAAGGGAACATTTCATGCAAAGATAGGCACAATAAAGGACAGAAACGGTATGGACCTAACAGAAGCAGAAAATATTAAGAAGAGGTGGCAAGAATACACAAAAAGAACTATACAAAAAAGATCTTCATGACCCAGATAACCCCAGTGGTGTGATCACTCAACTAGAGCCAGACATCTTGGTGTGCGAGGTCAAGTGGGCCTTAGGAAGCATCACTATGAACAAAGCAAGTGAAGGTGATGGAATTCCAGTTGAGTTATTTCAAATCCTAAAAGATGATCCTGTGAAAGTGCTGCATTCAATATGCCAGAAAATTTGGAAAACTCAGGAGTGGTCACAGGACTGGAAAAGGTCAGTTTTCATCCCAATCCCAAAGAAGGGCTATACCAAAGAATGTTCAAACTACCACACAATTGCACTCATTTCACATGCTAGCAAAGTAATGCTCAAAATTCTCCAAGCTAGGTTTCAACAGTACTCGAACTGAGAACTTTCAGATGTTCAAGCTGGATTTAGAAAAGGCAGAGGAACCAGAGATCAAATTGCCAACATTCATTGGATCATAGAAAAACATAAGCAAACTCCAGAAAATCATCTACTTCTGGTACAATTGACTACGCTAAAGCCTTTGACTCTGTAGATCTCAACAAACTTCGGAAAATTCTTAAAGAGTTGGGAGTTACTGACCACCTTACCTCCCTCCTGAGAAACCTGTATGCAGATCAAGAAGCAACAGTTAGAATTGGACATGGAACAACAGACTGATTCCAAATTGGGAAAGGAGTACGTTAAGGCTGTATATTGTCACCCTACTTATTTAACTTATATGCAGAGTACATCAGAGGCTTTCATGATAGCTCAGTTGGTAAAGAATCCGCCTGCAATGCAGGAGACCCTGGTTCGATTCCTGGGTCAGGAAGATCTGCTGGAGAAGGGATAGGCTAACCATTCCAGTATTCTTGGACTTCTCTCGTGGCTCAGCTGGTAAAGAATCTGCTTGCAATGTGGGAAACCTGGATTCAATCCCTGGGTTGGGAAGATCCCCTTGAGAAGGGAATGGCTACCCACTCCAGTATTCTGGCCTGGAGAATTCCGTGGACTGTGTAGTCCATGGATTCACAGAGTTGGACATGACTGAGCGATAATATTGATTGATAGAGTAAATCAAGCAAAATGCTGGGCTGGATGAAGCACAAGCTGGAATCAAGATTGCTGGGAGAAATATCAATAACCTCAGATATGTAGATGACACCATCCTCATGGAAGAAAGTGAAGAGATGAAGGTGAAAGAGGAGAGTGAAAAAGCTGGCTTAAACTCAACCTTCAAAAAAGTAAAATCATGGCATCTGGTCCCATCACTTCATGGTAAATAGATGGGGAAACAATGCAAACAATGACAAACTTTCTTTCTTGGGCCCCAAAATCACGGCAGATCATGACTGCAGCCATGAAACTAAAAGACACTTGCTTCATGGAAGGAAAGCTATGACAAACCTAGACAGTGTATTAAAAAGCAGAGACATTACTTTATGGACAAAGGTCCATATAATATAGTCAAAGCTATGGTTTTTCCAGTTGTCATGTATGGATGTGAGAGTTGGACCATAAAGAAGGCTGAACACTGAAGAATTGATGCTTTTGAACTGTGGTGTTGAAGAAGACTCTTGAGAGTCCCTTGGATTGCAAGGAGATCAACCCAGTCCATCCTAAAGGAAATCAACCCTGAATATTCATTGGAAGGACTGATGCTGAAGCTGAAGTTTCAACTTTGGCCACTTGATGAGGAAAGCAGACTCATAGGAAAAGAGCCTGATGCTTGGAAAGACTGAAGGCATGAGGAGAAGGGGACGACAGTGGACAAGATGGTTGGATGGCATCACTGACTCAACTGACATGTGTCTAAGCAAGCTCTGGGAGATGGTAAAGGACAGGGTGGTCTGGCGTGCTGCAGTCCTTAGGGTTGCAGAGTCACACATGACTGAGCAACTGAACAACAATTACCTCAGACCACTGAATCAGAACCTGAGGTTGGGCCCAGGAATTTGTGTTTTAATCATCTTTTGAGCTGATTTGTAGGTTCACTATAATTTGAGAACCACTGATCTATGTAACATTCCCTACCTGATTACTATTTCCCACCTTCTCAGATTATTTAAGGCAAAGCCAGATAACATTCAGATATATTATTTTAAGTAAATTTATTATTAAAATTATTATTTTATTAAAAAACCCATAATCACATACCATTGTCAGCTAAAAAAAGTTATAATTACTAAATATCAGCAAATATAGGACAAGAGTAGGACACAACTTAGCTACTAAACCACCAACTATTAGATCTAGAGGCTTGGATCATAGTCATGTTTGATTTTTTTTTTGTCAGGAGTATTTCACAGGTGGTGCTATGTCCTTCTTGTTGCATCACAGCAGAAAGCACATCAATATCTGGCTGTTTTTCTTTTTCTGATATAAAGGTTGATTAATGGGTTCAAATTTTGACAGCATGGTCTGTTCTGTATCAATGTTTCTCAGTAGTCTTTCACCTAATGGTCTTAGCAGACACTGATAATCATGGCCTCTGCTCATTATTTCATTTAGAGATACAAAATGGAAATATTCTAATTTTTATATTTTTTCATTTATTACTTGAAATTAAAACTCTCTCTTCAAATATTTGGACAGGAAAGGCAATATAAGTGCTCAATTTAACTCCTTTTCTTTATAAACTAGTCTTCAAATGAATTTATACTCTAAGTTCCTACTTTTGAATATTATATACTTGCAGATTTTAATATATTTGACATTTTAAACTCACTTCAGTCATAATTCATTATGATGCTTAAATTGTCCTCTTTGGCCAGAAGAAAGCAAGAATGGAGGTATAGGAGGCTAAGCGCTGTCATCTCAATAAAAAGGTACAGTATGTTGCTCAATTCCTGAGTTTGAGCCAATTTTCAGATCTAGAATCTACTGACTATAAAGAAGTTTCTGGGTCCTTAGGAGAAAGACTCTGCAGCATTGTGTATACTATATTGTAATGATTTCTTCAGTCATTCCCCAAAGGGTATTTACTTAAGGCATGTACAATGGGGAAAGGATAGTGACCAGTCATTTCAAGGAGCTTTGGAGTGAGGCTCTAATTGCTTTGATAACTGGAGACCCAAAATGTACTCATCCCTCCTGTTAGAGCAGATTACAGAAGCAGCTAATAGAGTCCTAGCTTAAGTCTGGTTTACATAGAATTCATTGGGTCTGCAGACTTACCTGCTGGTCATTTCCCTGGTCCCTGAGTATGTAATTCCAATAGACATAATTAGCAGTTGAAGTACTACGTTGTTAGGCTGTTGGATAGGAGCTACCGTAGTGAAGAAGTGCAACTAGAGGCCTTTAAAATCATTCTTTGGCCCAGCTAAAATAATGAAAACTTATAGTGTCCCAGAGGAGATGGTGGTATTTAGTGTTGCTCTGGATCCCACAGAGTGATTCAGACTACCACAGCAAGCTCAGCCAAGTAGTAGTCTCAATTCAAGCTGAGTAAGGCCTTAGGCACACGTTCGGAGAAGGCAATGGCAACCCACTCCAGTACTGTTGCCTGGAGAATCCCATGGATGGAGGAGCCTGGTAGGCTACAGTCCATGGGGTCACTAAGAGTCGGACATGACTGATGCGACTTAGCAGCAGCAGGTACATGTTATGTGACTATTGATTTGGTGAATGCATTTTTTTTATATTCCAATCCTTTTTTATATTCCAAAAAAAGGATAAGAGGCAGTTTACATTGATGTGGAAGGAATAACTTATTTCTGGCTTCATCCAAGGACTGTTACCTCTTCTAGCCTCTATTTTAATACAGTCTGAAGGGATCTGGACTGTCTGGACACCCTGCAGAACGTCACACCAATATATTACACCTATAATATACTGATGGGTAGAATGAGCAATAGGTGGCTTGTATCCTAGAGGCCTCAGTAAGATACATGCATCTACAGGGTAGGAGATAAACCTTAAGAAGGTTCAGGGATCTGCCACTTCCATAAGGTTTTTAGAGGTCCAGTAGGCATTGGCGTGTGGAGACGTCCCCTCCAGGGTGAAAAACAAGTTCCTGTATCTGGCAACTCCCACAGAAATGAAGCATGATGTCTGATGGGCCTCTTTGGGTTCTGGAAGCACAAATTGCACACCCAGGAGAACTGCTGTGGCTCACATCCTGGGTGACAGTTCTGTGCCGCCTGGAACAGCAGTAGGCTCTGCAGCAGTCAGTGTGGAACACATAACAAGCCCCGCAGGAGATCACAATATAGGCCCCTGGGATTTCAGAGCCAGGTAATGCCATCTGCAGCAGAAGACTTTACTCAAGAAACAGCCCCAGCATGGTAGCAGCCCCTAGTAGGGGCAGAAAGCCAGACTATGGGGCACCGAGTTATCATGGATCCGGAAGTGCCCATCACAAGCTGAGTTCTGTCAGACATGCCCAGTCATAAAGTTGATGGGCCCAGCAGTAGTTCATCATAATACGGTGAAATGATGCATTCAGAATTAAACTCCAATAGGACCAGAAGGCAAGAGTAAACAACATGACCTAGTAGCCCAGACCCCCACATCACCCACTATGCCTGTACCAGCACCCCACCCTCAGGCTGTGTGGCCACATAGGGGGTCACATTTGACCAGCTGAGGGAGGAGAAAAAAACTCAAGCTTGATTATAATGGGTTGGCTTGGTATATGGGTGGGAGGTGAAAAATGGATGGCAGCATATTACACCCACATTCAGTCGTGACCCTAAAAGATGGTGGAGAGGAAAAAGCTTTCCAAAACTTTAAGCAGTGTAGCTGGTTATTCACTTTGTGTGGAAGAAGTGACCCATGGTGAGAATTTATACAGATGCCTAGATTGGAGACAGGGAGTTCTGGAGTAGAGGCATGTCGTCAAACATATTTAGAGTGGGCATAAGAGTAAAGATTTTTGTATCTTATCTTCATTCTGACCAGAAAGCATTAACCATGGGAAAAGGAATGAAACAACCACAGAGATAAAATGATTCTACCAGTTGACGTCAGCCAAGAGTTATCATGGCCCACCCCAGAACTGGCACAATGGGCACATGAATGGAATGGCCATGTTTGTAGAGACAGAGGCTACTGAGCCCAGCAACATGGAATCCCACTTACCAAGGCCAGTCGAGCTACTCCTGCCTTGGAAGGTCTAGCTGCCAGCAACAGAAACAGACAAACACCGAGACCCCAATATGGCACTATTTGAGGAGATAGAGCAGCGATTTGGTGGCAAGTCAACAATACTGAGCCCTTTCCCTTATAAAGTAACCACTGGTTCATCCTCACTGGGATAAATGCCTACTCTGGGTATGGGTTTGCCTTTTTTGCCTGCAGAGCCTCAGCTGTACCACTATCCAGGAGCTTGCAGAAGACCAGATCCACTGGTATGAGATCCTACTCTACACAGCATCTAAAAAGGAACCACTTCGCATTAAAGGTGATTTGAGTATGAACTCATGACCAAGACATCTACTGTTTGTATCACCTGTTGCGCTATCCAGAAGCTGCCAGCCTGAAGGCATAGTACTGAAGAACTGAGTACTGAAGGCACAGCTGAGGTGCCACCTTACAGGCAGTATTCTGCGAGGACAGAGGGCCAGTATATAATTGAATCAGAGACCTCTGAATGGCACTGCTCCTAATAGGAAGAATACATGGGTCCAGAGGATGGAACAGAAGTGGCCTCACTAAACATCTCAATGAGTCATTGGGCGACTTTGTGCTTCCTGTGACCACAACTCTGGGCTTTGCAGGTTTAAAAGTCTTGGTCCCCAGAGAGAGTGCATTTTTGCTAGGGAACAGAAGAGTTTTATTGAACTAAAGGCTATGATTACTGTTCAGGCACTTTGAACTCTTTGTGTCCAGGCCTCAGCAGGCAAGAAGAGGAGTCCCTATCTTGGCAAGAGTAACTGACCTAAATCAACAGGAAAAAGAGGGGCTGCTTTCATATAACAGGCAGGAAAAATACATGTGGACTGCATGTGAACCATGTGGAAGTTTATTGATACTTAATTGGAACTGTAAGGACATGTGCAGCAATCCCAGCCTGAGAAATGTCTAATTACCACTCAATATACATTTTCATTAAGAGAGCATTTGGGTCATACTCATGTAAAGCCACTAAGACCTGTAGAGTGACAGGTAGAGAGTCATAAATTTTGAAGCAGATGATGGAGGAGGAAGAGGAAGATGAGCAGTAGTTACATTCCTGAGACCAACTGAGTAACGGGGGTGTACTTTCTCCCAGTAACCTCCTTCTTGTAAGCTCTCACTCCAGAAGAGAGGTCTGGAGAAATTGTAGAGGAGCTGCTCCCAGAACATGGGTGGGGAAGTGGATCGGTGGGGATGCAAGGGGTATTTCTGGTGGTTGTGGGATGCACTGCTCAGATCTTCCTTCAAGAGAGACTAGAAAGGAAGGAGTGAAGAAATCATGAAATGAATAAAAATAGATGCAAATGCTTCTAAAGCTACAGAAATGTTGGGAAATGATACTTATAAAGATGATGATGAAGGTGGAAACAGAAAGAAATCTTTTGACAAAATGCCTTTGGTAACAATTAAAAATGACATCAGTTCACCTCCAAAAGTCAAGGTAAAAATTAAAAATAACTATGAAAATTCCTTCCAAGCCAGCCTCTTCAGAAGCAGATGCTAGCCAAATACACTAGTAAGACATTTGTTAATGGTGATATGAAGCTTTTCAAACAACAAAATAAATGTGACTCTCTGCCTATAACTTAGGCAAAAGGTCGCAGACCATCAACTAAGATTATTTTTATTTGTGATGCTACAACTGTGAACTCGATGAAGCTGACAATGAACTGGAACCCTCAAAGAGTCTTAACAGGGACCACAGGGGTCGATCTGTGATAAGATTATTGATACTGTAGGCCAGATAGTGCCATCTCTGTTAAATTCTGATGCTATTCCTCTTGGGGACAGTAAGCAAAATTTAAAAGATGCCAGCGGAGTTTCCCTAAAGTTCCCATAAGCCTTTTGAGCTCAAAATGTGAAACAAATTTGGGACAACTTAGAAATGTAAATATTGTTGCAGCCTGGGAAGTTAATTCATCTTATTTTTCATACTGGATCTCAGCTCTCAAGTGTCTCTTGTGTCCCAAGACTTATTCTGTACCACACGTTTTTAACCTGGCCGAAAAAAAAAAAGGGAAAGCATCAAAATATTCACCTTGGCATGTCTCATATGATCTTATTTATATCAACTTGTTCTCTTGTTTACAGGCAAAGGTTCTCTTGTTTACAGGCAAAGGTTTCTAAGTAAAGTGTCATTTTTATTTCCTTTATAGAGAGAGTGAGATACAGAGGGAGAGAAAATGCTGTGAATGTTATAGTTATCTGACAGTCTTCTAGTGCTATACCTTGGGAATTCACCACAGCATTTATGTTATAGCCTCATCCTCCCTGAACTGCTCCCCATCAAGACTGAGCACAGCTCTGGTGTTAGAGCCAGGCCACGCCCACCCAAATGGGGAGCCCTTCAAATGGTCAGTCTTTGTTTGGAGGCTCCTCATTGGTCTAGCCAAGACTTCCCAGAGCTGAATGGCAGCCCTTTCTTGTTTCATGGGTAGCAGAACTGCATCAGTTTGAGGGCACTCCTGGCCTCCTGCCTCCTCTTTGTTTTTTTCTTAATAGCTATTTTCCCCCCAAAATCTCTTGATGTCTACTTTTCCATGGATCTGAACTGACCAAAGTCACATGTATTGCAGGATGTTTAGCATCCCTGGCCTTACCCACAAATGCTGGTGGCACTGTCCCCATTTTGAGGTAACTAATGACACCTTCACAGATTGCCAGAATGCTTCTATTGAGAACCACTCGAGAACATAGTCATCAAGATCACAAAACTTGAGCTCGAAGAATTGTTCAGGTAAAACAATTATGAAACAGAAAAGTTTAATGATTTCCTCTGTTCCTTTTCTCCCTCTCCTACAGTGCCTTCACCTTCTTTTAAGTTTTGAATTTCTCAATTGAAACTGATAAACTTGAATAGTGGGGTTTTAAAGACCAAAGAGGCTGTACAGCCACAGAATTTAGAAGTAAGTTTAGGAAATGATCACCTTCTGAAACTGAAGCTAAAGAGAAAGATCAGTTATGATAGATGAAATTAGCTCCTGTGTAAGTAATCTGCTCTTGGAATTGGCTGCAAAAGTATTGCTTTTGTGATTATAATGCTTTCCAAGTTTCCATCAAGTCATAAGGATATAGTCTCAGGAAGACATTCTTGGAATGTGGAGGGACTGTGGAGTAGTCAGTAGTAGGTAGCACCATCTGAAAAAGATCCACGAATTTTAGTGTAGTTGACAAGTCTGTAGCAGAGATCATTTTCACTTTTAATTCAATAAATATTCATCTAATTATTTATTGCCTACTATGCCCCAAGTATTATATATTAAGCACAGAACATACAATAGTAAATAGAACATGGTTTTTTTTTGTTTTTGTTTGTTTGCAAAGTTGCTTCAGTCATGTCCGACTCTTTTCAACCCTGTGGACCATAGTTCACCAAGCTCCTCTGTCCGTGGGATTCTCCAGCAAAGAATACTTGAGTGGGTTGCCATGCTCTTCTCCAGGGGACCTTCCCCACCCAGGGATTGAAACCGGATCTCTTACATCTCCTGCATTGGCAGGCGGGTTCTTTACCACTAGCACCACCTGGAAAGCCCCATGGTCCTTCCCCTCAAAGAACTTATCATCTGGAGAATGCATTCTCAATGGGCAAAAAACCTTCCATATTACAGTGGTTTGTGGCCCTCCCGTACATAAACAGATATACAGGATATCTGTGGTTTAAGATCTCACAGGGGATGGGAGTATTAGTCTAAAAATGCCTAAAATGGCTTCAATAGGTCAATCATGAAACTAAAGTTAACCTGATGTAAAGGAGGAAAAAGAGAAAAAAATGAATAAGATGAAATAAAACAAGAAGGAAAAGTAGCATGATGAAAGAGAAATAGGAAAGAAGAGATGAGAAAATAAGGTATGTGAAATTTTAATACAAAAATAGTTCTGTCTGCCACTGAGCCATATGACATACAACTTCTTTTCATTGACATTCTGAAATACAAGCTTATTCCTCAACGTTATTTCTGGCTTTGGCAACAAAGCATTAAATGTGAAAAGCAATACTGGAATGCCTGCTTTTCATCAAAAGAATTCCCATATCCTAAATCACTCATTCTTAATCAAATATTCCACATGTCCTCACTTCTCTCATTTAAAATTTAAACTTATAAAACTATTTTCTATTAGGTTCCTAAGGACCCTGTTATTCCACTTATGTACATGTAATGTGAACTTTGTTAGCTCCATGATTATCAAAGCCTTCATTATTATAGCCATTCTTTCTTTCTTTATCTGCCATAGTAAACAAAGACATTGGTTGTCATTTTATAGCTTATCAAGCTTTTCTGTAGCTTGGATTTACCCCTCTGGACCGTATCCTTTTCTTTATTCTGAATATAGGTGCACCAAACAACTTTATGATTACTAGTTATATTTTTTGGATATCTTGATATAAGGAAGAAAGCGACCTTGCTAGCAGACATTGGTATTTCAGTTAATAGAATCATCTTTATTAGCACTTTAAAATATTTATGTGTATTTTATTGTGATATAATTAACATGGACTTCCTAGGTGGCTCAGTTGTAAAGAATCCACCTGCCAAGCAGGAGACATAGGTTTGATCCTTGAATATTGAAGATCCCCTGGAGAAGGCATGGCAACCCACTCCAATAGTCTTGCCTGGAAAATCCCATGGACAGAGGGGCCCGGTGGGCTACAGTCTATGATGTTGGAAAGATTTGGACACAACTGATCACCTACATGCATGCAGCATTCCATTATCCGGATGTACCAGTTTATCAGTTCACCTGTTGAAGGATATCTTGATTGCTTCCAAATGTTAGCAATTATGAATAAAGCTGCTAAAACATATGTGTGCAGGTTTTAATGTGAACATAAGTTTCCCATTCTTTTGGATAAATACCAGGAAGTGCAATTGCTGGATCATATGGTAAGAGTTTGTTTTCTAAGAAACCGCCAAACTGTCCTCTAGTCTCTAGCATTTTGCGTTCCCATCAGCAATGAATGAGAGTTTCTGTTGCTCCACATCCTTGCCAACATTTGGTGTTAACAGTATTCTGAATTTTGGCCATTCTAATAGGTGTGTAGAAGTATTTCATTGTTCTAGTTTGAATTTCATGATGATTTATGATGTGGAACATCTTTTCATATACTTATTTGCCATCTGTTTATCTTCTTTTTTGAAGTGTCTGTTAAGGTTTTTGGCCGATTTTAAAATCAGATTATTTTCTTATCAAATTTTAAAGGTTCTTTGTATATTTTGGATAATAGTCCTTTATCAGGTACATCTTTTGTGAATATTTTCTCCAGTCTGTGGCTTGTTTTCTAATTTTCTTGACATTGTCTTTTGCAGAGCATAGTTTTTCATTTTAATGAAGTCCAACTTATCAATTATCTCTTTCATGGATGATGTCTGGTGTTTTATCTGAAAAGGCATCACCAGTTACAAAATAAATGAATCATGGGGATGAAATGCATAGTATGGGGAATATACTCCAGAATATTGTATAGTGACAGATGGTAACTAGATTTATTATGGTGATCATTTTGTAATGTATAGAAATATGGAATCACTATGTTGTACATCTAGAACTAACACAAGTGTTGTAGGTTAATTGTACTTAAAAATATTGAAAACTTAAAAAGACATCACTATACCCAAAGTTATCTAGGTTTTCTCCTATGTCATCTTCTAGGAGTTTTATAGTTTTGTGTTTTACATTTAGGTCTGTGATTCGAGTTAATTTTTGTTAAAGGTATAAGGTTTGTGCCCAGAATCATATTTTTGCACGTGGATGTCCAGTTGTTCTAGCAGCATTTGTTTAAGTGACTATCTGCTCCATTGTGTTGCTTTTGCTTATTTGTCAAAGGTTGATTAAGTTTATGGGTGTCTGTTTCTGGGCTGCCTATTCTGTTGCCATTGATCTATTTGTCTATTATTTTACTAATACCACAGCATCTCGATTACTGTAGCTTTAGTCCTTCAACTTTGTTCTTAGACATTTCATTTTGGTTTGATAACTGTATGTATACTTGTGTAACTGCAGCAAAATATAGATCCTTTGTGTTACTCCTGAAAGTTCTCTTGTATCTGCCTTGCCATTGTCCTCTGCAGCCAACTTCTGATGCCAGATTAGTATTGTCTTTCTTGGATTTCACATAAATAGAACCATACAGCACGCACTCTACTGTGCCTTCTTCTTTAAGATATCTGTGAGATTTATCCATGTTGTTAGGTTTTTATGGGTGTGTTGTATTCTATTGTATGGGGCTTCCCAGGTGATGCTAGTGGTAAAGAATCTGCCTGCCAATGCAGGAGACATGAGACATGGGTTCAGAAAATGGCAACCCACTCCAGTATTCTTGCCTGGAGAGTCCCATGGGCAGAGGAGCCTGGTGGGCTACAGTCCGTAGGGTCTCAGAGTCAAAGACATGACTGAAGCGACTTTGCATGCAAGCACATGCATTCAATTCTATAAATATATGATTTGCTTATCTATGCTCCTGTTGATGTACATTTGGGTTGTTTCTAGTTTTTAGTTACTATGAATTAGGTTGCTTTAAACTTTGTTTTTTTGTGAACATGTATTTTCATTTCTCTTTGATAACTATCTAAAACTGATACTGCTGGGTCATGAATAGGTTAGATGAATATTTAACTATAAACAAACTGCCAAGAAGTTTTTCAAAGTGTTTTTACTATTATGCACTCATACCAGCAATGTATGAATTCTAGCTGGTTCAAATTCTAATATTTGTGTTATTATTAGACTTAGAGTTTAGTGCACGTAATGGAATCTCATGGAAAAAATGGAAAAAATCATGGTTTTAATTTGCATTTCCCTAATGATGCTAAACTGTACTCTGCTTTTTAGAGGTAAAAAGAAACTTATGTGCTATGGACAGATTTTCATATAGAGATTTACATCATCATTTTTAGCAGCTCAGGGGTTTTTCACTGTATGTAGGTACCATCATATATTTAACTAGTGTCCTAGTGATGGTACTTACACTGTTTCTACTGCTGCTGCTGCTGCTGCTAAGTCACTTCAGTCGTGTCCAACTCTGTGCGACCCCATGGACTGCAGCCTACCAGGCTTCTCCGTCCATGGGATTCTCCAGGCAAGAACACTGGAGTGGGTTGCCATTTCCTTCTCCAGTGCATGAAAGTGGAAAGTGAAAGTGAAGTCGCTCAGTCGTGTCCGACTCTTAGGGACCCCATGGTCTGCAGCCCACCAGGCTCCTCCATCCATGGGATTTTCCAGGCAACAGTACTGGAGTGGGGTGCCATTGCCTTCTCCCTACACTGTTTCTAGAAGCACATATTATAAAAAGGGAGTGAGGAACATCCTTGTAAATGTTTTATTTTCTTTAGCGTATATGACTAGAAAATGAGATTGCTGGGGCAACGGCTAATGCTTACGTTAAATTTTGATGAATATTGGTGTGCCAATTTCAATTTCACACCAGTAATGCATGACAGTAATTGCATCCCCACTGCACTGTGTACACTGACAAAAAGGATGTTTGCAACTTGAACATCTTTTCATTTGTTAATTAGATGTTTGTTTTTCTTGGTTTAAGAAAGTCCTATTGATATCCTTTGCCAATTTTATTGTGTTGTTTTAAAATTGATATTCTATGACATTTTTGTGTATTAGGAATCTTTTCCCTTCTTTTTTCACATGATACACATTGATTTTCCATTGGTTATTATTTGTGTGTAGATTACAATCTTTATGTGGTTAATTTTTATCATTTTTTTCTTTTATGGTTTCTAGTTCTTGCTTCATACTTAGAAAAGGCCTTTCTCAGGATTATTTTAGTTTCCTCAATTTTCTTGTAGTATTTTTATGGTTTCATTCTTTACATTTAAATTCTTGATTCGTCTGGTATTTAACAAATATAATAGTTGAATAGCCTCTCCCCAATGTTTAGTCATTCCTCAGATAATCTTTTTCCCACTGACCAATGATTTGTAACATACAGTTTATTGATTCCACTGAGACTTCTGGAGTCAGACTGACTGACTTCATCAGTCACCAGTAAAGGCTCTAGGTAATGTTGTAAAATCAAGATAATAATAATTGCATCTATCTTACAGAGAGTGAAATAAGATAATCTGAAAAGGTACTCCAGTAGTTGACATGTAATTGCTCAGAGGATGTGAACTACTATTATTGATGTGTACACAGCAGTTCATTTATGGATTCTGTATTTTGTTCCCTGATCTATCTCCCACATCTTTGTGATCCATTAACATCCATTACCCATCTCTCAGTCCCATCTAATGACTCCTCTTTCCTCATTTTCACAAAAAGGTCCTAATTTCAGTTGCCTTTCTAATCATAACTAGAGCTCGAAAATGTTAACCTTGGGGAGGGGAGGGGATAAGCTGTGCTACATAGGGTCGTGACAATTAAAACCCAAGCTCGGCGGCATTGGAAGGGGAAGGCAGGCTGCCCATTCCTCCTACCTCCTGTTCTGAAAGGCTGAAGTCCTACCTTATTTCAGCCCTTGGCCTATAACTGACATTCTCAAAACCTAGAATTTGTATTCCAACTCTAGTTTACCACCTAGAGACAAACCGTTCACAACGTTACCCCAGTGGGCCCTGAACTTGAACTGGTGACACGTTTTGAGATCTGGAGCGGGCGGCGAGGGGGACCGGCGCCTGGGCCCCGGTTCTGACCTGGCCATTTCCTCCGGGCAGGCCGCGCCGGCTCCGCACTCGTGGGCGGAGGCCCCACGGCCGACGTAAGGCAGCGACTTCGAGACTCTCTAATCTGCACGGTAGGGCACGAAGGCAGGCGGCGGTGGCGCCAGGACCACCACCAGAGTCCTCAGACAGGAAAAAAGTGTGCGAAGAGCGGGGCCGAGCGCACAAGCGGGAAGCTGGAGGAAAGCCCCGGAGGGGCTGCGTGGGGAGGAGGCGAGGGAGCGCGGCTTCCCGCTCTACTGCGCGCCTCACTCTGGCTCCCTGAAGCAGGTGCCGGCCCCGGACTGTGCGTTCCTTTTGCCTCTGGGGATCTTGGCGACCCCCAGAGGCCTCTCGGGGCGCCGCCCGGGCCCGGCGTTCCCGCGGTTGTCGGCCGCAGCTCCCGCCTCGGGCCGCTCGTCTCCTCCCTCTAACGGCCTCCGGCCGCGGCCGGCGTCCGCGGCGAGGGTGACGTCGGCGTGGGGGCGGGACTTCCTGCTTCGCGCGCCCTTGGGTCTCGGTACCGAGTCCGCTCCGTGGGGTTTGCGGGGCGGCGGGCCCGGGGTGCCTTCCCGGCCGGACTTCGGCGCCGGCCCCGCACCCCTGAGAACGCCGGTCCGCCGAGGAGGAGCGGGGCTTTTTTCCATCGCCGCCCTCTCTGCCTTTGGAGCTCTCCTGGGATACCCCACATTTCCCTAGGGTCGGGAGCCCGAGGGGCGCGCTCGGCTGTCCGGCTCCTGCTCTTCAGCCTGTGCCACGAGCGGCAGCCGAGACCTCGTCAGACGTGACGGGCTGGGTCGGCAACCCGCGTGCGGGACCGCCTCCCGTAGCCCCAATGCCCCGGCGGGAAGAGAGCCGTGAGGGTTGTCCGCCTGGCGAGTGCGGCCAGATCACCGGTCACTGTTTGCTGTGTTGCAAGGACCATGTGTGAGTCTGGTAGGTAACGCTTCTTGTCCGTGGCTTGGAATACTCATGGCTTTTTTCTTCACAACTTGCCCTTGAGTTCTTCTTTTGTTATTTTTCTCGTGGAGCAGTTGGAGAGGGTGTTAGAAAAGTAAGCTGGGAGAATGCTCTGTAGCCGATTGACTGCACGTGAAACTCGTTATGGGGCTTTTTATTGTGCTCCGGCGTGGTGCTTGTGTAGCCCGTTTAAAACCTGACTAAACGTGGGATACATCTAGTTTCGCTTGCGAAAAAAAATTATGCTACCGTTTTCGTTGACCCTGAAGACAATTCTAGCAGTGATGTTGGCTGTCGTTACAGAGATAGCGTTAGAATATGTGAGTGCTGGGCTTTAATGGACATTTTGATATGCCCTTAATGTCCAAATTTTGATCAAAATAAACGGACACTTGGCTTTTAAAATGCCCCTTCCAAGTATTTTAAAAGCCTTTGGTCACAAAAGTTGTAATGATGAAACTGTCTCAGTAAAATGTTGAAGATGTCTAGGATAACAAGAAACTTGTTCATAGTTTCTCATATATAGTATATAGTTCATACTGTGTTCAGACTATGAGCATGAAATACTTGAGTAGATCTAAAACGGAGTAGGTTGTTAAAGCATTGCTTCTGTTACCAAGCAACATCTCTTGTAAACAAGTCTAATACTCAACTAGAATATAATTAAATATGTGTATCCTACAATTATCTGGATTCAGAATTTTCTAAATTCAGGGGTTCAGTCTGTAGGTGGTTGCAGTTCATATTCACCTTTTGTATTGAGCTGCGATTTCAAACTCACTTTGTTTAGAATTACTAGATTGCTTTAGATTTCAGAGTTGTGTAGAACTCTCCAGAGAGTTAAAAATGAATTTGAGTTACACCTTTTGGTTTTTTCGGACATAGGAAGTCAGATGTTCCCCTTTGAGTATTTTCTAACCAGGTGAAGTGTGGTTATATTTAGAAATTTTATCAAGTAGTAGAGTAATACCAGTTTAGGGTAACAGCACTGGGAGATTGAAACACTAACTGCCCACAGGTGGTTTTTAAACCTTGGTTTAGCCAATAATCTCACTCTTCTCCACTCATTGAACCCTTAATGATATAATTTGTTTGGCAAGTAAGGTGTACCTGGGAGATACTGTGGATTTGGTTCCAGACCACTGCAGTAAAGCGAGTCACATAAATTTTTTGTTTTTATTTTTCAGTGCATATAAAAATTGTGTTTACACTAGACTGTAGTCTGTTAAGGGTGCAGTGTGCATTATGTCTAAAAATATACATATCTTAATTAAAATACTTAATTGCTAAAAAGTGTTGACCATTGTCTCACAGTGCAGAGTTGCCACAAACCTACAATATGTAAAAAAATTGCACTGTTTGTGAGGTGCAATACCATGAAGCGCAATAAAGTGAATTATGCTGGTAGGTAGTTTTTAGACCACTTTTGGGGTGATATTGAATGCAGTAACCCGTCAAGTATGGAAAAAAGGTGAGAACACCTGAGACACTGTGAGAGTGAATGACTTCTTTGAAGTCGGACTATTAGTGATGGGAGTTGGAACTTAAAGTTTTGTTATTTCCATCATGCCCTGACTATTTCAAAAATCTGTAGACTTTGTTTTAGTCCTTTCCCTCTTTCCTTTCCTGTATACTGATGTTGAAGTAATGAAATTGTCAAGAATTGGGCAAGACAAACAAAGGAGAAAAATCCAGGATGACTCATACATGTTGGTGTGATAAACTCCTTAGTAATCAGAAGTCAGCATTTTGTCATGGGAAGTTATAATTTAAGCCTAGAAGAATGAAATCTTAACAGATTAGTGAATGGTCCAAGTTCTTTGTATGTATGGTGTTTTCTAGGTGCTATCTCTGCCTAAAGTAAATGAGTTTTATTTTAACTTTGTCATATGTAATGTATTAGGCTCAGCAAGTAATTTTCTTAAGTTGTCTAACCTGTGTAAAAATGTTCAGAGGTACTCTTTCCTGTTGACTGAAGTTCACGTTCCTTATCTGAACTCTTCAGAATTTCATCACACTCTGCCTTTTCAAGCTTATGTTCTTTATAGAAAAGCTATCCTCTGACCAGACCATTGTCTAAACCTACTATGTGCTTTCTCCTTTCCTTACCAGTCTTCATTCTTTCTCCCTACCTGACCTGATTTCTTTCCTTTCCTAAAATCTAAATAGTACACACTCTATAAAGTTCGACTCTGTAGGGAGGAAAAATTCTCTACCCTTTTAGGGTCTCTGGCTGGCCCTAATAATTAAATTGATATAGATTAACAGTAGAACAGCATACACGTTTAAAAAAAAATGTCTTTTTCACGTACACGGAGAATGAAGACTGGAAAAAGTGACCAGAGCAGGAAGCTTTTACAAATCTTCCTTGACTTACTGTGGTGTTACCTCCCCTATCATAAGCTGATGCGTTTAATGTACCTAACCTACCCAATTACATCATACCTTAGTCTACCCTACCTTAAACATGCTCAGAGCACTTATATCAGCCTACAAGGTTGGGCAAAATCATCTAACATGCAGCCTGTTTTATAATAAAGTGTTGATTATGTCATGTAACTTACTGAATACTGTACTGAAAGTGAAAGATATAATGGTTGTATGGGTCCAGAATGGTTGGAAGTGTATCAGTTCTTTACCTTCTTGATTGCTGGGAGCTGCAGCTGCCCAGAATCAGGAGAAAGAGGTCTGTATTGCATATCACAGGCTGGCAAAAGATCAAAGTTAAAAATTTGAAGTGCGGTTTCTACTGAATGTGAATTGAAAGTGAAAGGTGAAAGTGTTAGTGGCTCAGGTGTGTCCAAGTGTGACCTCATGGACTGTAGCCCGCCAGGCTCCTCTGTCCATGGAATTCTCCAGGCAACAGTCCTGGAGTGGGTGGCCATTTATTTCTCCAGGGGATCTTCCCGACCCAAGGATTGAACTCAGGTCTGCATTGCTGGCAGACTCTTTACCGTCTGAACCAGTGAATTGCTTTATGCACTATTGTGAAGTCAAAAGGTCCTAAGTTAGAGATGGTCTATATCTTTTAGACAAAGAAACTAATTTGTGAAAAATTGACAAAGAGTTTTGGGCTAGGGGGAACAAATTGGAGAAATGACCAGGAAGATAACGGTTAGTTTAACAAGTTGGTACAAATTTCTTGGCTTTGATTCATTCACTGCCTCTGGTGATAAGAATGTCTTCCTTCCTCCTGGTACAGAGAGGGCACCTTTCACATGGGAGTTTTATCTCCTGCTTTCTGGAAGAAAAAGGACAGTCTGAGTGCTTCTCTTTCATCTGCTGTTTCTCAGGTGCTTTTAACTCCGTCACTATACCAAAGAGGCAGATTTTGTGGTAACATACTGCACTCCACCTCTGAAGTCCTGCAGAATGTATTTATCAGTCCTGCTCACTTGAAACTTTATACTGTATTGTTATAACATTTCTATGTATCTCGTACCTTCCTGACTATAGATGATAAGCTCTTTAGGGGCAGAACATCAGATCTCAGTAAACTGTATCCTTAGTCTTTTCCAAATAGGAGTTGCTGAATAAATGTTTATTAGAGATGAGGAATGTGTATTTGTACTCCTCCTGTAGTGTAGTGCAAGTAAACGAAAATCTTTTGAGAGTAACTGAGGGAGAAAGGGCAATGATCAGCCATTAGAAAGGGGATTAAAAAGAGGGAATTCAACTGGAATTGGAGGTAAAGTTTCTGTTCCTAGAAAGTATGAATAGTTGAGAATTTCCCATGACAGTATTAGCTGTAAGGACTCCCTCAGGAATGCTGGCACTATTTCCCTAGTGGTCTTGGGAGTTTGGTCAGTTTCCTAGTTCTTCTTTAGTAGAATCTGGGTTTAAAATAATTCCCCCACTTCCTTTCCTTCCTTTCCTCTTCCCTGCCCTCTTCCATTCCTCTCTTTCTGTTTCCTCATTTTGCCCCTTTCCATTTTACTTTTTACCTAGTAAAGACTTACTTTATGAAATTATGTTTTTATTTTCATTTGGCCCTCATAAATTAACAGTTCTCTCAAGTTTTATATTTTTCTATCAGGACTGCCTCTCTGGGTGCTGGAAAGATCACAGACTCTAGTCTAGCACTATTTTTTTTTTTTTTAATAAAGTTTAACTGAGCTATAATCCAGAAAGAAATTAAAGCCACCAGTGTGGCTTGAAGTGTCCAGTTATTTGTTTTCTGAATATTGTAACTTCACATCACTTTTGGGTTAAAATTCATGGAGTTAGGAGGAGCCTAAACCTAGCTATTCTCTTTTGGAAAGTATTTATCACTCTCTTCAAATAAATTCTAGGTATTTTAATAGTTTTGCTGTAAATCTTGTATCTGATGCTTATGACAAAGAGTCATTTTAGTTAAAGGTATTAAAAAGTTGAGTCTCAAGAGTCCTTTTATAAATCTTGGTTTGATTCAGTTGCTTCTTAGCGAGCTGGCTGTCTTAGCTTCTGAGTTGTTGCCCAGTAACACGATTGCGGTCGAGTATAGCAACCACTGGCAACGTTAGCTTTGGGCTACAGGGATTTTCCCAATGAAGTTGCAGTGCCTATCTCTAGTGTTCACATTCAGTCTGTTTTTCTCAACTGAATCACATTAAGGGAGACAAACTGAAATTACATATGATATAATTACTTTTTTTTTTTTTTTTAAGTGCTGACAAATCATAACTTTCATGTTTTCCACATAGGGATGCAAGATAAATATATATTGAGTTGCATGTGAAGAACGTGTGAAAAGACTGGTTCAATTAAAGATTATTCTAGACAGAAAAAAACTGGTAAATAATAATTAATATCAGAGTTCTATACAACCGATAGAGCCAGCCAGAGCTGGAATGGATGAAGTTGAAATGGTTCTTCTTTAGATAACATTTTAATATTACTTCCAGAGGTTCATTGAGAGGGTAGATCTATAAGCATGAATTGATAGGCACCCTGATTTTGTGGGAAGAGAATTATGACTCAGGCGACCATAGCTTGACTAAGTCACTTAACCTTTCTTGGCCTATTTTCTCGCTTGAAAAAATAAATTCCCAAAGAATTCTTTAAGAAATTATACCCTTCCAATTTAAAGCAAATTATTTCTTCTGTTCATTGGTTTAGTCAATATTTGAGTGCCCATTATGTGTCTTTCACTGTGCTAGATACCAGAGTACCAGATTGTGAATAAGACATAGTCTCAAGCAGCTTTGGTGGGAGAAATGGATAATTATTTGTAATATAAATTCAGTAAATAAATAAGGGTGTGTTCATATGGCAACCCACTCCAGTATCTTTGCCTGGAAAATTCCATGGACGAAGGAGCCTGACAGTCCATGGGGTCTCAAAGAGTCGGACACAGCTGAGCAACTTCTCTCACTGGGGGCATGTAGGGAGGACAACTGACCGAGAACTGCAGACATGATACACTGTGATTGAGGAATGCCTCATTTGAATTATGTAAGAGTAATCTGAGAGTGGACAAAGAAATATTCAGCATGGCCTGGAGGGAATTAATCAGACATGGAAAACAGGAGTTTCTCTGAATTGGAGAGATAGGGTCAGAAGTTGTCAGCCATGGTAGTAGGTAAGATCCTGGGTGTAGACAGCGGCTGGTGAACATCAGCATGTAATGAGAAGGTGGAGTAAAAGAATAGGGAGCAAAACCAGAGGAGGGTAGAGTTTTGGAATCCAAGGAGGGAATGTGTATCACATTTACTTTATTGTTTAAATGGAAGTTGCTAGTCAAGAAACATAGTGTAGCTATGTAAATGTAAACTCATGAATGCAAAGATGATCTCTACAAATATCTGAAGTTGCAAATGGGGATAAGTCTTTGGTTAGCAGCATATCAGAGATGAAGAAGTACATGTTTTGGGGCCTGAATCCTGAGATTGAAAATTAAAATCTTGGCTCTACCACTTGCACTACCTGCTTGGCTTTTTGGAAAAGTTATTTTAGGGTCCTCAAAAGGTCTAAAAAGAAGTTATTTTAGGGTCCTCAGTGTCTTCATGTGTAAAACGATATAATATATATTTTTTTAATCTGCAAGAGTCACATGGGTTAAAAGATATATGTTGTAATGCCTGACTGAGTTACAGTGGGCACTTGTTAAATGTTAACTTTTATCCATTCCACTGTTACAGATTCTTCTTAACACTTTTCTGCCTGTTCTCCCCACTCCTCCACCCTCATCATAATCTTTTATCCTTCAAGATCCACCAGAAGTCCTGCCTTTTCCTTGATACCTTTCCTTACAGATGGTAATTCCAAATTTTCTATAATGAAATTAACATATTCTTGTATCCCTTAGAACTTTCTTATCCTTTTATTATTAACTTGAGGAGATTTTATTAACTCACATATAAGAAGTCCGCAGATAGGTGATTCTAGGATAGTCAAATCAGTGGCTCAGTGACATCATTAAGAACCTGAATTCTTTCTTTTTTGCTTGGCTAATTGAACTTAGGCTTGATTACAGAAGTCCAATCATCACATTTTCTAAAGTTCAAAAGACATAACTTCTCTACCCAATTGTAAGCATACAATTCAATGTTTTTTTAGTACATTTGTAGAATTGTACAGCCGTCATCACATTTTCATTAAACTCCCTCTACCCATTTCTCTCAGGCTTGTTTGCAGTCAATCCACTGCCTAACCTACTTCCACAAACCAATTACCTGCTTTCTCTATACATTGGTCTTTTCTCCACATTTCATATAAATGGAATAAAAAACACATACATAAATGTCTTTTGTATCAGACTTCTTTCACTTAATATTTTTGAAGTTCATCTATGTAGCATGTATCAGTATTTTGTTCTTTTTTAAAATTGTTTTCATATAAATGTTCACATTCATTCATCAGTTGATGGACGTTTTGGATTGTTTTCATTTTTTTTCAACTATTGTGAATAACGCTTCCATAAAGATTTGCATAAATGTTTGGGTGAGCACATGTTTTCGTTTCTCTCAGGTAGAGTCCTTGGAGTGGAATTGCTGAGACATATGGTAAGCTTATAGGGTATATTTGGTCTTTGTCCTTAATTGCTGACACAGAGCTCCTAAAACCTTTGGAATTTCCTGAGTGATATTCTTTTGTTACTCTTTTTTTAATATATACATATATTATTGAAGTATAGTTGACTTACAGTGTTGCAGGTGAACAGCAAGGTGATTCACTTACGCATATATTATTTTTGAAATTATTTTCCATTATAGGTTATTATAAGGTATTGCCTATAGTCCCCTGTGCTATACAGTAAACCTTTGTTGCTTTGTTGTTGTTCAGTCGCTAAGTCATGTCCAACTCTTTCCAGTTCTATGAACTGCAGCATGCCAGGCTTTCTTGTCCTTCACTTTCTCTCTGCATTTGCTCAAACTCATGTCCATTGAGTCAGTTATGCCATCCAACCATCTCATCCTCTGTCACTCCCTTCTCCTCTTGCCCTCAATCTTTGCCAGCATCAGGATCTTTTCCAGGGAATTGGCTCTTTGCATTAGGTAGCCAGAGTATTGGAGCTTCAGCTTCAGCATCAGTCCTTCCAATCAATATTCAGGGTTGATTTCCTTTAGGATGGACTGGTTTGATCTCCTTGCAAAGTCCAAGGAACTCTCAAGAGTCTTCTCTAACACCACAGTTTGAAAGCATTAGTTCTTTGGTGTTCAGCCTATGGTCCAACTCTCACATCCATACATGACTACTGGAATAGCTTTGACTATATGGACCTTTGTCAGCAAAGTGATGTCTCTGCTTTTTAATACACTGTCTAGGTTTATCATAGCTTTTCTTCCAGGGAGCAAGCGTCTTTTAATTTCTTGGCTGCGTTCACCATCCACATTGATTTTGGAGCCCAAGAAAATAAACTCTGTCACTGTTTCCACTTTTCCGCCATCTGTTTGCCACAAAATGATGGGACCGTGATCTTAGTTTTTTGAATGTGGAGTTGTAAGCCAGCTTTTTCACTCTTCTTTTACCTTCATCAAGAGACTCTTCAGTTATTCTTCATTTTCTGCCATAAGGGTGGTGTCATCTTCCTATCTGAGGTTGTTGGTGTCGTGATTCCAGCCTAAGCTTCATCCAGCCTGGCATTTTGCATGATGTATTCCGCGTATAAGCTAAATAAGCATGGTGACAGTATACAGCCTCTATGTACACCTTTCCCCATTTTGAACCAGTCCATTGAACCGGTACTATCAGTTGCTTCTTGACGTACATACAGGTTTCTCAGGAGGCAGGTATGGTGGTCTAGTAATTCCATCTCTTTAAGGATTTTCCACAGTTTGTTGCGATCCACGCAATTTGTTGCTTGTTGCATATCAATTTTCTTTTTTAGTTAGAAATATAGCATTCTATTCGTACTGAATCAAACAAATGGAATCAAAATGTCATAAATTTTTTAGTTAGGCAAAAATTCATAAGTTTTCTAAAATATATATGTTATACAAATTATTTATATTTATGTATACAAAATCTTTTCTATTATACTTGATAAAGGCTTGAGAAAGAACATAAAAAAAGATGGAGAGATTGGAAAACAAACTGAATGAAATGGGAGCACTGAATATGAGATAGAAAAAGTGAAACAAACTAGATAAAAGTAAAAGATCGTCATATAGTCTAGTTGTTTTTAAACATGGCTGCTTATTAGACACATATCCATCTGGAGCTTTGGTGAAAAAGCAATTCCTCAGCATTTGTATTTTTCAAAAAAATTCCAAAATAATTCTCATATGCATCTGGATTTTAGAAAAATGATTACAGGTTTTTCTATTAAATGGTAGTTTTGGTGATATAGAGTTCTATATTAGTTTTCTGTTGACCAATCATGATACAGTGGTATTGCGTGAGTAATAGTTAACATAGTCATAATAGTGAAAGATGTTTATCAATTTTCACACTCAAGAGCCAGACAAAAAATAAAAGATAATTAAAATTGCAAGCCATAATGGGAACATGATTAACCTAACAGTATAAAATAATTACATACAATTTGGGGTGTCAAGCAGAGTGATGTGGTAAGTAGAAGTGCATACGTGCACAGGTTTTCATCTGCCCAACCAGTCTGTGTCTTTTGGTTGGTGCATTTAATCCATTTACATTTAAGGTGATTATCAATATATATGATCCTATTACTGTTTGCTTAATTGTTTGGGGTTTACTTTCTGTAGGTCTTCTCCTTGTCTTTTGTTTTCTGTTTAGAAATATTCCTTTAGCAATTGTTGTAAAGCTGGTTTGGTGGTGCTGAATTCTCTAAGCTTCTGCTTGTCTGGAAAACTTTTGATTTCTTCATCAAATGTGAATGAGAGTCTTTCTGGATAAAGTGTTTGTGGTTGTAGGTTCTTTCCTTTCATCACTTTAAATGTATCATGCTTTTCCCTTCTGGCTTGTAGAGTTTCTGTTGAGAAATCAGCTGATAGCCTGATGGGTGTTCCCATTTATGTTATTTGTCATTTTTCCATCATTGCTTGTAATATTTTATCTTTGTCTTTAATTTTTGTCAGTTTGATTATTATCTGTCTTGGTGTGTTCTTCCTTGCATTTATCCTGCCTGGGACTCTCTGCTTCCTGGACTTAGTTGACTATTTCGTTTCCCATGTTAGGGAAATTTTCAACTATTCTCTCTTCAAATATTTTCTCAGGTTCTTTTTGTCTCTGTTTTTTGGGTTCTTTGGGACCCCTATGGTGCATTTAATGTTGTCCCAGAGGTCTCTTAGACTGTCTTAATTTCTTTTCTTTCTTTTTTCTGTGTTCTGCAGAAGTGATTTCCACCATTTTGTCCTCCAGGTCATTTATCTGTTCTTCTGCTATTGATTGCTTCTAGAGTATTATTCATCTCTGTTTGTTTGTTCTTTAGTTCTTGCAGGTCTTTGGTAAACATTTCTAGCATCTTCTCCATTGTTTTCTCAAGATACTGGCTCATCCTCACTGTCATTATTCTGAATTTTTTTCTGGAAGGTTGCCTGTCTCCACTTGAGTTAGTTGTTTTTCTGGGATTTTATATTGTCCCTTCGTCTGGGACATAACTTTCTGCTTTTTATCCTGATTAACTTTCTGTAGTGTGGTTTTGTTTTAGCCACTGTGGGATTGTGGTCCTTCTTCCTTCTTCTGTCTGCCCTCTGATGGAGGAGGCTAAGAGGCTTGTGTAAGCTTCCTGATGGGAGGGACTGCTGCTGCTGCTGCTAAGTCACTTCAGTTGTGTCCGAGTCCGTGCGACCCCATACACGGCAGCCCACCAGGCTCCCCTGTCCCTGGGATTCTCCAGGCAAGAATACTGGAGTGGGTTGCCATTTCCTTCTCCAATGCATGAAAGTGAAAAGTGAAAGTGAAGTCGCTCAGTTGTGTCCGACCCTCAGCGACCCCATGGACCTGCAGCCTACCAGGCTCCTCCATCCATGGGATTTTCCAGGCAAGAGTACTGGAGTGGGGTGCCATTGCCTTCTCCGGATGGGAGGGACTGGTGGTCGAAAAACTGGGTCTTGCTCTGGTGGACAGGGCCTTGCTCAGTAATCTATAATCCAGATTATCTGCTGATGGGTGGGGTTGTGGTCCCTCCTTGGTAGTTGTTGGGCTTGAGGTGACCCAGCCCTGGGATCTATGGGCTCTATGGTAGGGTTAATGGCGACCTCCAAAAGAGTTTATGCCCAGGGGGACCTTCCAGACTGCTGCTACCTTTGCTGTGTCCCTGTGGTGAGACCCTGCCAACCCTCGCATCCACAGGAGACCCCCCCCAACACCAGCAGGTAGGTTTGGTTCAGTCTCCTGTGGGGTCATTCCTCTGGGTCTTGGTGTGCACCCTCCAAGGCTGGAGTCTCTGTTTCCCTCAGTTCTGTGGATCTCCTATAATCAAATCCCGCTGGCTTTCAAGGTCAGATTCCCTGGGGATTCCCAGTCCTTTTATAAAATCCCCCAGTCTGGGAAGCCTGAAATGGAGTTCAGAACCTTCACAACAATGGGAGAACTTCTTCGGTATTTTTGTTCTCCAGTTTTGTGGGTCACCTACCTGGCGGGTATGGGATTTGATTTTATGGTGATTGTGCCTCTCCTCCCATCTCTCTCTGGCTTCTTTTTGTCTTTGGACATGGGGTATATTTTTTGGTGGGTTCTAGCATTGTCTATCGATGGTTGTTCAACAGCTAGTTGTGATTTTGGTGCTCTTGCAGGAGGAGATGTGCACATGTCCTATTATGCCATGTTAAATTGGAGACCCATTTTTTGGTTATTTTTAATGAGCCCCTTTTGATCACACCTAAGTTTATGCTAATGTGGTGGTTTAGAAGGGGTCCTTAGATCCTCAGAAAGGACAGGTCACCAGAAAGACCCATGTGATGAGACCGTTGAAATTTTCAGCCTTACCCACTAACTTCTGGGAAGAAGGAAGAGAGACTAGACTTCTATAAAAACTCTTGAGCAATGCAATTCTGAGAGTGTCTCAATTGATGACCACAGGTGCTGAAAGAGTGGCTTTCTCTGAGGGGAGAAGCTCTGTGCCTCTTTTCTGAGACTTTGTACCATGCAACCTTTGCATAGGCTGCTCCTGAGTTGTATCCTTTATAATAAAGCAGCAGTAGTAAATTGTTTTCTTGAGTTTTGTGAGCCATTTTAGCAAATTATCAAACCTAAGGAGAGAGTCATGGAACCTCTGACTTTAAGGTGGTTGGTCAGAAGTATAGGTGGCAACCTGGGACTCATGACTGGTGTCCAAAGTGGGAGCACCACCTGACTGAGCCCTTAAACTGTGGGGTCTGCACTACTTCTGGGTAGTTACTGTCAGGATTGAATTAAATTTTAGAACTCTGAAGTTGGTGAATTGGTTTATGGGAAGAAAACTCTACAAAAGTGTTCTAACAACAGTTCAGAATGTGGGTTTTTTTTGGTGTGTGTGTGTGTAAAATTTATTTATTATTTTTGGCTGCTCTGGGTCTTCCTTGCTATGTGAAGGCTTTCTCTAGTTGCAGTGAATGGGGCTACTCTATAATTGTGGTATGCTGGCTTCTCATTGTGGTGGCTTCTCTTGTTAGGGAGCAATGGCTTAGCTGCCCCTGGGCATGCTCCTTGGAATCTTCCAGGAGCAGGAATCAAACCCGTGTCCCCTGCATTGGTAGACAGATTCTTAACCACTGAACCACCAGGGAAGTCCCCAGAATTTATTTTTAATCTTTTCAGAAACTGCTAAATTTTGTTTTCGAAAGCCACCAGTTACATTCCCATCAAAATTATACAAGGGTTCCAGTTTCTCCACGTTCTCATCAACACTTGGTATCATCTGTCTTGTTTATTATAGCCGTTCCACTGAGTAACTGTAGCTGTCAGTCAGTAGGGACTCCTGATTTTAATTTACATTTCCCTAAATACAAATGATGTTGAGCTTTTCATGTGCGTGTGTGCTAGTCACTCAGTTGTGTCTGACTCTTTGTGTCCCTTTGGACTGTAGCCTGCCAGTCTCCTCTGTCCATGGGATATTTCAGGAAAGAATACTGGAGTGGGTTGCCATTTCCTTCTCCAGGGGATCTTCCTGACTTAGGGATCGAACCTGCGTTTCCTGTGTCTCCTGCTTTGCAGGCAGTTTCTTTACCTGCTGAGCCATTGGGAAAACCCTTTAAATATGCTTATTACCCGTTGCTAAACCTTTGGTGGAACATCTGTTCGAATCTTCTGCTCAGTTTTTTAGCTTTTTTTTTTTTTTTTCACTTCTTACTGAGGTGTAAAAGTTTCTATATTCTGGATAAAGGTCTTTTATCAGAGATTTACAGAGACTTCCTGTCAGTTTGTGGCTTTTTTCTAACAGGTGTCTTTGAAGTGCAGAGTTCTTAATGAAGTATAATATATCATTTGTTTCTTTTATGGTTTGTATCAGTATATCAATATTTTGATATTTGAGATGATTGGATGGCATCATCAACTCAATGAACATGAATTTGAGCCAACTCCAGTAGACAGTGAAGGACAGGGAAGTCTGGTGAAGTCTGGTGTAGTCCACGAAGTCTCAAAGAGACAGACACAACTAAGCAACTGAACGACAACAACAATCAATATTTTTGACTTTGTGTTTCAAAACTTTGCATAATTCAGGGTCACAAAGATTTCTTCTGAGTTTTCTTTTAGCTCCTTCATTTAGATTTAGGATTCATATTGAATTAAATTTCTTTTCTATTTTTATGCCACGTGGATGCCAGTTTGTCCTAGAATCATTTGTTAAAAAGGCTTTTCCTTTCCCCCTTGGATTGTATTTGTGCCTTTGTAAAAAAAAAAAAAAAAAATTAGTTGCCTATAACTTGAATTTATTTCTAGAATGTTAATTATGTTTTGTCTGTATCCCTGTACTTCAGTACCATGTTGTCTGGATACCTGTAGTGTTATATAGTAAGTTTCAAGATGGATAGTGTTAAATCCCCTAACTTTTTCAAAAGTGATTCTAGATCCTTTCTATTTACATAGAAAATTTAGGATCAGTTTGTCAATTTCTACAAAGTTTTCTGGGACTTGATAGACTTTTCATTGAGTCTGTAGATCAACATGGGAAGAATTGCTAACTTAAAATTGGGGCTTCCAGTTCATAAACATGTAATGTCTCTCCATTTAAATCTTTACTTTCCACACTTTAAAATTTTCAGTATATAAATCTTGTATTTATATTAAATTTATTCCTAAGAATTTGATCATTTTTGATTCTAATGAGAATGGAGTTTCCATAGTTTGATTTTTAGATTGTACATTGCTGGCACATAAAATATGCAGTCAACTTTTATATATTGTTTTTACATAGGTAATCATGTCTGTGAATAAAACATTTCTACTTCTTCATTTCTAGTCTGAATGTTGTTGCATTCTTTTATTTATTTTTGCCTTATTGTGTTGGTCAGACTCTTCAGTGAGAGGATAAGTGTTCCTGGTCTTGGGGGGAAAGTACACAGATTTTTACAGTTAAGTGTGATGTTACCAGTTTCTGGAGCATGTTCCTATCCAGAGTTTTCTTATCCAGTGTTGTTCATGTTCTTACGCAGAATTTGGCAGCTTTTGTGAATAAACACTTCAGTTTGTTGAATGCCTTTGATTGAATTCCAGAGCACTGATATGGCTGTTTTTTTGACTGTTCTGTGGAAAGGATTTGTTGACCTGTTCATTCAGTCAGGCTGGAAATAGGAGGTCTGCTTTTTGATTTATATGTGATATTCTTCTCTCAGGAGGATAAATCTTTTTATATTACTCATAATCCTCTGCACAATATTAGACATTTATTGTTCACTTCAAATGTACATGAATTAAATTTCATGATTTCCCTCAAACTTCAAACTATAAGGCACTTGGGTTTGGGGAATTTCAAGCTAGTTTCTTATGTTTCTTATCCTTTTGATCAGTGGAAGAAACTGCTTGCTGTTCATTTAGCAAGCGTTTATTAACTACCTTCATGTTCTAGCTATTGTATAGGGTTTGGGGGGTATAAAAATGGCCAAGACATAATCTTTGATCCCAAGGAGGTCTTTGCTTAGTGAGGGAGATTGGTATGCAAATAGCTGATTATATTGTAGTAAAGTAAATACATTGATAGTGATAAATTTGTGGCATTCTGGAAGAACTCTTAAGGATACTTGACTCAGAATGGATTGGGATAAATGGAAAAGGAAGACATCCAAGCAAAACTATCAGAAGGAAGGAATGACTGAATTGAATATAAAAATGAGTGAAGGGTAAGATTAGGAGATTGAGTTCTAGGTAGGTCAGCATGGGGTGAGAAAAAGCATGGGATGTTCATGAACTACAAGCAGTTTAATGTTGATAGGACAAAAGTACATATGAGGGAGTTAGAAGAGGATGAAAGGGTAGAGAGGGCCCAGATTGTGGAGGGTTTTGTATATTATGTTAAGAAGCTTGGATTAACCTTTATCGATCAATTCTGCAAAACTGAATAGAAAGTACTTCAGGATTCTGTCAAGGTGTGATTTGAATTTTGTTTAACTACATTTTCAATTACTCCCAAAGCCATAATAAAAGACATATACAGTACATATATTTCAACTGTGCTGTATAGCTGGATTTTAAAACTCAAGAGAAACAACATATTAACTGATAAAGAATAAAAGGTCTGATGTGTTTTTAAAATAGTGTTATGACCTTAAATTTTTTATTATTAATATATATGGATAAAATGACAGTCTGTTCTAATATAGGATTCTATAGGATTTTATTTGAAAAAGAAGTTTAATTGGTAATTATTAAACTGTTATTATGGATAAAATGCAGTTATATTGATAAGGGAATTATAAGTTGAGTCATAGATTTGGCTAACTTTATAGAGTATGGATCTGATGCTGAAAAGAGCCACATTTTTAAAATTATATTTTTGAGTTTATTGAATAAACTTGCATAGAAGGGAATGTAATTTGAGATCTTCTGGGTGTTTTTCTGAAAGTGGGAGCTAGAACTTCAAACTTTACACTCTTTAATATTTGGTCACTGTTTTCTGGTCTGAAAGGGAGAGACTTCCCCCCCTCCCCACCTCCCACCTCCTCCACCCCTGGTCTTCAAGTAGACTTGGAGGTTCCTCTTCTTTTTCCTCAAAAATATTTTCCCTCTGATTATAAACATAATAACCCGTATTTGTTGTAAAATAAGAAAAGTACAGGAAATCAAATCCGTTCTATGATTATACAGTGGAGGTAACAAATAGATTCAAGGGATTAGATCTAATAGGATCTGAGGAGCTATGGACAGAGGTTCGTAACCTTGTATAGAGGTGGTGACCAAAACCATCCCAAGAAAAAAATGCAAGAAGGCAAAGTGGTTGTCTGAGAAGGCCTTACAAATAGCTGAGAAAAGAAGAGAAGATAAGGCAAAGGAAAAAGGGAAAGATATACCCAACCAAATGCAGAGTTCCAGAGAATAGCAAGCAGAGAGATAAGAAAGCCTTCTTAAGTAAACAATGCAAAGAAATAGAGGAAAACAATAGAATGAGAAAGACTAGAGAGCTCTTCAAGAAACTTAGAGATACCAAAGGAATGTTTCATGCAAAGATGGGCACAATAAAAGACAGAAATTGTATGGATCTAACAGAAGCAGAAGATATTAAGAGGTGGCAAGTATACACAGAGGAACTGTACAAAAAAGACCTTAATGGTAATCCTGATGATGTGGTCACTCACCTAGAGCCAGACATCCTTGAGTGCGAAATCAAGTGGGCCTGAGGAAGCAGCACTATGAACAACACTAGTGGAGGTGATGGAATTCCAGCTGAGCTGTTTCAAATCCTACAAGATGATGCTGTTAAAGTGCTGCATTCAGTATGTCAGCAAATTTGGAAAACTCAGCAGTGGCCACAGGACTGGAAAAGGTCAGTTTTCATTCCAATCCCAAAGAAAGGCAATGACAAAGGATGTTCAAATTACCATACTAAAGCATTTTACGTGCTGGCAAGATTATGCTCAAAACCCTTCAAGCTAGACTTCAGCAGTATGGAACTGAGAACCTCCAGATGTTCAAGCTGGATTTAGAAAAGGTGCAGGAACGAGAGATCAAATTGCCACCATCCGCTGGTTCATAGAAAAAGCAAGGGAATTCCAAAAGACTACCTACTTCTGGTTCATTGTTTACGCTAAAGCCTTTGACTGTGTGGATCACAACAAACTGTGGAAAATTCTGAAAGAGATGGGAGTACCAGACCACCTTACCTGCCTCCTGAGAAATCTGTACGCAGGTTAAGAAGGTCAAGACCTGTGGCAGGTCAAGAAGCAACAGATAGAACCCTACGTGGAACAACAGACTGGTTCCAAATTGGGAAAGGAGTACGTCAAGGCTGTGTACTGTCACCTGCTTATTTAGCTTATATGCAGAGTACATTGTGTGAAATGCCAGGCTGGATGACACACAAGCTGGAGTCAAGATTTCTGGGAGAAATATCAACAACCTCAGATATGCAGATGACACCACCCTTATGGCAGAAAGTGAAGAGGAACTGAAGAGCCTCTTGATGAGGATGAAAGAGGAGAGTGAAAAAGCTAGCTTAAAACTCAGCATTCAGAAAACTAAGATCATGGCATTTGGTCCCATCACCTCATGACAAATAGATGGGGAAAAAATGGAAACAGTAACAGACTTATTTTCTTGGGCTCCAGAATCACTGCAGATGGTGACGCAGCCAAGAAATTAAAAGACGCTTGCTCCTTGGAAGAAAACTATGACAAACCTAGACTGCGTATTAAAAAGCAGAGACATCAGAGTCCATATAGTCAAAGCTATGGTTTTTCCAGTAGTCATGTGTGAAGTGAGAGTTGGACTGTAAAGAAGCCTGAGTGCCAAAGAATTGATGCTTTTGAACTGTGGTGTTGGAGAAGACTCCTGAGAGTCTCTTGGACTGCAAAGAGACCAAAGCAGTCCATCCTAAAGGAAATCAGTTCTGAATATTCATTGGAAGGACTGATGCTGAAGTTGTATCTCCCAATACTTTGGCCACCTGATGTGAAGAATTGACTCATTGAAAAAGACCCTGATGCTGGAAAAGATTGAGAGCAAGAGGAGAAGGGGATGACAGAGGATGAGATGGTTGGATGGCATTACTGACTCAGTGGACATGAGTCTGAGCTAATTCCAGGATATAGTGAAGGACAAGAAAGCCTGCTGTGCTGTAGTTCATGGGGTCGCAAAGAATTGGACGTGACTTAGTGACGCACAATGACAGGAAATGCACAAATAATAAAATCAAGCATATGATCCAGAGATAATCTTATTAGTATTTTAATGTCTATCTTCTCTTTTTTCCTCTGCATATGTAGTAATGTAAACATGCTTTTGCAAAATAAGGGCTGTACAACATTTTTATAATTTGTTTTTTCTTCTTTTGTAACATTTACAAAAATTTATTGAAGGGCTTCCGTGATGGCTCAGCGGTGAAGAATCAGCCTATAATGCAAGAGGCTGATTGCATTACAGCCTCTATAGTTTTGGGCTCCAGAATCACTGGATGGGTTGGGAAGATCCCCTTGAGGAGGGTGTGGCAGCCCACTCCACTCCAGCCCACTCCAGTGGAATTTGCTGGAGAATTCCGTGGACTGAGGAGCCTGGGCAGGCCGCATTCCTAGGGTTGCAAAGCATCGGACACAACTAAAGCAACTGAACATGCATATGTGATGTTACTAAGTATTCTTTCATAATTTTTCTTTAAGAAAAAGTTAACTGTGACATCATCTGGGCCTACAGATTTCTTTTAGGAAAATCTTTTTCTAAAGTTCATAATGTTTATTTTAAAAAATAGCTTTATTGAACGTAATTGATAATAACAAAGTATACCTTTTTAAAAGTAAACAACTTTAAGTTTTGTTATATGTATACACCTGTAAAACTATTACCACAATCAAGGTATTACGTATATTTGTCACACCCCAAGTTTCCTTATGTTGTTTTGAGATTCTGCCCTCCTTCTGCCCCCTCCACCAGCCAGTCATTTCCATTCTGAGGCAACCACCAATTTGCTTTCTGTCACTAAGGTTAGTTTGAATTTCAGAGAATGTGATATAAATGGAACCATATAATATATACCCATTTTTGTTTAGTTTTTTTCACCTAGCATAATTATTTTGAGATTCACCCACATTAATGCATTCCTTTTATTACTGAGTAGTTCCTTTGTGTGGATTTATCACAAGTTGTTTACCTGTTTACCTCTTGTTGGATCCATATTTGAGTCTCATAAAGCTACTTTCAACGTGTGTAAGAATATTTTTCTCTTGCATTTTTACCTATAAATGAAATGACTGGATTATATGGTAAGTGTATGATTAATTTTTAAGTAACTTCCAAAGTGTTTTTCCCAAACGATTTTCCCATTGTACATTCCCATTAGCAGTTTATAACATCTGCAGTTTCTCTGCATTCTAGTTAATACTTGGTGTGGTCATCCTTTTAAAGTTTAGCCATTCTAATAGGTGTATAATTAGTAATATTGCATTGTGGGTTTTTTTAAAAAATGTTTGACTGTGCTGGGTTTTTGTCGCTATGCAGGCTCTTGTCTAGCTGAGGTGAGGCGGCTGCTGTCTGGTTGCAATGCACAGGCTGCTTGCGGTGGCGTCTTCTGTTGCAGAGCATAGGCTGTAGTTGTGGGGCATGGGCTTCATTGCCTTGCAACATGAAATCTTCCTGGACCAGGGATTGAACCCATGTCCTGTGAATTGGCAAGTGGAGTCTTCACCCCTGGACCACCAGGGCAGTCCCTGCATTGTGTTTTTAGTTTGCCCTTCACTAACGACTAATGATATTTAACACTTTTTCATGTGTTCAGTTAACCATCCATGTATCTTCCTTGGTGAAGTGCCTATTCACATCTTTTGCCAATTTTTTTGTTTTGTTTTGTTAAATTGAGTTTTCTTGTTATTTTGACAATTTTTAAATTCTGGAAGCAAGTCCTTTATCAATATATGGTTTGTAAATTACTCCTTCAGGCTTGCTTATCTGTTCCTTTAGTGTCTTTTAAAGGAGTTCTTTCTTAATTTTAAAGTCCAGTTGGTCAGTTTTTTTTCTCTAATGGATTATGCTTTTGGTATTGTATCTAAGAAATCTTTAACTCAAGATCAAGATAGTTTCCTGTGTTTGATTTTATGAGTTTTATTGTACAATGTTCTGTATTTGCATTTTGAGTCCATTCTGTGTACGATGTGAGGTAAGACTTGAAGTGTGTTTTTACACATGGATCAGGAGCTGTCCCAGGACCATTTGTTGACAAGACTGTCCTTTCCTTGAATTGTCTAGATAATCACGATGGTGTGATCACTGACCTAGAGCCAGACATCCTGGAATGTGAAGTCAAGTGGGCCTTAGAAAGCATCACTATGAACAAAGCTAGTGGAGGTGACAGAATTCCAGTTGAGCTAGTCCAAATCCTGAAAGACGATGCTGCGAAAGTGCTGCACTCAATATGCCAGCAAATTTGGGAAACTCAGCAATGGCCACAGGACTGGAAAAGGTCAGTTTTCATTCCAATCCCAAAGAAAGGCAATGCCAAAGAATGCTCAAACTACCGCACAATTGCACTCATCTCACACGTAGTAAAGTAATGCTCAAAATTCTCCAAGCCAGGCTTCAGCAATATGTGAACCGTGAACTTCCTGATGTTCAAGCTGGATTTAGAAAAGGCAGAGGAACCAGCGATCCAATTGCCAACATCTGCTGGATCATGGAAAAAGCAAGAGAGTTCCAGAAAAGCATCTATTTCTGCTTTATTGACTATGCCAAAGCCTTTGACTGTGTGGATCACAATAAACTGGAAAATTCTGAAAGAGATGGGAATACCAGAGCACCTGATCTGCCTCTTGAGAAATTTGTATGCAGGTCAGGAAGCAACAGTTAGAACTGGACATGAACAACAGACTGGTTCCAAATAGGAAAAGGAGTACGTCAAGGCTGTATATTGTCACTTTAACTTATATGCAGAGTTTATTTAACTTATATGCAGAGTACATCATGAGAAATGCTGGGCTGAAAGAAACACAAGCTGGAATTGAGATTGCCGGGAGAAACATCAATAACCTCAGATATGCAGATGACACCACCCTTATGGCAGAAAGTGAAGAGGAACTCAAAAGCCTCTTGATGAAAGTGAAAGAGGAGAGTGAAAAAGTTGGCTTAAAGCTCAACATTCAGAAAACGAAGATCATGGCATCTGGTCCCACCACTTCATGGGAAATAGATGGGGAAACAGTGGAAACAGTGTCAGACTTTATTTTTCTGGGCTCCAAAATCACTACAGATGGTGACTGCAGCCATGAAATTAAAAGACGCTTACTCCTTGGAAGGAAAGTTATGACCAACCTAGATAGCATATTCAAAAGCAGAGACATTACTTTGCCAACAAAGGTCCGTCTAGTCAAGGCTATGGTTTTTCCAGTGGTCATGTATGGATGTGAGAGTTGGACTGTGAAGAAGGCTGAGTGCTGAAGAATTGATGCCTTTGAAGTGTGGTGTTGGAGAAGACTCTTGAGAGTCCCTTGGACTGCAAGGAGATCCAACCAGTCCATTCTGAAGGAGATCAGCCCTGGGATTTCTTTGGAAGCAATGATGCTAAAGCTGAAACTCCAGTACTTTGGCCACCTAATGCGAAGAGTTGACTCATTGGAAAAGAATCTGATGCTGGGAGGGATTGGGGGCAAGAGGAGAAGGGGACGACAGAAGATGAGATGGCTGGATGGCATCACTGACTCGATGGACGTGAGTCTGAGTGAACTTCGGGAGTTGGTGATGGACAGGGAGGCCTGGTGTGCTGTGATTCATGGAGTCACAAAGAGTCGGACACGACTGAGCGACTGATCTGATCTGATCTGATTTATCAAAAATTAATTGACTATGTATATTTGGGTCAGTTTGTGAATTTGACTCTCTTTGTGTGTCTCTCTGGATATGAATGCTACACTGTTTTGATTTCTGTAGCATTTTAATAAGTTATGAAGTCAGGTAGGGCAAATTTTCCAACTTTTTTTTTTTTTTCAGTTTTTGCAATTCCTTTTGTTTTCACGTAAATTTAAAACTGACTTGTTAATTCTGTTTTTTAAAAGTCTGCTGGGATTTTGAATGGCATTGCACTGAATTTGAGAGAGATAAACATCTTAATGTTGAGTAATTTGATCCATGAATATAGTATATCTTGCTCTTAAATATACTTTTTATAGCCTGTTTATCCATTACAAATTGCTCTGTGATGTAAGCATCATGGAGGCAGGGATCTGATTCTGTCTTCCACTCCTACTTGGCTCTTTGCATGCATGCTCTCAATAAACATTTATTAAATGATAAATGAAGAAGGTTCCTGAACGTAAATATTTGTGCACATCTCTTGATTAGTTTCTTAAGAGTACTTCTTACATGTGGAATTGCCAGGTCAAACGATATGTTCATTTTTAAAGCTTTTGATTACCAGACACTTGCCTAGCATTCTTTTTGAAAACAGAAATATTGATTGATAAATATCAGAAAGCATGTATAATTGATTGGCAAACGATGTTCTTAATTATATTCTCCCTAAGCTGTTTCTTAAATTACACTGCTAGCCTATGTGAAAGTAGGATTCACATCACAGAAATCATGTGGATCACTTTTCTGTCATTACCTCGGTTTACTGGAATTGGGAGCTGTGGTGATAAACAAAAATGAAGATGATTGTAGTTTTACCTTTGAGGATCTCAGTCTCTCTGGAAAGATAGATTACTTAGTTATCAGTTAATGAAAGGGAAAAAAACCTGTGTGATAGAATTTAGAATAAATACTGTGAGGCAAGCACAAGGAAGGTAGAAATTTATGGAGCAGAAAGATGGGCAGAAGCTATTGTTTACATTCACTTTTAGAGTTAACTCTAAGCTCTGGCAATAGTTTTATGATTATTCACATGGTAGAATTTTAGGTTTGACTCTGATCTTGATTTGTGGATTAGTTGAAAAGATTTAAGTGGAAGGTATTTTAATTTGGCATAAGTATATTAACAATATTGTGAAGGTAAGAATAGGCAACCCATGTATGAGAGACAAACATCTTAATTTGCTCTAGCAAAGGGGTCCTGTGGGGCAGCAACATGAAACTGTTTGCATTTGTAAGGGGAGTTGGCTAATGCAGGGCTTTGAGTTTGGCTGGGAAGTGTAGGTTTGATCCAGTAAACCATAGGAAGGATCGTAATAGGAGTTACAATAAAGGCAACAGTATATAAGGAGGATTGTCCTGGTAGATATTTGTAAGCTATTTTAAGGATGAGGAAAGGCCAAAATCCAGGACACTGTTTAGGTTTTTATTAAAATAAGCCAAATATAAAATATTTGAGATTTCTGCACTAAATGGTGATGGAAAAGAGTGGTTAAAATCAACAGACAGGTAAAGAGTCAGTAGGATTAATTACTACTAATAGGAGAGGGGGAATAGTTTGTGTGGTAAGAAATAAGGGGATGGTAGTAGTAATTTTTTTTATTTTAAGGAGGAAGGTAGAAACTTTGAAGTTAGTGAGTTTCATACTTGTTACGCTGAGCTTCCATTGTAGGTGGGACATGTAGTAAAGAGTTAGCTCTGAAAGAGAGGTTAGGAACGTGGTTATAAATTTGAGTGTCATTCAGATAGATGTATTGGGTTGGTCAGAAAGTTCCTTCAGGATGATACGGGAAAACCCTGAAAGAACTTTCTGGCCAACTCAGTAATATGTCAGGCAATGAGAGAGGCAGCTTGACTTTTCATCAGACTAGAGGTTCTCATGGTGAGTAAGTGAAAGAACATATGTATTAGGGACAACAAGAAGAATCAGAGATAGGAGGTGATGATCATGGTGTTAAAGACATTAAGAGAGAAGAATATTTCAAAGCAATTATTAAAGGTGATTGTGTGTAGACTGCACTGATAAGGTTTATGTTTACTAGTGTTTAGCATAGTTTAGTAAATAAATGTAGTAAACTCTTGATGAAAGGTAGTTTAAATTATTATTGGATTAATATTGAAAATTTTCATGTTATCATCTGTTCAATTGGTAATTCAGTTCAATTCAGTTGCTCAGTCGAGTCCAACTCTTTGCCACCCCATGGACTGCAGCATGCCAGGCCTTCCCTGTCCATCACCAACTCCCGGAGCTTACTCAAACTCATGTCCATTGAGTCGGTGATGCCATCCAGCCATCTCATCCTCTGTTGTCCCCTTCTCCTCCCACCTTCAGTCTTTCCCAGCATCAGGGTCTTTTCAAATGAGTCAGTTCTTTGCATCAGGTGGCCAAAGTATTGAAATTTCAGCTTCAACATCAGTCCTTCCAATGAATATTCAGGACTGATTTCCTTTAGGATAGACTGGTTGGATCTCCTTGCAGTCCAAGGGACTCTCAAGAGTCTTCTCCAACACCACAGTTCAAAAGCATCAATTCTTTGGCACTCAGCTTTCTTTATAGTCCAACTCTCACATCCATACATGACTACTGGAAAAACCATAGCTTTGACTAGAATGACCTTTGTTGGCAGTGTAATGTCTCTGCTTTTTAATATGCTGTCTAGGTTGGTCATAATTTTTCTTCCAAAGAGCAAGCGTCTTTTAATTTCATGGCCGCAGTCACCATTTGCAGTGATTTTGGAGCCCCCCCAAAACAGTCTGTCACTGTTTCCCCATCTATTTGCCATGAAGTGATGGGACCAGATGCCATGATCTTCATTTTCTGAATGTGGAGTTTGAAGCCAACTTTTTCACTCTCTCCTTTCACTTTCATCAAGAGGCTCTTAAGTTCTTCTTCACTTTCTGCCATAAGAGTGGTGGTGTCATCTGTATATCTGAGGTTATTGATATTTCTCCTGGAAGTCTTAATTTCAGCTTGTGCTTCATCCAGCCCAGCATTTTGCAAGATGTACTCTGCGTATAAGTTAAATAAGGGCAACAATACATAGTCTTGATGTACTCCTTTCCCTATTTGGAAACAGTCTGTTGTTCCATGTCCAGTTCTAACTGTTGCTGCTTGACCTACATACACATTTCTCAGGAGGCAGGTCAGGTGGTCTGGTATTCCCATCTCTTGAAGACTTTTCCATAGTTTGTTGTGATCCACACAGTTGAAGGCTTTGGCATAGTCAATAAAGCAGAAGTAGATGTTTTTCTGGAATTCTCTTGCTTTTTTGATAATCCAATGGATGTTGGCAATTTGATCTCTGATTTCTCTGCCTTTTCAAAATCCAACTTGAACATCTGGAAGTTCACGGTTCACATACTGCTGAAGCCTGGCTTGGAGAATTTTGAGCATTACTTTACTAGCATGTGAGATGAGTGCAACTGTGTGATAGTTTGAGCATTCTTTGGCATTGCCTTTCTTTGGGATTGGAATGAAAACTGACCTTTTCCAGCCCTGTGGCCACTGCTGAGTTTTCCAAATTTGCTGGCATATTGAGTGCAACACTTTCACAGCATCATCTTTTAGGATTCAGTTGGTAAGAAGGGATTAATGACATACGGTTATTTCATAGTTTGTGAACAATTTGTCAACATTTACATGTAAAGGTATTGCCAACATTATCAGTTTTGTCTCAGATTATAAAAGTTTTGTTTGTTATTGCATCATTAAAAAAGTCTTATAGTTTTGGCTCAAGTGAAGAGAATAGCATGACTTCCTAATAATAGTTTCGTAAGATGCTTTTGCCTTCCTAATAGTGTGACATTTTTTAAAGTTTATTTTTTGCCCTTAATTATTTCAACCCAAATAAACTAAGAAAAAAAAAATCCCAAAGCAGTTTACCCATTACTCTCCCCTCACCACCACCCCTGGCCTCAACCACCAATCTGTTCTGTTTCTTTGAGCTGTGTTCTCACATGCTTGTGTGTAGACTTTGCATTTAAGAGAGATCATATGGTATTTTTCTTTCTTCTTTCTTCACTTAGTGTAATGCCATCAAGATCTGTTAGTGTTGTTGACAGTGGCAGGATTTTCTTCTTTTTTATGGCTGAGTCATGCTCCATTGCATGTGCCACACACACAGCACACCACATTTTCTGTGTCCAGTCGTCCACTGATGGGCCCTTAGCTTGTTTCCACGTCTTGGCTCTTATAAAGGATGCTGTAGTAAACATTGGGATACATACATCTTTTTGAGTTTGGTGTTTTTGTTTTCCTCAGATAAATACCCAGAAGTGCTGGTGGTGGCTTAGATGCTAAGTTGTGTCCAACTCTTGCAACCCCATGGGGTGTAGCTTGCCCGGCTCCTCTGTCCATGGGATTCTCCAGGCGAGAATACTGGAGTGGGTTGCCATGCCTTCCTCCAGGGGATCTTCCTGACCCAGGAATTGAACCCGGGCCTCCTGCATTGCAGGCAGATGGATCATATGGAGCTCTGTTGGTGATTTTTTGAGGAACCTCCTTGTCTTTAATGTTCCAGATGGATTATTGTACGTGGTCATAGTACCTCCACAGTGTGGTCTTGGTCTTATTTTCTAAACCAGTTTTATTATATCTGCTGTAAAATATTTCCCAAGGTAACTTATAATTTAAAAAATCTTGCCACAAGGTGTCATTGTAACCTATAAAAAGAAACTCCATGTAAATGTGCGATGCCATTTTTACATTTCCTTGTTTTTAAGTGTTTTTTTTTGTTTCATATTTTGCAGTTGTCTTTTAAGATATATGGTGTATCTCTTGTATAAAGGGGAAAAAAAGTAGCTCATGTTCTTGAGTTCTTATATTTTTGCAAAAACATATGCTTTCCACCCACAAATTTCTTAAGAATGTGTTGCTATAGAGATGATTGTTTGAAGGAAAGAATGAGGAGGAGTAACAGCAGGTGGACAGTTAAGGAACAAAATACTTATTTTATGTCTTTGTTCCCGACAGAGCCAGCTTTAGCGTTTACCCCTCTGCTGATGAAATCCCTATGGAAGAAAGGTAGATATTTAGAGATACTGTGATGGTATTTGCATTTACTCGGATGCTTTGCAAAGGTCCCTGTGCTTTATTCTTTGTTCATGTAAAGGATTAGTATTTGAAGTAATTGTCATCTTTGAAACAGTCTCTGGTTTAACTGGGATTCCATTTTATTTGTAAAGGAAAAAAAAGTCCTGATTTCCTTCTTGGCCTTTTAGTGTCTTTGAAAAAAGTGGATTGTTTTTTGTTTGTTTTTGAGAGGTGTATCAATATCTGACTACTAACACCTGTTACTTCTGCCTCCAGATTCATTTTCAAGACTATTCCCTATTGATACCTGCTGCCAGTCTCATAGTTGAGGCCTTCATCTTTGTTTTCCTGGACTTTTGGTAGCACACACTCTCTCTTTTTTTCACTCCCCACCCCACCTCAGATCTGTTCTACACCTTGGATAATGTAGTTGTTCTGGACTACAAATCTGAACCCACCCTGTACTGTCCCTTATCTACCACAAGCTTAAAGCCTTTGTTGACTCTCCTAGATCTCAGGATGAACTCCAGTCTTCTACACATTGCCTTCAGGACTCTGCCCTACCTCTCCAGGCTGGTAACGCTCCCCCATACCTGTCAGCCTCTACCTCCAATGTTGTCTCGCCATCTCCATGCCTTTGTACTTGATATTCCTTGCATCCCTTTCTTTGTCTTAGCTCAGAGTTTCTGTCTTTATGAAGTCTTCCCTGACAGCTTCTCCAGCGGAATTTGGCCTCTCTCCCAAGTGCTCCCATACTACCTATAAATATATTACTGTGCTTTATAGTTCTAAAAGTTTCTGAATTCACTTTTTAATTTATTTTTGGCTGTGGTGGGTCTTTGTTGCTGCACTTAGGCTTGCAGGAGCTCAGGCTTCTTATTGCGGTGGCTTCTTTTGTTGTGGAGCACAGGCTTTAGGGTGCCCGGGCTTGGGTAGCTGTGGCTCCCGGGTTCTGGAGCACGGGCTCAGTAATTGTGGGACATAGGCTTAGTTGCACGTGGAATCTTTCCTGACCTGGGATTGAACCAGTGTCCCCTGCATTGTAAGGAGGATTCTTTACCACTGGACCACCAGGGAAGCCCTGAATTCGCTTAGTTTATATAGATAATATACCCACACAGCAAAAAATATTTAAGTACAATAAGGAATAAATTGTAAATTTTCTAATTTTTGTTTAGTTAGCTATTGTTAACATGTTTCACTGACCACCATGAATTCCTTGAGGGCACAAATATTCTTTTATTTCTGAACCCCTGTACTCAGCAAGGTATTGGGCATAAAATAGGCACTTAGAAAATGTCCATAGTATTCTGAATATGGGCACGTTCTTCCTTGCTCAGAAGTCAGCTTGACTTCATGGTCTGCATATTTATCTCCTTCAGAGCCCTTTGAGTAAGTAGACCACTCAGTAAATATGATATAGTATCTACTCAGTAAGTACTGATTGTTTAATTCCTTTTTTTTCTTCTTTTAAATAAATGGTTTTAAAATTAACCTGTATTGTGTACTTTTATCTCTCTTTTTTGGCTCTGAAAAATTTTATACATTTTTTTTCTGGCAGATTCTCAAATATGAAAATTGGATGCTTATTCTTATATTAACTGTAATAAAAACATCAGTTGAAGTCCTAACACATTTTAAAATTTATTTAACTTTCCAGACTAGAGCATAAATCTCATGGAAATAGTTAAATCAGAATTTATTTTAAAAAAAGCAAATAATTTCCAGGATATGTTGTTGGATCTGTAGACAACCTTCATTTTGTGTGAGGAGCCATATGGTTAGGAGCTACCACCTTTTCTATTTCAGGAGAAATATGGGAGTGTGAGCACAGAAGACTTTACAGCTCACACAAAGGTATTAAGTACTCATAAATCTTTTGTAAAGTCCTCATATGTAATAGAGCCTACACAAAGAAATATGAAAATGAAGTATGGTTTGGGTAAGAGTCATCTTTGTTTTTTGGATCACAACTTTTCAGAGACTTTTATAATTTATTGCTAAGCATTTGAGGTTGACTGATTACTATATCATACTTTCCCAGAATTCTTTTGTGTGAATTAAGCTGTGTGGAGGCAGACAGTGCAATTATAAGAATAGAATAACATTTTAATTCAGTGCTTTGGTGGTTGATTGCTAACCACTCTAATACATATCTTCTTGCCTTCCTCTTTCCTTCCCCTCCCGTTTCTTTCTAAATCACAATTATAGGGCCTGGCACCTTACCAGGGCTTTGAAGGGTCTGCTCCCAGCTGCACTTCAGGTTTTGGCAGGGTGTCAAGTTGTGACATTTTTTGTATACAAGACATCCTGGGATGGCCATCCAAAGGCTGTTTGGGTGACTAGTGTAGATAGAATTCTCTTGAATTTTAAAGTAACTTATTTGTAATGTTTTGTTTATAAGTGAAGTGATGCCCAATGTGGGTTCTCCCTAGACTTTTAACCTTGGGGCATGTAGTATTTAAAGCATTGTTTTGAAATGTTCAAAAGCATAGTATGTGCTTTTTAATGGAATGTGTTTTGGAAGCTTTCCATGAGCATCAGCAGCTGTGCTTTTAGAATATTTTGAATTACCATCCTTTTGGATAGACATTGTACCACTTCTTAAGAAATACAGCTCCTGTGTTAAAATAAATATCGTGTGTGGGCCTGCGGAGCTGGGACTGGTCTGAAGATGTAGTAGGAAGGGCATGGAGGTGTGGTCTTGTGACAGTAGCAGTTGCAAAGTTAGGAAGGTGTATTTGGAGAAGGGTTGTGCTATGTCTTTAAAAACTGCCTTTCACACAGACTAGTTCATCTAATAAGTGCTTACCTGATTAATGAGCTGACCAAAATAATCTGCTTTACTTTTTATTATTGTTGGAATTATGTACTTTTTATAATTTGCATTATGAATTTTTTATTTGGTAAACTCCACATAATAGGAATTCTTTTATTGTATAGTTCAGGTGCCTAATGTATTTAGGTGGTCTGTGAGGAATTGATACCTGTCTGTTGATTGGCTAAAATCAGAAAAGTTTGACTATGGTAAGAGTTTAAAACTGAAAGAAATTTACAGACTGGCTAAAATTCATTGTGAAAAAATAGACTGAAGAGAAAGCCAGTGTATTAGTTACCTGTGGCTACCATAACAATTTGCCATATCAGATGGTTTAAAATAGCAACAATTTATTCTCTCACAGTTTGGAGACTGGAAGTCTGAAATCAAGGGCCACTCTCCCTTTAAAGGCTCTAGGGCAGAGGGGTCCCCAGTCCAGACCACACAGCAGGAGGTGAGCAATGGGTGGGTGAGAAAGCGAAGCTTTATCTATACGTGCAGCCGCTGCTCCTCTCAGATCAGTGGTAACATTAGATTCTCATAGGAGCACAAACCCTACTGTAATGCTCTTGAATCATCCTGAACCACCCCCTACCCCAGGTTGGTAGAAAAATTGTCTTCCATGAAACCAGTCCCTGGTGCCAAGAAGGTAATCGATGTTCTAGAGGGAAAATCCTTTTCTTGCTTCTTTTAGCTTCCTGTGGTTTAAGGCACTCCATGGTTTGTGACTACATTTCTCTGATCTCTGCTTTCTTGGTCATATTGCCTACTTTTGAGTCTTTTTCTTATAAGGATACATGTCATTGTGTTTAGGGCCTACCGGTATAATCCAGGATAAGCGCCTCCTTTTAAGATCCTTAATTTAATCACATCTTTGGCTATTTAATGTTATTATAAGTTACAGAGATTAGGACGTGACATACCATTTTTGGGGGGCATCATTCCGCCCAATGCAGAAGCCTCAGTTATTGAATATGGATGAGAAGAGTGAATTGAGGCTAAAGCAGCATTAGGATGGTGAACATACTCGTTTAATGTTTTTGTGCTCATATGTTCATGTGTTTTAGGTTTTGGGGTTATAAATATGAGTAAGACATGTTTTCTTCCCCTGAGTGAAGTTACACTGACTATGTTATATATACTAAAATAGAAGCTAGAAAGTGAAGTAATTACATACATATGTTTGCAAGAGTCAAGGGATACTTCATGGAGGAAGTGATGCATTCCTGAACATGGTTTTGGAGATTGGGAATTCACTATATCAGAGTGTAAAGGGGATGGAAAAGACTTTCAGGACAAAGAAATTACTATTCACTAAGACATAGAGGTATGTCTTTCCTTTTCTCCTTTGCCTTTAGCTTCTCTTCTTTTCTCAGCTATTTGTAAGGCCTCCTCAGACAACCATTTTGCCTTTTTGCACTTTTTGCTTGGGGATGATCTTGATCACTGCCTCCTGTACAATGTCATGAACCTCCGTCCATAGTTCTTCATGCACTCTGTCTATCAGATCTAATTCCTTGAATCTATTTGTCATTTCCACTTGTATAATCCTAGGGATTTGATTTAGGTCATACCTGAATGGTCTAGTGGTTTTCCCTACTTTCTTCAATTTAAGAAGAAATTTCTGAATTTGGCAATAAGGAGTTCATGGTCTGAGCCACAGTCAGCTCCTGGTCTTGTTTTTGCTGACTGTATAGAGCTTCTCCATCTTTGACTGCAAAGAATATAATCAGTCTGATTTCAGTATTGACCATTTGTTGATGTCCATATGTAGAGTCTTCTCTTGTGTTGTTGGAAGAGGGTGTTTCCTATGACCAGTGCATTCTTTTGGCAAAACGCTATGAGCCTTTGCTCTGCTTCATTCTGTACTCCAAGGCCAAATTTACCTGTTACTCCAGGTATCTCTTGACTTCCTACTTCTGTGTTCCAGTCCCTTGTGATGAAAAGGACATCTTTTTTGGGTGTTAGTTCTAGAAGGTCTTGTAGGTTTTCATGCTGCTGCTGCTGCTGCTGCTGCTGAGTCACTTCAGTCGTGTCCGACTCCATGCGACCCCATAGACAGCAGCCCACCAGGCTGCCCCGTCCCTGGGATTCTCCAGGCAAGAACACTGGGGTGGGTTGCCATTTCCTTCTCCAATGCATGAAAGTGAAAAGTGAAAGTGAAGTCACTCAGTCGTGTCCGACCCTCAGCGACCCCATGGACTGCAGCCCACCAGACTCCTCCATCCATGGGATTCTCCAGGCAAGAGTACTGGAGTGGGGTGCCATTGCCTTCTCCATAGAACCATTCAATTTCAGCTTCTTCAGCATTTCTGGTTGGGGCATAGAGTTGGATTACTGTGATATTGAATGGTTTGCCTTGAAAACGAACAGAGATCATTCTGTCATTTTTGAGATTGCATCCAAGTACTGCATTTTGGATTCTCTTGTTGACTATGATGGCTACTCCATTTCTTCTAAGGGATCCTTGCCCACAGTAGTAGATATAATGGTCATCTGAGTTAAATTCACACATTCTAGTCCATTTTAGTTCACTGATTCCTGAAATGTTGACATTCACTCTTGCCATCTCCTGTTTGACCACTTCCAATTTGCCTTGATTCAGGACCTAATATTCCAGGTTCCTATGCAATATCGTTCTTTACAACATCAGACTTTATTTCCATCATCAGTCATATCCACAACTGGATGTTGTTTTTGCTTTGGCTCTGTCTCTTCATTCTTTCTGGAGTTATTTCTCTACTCTTCTCCAGTAGCATATTGGGCACCTACCAACCTGGGGAGTTCATCTTTCAGTGTCCTATCTTTTTGCCTTTTCATACTGTTCATGGGGCTCTCAAGGCAAGAATACTGAAGTGGTTTGCCATTCCCTTTTCCAGTGGACCACATTTTATCAGAAAGAAATAGAGGAAAACAACAGAATGCAAAAGACTAGAAATCTCCTCAAAAAAATTAGAGATACCAAGGGAACGTTTCATGCAAAGATGGGCACAGTAAAGGACAGAAATGATGTGGACCTCACAGAAGCAGAAGATTTTAAGAAGAGATGGCAAGAATACATAGAAGAACTATACAAAAAAAATCTTCATGACCAGATAAGCACGATGATGTGATCAGTCACCTAGAGCCAGATATTCTGGAATGTGAAGTCAAGTGGGCCTTAGGAAGCATCACTACAAACAAAGCCAGTGGAGGCGATGGAATTCCAGTTGAGCTGTTTCAAATCCTGAAAGATGATGCTGTGAAAGTGCTGCACTCAATATGCCAGCAAATTTGGAAAACTCAGGAGTGGCCACAGGACTGGAAAAGGTCAGTTTTCATTCCAATCCCAAAGAAAGGCAATGCCAAAGAATGCTCAAACTACTGCACAATTGCACTCATCTCACATGCTAGCAAAGTAATGCTCAAAATTCTCCAAGCCAGGCTTCAACAGTAGGTGAACCGTGAACTTCCAGATGTTCAAGCTGGATTTAGAAAAGGCAGAGGAACCAGAGATCAAATTGCCAACATAAAATTGCTGCTTGGGACCAGCCCAACAACTAACCGACCTGAGGGACCAGTGCTGCATAAGAATAAGGAAAAATAAGACTCAGAAATAAAGTGGGGATCAGGGACTGATGCCATTCATAGGCAAAAGACCAGATCCTAATCCTGCATGCCTTTTATTGTTAACATCTGCTTCCTTTTACGTGCTCTAGAGATATCTGTTCTTTGATATCTGATATCAATCTCAGATCGGGGATAAAGATATACATTGCACACTTCTTAATGTCAAACCTTCAGGCCTTTCAGGACTCAGCTTAGCCCTTTAGTGGAGCCCTTTCTCAGCAACTCCCTCAACGCTCTGGTTACAGGAACAGTCACTAATGGTTTTCCATCAGTCACATCAGTACTTCAGCATCTTGTTTTCAAGATGTCTTTCCATGATGTACTGTTTACTGCTCCCAGCCCTTTGCTTGGGGGTGATGAGAAAGTCATTCTTACTTTTCAAAGAAGCCCTAATAGTACAGGTCAGTGCATAACATACTCCCTACATATCTCCTTTTTTTTTTTTGAAGCTTACTTTTTGTGATTACTGACCAAAGCGATAGTCATAGAAGCCAAAGCTTCTGTGCTATTTGCCAATTGCTAATTTGCTAGCTGCTAATTGCTGTTGATGTGCATTGACTTTCTTGGTGATTCGCCTGCAGACTATGTAAAAACAGAAAAAAGACATATAAAAATTAACATAAAACCAGCCATTGATCCTCCAATAGTTTTCAAGTGAGGAATGGGGTTTAATTGAGAAATCCCATCTGCTGCTGCATCCAGCAGATTAGAACCTTGCAAAAGGTGTAGTTTCAGAGAGAAAGTTTCCAAGATGTTTTTCCATGATGTACATTTTATTGCTCCCAGCCCTTCGCCTGGGGGTGATGAGAAAGTCATTCATATTTTTCAAAGAAGCCCTGTTAATTATAGTACAGTCCTGTGCATAGCATATTCCCTACATGTTGGATCATTGAAAAAGCAAGAGAGTTCCAGAAAAACATCTACTTCTGCTATATTGACTATGCCAAAAAGCCTTTGACTGTGTGGATCACAACAAGCTGTGGAAAATTCTTCAAGAGATGGGAATACCAGACCTCCTTACCTGCCTCCTGAGAAATTTGTATGCAGGTCAAGAATCAACAGTTAGAACTGGACATGAAACAACAGACTGGTTCCAAATAGGAAAAGAAGTACATCAAAGCTGTATATTGTCACCCTGCTTATTTAACTTCTATTCAGAGTACATCATGAGAAATGCTGGACTGGATGAAGCACAAGCTGGAATCAAGATTGCTAGGAGAAATATCAATAACCTCAGATATGCAAGTGATACCACCTTTATGACAGAAAGTGAAGAAGAACTAAAGAGCCTCTTGATCAAAGTGAAGGAGGAGAGTGAAAAAGTTGGCTTAAAGCTCAACGTTCAGAAACTAAGATCATGGCATCTGGTCACATCACTTCATGGCAAATAGATGGGGAAACAGTGACAAACTTCATTTTTTGGGGCTCCAAAATCACTGAAGATGGTGACTGCAGCCATAAAATTAAAAGACGCCTACCCCTTGGGAGAAAAGTTATGACCAACCTAGACAGCATATTAAAAAGCAGAGGCATTACATTGCCAACAGAGGTCCGTCTAGTCAAAGCTATGGTTTTCCAGTAGTCATGTATGGATGTGAGAGTTGGACTATAAAGAAAGCTGAGCACCGAAAAATTAATACTTTTGAACTGTGGTGTTGGAGAAGACTCTTGAGAGCCCCTTGGTTTGCAAGGAATCAAACCAGTCAATCCTGAAGGAAATTGGTCCTGAATATTCATTGGAAGGTCTGATGCTGAGGCTGAAACTCCAATACTTTGGCCACCTGATGCGAAGAACTGACTCATTTGAAAAGACCCTGATGCTGGGAAAGATTGAAGGCGGGAGGAGAAGGGGACAACAGAGGATGAGATGGTTGGGTGGTATCACTGACTCAATGGACATGAGTTTGAGCAAGCTCTGGGAGTTGGTGATGGACAGGGAAGCCTGGCATGCTGCAGTCCATGGGGTCGCAAAGAGTCAGACACGACTGAGCGACTGAACTGAATTTGGTTGCTATGGAGGGTTCCCCCAGTGGCTCCAGATGGTAAAGAATCTGCCTGTAATGTAGGAGATCCGGGTTTGATCCTTTATGCTCATATAAACTTGAAAATTTTAATGTGCCTCAGTTTTTCTTTTAACAACTGACAACACCAAATGTTGGCCAAAATGTGGAGGAAAGATCTCTTAAGTTGGTTGAAATGGAAAACGATACAACTACTTTGAAAAAGATTTGTCATTTTGTTATAAACATATACTCCATAATCTTGCAGTTCTGCTTATATATTTACACCTCTCCCCAACTGAAAATATGTCCACAAAATGTCTTGTTACAAGCAACTTTATTCATAATAACTGGAAACAATCCAAGTGCACATCAGTAAAAGAACAAAATGTGCTTTTGTTGTTTAAATATAACAGTGGAATACTCTTGGGTTCTTCCTTTGTGAGCTCATGGAATTATATACTTAAAATTTATGCCTGTCATTATATATAAATTTTAACCTTAAAAACAAAAAGTGTAAAGAAATTAAACAGAAGAGAATTAGTAAAAGAAATAGTCCTTTACACATGTTATTGTGTATCCATGTGATGTCTGAAGTTGTGGTACTCTCACAACTGTACAATGGCACCCCACTCCAGTACTCTTGCCTGGAAAATCCCATGGACGGAGGAGCCTGGAAGGCTGTAGTCCATGGGGTCGCTAAGAGTCAGACACGACTGAGCGACTTCACTTTCACTTTCCACTTTCATGCATTGGAGAAGGAAATGGCAACCCACTCCAGTGTTCTTGCCTGGAGAATCCCAGGGATGGGGGAGCCTGGTGGGCTGCCATCTATGGGGTCGCACAGAGTCGGACACGACTGAAGTGACTTAGCAGTAGCAGCATGCTGGCAGAGCAGTGGAAAAGACCAGGGTCCTTGGTAATACTGAGAACAATTTTTGAATGAAAGTTAAGAAATTTGAGTTTTAAAATTAAAAATTAAATCTGTTTTAAAAATGTTGATTATAATAAAGTTTAAAAAAGAAAAGTACACAAAAGTACACATCTGAGTGATTTACAAAGCAAACCCCAGTGTAACCACAACCGAGATCGAGAGTTAGATTACTAGCAGCCTTCCTCAGGTAACGTTATCCTGACTTCTGTGTTAATCACTTCCCTTTTTTTTTTCTCCTGAATTGTTTCACAACCCAGACATACCTAAGTGTATATTCTCTAAATCTCATTTTGTCCTCTTTTCATTTTTTCTGAACTTGAGATGTCTGGAATAGATGAGTATATATTCTTTTGACTCTCTCTTTTGTTTGAATAGTATATTTGTGATACCTAGGTAGTATACATAGATTTCATTAACATATAGGACTAAATCCTTTATATCACAGTTTCTCTCTTCAGCTGTTAATGGCAGTATGATTTGTTTCTAGGTTTCAGTTGGGAATAATACTGCTATGAACAGCATCTCATGGTATACTTATATTAATTACTCATATTTCAATTAGATATATATATATATATATATCAAGTAGAGAATTTCTGTGTCATAATATATATTCATTTCTTTAACTTTAGATACTGATTTGTTGTGCCGTCACTCAGTCATGTCTGACTTTGGGATCCCATGGACTGCAGCATGCCAGGCTTCCCTGTCCTTCACCATCTCCCAGAGTTTGCTCAAACTCATGACCATTGAGTCGATGATGCCATCCAGCAATCTCATCCTCTGTAGCTCCTTTCTCCTCTTGCCCTCAATCTTTCCCAGCATCAGCATCTTTTCCATTGAGTCGGCTCTTTGCATCAGGTGGCCAAAGTATTGGAGCATCAGCATCAGTCCTTCCAGTTAATATTCAGGGTTGATTTCCTTGAGGATTAACCAGAATGATCTCCTTGCAGTCCAAGAGACTCTTAAGTGTCTTTTCCAGCATCACGGTTGAAAAGCATCAATTCTTCAGCACTCAGCCTTCATTACTGCCCAGCTCTCACATCCGTACATGAATACTGGAAAAACCAAAGCTTTGGCTAGACAGATCTTTGTCAGCAAAACCTGGTTTTTTAATATGCTGTCTAGGTTTGTCATAGCTTTTCTTCCAAAGAGCAAGTGTCTTTTAATTTCATGGCTGTAGTCACTGTCTGCAGTGATTTTGGAGCCCAAGAAAATAAAGTCTCTCACTGTTTCCATTTCCCCCCCATCTATTTGCCATGAAGTGATGGGACTGAATGCCATGATATCAGTATTTTGAATCGTGAGTTTTAAAGCAGCTTTTTCACTCTCCTCTTTCACTTTCATCAAAAGGCTCTTTAGTTCCTCTTTGCTTGCTGCCATTTGGGTGGTGTCATCTGCATATCTGAGGTTATTGTTATTTCTCCCGGCAGCCTTGATTCCAGCTTGAGCTTCATCCAGCCTGGCATTTTCCATGATGCACTCTACATATAAGTTAAATAATCAGAGTGACAATATACAACCTTGACGTACTCCTTTCCTGATTTGAAACAGGTCTGTTGTTCCATGTCTGGTTCTAACTGTTGCTGCTTGACCTGCATACAGATTCCTCAAGAGGTAGGTCAGGTGGTCTGGTATTCCCATCTCTGTCAGAATTTTCCATGTTTTGTTATGATGTCAAAGGCTTTAGTGTGGTCAATGAAGCAGAAATAGATGTTTTTCTGGAATTCTCTTGCTTTTTCTGTGATCCAGTGGATGTTGGAAATTTGATCTCTGGTTCTTCTGCCTTTTCTAAATCTAGCTTGAACATATGGAAGTTCTTGGTTCATGTACTGTTGAAACTTAGCTTGAAGGATTTTGAGCATTACTTTGCTAGCATGTAAAATGAGTGCAATTGTGTGGTAGTTAGAACATTCTTTGGCATGGCCCTTCTTTGGAATTGGAATGAAAACTGACCTTTTCCAGTTCTGTGGCTACTGCTGAGTTTCCCAAATTTGCTGGCATATTGAGTGCAGCACTTTAACAGAAAAGATACACCCACCTGAATGCAGAGTTCCAAAGAATAGCAAGGAGAGATAAGAAATCCTTCTTAAGTGAACAATGCAAAGAAATAGAGGAGAACAGTAGAATGGGAAAGACTAGCGATCTCTTCGGGAAGATTAGAGATACCAAGGGACCATTTCATGCAAAGGTGGGCACAGTAAAAGACAGAAACTGTATGGACCTAACAGACACAGAAAATATCAAGAGGTGGCAAGAATACCCAGAAGAACTGTACCAAAAAGGTCTTAATGACCTACATCACTACAATGGTGTGATCACTCACCGAGTCGTTTCTTAAGTGTGAAGTCAAATGGGACTTAAGAAGCATCACTACGAACAAAGCTAGTGTCCTTCAGATTCTAAAGATGATTTTATTAAAGTGCTGCACTCAGTATGCAAGCAAATTTAGAAAACTCAGCAGTAACCACAGGACTAGATACTATGTGTTTTTCCCCAAAGTGAATATACTATCACTTGTCTCTTCTGTTTTCTCCAAACTTATTATCATCAGACTTTTTGGTTTTCTTATTGTGATTTTAATTTTATAAGAATTCCTACACATATTCAGTTCAGTTCAGTCACTCAGTGTTGTCTGACTCTTTGCGACTCTGTGGAGTACAGCTCATCACGTTTCCCTGTCCATCACCAACTCCCAGAGCTTGCTCAAACTCATGTCCATTGAGTCGGTGATGCCATCCAACCATCTCATCCTCTGTCGTCCCCTTCTCCTCCTGCCTGCAATCTTTCCCAGCATCAGAGTCTTTTCCAATGAGTCAGTTCTTGGCATCAGGTGGCCAAAGTATTGGAACTTCAGCATCAGTCCTTCCAATGAATATTCAAGACTGATCTCCTTCAGGATGGACTGGCTGGATCTCCTTGTAGTCCAAGGGATCTCAAGAGTCTTCTCCAACACCACAGTTCGAAAGCATCAATTCTTCGGTGCTCAGCTTTCTTTATAGTCCAGCTCTCACATCCATAGATGACCACTGGAAAAACCATAGCTTTGACTAGACAGACTTTTGTCGGCAAAGTAATGTCTCTGCTTTTTAGTATGCTGTGTAGGTTGGTCATAGCTTTTCTTCCAAGGAGCAGGCGTCTTTTAATTTCATGGCTGCAGTCACCATCTGCAGTGATTTTGGAGCCCAAAAAAATAAAGTCTGACACTGATTCCACTGTTTCCCCATCTATTTGCCATGAAGTGATGGGATTGGATGCCATGATCTTAGGTTTCTGAATGTTGAGTTTTAAGCGAGCCTTTTCACTCTCCTCTTTCACTTTCATCAAGAGGCTCTTTAGTTCTTCTTCGCTTTCTGCCATAAGGATGGTGTCGTCTGCTCAGCTGAGGTTATTGATATTTCTCCTAGCAATATTGATTCCAGCTTGTGCTTCATCCAGCCTGGCATTTCACATGATGTAATAATTCCTGTACATTAGTACATTAAAAAGATAATTCAGCAGAATAAATAGGACAAAAGATTCAAAGAAAGATTTCATAACATAAAAGAAGAGATCAAGAGGACCCATGAACAAAGAATATCTTTTAAAATATTCTCTTGCTGGTACGTAGAATGCAGTTAGTTTTTGTGTGTTAATCTCCTTAGCAGTCTTACTTCCTTCCTCTAATCATTTCTCTATAAATTCTTCTGTACTTTATATATATACTATCAGAACTTTTGTATATAACATACGTTTTTTTCTTTCCATGTTTTTTGACCTTTTATACCTTTGTTTTTTTCCAGATCTTCAGTACAAAGTTGAGTAAAATTGGTGATAATGGACATCCTTGTCTTATTAATCAGATTCTCAAAGGCAAGCATTGAAGAGTTTGAAATCAAGCATGGTTTTTACTATATTCTTTTTGAACACACCTTGTATTAAATTGATGTGCCTTTCAGTTCCTGGTTTGCTTTAAATTTTTTTAAATTGCGTTGAAATTTATATAACAAAATTAGCCATTTGAAAGTGTGCAATTCAGTGCCATTTAGTACATTCATGATGTTGTACAACTACCACTTCTAGTTTCAAAATGTTTTTATCACCTTCAAAGAAAACTCTGTACCCATTAAGCAGTCATTCCCTATTCCCTACCCTAAGCTCTTTGCAACCACCGATCTACTTTGTCTCTATGGATTTACCTATTTTGGATAATCATATAACTGGAGTCAGACTTTGACACAAATGGTGGATGTTTTATTTTCTTACAACTCCCTGAGCATCTGCTATTTTAGTCTATTGTCTTTTCAAAGTGAGCAATTTATTTTCTAGTTAATTCTTTGTTCTTTATCTTTTCATACTGTTGAGCTCATACTTAGATTTTTATTTGGTCATTGTATTTTTAATTTCTAAAATTTCCACTTGGTTCTTTATATCTTGAATTCTTTGTTGAGACATTTGTTTGTTGTGACTTTCTCTTTTTTCATGTATTTCAAGCTTGTTTGTGATTGCTCACTGAAGCATTTTAATCATAACTTCTTTAACATCTCTGTCATCTCAGTGTTGGCATCTTGCAGTTGTCTTTTTACATTTGAAATCTTTCTCATTCTGGATATGACAGTGATTTTCTTGTGAAACCTGGAACTTTGAGGTTTATGTTAATGAGACTTTGGATTCTACTTAAACCTGTTTTAGCTGGCTTTTCCCGACATCTCTCTGGTGGAGAAAGAGGGGAAATGCTATCTCATTATTGCCAATTGGGGATGAAAGTCCAGTTTTTCCATTTAGCCTCTGTTGACACCTGAGTTGTATAAGATTATCATTTTATTGTTGCGTGGCGAGGAGTTCTGGCTTCTCATGTGGTCTCTACTGACACAGCAGAAAGGGTAGCCTTGTTATTGCTGAGAGTAGTGCCAGTCCTGACTCTCCACTAAGCCTTCTCTGACAGCAGTTAAGCAGATTGAGGGATGAGCTAATGCTTACTCTTGGTGGAGTGAAAGTTGAGGTGACCCACGTGGTCTCCATTGACATTCAGGAACTTGAGGCTTAACTACTTTTCAGCAGAGATGAAAGTTCCAGCTTCCTAATTGCTTGTATATCATCCCTGATAGGGTATTGGGATTATAGCCTGGCTTTGGCTTTTGCTTGTGTGGAAGTGGTAGAACCACAACTTTTTCCATAGTATTTGCTTGTAGTAGGTCGTTCCTGTCTTAAAATTTTTTTTTATCTTGCTGGGCTTCCCCTTTCTTGTTAGTTTGGCTAAAGAAGAGGGTTAAAACATTTTATGGGATTGGGGGAGGGGTCTGAACTCATTGCCAGCTTCTTCACCTCCAAGTTGGGCATAAATGAGGAATAAAGAAAATCCAGGGAGCCTGCCACTGTATTGGTTCTTTTGTCCCAGGGGTTCTTAGCTGATCTTCCTTCTAGTCTCCATTTTTCAGAGTCATGTTACATATGTCATATGTATAACATTTGAGACTTTTAGTTGTATTACTGGGCTTAGGGAAGCGTACATCTGCTCCATCTTCCTGGAAGCAAATATCTTTATCCCTCAAGTTTTAATAATCAATTTTCCTTTGGTTCTAAATATTTTCTGACTTTTATAGTGACTTTTCTTTAGTTTGTAAGTTATTTAGAAATGTTTTCTTTCTAAGCGTATGTAACTTTTCCAGTTATCTTTTTGTATTGAGTTTTAGTTTAATTATAGTCAGAAAACATATTCTGTATAAATTTTTTTTAATGTGAGATATTTTTAAGATCCAGTATGTTCAGTTCAGTTCAGTCGCTCAGTCGTGTCCGATTCTTTGCGACCCCATGGACAGCAGCACGCCAGGCCTCCCTGTCCATCACCAACTCCCAGAGCTTACTCAAACTCATGTCCATTGAGTCGGTGATGCCATCCAACCATCTCATCCTCTGTCGTCCCCTTCTCCTCACGCCTTCAATCTTTCCCAGCATCAGGGTCTTTTCAAATGAGTCAGTTCTTCGCATCAGGTGGCCAAAGTATTGGAGTTTCAGCTTCAACATCAGTCCTTCCAATGAACATTCAGAACCGATTTCCTTTAGGATGGACTGGTTGGATCTCCTTGCAGTCCAAGGGACTCTCCAGAGTCTTCTCCAACACCACAGTTCAAAAGCATCGATTCTTCGTCAGTCAGCTTTCTTTATAGTCCAACTCTCACATCCATACGTGACCACTGGAAAAACCATAGCCTTGACTAGATGGACCTCTGTTGGCAAAGTAATGTCTCTGCATTTTAATATGCTGTCTAGGTTGGTCATAACTTTTCTCCCAAGGAGTAAGTGTCTTTTTATTTCATGGCTGCAGTCACCATCTGCAGTGATTTTGGAGCCCCCCAAAATAAAGTCTGCCACTGTTTCCCCATCTGTTTGCCATGAAGTGATGGGACCAGATGTCATGATCTTCATTTTCTGAATGTTGACCTTTAAGCCAACTTTTTCACTCTCCTCTTTCACTTTCATCAAGAGGCTTTTTAGTTCCTCTTCACTTTCTGCCTTAAGGGTGGTGTCATCTACATATCTGAGGTTATTGATATTTCTCCTGAAAATCTTGATTCCAGCTTGCGCTTCATCCAGTCCAGCATTTTTCATGATGTACTCTGCCTAGAAGTTAAATAAGCAGGGTGACAATATACAGCCTTGACGTACTCCTTTTCCTACTTGGAACCAGTCTGTTGTTCCATGTCCAGTTCTAACTGTTGCTTCCTGACCTGTGTACAGATTTCTCAAGAGGCAGGTCAGGTGGTCTGGTATTCCCCTCTCTTTCAGAATTTTTCATAGTTTATTGTGATCGACACAGTCAAAGGCTTTGACATAGTCTTATAGTCATTTATAAATGATCCAGCATGTGGTCATTTATAAATGTTCCATGCATGCTTATAAGGAATGTGTTCTATACTTATTGGGTACAGTTTTTCTATAAATGTCAGGTCAGGTTGGTTAATTATGTTAAGTTGTTTTTATTCTTACTGATAGTTTTTTTCTGCTTGTTCTATTAGTTACCAAGAATAGTGGTTAAATTCTCTCCCTAAGATTGTGAATTTGTCTGTTTTTCCTTGTAGTTCTGACTGTCTCATTTGTTGTATGTAAATTAAAATTGTCACATCTTTTTGGTGTACTTAACCTTTTATTATGAATGTGTCTTTTCATCTTTACTAGTGTTTTTTGCCTGAAAATCAACTTTATTTGCTATTAATATTAGTTCTAACATCTCTTTTGATTAGTGTTTGTATTATTTTCTCTCATTTTAATTTCAACCTTTCCATGCCCTTGTGTTTTTAAAAATGGCTTATAAAAAAGGCATATGGCTATATTTTTCCTTTTAAATTTTCTTTTATGTTGAGAAACCCTTTTTTAGAATGTTTTAGTAATTTTAATTTCTCCACCCTTTTGAGTTCAGTCGCTCAGTTGTGTCCGACTCTTTGCGACCCCATGAATCGCAGCACGCCAGGCCTCCCTGTCCATCACCAAATCCCAGAGTTCATCAGACTCACGTCCGTCGAGTCAGTGATGCCATCCAGCCATCTCATCCTCTGTCGTCCCCTTCTCCTCCTGCCCCCAATCCCTCCCAGCATCAGAGTTTTTTCCAGTGAATCAACTCTTTGCATGAGGTGGCCAAAGTACCAGGGTTTCAGCTTTAGCATCATTCCTTCCAAAGAAATCCCAGGGCTGATCTCCTTCAGAATGGACTGGTTGGATCTCCTTGCAGTCCAAGGGACTCACCAGAGTCTTCTCCAACACCACAGTTCAAAAGCATCAATTCTTCAGCACTCAGCCTTCTTCACAGTCCAACTCTCACATCCATACATGACCACAGGAAAAACCATAGCCTTGACTAGACGGACCTTTGTTGGCAGAGTAATGTCTGTGCTTTTGAATATGCTATCTAGGTTGGACATAACTTTCCTTCCAAGGAGTAAGCGTCTTTTAATTTCACGGCTGCAGTCACCATCTGCAGTGATTTTGGAGCCCAAAAAAATAAAGTCTGACACTGTTTCCACTGTTTCCCCATCTATTTCCCATGAAGTGATGGGACTGGATGCCATGATCTTTGTTTTCTGAATGTTAAGCTTTAAGCCAACTTTTTCACTCTCCTTTCACTTTCATCAAGAGACTTTTTAGTCCCTCTTCACTTTCTGCCATAAGGGTGGTGTCATCTGCATATCTGAGGTTATTGATGTTTCTCCCGGCAATCTTGATTCCAGCTTGTGTTTCTTCCAGTCCAGCGTTTCTCATGATGTACTCTGGATATAAGTTAAATAAACTCTGCATATAAGTTAAAGTGACAATATACAGCCTTGACGTACTCCTTTTCCTATTTGGAACCAGTCTGTTGTTCCATGTCCAGTTCTAACTGTTGCTTCCTCACCTGCATACAGGTTTCTCAAGAGGCAGGTCAGGTAGTCTGGTATTCCCATCTCTTTCAGAATTTTCCACAGTTTATTGTGATCCACACAGTCAAAGGCTTTGGCATAGTCCACCCTTTTAGCATTCTTTAATGATTATCCTAGAGAGAGATTCATCAGATTTTATTATGCAGAGTTAGATAGCAAATACTTTATGTTCTTCAGGTCATGCATAGTTTCTGTTATGTATTCTTTTACCCCTCCCTTCCTTCATTCCTTATAGAGCTGTTTTAGATTTATATTAAAATTGAGCAGAAAGTACTAAGGGTTCTCATGTACCCATTACTTGACCCCATATGCACAGCCTCCTACAGTGTTAATATCCCATAGCAGAGTGGTACCTTGACATGTCATTATTACCCATAGTCCACAGTTTACATTACAGTTCACTCTTGGTGTTTATACATTTGTGGGTTTTAACAAATGTTTATTTGCATATATTATATAATTATAGTATCATACAAAATAGTTTCTGCTTTAAAAATCCTTTCTGCTTACCTGTTCATCCCTTTATTTCCCCTAATCCTTTGCAACCACTGATCTTTTTAATGATTCCATAGTGTGGCCATTTCCAGAATGTCATATAGTTGGAATCCTACAGTATGTACATTTTTTTAGATTGACGTCTTTCACTTAGTAACATGCATTTAATATTTCTCCATATTGTTTCATGTCTTGTTAGCCCATTTCTTTTCTTTTTTTAAAATTAATTTATTTTAATCGGAGGCTAGTTACTTCATAATATTGTGTTGGTTTTTGCCATACATTGACATCAATCAGCCATGGATGTACATGTGTCCCCCCATCCTGAACCCCCCTCCCACCACCCTTCCCCTCCCATCCATCTGGGTTGTCTCAGTGCACCAGCTTTGAGCGCCCTGTTTCATGCATCGAACTTGGACTGGTCATCTATTTCACATGTGGTAATATACATGTTTCAGTGCTATTCTCTCAAATCATCCCACCTTTGCCTTCTCTCAGAGTCCAAAAGTCTGTTTTTTATATCTGTGTCTCTTTTTTTCTGTCTTGCATATAGGGTCGTTGTCACCATTTTTCTAAATTCCATATATATATATGTTATTATACTGTACTGGTGTTTTTCTGACTTACTTCACTCTGTATAATAGGCTCCAGTTTCATCTACCTCATTAGAACTGACTCAAATGTGCTCTTTTTAATAGCTGAGTAATATTCCATTGTGTATATGTACCACAACTTTCTTATCCATCTGTCTGCCGAGGGACATCTAGGTTTTTTCCATGTCCTAGCTATTGTAAATAGTGCTGCAATGAGCATTGGGGTACCCATGTCTCTTTCAATTCTGGTTCCCTCTGTGTATATGCCCAGCAGTGGAGTTACTGGGTCATATGGCAGTTCTTTTTCCAGTTTTTTAAGGAATCTCCACACTGTTCTCCATAGTGGTGAATATGTTTGCATTCCCACCAACAGTGTAAGAGGGTTCCCCTTTTCTCCACACCCTCTCCAGCATTTGTAGTTTGTAGACTTTTTGATGGCAACCATTCTGACCGATGTGACATGGTACCTCATTGCATTTCTGTGATAATGAGTGATGTTGTAGCTTCTTTTTGAGGCTGGATAATACTGCATTATCCGGATGTTTGGATGTTCTACAGTTTATCCACTCACTTATTGAGGGAGATCTTGGTTGCATTCAGGGTTTGGTATTTATGAATTAAGCCACTATAAACATCTGTGTACCAGTTTTTGTTGGATGTAAGTTTTCAGCTCATTTGGGCAAATAACAATGATTGCAGTTGCTGGATGGTATGGTTTGAGTAATGACAGAGTTCCTGTTTCTCCACATCTTCACTAGCATATGTTGTTGTCTGTGGATTTAGGTCATTCTAATAGATGTGTGGTGGTATCTCATTGTTGCTTTAGTTTGCAATTCCCTAATGACATAGGGCCAACATCTATTCTTATTTGCCATTTGTATATCTTCTTTGGTGAGATGTTTGTTAAGGTCTTTGGCCCATTTTTTAATCCAGTTGTTTGTTTTCTTATTGTTGAGTTTGATTTGTTTGTATATTTTCAATAATAGTCCTTTATCAGATGTATATTTTTCAATACTTTCTCCCAACCTATGGCTCCTCCTTTTCTCTTGACAGTGCCTTTTGTAGAGCAGAAGTTTTTAATTTTAATGAAGTCTGACTTACTAATTTTTTCCATGGATCTTGTCTACGGTGTTGTATCTAGAAACTCATTATTAAATAGATTTTTCTCCTAGGCTGTGTTCTAGGAATTTGTGTGTGTGACTGTTGTTGTTGTTGTTGTTTAGTTGCTCAGTCATGTCTGACTCTTTGAGAAACCATGGATTGTAGCCTGCCAAGATCCTCTGTCCATGGAATTTCTCAGGCAAGAGTATTGGAGTGGGTTGTTATTTCCTTCCCCAGGGGATCTTCCTGATCCAGGGAACAAACCTGTGTCTCCTGCTTGGCAGGAGGATTTACCAGTGAGCTATCTGGGGAGCCCAATTGATAATTTTACATTTTACATTTAGGTGTATAGTTCATTTGAGCTAATTATTGAAAGGTTTAATTAAGGTCTATAGCTAGATCCACATTTTTTCATGTTTCTAATGTTTTTGCATGGGCTGTTTTGTCAAAGGTCGGTTGACTATCAGTCAGTTCAGTTGCTCAGTCAGGTCTGACTCTGCGACCCCATGAATTGCAGCACACCAGGTTTCCCTGTCCATCACCAACTCCCAGAAGTTGCTCAAACTCATGTCCATCCAGTCAGTGATGCCATCCAACCATCTCATCCTCTGTTGTCCCCTTCTCCTCAGTTCTTCACATCAGGTGGCCAAAGTATTGGCGTTTCAGCTTTTAGCATCAGTCCTTCCAGTGAATATTCAGGACTGATTTCCTTTAGGATAGACTGGTTGGATCTCCTTGCAGTCCAAGGGACTCTAAAGAGTCTTCTCCAACACCACAGTTCAAAAGCATCAGTTCTTTGGTGCTCAGATTTCTTTATGGTCCAACTCGCACATCCATATATGACTACTGGAAAAACCATAGCTTTGACTAGACAGACCTTTGTCGGTAAAGTAATGTCTGTCCTTTTTAATATGCTGTCTAGGTTTGTCATAGCTTTTCTTCCAAGGCTGACTATAATTTTCTTTCAGTTGACTATAATTTAGTCTATTTCTGGACCCTCTGTTCTGTTTCATTGATCCATTTGCCTATTCTTTGGCCAATATAATATTGTCTTGATTACTGTTGCTTACATAATAAGACTTGAAGTTGCGTAGTGTCAGCTCTCCAGCTTTGTTCTTTAATTTTGTGTTGACTGTTCTGGATCTTTTGCTTCTTCATATAAGTTTTAGAATCACTTTGTTGATACCTGCCTAATAACTTGTTGAGATTGTATTGAATATGGCAGTCAAATTGGGAAGAACTGACATCTTGGCCATATTTAGTCTTCCAATCCATGAACATAAAATATTTTATTATTGATCTAATTCTTTGACTTCTTTCATCAAACATTTGTAATTTTCCTCATATAAATCTTTGTCTGAAACCATGCTTTTTAAAAGTTAATTCACTAGGCTGTGCTGGTTCTTACTTGCAGGACTCGGGATCTTTGATCTTCCTTGGAGCATGCAAGGTCTTTAATTGCGGCATGTGGGATATTTTAATAGGGACATGTGGGTTTGGTTCCTTGACCAGGAATTGAAGGCAGGCCTCCTGCATTGGGAACGTGGAGTCTTAGCCATTGGACCACTAAGAAATTTCCCCTCATATAAATATTATACATATTTAGTTAATTTTATACCTATTTCATTTTGGGGTGGGTGTTAATGTAAAGGTATTGTTTTAGGTTTCAGTTTCTGTTTATTGCTGATGTAAGAAAGTGATTGATTTTTGTATATTAACCTTCTGTAGTTTGGCTGTAGTTTCTTGTTAGTTTTGAAATTGTTCGATTCTTTTGAATCTCCTTCATAGATGATCATGTCCTCTGCAAACAAAGATTGTTTTATTTCTTCCTCTTCTTTCTTTATGCCTGTTATTTCCTTTTCTTATTGCACTAGCTTAGGCTTCCATCCAGTACAGTTTGGAAAAGGAGTGGTAAGAGGGAACAGCCTTGCTTGTTCTTGATTTTACTGGGAAAGCTTCTATTCCCTGCCCACCCCCTCCCCCATCCCCCACCATTAGGTATGCTGTTAGCTGTAGATTTTTTGTAGATGTTCTTTATCAAATTGAGGAAGTATCACTTATACCTGATTTGCTGAGAGTTTTTATCATGAGTAGATGTTGGACTTTGTCAAATTTTTTTTGTGTATATTGCTATGATCGTGTGATTTTTCTGCTTTTAGTCTGTTGGTGTAATGAATTATAGTAATTTTTTTTTTTAATATTGAACCAGCCTTGCATGACTGGAATAAATCCTGTTTGGTCATGGTGTATAGTTCTTTTCATATATTGTTTGATTTGATTTACTAGTATTTTGTTGAGGGTTTTTTTACAGCTATTTTCATTTTTTTTTTTTTTTAACTCTTAAAAAAGAAGAAAGCCTTTTTAACTTAGGCCATACACAACAAAGGCTACTGACCAACTTTAGCCCATGGACTGTAGTTTGCCAATCCATTTCCTTTACAATATGCATCCTTGACTTACAGAATATATTGATACATTTACCCTCTTCCATACAGTCCAAGGGCTCTATTATACTTGTTATTCTACCTTTATTGACTTATATTCCGTGTTGTATCATGTTTTATATGTTAAAATATGTAAGGTATTATTTTATGCAATTAATATTCAGTTAGAATTATGCACATATTTATAGTTTTCATCTGTCTTCCTTTCTTTCTGCATTGTCAAGTTCATATCTAAGAATTTTCCTTGTGTGTGAAAACTCTCTTGGTGTTTTTTAGTGTACATCTTTAGGGATAAATTGTTCTGTGTCTCTGAAAATGTCTTCATTTTACCATCACTCTTCACAGTTGTAGTGTTGCTGTATTAATGGAATGTTAGTTTGGCAGTTGTTTCCTTTCAGTGTTGTAGTTGTATGTTGTGTTCTTACCATCACTGTTGAAGTCAGTTCTGTCATTTTGTTGCTGTGTTTGAAGTTATTTTGTCTTTTTCTGCTAAGATTTTCCGTTTATTTTTGTTTTTTTTTTTTAGCTGTCTTAATGTGTAGGTGTAGATTTCTTCTTAGTTATGTGCTTGGGAGTTATAGGACTTTTTTGAATCTGAGAGTTGATAACCTTTCATCAGTTTGGGGATGTTGTCAACTTTTCTTTTTTCCCCCTGAGGTATTGTTTCTGCTCTTTTCTCTCTCCTCTTTCTGGGACTCTAATTTTATGTCTATTAGAGTGACATTTTAACTTTAATTTCTGAATTTCTTTTCTTCTTTCTGTTTTTTCCATCTTTGTTTCTCTTTCTACTTTATCTTGAATATATTCTTTTTTAAAAAACTGTATTTGGCTGGGCCAGGTCTTAGTTGTGGCATATAAACTCTTAGTTGAGGCCTGTAAAATCTAGTCTCTTGACCAGGAATCAAACCTGGGCCTTCTGTATTAGGAGCACAGTCTTAACCACTGGACCACTAGGCAAATTCCCTTGAATATATTGTCTTAACCCATCTTCTAATTCCTTCCAAACTATGTCTCGACTGTTTTACCCAATCAGTGGAGCTCTTCATTTTGGTTATCATATTTTTCAGCTTTAGAATTTGTTAGTTTATTTTTATGGTTTCTATTAATAATCCTCTCCCAGGTTTATTAACCTTATTTTTTATTGCCTTGTACACAATAATAATGTAAAATTTTCTTTTAGAACTGTTTTCTGATGGCTTTTTAATAGTGAGAACTCATGTATTTGCCTATTGTCTGTTTTTGTCTCTGGCTTTAATTCCTGTTACCTTATTTTCCTATGGCCTTTTATGTGTGGATGTGTCATGTATTTATTTTTTAGAGCAATTTGGAGTCTAGTCTAATATCTGCCTTCTAAATTGCCCTTATTCCTAAGAGAAAGCCTTTAAAGTCTCTATCCAAAATGAAGGGTGTTTACGAAGGGTTCTCTACTCCTTGCTGATCTAATAGGTGTCTTTTCTTTGAATTTAAAGACTGTCCCAGCACCTTCAGTCTCCAAGGTACCTCTCTGGAATGCAAATGCCTCTAGGGGAAAGGTGATCTCAAGTGCCAGTCTCATCTTTCTGCATCTGTATCTTCCTCTGTTTCCATCTCAGTAAATATTCTCTTTTTTTTCAGTATCTTCAAGCCGATTTTTTTTTAAATGTGTATACAACTTTTCTTTTTCTTAGCAGAAGGCTTGATCCAAATTACTTAATCCTCTATTACTGGAAATAGAAAACTATCTTCGGATTTTTTGTTATAAGAGATAGATTATATAGTAACTGAGTTAGGGTTTTCTTTTTTTAGCTCCTTATATAATTAGTAAAAAAAAAAAAAAAAATAGAGTTTTTTCTTTGTACCCTTGAATGTAGAATGATGGAACCACATTTGAAGGTCAGAGAAAGAATTGTTTTTTGAGGCCTTTCTGTCTATGACACTAGATATCTGTTTGGAGGGCTGCCATACCATAGTTTCCAAGATTATTATTGATAAGTTGATTACTTTTGAACTGGAGAACTGGATATGTTATATGTGCAGAGTACTTGAAAGCAGAGATAAAATTCATTCTGCCCTTGGTTAGATACACACCAACTGGCAGATAGTTTTCTGTAATTCTGAAATACTCCTAGAGGAGAAAATTCTGGAAAAGGCTATTAGCAAATGAAACCCAGGAGCTCATAACTTTGAGTCGAGGATTCCTTTCCAATATGTAACGACTCTTTTTAAGCCTCTGTATATCCAATTATCACAGAAATAGAGAACAGTGATTAGTGATTATTATCCATCAGATCAGATCAGATCAGATCAGTTGCTCAGTTGTGTCCGACTCTTTGCGACCCCATGAATCGCAGCACGCCAGGCCTCCCTGTCCATCACCAACTCCCAGAGTTCACTCAAACTCACGTCCATCGAGTCAGTGATGCCATCCAGCCATCTCATCTTCTGTCGTCTCCTTCTCCTCCTGCCCCCAATCCCTCCCAGCATCAGAGTCTTTTCCAATGAGTCAACTCTTCTCATGAGGTGGCCAAAGTACTGGAGTTTCAGCTTTAGCATCATTCCTTCCAAAGAAATCCCAGGACCGATCTCCTTCAGAATGGACTGGTTGGATCTCCTTGCAGTCCAAGGGACTCTCAAGAGTCTTCTCCAACACCACAGTTCAAAAGCATCGATTCTTCGGCACTCAGCTTTCTTCACAGTCCAGCTCTCACATCCATACATGACCACAGGAAAAACCATAGCCTTGACTAGACGAACCTTTGTTGGCAAAGTAATGTCTGTACTTTTGAATATGCTATCTAGGTTGGTCATAACTTTCCTTCCAAGGAGTAAGCGTCTTTTAATTTCATGGCTGCAGTCACCATCTGCAGTGATTTTGGAGCCCAGAAAAATAAAGTCTGACCCTGTTTCCACTGTTTCCCCATCTATTTCCCATGAAGTGATGGGACCAGATGCCATGATCTTCGTTTTCTGAATGTTGAGCTTTAAGCCAACTTTTTCACTCTCCACTTTCACTTTCATCAAGAGGCTTTTGAGTTCCTCTTCACTTTTTGCCATAAGGGTGGTGTCATCTGCATATCTGAGGTTATTGATATTTCTCCCGGCAATGTTGATTCCAGCTTGTGCTTCTTCCAGTCCAGCGTTTCTCATGGTGTACTCTGCATGTAAGTTAAATAAGCAGGGTGACAATATACAGCCTTGACATACTCCTTTTCCTATTTGGAACCAGTCTGTTGTTCCATGTCCAGTTCTAACTGTTGCTTCCTGACCTGCATACAAATTTTTCAAGAGGCAGATCAGGTAGTCTGGTATTCTCATCTCTTTCAGAATTTTCCACAGTTTATTGTGATCCACACAGTCAAAGGCTTTGGCATAGTCAATAAAGCAGAAATAGATATTTTTCTGGAACCCTCTTGGTTTTTCCATGATCCAGCGGATATTGGCAATTTGATCTCTGGTTCCTCTGCCTTTTCGAAAACCAGCTTGAACATCAGGAAGTTCACGGTTCACGTATTGCTGAAGCCTGGCTTGGAGAATTTTGAGCATTACTTTACTAGCGTGTGAGATGAGTGCAGTTGTGCGGTAGTTTGAGCATTCTTTGGCATTGCCTTTCTTTGGGATTGGAATGCAAACTGACCTTTTCCAGTCCTGTGGCCACTGCTGAGTTTTCCAAATTTGCTGGCATATTGAGTGCAGCACTTTCACAGCATCATCTTTCAGGACTTGGAATAGCTCACTGGAATTCCATCACCTCCACTAGCTTTGTTCATAGTGATGCTTTCTAAGGCCCACTTGACTTCACTAGAGTCTATTTCCATTAGTGTAGAGTTCACAAAGTAAGACAAAAACTGTGAACAAAGGTGTTATGTGCATGTTTATTCAGGGACTAGCTGGAGTAGGATATTCTTGGCAGACGGTAGGAAATGAGATTGCACAAGGTAGACTGAGGCTGATTGTGCCAGGCTTTGAAAGAGCGGAGTGTTTTGATTTTGTTTCATATAAAGGGGCTTTTGAGTGAGAGTGAGAAAGGTCTGTCTAGTCAAGGCCATGGTTTTTCCAGTGGTCATGTATGGATGTGCGAGTTGGACTGTGAAGAAAGTTGAGTGCCGAAGAATTGATGCTTTTGAACTGTGGTGTTGGAGAAGACTCTTGAGAGTCCCTTGGACTACAAGGAGATCCAACCAGTCCATTCTGAAGGAGATCGGCCCTGGGATTTCTTTGGAAGGAATGATGCTGAAGCTGAAATTCTAGTACTTTGGCCACCTCATGCGAAGAGTTGACTCATTGGAAAAGACTCTGATGCTGGGAGGGATTGGGGGCAGGAGGAGAAGGGGACGACAGAGGATGAGATGGCTGGATGGCATCACTGACTCGATGGACATGAGTCTAAGTGAACTCTGGGAGTTGGTGTTGGACAGGGAGGCCTGGTGTGCTGTGATTCATGGGGTCTCAGAGTCGGACACGACTGAACGACTGAACAACTGAACTGAGAAATGATATAAAATTTTCTGACTGCTAATCTGGCAGTGCTTTAGTGGGTAGACTAGAGAGAAAATATTGGAAACAGGGACAATAAAAAGCTCTAGTAGTCTAGTTATAAGGTGATACAAGTCTGCCTTTTTGTAGTCAAGAAGCAATGGAGAGAATGGAGTGCATTTTAAAGAGAGTATTTGTTCTCTATGCATGGGAAATTGAGTAAGAAAGCAGAGAAGACTTTGGGGTTGTAAGTTTGGATGAATGTAGCATAATACTGGTATCAGTACCAAAAGCTGGAAAGTAAGGATGTTGAAGGTAGAGTGAAAGCAAAGTAGTTGAATTTAGTTTAAGGTAATTTGAATATAATGGTAGAATTGTTCATTACCTGAAAAAAAATTTTGTAATTTTTAAAAATAAAATTTAACAATAAAACTGAAAGTAGAAGTTTTCCTGTCAGAGAGTCTTGCAGTTATTATTTCCCCAGAAATTACCACTATTCTCAGCTTGCTGTACCACTATTTGACTCTTTATATGTATGCAAACATGTGTGTATACCTGTCATTCATACTCTTCACCATACTGTGGAGACAAATCTAACTTATCTTTTGTAATGATAGGGTAGATATACCTTCCTTTATTTATGGAAGTTTAGCTTATTTCTGATTTTTTCATTTTTTTAATTAAAAACAATGTCACAGAGAAAATTCTTATGTAGTAATTACATTTAGGTACTCATCCAGCTATTTTCATAAGATTGGGCACCTGATGCAGAGAGCCAACTCATTGGAAAAGATCCTGATGCTGGGAAAGGTTGAAATAAAAGAAGAAGAGGGTGGAAGAAGATGAGATGGTTAGATAGCATCACTGACTCAGTGGACACGAATCTGAGCAAACTCCAGGAGACAGTGAAGGACAGGTTAGCCTGATGTGCTGCGATCCATGGGGTCGCAAAGAGTCAGACACAACTTAGCCACTGAACAAAAATAACAGCTTTCCAGAGAGCTTAGTATAGATTCGTGCGTGTGTGCATGCACACACATGTGAACATATGTCCACACGTGGAAATCAGCAACGTGACTTTTTTGTGTTGCATGCGTGTGTGCTTAGTTGCTCAGTTGTGTCTGACTCTTTGTGACCCCATGGACTGCAGCAGGCCAGGCTCCTCTGTCCATGGGAGCATCCAAACAAGAATACTAGAGTGAGTTGTCATTTCCTTCTTCAGAGGATCTTCCTGACCCAGGGATCGAACCCATTTCTCCTGTGTTGCCCGGAAATTTCTCCTGTGTTGCAGGCAAATTCTTTACCACTGAGCCACCTGGTATAGCCCCTTAGTGTACGAGGGGAAAGTATATCATGTGTTTCAGTGTGGTACTTACTGGTAATGTGTGTTGGTATATTCTAGCTTTATTAGTCACTAAAGTTTAAACATATAAAAAGGTAATGAATTTGCAAACATCATCTTGGAGCAGAGAAATCCTCCTGGTTTGGGAAAATATAAGAGGGCAATTATACATATGTTTGCATAGAAGCTAGAATTGGAGATGAGGTAATGTGGTGGTGAATGAGAATGGGATTTTCTAAAATTAGTTAATTCCTAGAAAGTGAGTACTTCTAGTGAATATTTCAGTTGCCAAGGGCAAGGTTTTATTTCTGTGAGGACTTAACTCTAATTTTTGGGTACGGGGTCAGTGAGAGTATTTACCTTACTGTCAAGTTAACTGGAATACCAAAACAAAAAAAAACAAAAAAAACCAACTCAGTTTGGAAATCTTTCTTTCACTAATAGTAGGACTAAAGGGTAGCTTTTGATTTTTCTAATATAGTTTAAGCTTTTGGCTAATTAAAATTAAAGCCTTATAATGCGTTTTGGTGATATTAATAGAAAATATGAGATACGTTTATTGTATGCTTCTGTCTCTTAAAAATTAATTTGGATCAAAGAGCAGAATCAAAATTACATGCCAGTTTTATGATCTACTTTATAAATTCCATGGCAAATGTAAAATATATACTCGTATAGGTTAATATTGAGGTAGCTGCTACAAACAGTTAACTCTGCATTTTCAAAGGTTGAATCCTCATGCACATTAAACCTAAGAAGAAGAAGTAAAGCGTCCTTGAAAGACTTTTGTTGTTGTTTTATTGCTAAGTCATGTCTGACTTTTTTGTGACCCTGTGAACTATAGCCTGCCAGATTCCTCTGTTCACGGGATTTCCCACAAGAATACTGGAATGGGTTGCCATTTCCTTCTCCAGGGTATCTTCCCAACCCCAGGGATTGAACTTGTCTTCTACGTTGCAGGCAGATTCTGCATGGACAAAGCAGGAAACCAAAGCGACCTCCTTTTTAGTTTAAAAGTCTTCTTATGTAATATGTAGACATCACATTAATTTATCAGAAATTATGTATTTCAAGCAAGACTCAGTAATTGAATGGTTGGTTTGTGTAGGCTAAAGATTGTCTCTTGTAGTAAGGAAAGGTAATTCATAATCACCATGACTAAGGGAGATAGGAAAAAAATATATATAGTAGTCTTGAGAAAGATAAATGAAGTTAAAAGTAGCAGAATTATTTTGATTAAAATTTTTGTTTTTATTTACAGTAAGAACACTGTTGTCAGTTTTTTACTTCTAGATAAAGCACACATTCAGTTACTTTCATAATCCTGAATTGGTGATTGAGTTTCCTGTCCTTAGCACAGTGCATAATACATAGATGATCAATATTTTGTGTTAACTGATTGCTCCTCTGAATCTGCTGCCCGAGTGGTCACCTTGTGTCAAGTAAAACACCCTTTGTAACAAAATCACAGACATAATTACATGTTGAAGCTCATCTTTGTGAACACTGTGACTCTCACTAGTCACTTACCAAGATCCAAATGGCTTTTCCCCTGGTTTCAGAGTATGGATTTTGTACCAGAATTCACCCTTGAAATTTACCTCAGTAGCTTTAGAAAATGTTGGTGATATGTGAATCTAGGACTTCTTACAGTGGAAGAATCAATACTTCTAGTTAGGTTACTACTTGAAGATGTGACCTTGATGGTCACAGAAACTGCATGGAAGTAAAGAAAATTTAAGGTGTGATTCAACTTTATTTTTGAATTTTGTTTTATGAACAATTGAAAATCTGAAAATTGAATTTTGTTATAGAAATGATAAGGAGAATCAGATCAGTCACTCAGTCGTGTCCGACTCTTTGCGACCCCATGAATCGCAGCACGCCAGGCCTCCCTGTCCATAACCAAATCCTGGAGTTCACTGAGACTCACGTCCATCGAGTCAGTGATGCCATCCAGCCATCTCATCTTCTGTCGTCCCCTTCTCCTCCTGCCCCCAATCCCTCCCAGCATCAGAGTCTTTTCCAATGAGTCAACTCTTCTCATGAGGTGGCCAAAGTACTGGAGTTTCAGCTTTAGCATCATTCCTTCCAAAGAAATCCCAGGGCTGATCTTCTTCAGAATGGACTGGTTGGATCTCCTTGCAGTCCAAGGGACTCTCAAGAGTCTTCTCCAACACCACACTTCAAAAGCATCAATTCTTCGGCGCTCAGCCTTCTTCACAGTCCAACTCTCACATCCATACATGACCACAGGAAAAACCATAGCCTTGACTAGACGGACCTTTGTTGGCAAAGTAATGTCTGTGCTTTTGAATATGCTATCTAGGTTGGACATAACTTTCCTTCCAAGGAGTAAGCGTCTTTTAATTTCATGGCTGCAGTCACCATCTGTAGTGATTTTGGAGCCCAGAAAAATAAAGTCTGACACTGTTTCCCCATCTATTTCCCATGAAGTGATGGGACCAGATGCCATGATCTTCGTTTTCTGAATGTTGAGCTTTAAGCCAACTTTTTCACTCTCCACTTTCACTTTCATCAAGAGGCTTTTGAGTTCCTCTTCACTTTCTGCCATAAGGGTGGTGTCATCTGCATATCTGAGGTTATTGATATTTCTCCCGGCAATCTTGATTCCAGCTTGTGTTTCTTCCAGTCCAGCATTTCTCATGATGCAAAATATAAAACACTGAAGAAGTTCACTGATCATTAAGTGTATGTCTCTCTACAGGTATAATTTGACCTCCTGAGATTCCGTCTTAGCAAGAAGAAAGTGGAAAATACTCTTGGAAAGAAAACTAAGACATTAAGAAAGCCAGAACTTATTTTTACATGGTTGTCCACTCAGTTACCAATATGGACGCTTTTCCCACCATTTTTCCTCCTGGTGGAGACAGTGAACTGAGACATTCTCAATCTGAGCTCCAAAAAATGTTAATTGATGAACGATTACGATGTGAACATCATAAAACTAATTATCAGACTCTGAAAGCTGAACACACAAGGTAATTATTTAAATTTGGAGGTGAGAGGCTTGATTAAAAATTCTTATTTTGTCTGAATATTTGCTCTGGAACATACAGTGTAATTTTGTTATAATGTACAATATACATTTAAAACTGTTTGAATACAGTAAATGTTCTTTAAATCAAGTGGATTGTAAATTTATTAAAGTCTTATTTTGAAAGTGGGATATAAAATGTATGTATCTCAGTGGCTAAATTTTTTTTCCTTCAAAGTAAAGTTGTATTCAGAAATTACAGTGTTAATAGCTAAGTGACACTTGGTAAAGCAATGATATTTGGAAGTTTAAATAGAATATATGATGTTGATCTTGTTCATAGTGTTGGTTGACTTCAAGGTAATACAATTAAAAAGCAATGGATACACTTAAATTCTTCTTTTTCTAAAAATTAGGTTGCAAGATGAGTACATAAAGTCACAAAATGAACTCAAGCGCATTTTAAATGAAAAGCAAACTCACCAGGAAAAGTTTCAGCTGCTGCTTGAAGAGGTACGAGGAGAATTAGTAGAGAAAACTAAAGACTTAGAAGAGATGAAGCTGCAGGTAAGAAAATATATTCAAATTAGTATGAATTAGTCAGATGTTTAATGGAGATACATATGTAATTCTGGTAAATTTGGTAAGTTCTCTCTATATCCATAATGAGTATTTTGTTGTATCTCCAGTGGTATAATTTAATGTTCTTTCATATACTTTAGAATGTTAGCTACTCTGTAGAATTCAGCCACACAACTTTTATTTTATGTAAATTTTAATTATATTTTCTGTTCTGATTTGAATAATATCTTACTCTTCAGAATAATTGGAGGAAAGGCCAGTCTGAATTGATAAAAATTCACAATTAAACATACTTTAAAAATGAAGATTTTCTGAATTTCTGTGGAGTTGCTCAAGTAACAGATAGTTGATAGTAAAGTACTAACTACAGTTTCTTTTGACGTTTTTTTACACTATTCATTTTCTATTTGCTCAAAAAGTAGAGCAAAGCTACCTGTCAGATTTTAAATTAGTAGGTATTAGTTGCGTTATCTTACTGTAATCGCTCAGTAGCACTAGCTGTTTATTTCTGCTTATCTCATGCTTGTTACTTAGACAAGAAAAGATGTCCATTCCATCTTAGGGGACAGGAATGCAAAAGTAGGAAGTCAAGAGATACCTGGAGTAACAGGTAAGTTTGGCCTTGGAGTACAGAATGAAGCAGGGCAAAGGCTAACAAGAGCTTTGCCAAGAGAATGCACTGGTCATAGCAAACACCTTCTTCCAATAACACAAGAGACAACTCTACACATGGACATCACCAAATGGTCAATACTGAAATCAGATTGATTATATTCTTTGTAGCCAAAGATGGAGAAGTTCTATACAGTTAGCAAAAACAAGACCGGAAGCTGACTGTGGCTCAGATCATGAACTCCTTATTGCCAAATTCAGACTTAAATTGAAGAAAGTAGGGAAAACCATTAGACTATTCAGGTATGACCTAAATCAGATCCCTTAGGATTATGCAAATGGAAGTAACACGCAGATTCAAGGGGTTAGATCTGATAGAGTGCCTGAAGAACTATGGACAGAAGTTTGTGACATTGTACAGCAACTGTAAAGCAAAGGAGAAAAGGAAAGATATACTCATTTGAATGCAGAGTTCCAAAGAATAGCATGGAGAGATAAGAAAGCCTTCCTCAGTGATCAATGCAAAGAAATAGAGGAAAACAATAGAATGGGAAAGACTAGAGATCTCTTCAAGAAAATTAGAGATCCCAAGGGAACATTTCATGCAAAGATGGGCTCAATAAAGGACAGAAATGGTATGGACCTAACAGAAGCAGAAGATACTAAGAAGAGGTGGCAAGAATACACAGAAGAACTGTACAAAAAAGATCTTCATGACCCAGATAATCACGATAGTGTGATCACTGACCTAGAGCCAGACATTCTGGAAAGTGAAGTCAAGTGGGCCTTAGGAAGCATCACTATGAACAAAGCTAGTGGCGGTGATGGAATTCCAGTTGAGCTGTTTCAAATCCTAAAAGATGATGCTGTGAAAGTGCTGCACTCAATGTGTCAGCAGATTTGGAAAACACAGCAGTGAGAGAAGTCTCATGTGCTAGCAAAGTAATGCTCAAAATTTTCCAAGCCAGGCTTCAGCAATACGTGAACCGTGAACTTCCTGATGTTCAAGCTGGATGTAGAAAAGGCAGAGGAACCATAGATCAAATTGCCAACATCCGCTGGATCATAGAAAAAGCAAGAGAATTCCAGAAAAACATCTATTTCTACTTTATTGGCTATGCCAAAGCCTTTGACTGTGTGGATCACAATAAACTGTGGAAAATTCTTCAAGAGATGGGAATACCAGACCTCCTGACCTGCCTCTTGTGAAATCTGTATACAGGTCAGGAAGCAACAGTTAGAACTGGACATGGAACAACAGACTGGTTCCAAATAGGAAAAGGTGTACCTCAAGGCTGTGTATTGTCACCCTGCTTATTTAACTTCTATGCAGAGTACATCATGAGAAACACTAGGCTGGATGAAGCACAAGCTGGAATCAGGATTGCTGGGTAAAATCTCAATAACCTCAGATACGCAGATGACACCACCCTTATGGCAGAAAGTGAAGAGGAACTAAAGAGCCTCTTGATGAAAGTGAAAGTGGAGAGTGAAAAAGTTGGCTTAAAGCTCAACATTCAGAAAACAAAGATCATGGCATCCAGTCCTGTCACTTCATGGAAAATAGATGGAGAAACAGTGGCAGACATTATTTTGGGCTCCAAAATCACTGCAGATGGTGATTGCAGCCATGAAATTGAAAGACGCTTGCTCCTTGGAAGAAAAGTTATGAGTAACATAGACAGCAAATTAAATAGCAGAGACATTACTTTGTCAACAAAGGTCCGTCTAGTCAAGGCTATGGTTTTTCCAGTAGTCATGTATGGATGTGAGAGTTGAACCATAAAGAAAGCTGAGCACCGAAGAATTGATGCTTTTGAATTGTGGTGTTGGGGAAGACTCTTGAGAGTCCCTTGGACTGCAAGAAGATCCAACCAGTCCATCCTAAAGGAGATCAGTCCTGGGTGTTCATTGGATGGACTGATGCTGAAGCTGAAACTCCAATACTTTGGCCCCCTGGTGCAAAGAACTGACTCACTGGAAAAGACCCTGATGCTGGGAAGGATTGAGTGCAGGAGAAGGGGATGACAAAGGATGAGATGGTTGGATGCAATCACCGACTTGATGGACATGAATTTGAGTAAGCTCTGGGAGTTGGTGTAGGACAGGAGGTTTGGCATGCTGCAGTCCATGGGGTCACAAAGAGTTGGACAGAACTGAGGAACTGAACTAAAGATGGCAGGAAAATGATACTGATGGAAAAATAGGTCTCCACAAAGGAAAAAACAACACTGAAATCGGTCTTGTGAGGTCTCTAACTGTGGTTAAAGACTACTTCATAAGCAACTTATTAACAAGCAGACACATTAAAAAAAAAAAAACAACTATCTTCCTTCCTTCTCCCTCTTTCTCAAAGCCGACATACACCAAAGACAGAATTAGAGGGTTAAACTGATGCCAAATTAGGAGGAAATTATGCTGTGTTAGATTTTTAATGGAATTACTGCTACTACTTGTCTCAAAACAAACCTAAAAGAATGCTTCATCATATAACCATCTATGTTTCATTACCTACATTAAATCTATAAAAACAAATCTTCAACACTCCAACATTTGTCCTATCAAATATTATAATACTATACAGACCAGTTTTTTCAAAGAATGCTCTGATTTAATGGGGCAAATATCGGTGTACCAGAGATTCTTAAGAAATTAATGACAAACTGAGTAATAAATTTTGCACTGAACTTCGTAGCAGCCAAATAATATGGATTACACAGTTTGCATTACCAGGCACAAAGAAAGCATATATATGTTTGGTAATTATCAGAAATACATAAAATGACTCCCATTTTTTAAGAAAAGGTTTTGTTAACATGTTGCTGCTGCTGCTGCCAAGTCGCTTCAGTTGTGTCTGACTCTGTGCGACCCCATAGACGGCAGCCCACCAGGCTCCCCCGTCCCTGGGATTCTCCAGGCAAGAACACTGGAGTGGGTTGCCATTTCCTTCTCCAATGCATGAAAGTGAAAAGTGAAAGTGAAGTCATCCAGTCATGTCCTACCCTTAGCAACCCCATGGACTGCAGCCCACCAGGCTCCTCCATCCATGGGATTTTCCAGGCAGGAGTACTGGAGTGGGGTGCCATTGCCTTCTCCGTGTTAATATGTTATATAATAACAATGTATTAGCTAACTTCCTCTAACCACTCATGACATCAAAGCGCTGTATGAACAATTGCTATGCATTGACTCACTGTACCTTTAAAATTATCCTATGAACTAGGCACTATTTTCATCCCCAATGACTACCACTACACAAGTGATGCAGAATATTCTTTAAATGAATGTCTTTTATATTGTTTTTCTATGAAAGCCAAAGAGATAATAAATCTTAAATCAGAAAATGCATTTTGCAAGTAGACAATATAATACATGTGTATTTTTAAAATAATCATCTTTCATAAAACCTTCACTGAAGTTCTTGGTGATTTTACTTTGTTGAATTTACTTACCTTGACTCAACTCACAATTTGTACAGATTGCAAATACCCATTAAGCAAATAGCTAAATTGCTTCAATATTGTATTTATGTATAGATGTTTCTTTCAGTTATTTTTGCCAGGTAAATATCACACAGAAACCAGATATGTTTATCTTGAAAAACAGAAACTTTACCATAAATTTTATTTATCAGCAAACATTTGGGAAGTTATCATGTGGAGAAATACCTAGAGTTTTTTTGTGTAAATGGCAACCCACTCCGATACTCTTGCCTAGAAAATGCTATGGATGGAGGAGCCTGGTGGGCTACAGTCCATGGGGTCTCAAAGAGTCAGACACAAGTGAGCAGCTTCGCTTCACTTCACTTCAAGGAACATAGGTGGTGCTGGTGGTAAAGAACCTGCCTGCCAATCCAGGAGACGTAAGAGATGCATGTTCAATCCTTGGTTTGGGAAGATCCAGTGGAGGAGGGCGTGGCAACCAACTCCAGTATTCCTGCCTGGAGAATCCACTGGTCAGGGGGGCCTGGTGGGTTACAGTTCATAGAGTTGCAAAGAGTTGGACACGAAGGAAGCGACTTATCACATACTCATAGGCAAGGAACACTGCAAGAAACAACAGGAAGGCTATAAGGAGGATAATTTCATTTCAATATGAAAGAAAATGCTTAACATACTCCAATCCCTAAATGGAAGTGGGTCACTTTACAAGTTCACTAGGTTCTCTAACACTGAGAGCAGTGAAGCACAGAATGAAGAGCCCTGTGTCATAGATGTTTGAAATAGGAATTCTGCTTTGAAATTTAGTGCCTCACAGTTCTGGGCCAGAAGTCCAAAATCAAGTTGTCAGCTAGGCCATGTTTCCTCTGGAAACTGGAGGAAAAATACTATCCTAGCTTCTGTTGATGTGCTGACAATCCTTGGCATTGCCTGGCAGCTTGCAGGACTTCAACCGCTACTTCTGTCATCATGGGACATTCTCTCTGCCCCACCCCACTCCCCACCCACGTGTTTCTGTCTACCCTAGTCTTATAAGGACATCAGTCATATTTGATTAATGGGCCATCATACTTCAGTATTACCTTTTCTTCTGCAAAACTCCTTATTTCCAAATAAGCTCACATTCTGAGGTACTGGGAATTAAAACTTATCTTTTGAGAGGACACAACTCAACTCAGCAGATATGAAAGAGAACTAGACTATCAACTCTAAAATACTAAGGCTCTGTCTCTCTCAGTACCTATGAAACAACAAGTGCAACATACATGAATAGAACAATTCTGACTTGCTCATTTATTTATTCATGTCATTCATATAAAAAATGCTTCCTAGGCACCATCTTAAGCACTACAGAAACACTAAAAACAATTCCTGCCCTCATGGACTCTGTTTTCAAACAGAATAAAAATTGCTGTCATTTATGAGTATCTACTATGTGCCAGACAGTATACTAAAAATATACAGGTTGTTTTTATCTCATCAGTCCTCAGAACAATCCCTGTTAGAAAACAATGTTTATGCCCTTTCAGTTCAGTTCAGTCCCTCAGTTCAGTTCAGTCACTCAATCCTGTCGGACTCTTTGCGACCCCATGAATCGCAGCATGCCAGGCCTGCCTGTCCATTGCCAACTCCCAGAGTTCACTCAAACTCACGTCCATCGAGTCGGTGATGCCATCCAGCCATCTCATCCTCTGTCATCCCCTTCTCCTCCTGCCTCCAATCCCTCCCAGCATCAGGGTCTTTTCCAATGAGTCAGCTCTTCTCATGAGGTGGCCAGAGTATTGGAGTTTCAGCTTTAGCATCAGTCCTTCCAAAGAATACCCAGGACCGATCTCCTTTAGGATGGACTGGTTGGATCTCCTTGCAGTCCAAGGGACTCTCAAGAGTCTTCTCCAACACCACAGTTCAAAAGCATCAATTCTTCAGCGCCCAGCTTTCTTCAGAGTCCAACTCTCACATCCATACATGACCACTGGAAAAACCATAGCCTTGACTAGACGGACCTTTGTTGGCAAAGTAACGTCTTTGCTTTTGAATATGCTATCTAGGTTGGTCATAACTTTCCTTCTAAGGAGTAAGCGTCTTTTAATTTCATGGCTGCAGTCACCATCTGCAGTGATTTTGGAGCCCAAAAAAATAAAGTCTGACACTGTTTCCACTGTTTCCCCATCTGTTTCCCATGAAGTGATGGGACCAGATGCCATGATCTTGTTTTCTGAATGTCGAGCTTTAAGCCACCTTTTTCACTCTCCACTTTCACTTTCATCAAGAGGCTTTTGAGTTCCTCTTCACTTTCTGCCATAAGGGTGGTGTCATCTGCATATCTGAGGTTATTGATATTTCTCCTGGCAATCTTGATTCCAGCTTGTGCTTCCTCCAGCCCAGCGTTTCTCATGATGTACTCTGCATATAAGTTAAATAAGCAGGGTGACAATATACGGCCTTGACGTACTCCTTTTCCTATTTGGAACCAGTCTGTTGTTCCATGTCCAGTTCTAACTGTTGCTTCCTGACCTGCATACAGGTTTCTCAAGAGGCAGGTCAGGTGGTCTGGTATTCCCATCTCTTTCAGAATTTTCCACAGTTTATTGTGATCCACACAGTCAAAGGCTTTGGCATAGTCAATAAAGCAGAAATATATATTTTTCTGGAACCCTCTTGCTTTTTCCATGATCCAGCGGATATTGGCAATTTGATCTCTGGTTCCTCTGCCTTTTCTAAAATCTTTATCACATGAAAATGAAGGCATAAAAATCTAACTATTTGCTGAAGGTCATCACCTTCCTGATGAAATGACCCTTTTGGGGTTATAAAAATATTCTTTTTATCTTTAGTAATAATCTTTGTCTTGAAGTCTATTCTATCTGATAGTAATATAGCTAATCCAGTCATTTTAGGCTATTTTGTATGTGCTTGTTACAAATAAGCATGTCTATATGTTACTTTCAAGAAACAGAATAATTACATTTTCAATGTCTGAAAACAGTAATTTGAATACCTTTGGTTTAGTGCCCACAGATTGCATTCATGTAGCACTCAATCTTTGCAAAACAAATTAATCTAGCAATTGTAAAGGTTCAAGTTTTATTTCCCTTTTCAACTCATGTTTCTGAGGGTTTTAAATCTAAATACTACACCAAGGAATGAAACAGTAAGCATTGTGGAGGCTAAAGTGGTGGTTTTCCCGACAATGGAAGATTTCAAGAAAATATTGAACAACAAACAGTGCTGTCAAAGGAACCCATGAATTTGATGACACTGGCATACTGTATTGCGTTACTTGAAAGATGGCTTTTGACTCTTATCAACCCATGCCCCCAATATTAATAAAACCTTACTGTAACAAGCACTAGATAAGCAGAAATAAACAGTTGGTGCTATTGAGTGATTGCAGGAAAATATCACAACTAATACCTACTAATTTGAAATCTGATGGGTGGTGTTATTGTGTAGCTGCTCAGTTATGTCCAACCCTTTGCTGTGCCATGGACTGCAGCATGCCAGGCTTCCTTGTCATTCACCATCTGCTGGAGCTTGTTCAAACTCAAGTCCCTTGAGTCAGTGATGCCAACCAACCATCTCATCCTCTGTCATCCCTTTCTCCTCACAAACTTCAATCTTTCCCAGCATCAGGATCTTTTCCAGTGAGTTCGCTCTTCGTATCAGGTGGCCAAAGTATTGGAGCTTCAGCCTTAGCATCAGTCCCTCCAATGAATATTCAAGTTGATTTCTTTTAGTATTGACTGGTTTGATCTCCTAGCAGTCCAGGGGACTCCCAAGAGTCTTCTCCAACACCACAGTACAAAAGCATCAAGTCTTCAGTGCTCAGCCTTCTTTATTGTCCATCTCTCACATCCGTGCATGACTACTGGAAAAACCATAGCTTTGACAAGATGGGCCTTTGTCGGCAAAGTAATGTCTCTGCTTTTTAATACGCTGTCTAGGTTATTCATAACTTTTCTTCCAAGGAGCAAGCGTCTTCTAATTTCATAGCTGCAGTCACCATCTGCAGTGATTGTGGAGCCCAGGAAAATAAAGTCTCTCTCAAGGTTTCCATTTTCCCCCCATCTATTCACCATGAAGTGATGGGACCAGATGCCATGATCTTAGTTTGTTGAACATTGAGTTTTAAGCCAGCTTTTTCACTCTCCTCTTTGACTTTTATCAAAAGGATCTTTAGTTCCACTTCGCTTTCTGCTCTAAGGGTGGTGTCATCTACATATCTGAACTAATTGATATTTCTCCCAGCAATCTTGATTCCAGTTTGTGCTTCATCCAGCCCAGCATTTTGCAAGATGTACTCTGTGTATAAGTTAAATAAGGGCAACAATACACAGTCTTGATGTACTCCTTTCCCTATTTGGAAACAGTCTGTTGTTCCATGTCTTGTTCTAACTGTTGCTTCTTGAACTACATACAAGTTTCTCAGGAGGCAGATCAGGTGGTCTGGTGTTCCCATCTCTTGAAGAATTTTTCAGTTTGTTGTGATCCACACAGTCAGAGGCTTTGGCATAAAAGCAAAAGTATGTGCTTTTCTGGAACTCTCTTGCTTTTTCGATGATCCAACGAATGCTGGAAATTTGATCTCTGGTTCCTCTGCCTTTCCTAAATCCAGCTTGAACATCTGGAAGTTCATGGTTCATGTACTGTTGAAGCCTGGCTTGGAGAATTTTGAGCATTACTTAACTAGTGTGTGAGATGAGTGCAGCTGTGCAGTAGTTTGAGCATTCTTTGGCATTGCCTTTCTTTGGGATTGGAATGAAAACTGATCTTTTCCAGTCCTGTGGCCACTCCTGAGTTTTCCAAATTTGCTGGCATATTGAGTGCAGCACTTTCACAGCATCATCTTTCAGGATTTGAAATAGCTCCACTGGAATTCCATCACCTCCACTAGCTTTGTTTGCAGTGATGCTTCCTAAGGCCCGCTTGACTTCACATTCCAGGATGTCTGGCTCTAGGTGAGTGATCACACCATCGTGGTGATCTGGCTCATGAAGGTCTTTTTTGTACAGTTCTTCTGTGTATTCTTGTCACCTCTTCTTAATACTTTTTGCTTCTGTTAGGTCCATACCATTACTGTCCTTTATTGAGCCCATCTTTGCATGAAATGTTCCCTTGGTATCTCTAATTGTCTTGAGAGACCTCTAGTCTTTCCCATTCTTTTGTTTTCCTCTATTTCTTTGCACTGGTCACTGAGGAAGGCTTTCTTCTCTCTCCTTGCTGTTCCTTGGGACTCTGCATTCAAATGGGTATATCTTTCCTTTTCTCCTTTGCCTTTCACTTCTTTTCTTTTCACAGCTATTTGTAAGGTCTCCTCAGACAACCATTTTGCCTTTTTGCATTTCTTTTTCTTGGGAATCATCTTGATCCCTGTCTCCTGTACAGTGTCACGAACCTCCGTCTATAGTTCTCAGGCCCTCTGCCTATCAGATCTAATCCCTTGAATCTGTTTGTCACTTCCACTGTATAATTGTAAGGGATTTTATTTAGGTCATACTCGAATGGTCTAATGGTTTTCCCTATATTCTTCAATTTAAGTCTGAATTTGGCAATATGGAGTTCATGATTTGAACCACAGTCAGCTCCCAGTCTTGGTTTTGCTGACTGTATAGAGCTTCTCCACTTTGGCTGCGAAGAATATAATCAATCTGATTTCGGTATTGACCATCTGGTGACATCCATGTGTCGAGTCTTCTCTTGGTGTTGTTGGAAAAAGGTGTTTGCTATGACCAGTGCGTTCTCTTGGCAAAACTCTATTAGCCTTTGCCCTGCTTCATTCTGTACCCCAAGGCCAAATTTGCCTGGTATCTCCTGACTTCCTACTTTTGCATTCTAGTCCCCTATAGTGAAAAGGACATCTTCTTTTGGGTATTCGTTGTAGAACATCTTGAACGTCTTCATCGAATGGTTTAACTTCAGCTTTTTCAGCATTACTGATCAGGGCATAAACTTGGATTACCGTGATATTGAACGGTTTGCCTTGGAAACGAACAGATCATTTTGTCGTTTTTGAGATTGTATCCAAGTACTGCATTTTGGACTCTTTTGTTAACTATGATGACTACTCCATTTCTTCTAAGGGATTCTTGCCCACAGTAGTAGATACAACGGGCATCTGAGTTAAATTCACCCATTCCAGTCCATTGTAGTTCACTGAGTCCTAAAATGTTGATGTTCACTCTTTCCATCTCCTCTTTGACCACTTCCAGTTTGCCTTGATTCATGGACCTAACATTCCAGGTTCCTATTCAGTATTGCTCTTTACAGCATTGAACTTTATTTCCATCACCAGTCACATGCACAACTGGGTGTTGTTTTTGACATCTTAAGGACTTAAAAATTTCATATAATGCAGAAATACTGGTGAGAATTTTCTCAGGTTTTATTATTTATTTATTTTACTGCAGTGACTTTTCATTGCTTGGTGCAGGCTTTGTCTGTTTGCATAGAGCAGGGGTGACTTTTGGTCTCAGTGCTTGGACTTCTCATTGTGGTAGCTTCTCATTTTGGTGGCTTCTCTTGTTGTGGAGCACAGGCTTTGGGCACGTGGGGCACAGTAGTTGTGGCCTGCGGGCTCTAGACCTCAGGCTCAGTATTTGTAATGCATGGGCTTAGTTGCTCCAAGGCATGTGGAATCTTCCTGGAACAGGACTCGAACCCATGTCGCTTGCCTTGGCAAGCAGGTTCGTATGCATTGCACCACCAGGGAAGTCCTCAACTTTTATATATATAAAAGAAATAGTGTTTAAAGATACTTCTGTTGAGTTTTGAATTCTGGGTTGACAGTTTTTTCCTTTAATACTTTAACATGTTGCTCTTCTGTCTTTTCACTTAAGTGTCACCTAAGACATTTGTTGTCATTTTTATCTTTGTTCTGTTTAAAATGTTTTTCTTTATTGCTGGTTTTCAGTAATTTGGTTGACTTCCCATTGGACATTTCTTCATATTTCTGGTTCCAAGGTTTATTGAGCTTCTTGGGTCTGTGAGTTTATAGTTTTCATCAAATTCAGAAAAATTTTAGATACTGCTTTTCAAAATATTTTTTTCTGCCTCCTATTTGATTTCCTTTGTGAACTGCTTTTAGGCCTTTTCCTAAAGTTCTCCCATAATTACTGATGTCTTTATCTTTCATCTTTCTTGTCTCTCTGTTTCATTTTGGATAGTTTCTGTTTTCATGTCTTTCAAGTTCTCTGATCTTTTTTGCTGCAGTGTCTAATCTGCTAGTAATTTCATAGTGCATTTTGTATCCCAGAAATTGCAGTTTTTATCCTGAAGTCCAATTTTCATCTTTTTCATGTTTTCCTTGACATGTTTATTCTTTATTGTAACTTTATGTGGAATTCAGTTATAATAACTATTTTAATGTCTTTGCTAATGTTAAGATCTCTATCACTCGGGGTTGTTTTTGATTGGCTTTCTTTTCCTATTGTAGGTATTATTAGATTGGTGCAAAAGTAATCGCGGTTTTGCATTGTTAAATTTGCTGTTTGATATTGGAGTACATTCTTAAATGTGGTTATGTTATACATTATTGTGCATTTCTTGCTTAATGTTTATTTTAATGAATTATTGCTTGCTATTTATTTTATATGTATTTTAGACTATGGAAATAATGTTAGACAAAAACAAATTCCAGTCATTTTCTTATTCAAGTTCAAAATGGGTCATAAGCAGTGGAGACAGCTCACAACATCAACAACACATTTGGCCCAGGAACTGCTAATGAACATGCAGTGAAGCAGTGATTCAAGAAGTTTTGCAAAGATAATTAGCCTCTTGCAGATAAGGAGAGTAGTGGTTGGCCATTGGAAGTTGACCAACAGCCAGATGAGAGAATCATCCAAGCTGATCCTCTTACAACTACATGAGAAGTTGCCCGAGAACTTAGCGTCGAGCATTCTTTGGTCGTTTGGCATTTGAAGCAGATTGGAAAGGTGAAAAAGCTTGGTAAAGTGGATGCCTCATGAGCTGACCGCAAATCAAAAAAAATTGTCTTGAAGTGTCATCGTCTCTTGTTCTACACAGCAATGAACTATTTCTTGATCAGATTGTGACGTGCAATGAAAACTGGATTGTATACAACAGTTGGTGACAACCAGCTCAGCAGTTGGACTGAGAAAAAGCTCTAAAGTCCTTTCCAAAGCCAAACTTGCACCAAGAAAAGGGTCATGGTCACTGTTTAGTGGTCTGCTGCTGGTCTGATTCACTACAGCTTTCTTTTTTCCCAGCAAAACCATTACATCTGAGAAGTATGCTGAGCAAGTTGTTGAGATGCACCAAAAACTGCGGTACCTGCAGCCAACATTGGTCAACAGAAAGGGCCCAGCTCTTCTCCGTGACAGTGCCCAGTCACATGTTGTACAAGCAGTGCTTCAAAAGGTGAACAAACTGGGCTACTAAATCTTCCCTCATCTATACTAGATTCACCTGAGCTCTTGCCAACTGACTACCACTTCTTTGAGCATCTTGACAAATTTTTGCAGGGAAAATGCTTCCACAACCAGCAGGACACAGAAAATGCTTTCCAAGAGTTCATCGAATCCTGAAGCACTGATTTTTTTTTTGCTGCAAGAATAAATGTATTTCTTGTTGGCAAAAGTATGTTGATTGTAATGGTTCCTATTTTGATTAATAAAGATGTGTTTGTGCCTTGTTATACTGATTTAAAATTTGAGATCCAAAACCACAATTACTATTGCACCAACCTAGTATTTTTTTCAGGCTTCTTTACATGTCTGATAAATTAAAAAATATTTTTTATTTGTATTTAAGTTCCACATATACAGCATTATGGTTCAACATCTGTTTGTAGTACAAAGTTATTACCCCCCACAAGTCTAGTTACCATTCATAACCATACAGTTGATGCCCTTCGTCCAAGTCACCCATCTCCCAACACCCTTCTTTTCTGGTAACTAGTAATCTGTTCTTTGACTCTCTTAGTTTTTGTTTTGTTTATCCATTGGTATGTGCCTGTGTTTGTGTTTCGATTCCACATATGAATCAAATCATATGGTGTTTGTCTCTCTTTGTCTAACTTACTTCACTTAGCATCATACCCTCAAGGTCCAACCATGTTATAAATGGCAGGATTTCATTCTTTATGGCTGAGAAGCATTGTGTGTGTGTGTGTGTGTGTGTGTGTGTGTGTGTGTATACGTGTGTGTGTATGTGTGTGTATGTGTATCTCATGTTCTCTTTATCCTTATATCCATCAGTAGACACTTAGGTTGTCTGCATATTTTGGCTATTGTAAATAATGTTGCAGTGAACATAAAAGTTCATATGTCTTTTTGAATTAGTGCTTTTTCTTTAGATAAATACCCAGAAGTGGAATTGTTTTTAATTTTTTAAAGAAACCTCTCTGCTGTTTTCCATAATTGCTGCACGAGTTTACATTCTCACTAATAGTTTAACAGAGTCTCTGCTCCACATTCTCACCGACGCTCATTATTTGTTGTTCTTTTGATAATCACCATTACTTACAGGTATGAGATGATATCTCATTGTGGTTTTTGCTTGCATTTTCCTGATAATTAGTGATGTTAAGTATCTTACATGTACCTGTTGGCCACTTGTATGTTGTTTCCAGTCTTGAATTCACATCTTTAAACTATTTTGAGTTAATTTGTGTATGGTATAAGATAGTGGTCTGATTTTATTCTGTTGCATGTGGCAGTCTAGTTTTCCCAGTATTGTTTATTAAAGAGACTATCTTTTCTCCATTGTGTTTCTTTCTTCTTTTGTTATAAGTTAATTATCCATATATACATGGGTTTATTTCTGAGCTCTCTATGTTCTGTTCCGTTGACTCATATATCTATTTTTGTGCGAGTACCATACTGTTTTAATTACTATAGCTTTGTAGTATAGTTTGAAACCAGAGAATATGATACCTCTGGCTTTGTTCTTATTTCTCAAGGTTGTTTTGGCTATTTAGAGTCTTTCATGGTTCCCTTCAAACTTAACAATTAATGTAGTTCTGTGAAATCTGCCATTAGAATTTTGTAAGGGTTGCACTGAATCTGTAGATTGGGTAGTATGCATATTTTAACTACTATTTCAATCCATGAGCATGTAATATCTTTCCATTTTTTAGTATCTTCAGTTTTTCTCATCTGTGCCTTACAGTTTTCAGTGTACAGGTTTTTCACCTCCTTGGTAAAATTTATTCTTAGGTCTTTTTGCCTGGTAAATATTTATTGGTTTCTAGACATTATGAATTTTATTTTGTTGAATGTTGGATATTTTTGTATTCTGGTAAATATTCTTGATCTTTGTTTTGGGACACAGTTCTTTGGAAACAGTTTTGTCATTCTGGGTCTTGCCCTTAAGATTTGTTAGGTGAGAGAAGTTTAGTGTTTAGTGCTAATTACTTCTCACTGCTGAGACTCTTCTGAGTACTCTACTCATATCTCTGTGAAATGAGGTTTTAAGTGTGGCTTCTGGGAAAGGGACCGCTACATGAGCTCTGAGTACTCATTCTTCTAATCCTTTCAGGTGGATTTCTTCCTGACCTTCGGTATTTTCCTTACATGCATGTCCTGATCAATACTGAATGAGTCGAGAGGGTCATTTTGCAGAGCGCCATCATTTTCTTTCCCTGCTACCCTCTTCTCTGTTACTCAGTCTTTGACTCTAGCTACACTAGTCTCCCTGGAGCCTTGGTTCTGTCTCCTTAAGTTGGGGTTCATCAGACCTTCCTTTGTCACAGCCTGGAAGCTTTTAGCAAAGCTCAGCTTCTGTGTTTTCTCTCTTAGGGATATTTGTTGCTTTGTCATGTCCAGCATCTTGAAAACCATTGTTTGATTTTTGTTCAGTGTTTTATTTGTTTCAGACAAGGGAGTAAAGTTGGTCTCTATTGCATCTGCTGGAAGTGAAAGGACTTTCATTTTAATTAACTTTTAATTATAGAAATCTGAAGCAACTACAAAAATATAGAGAGTGGGATGATGCATCCCCATGTACCCATCACCAATTACAGATGTAAGCATCTGTAATTACCGTCTCGGAGCCAGTGTTGTCTTGTCTTCTAACATTTTTCCTCTCTCTCTCAACCCCCCTGAATTATTTTGAACCTAATCATATCATCTCAACCCTAGATATGTTAGTACATATCTCTGTTACATAGCTGAGCAGTTCCTCAGAGGCGTAGCCACAATACTGTTTCCATACCTAAAAGTACTTATTTCTTAGAACCTTTTAATATTATGTTTTCTTTAAGATATTCCTAATATTCTCACAGTTTTGCTTTCTTGTTGTTTTTAAAGTTGGTTTGTTTGAAAAAGGATCCAAATAAAATTTACATATTCTTTTTAAATTATTGGGCTGGCCAAAAAGTTCATTTGAGTTTTTCTGTTACAGCTTACAGAAAAACCTGAATGACCTTTTTGCCCAGCCCTACAGCAAGATGTTGCTGCTGCTACTGTTGCTGCTAAGTTGCTTCAGTTGTGTCTGACTCTGTGCGACCCTATAGACGGCAGCCCACTAGGCTCCTCTGTCCCTGGGATTCTCCAGGCAAGAACACTGGAGTGGGTTGCCATTTCCTTCTCCAATGCATGAAAGTGTAAAGCGAAAGAAGTCACTCAGTCGTGCCCAACTCTTCGCGACCCCATGAACTGCAGCCTATCAGGCTTCTCCGTCCATGGGATTTTCCAGGCAAGAGTACTGGAGTGGGTTGCCGTTGCCTTTTCCGACAGCAAGATGTTAGGAGGGGCGAAATTGCATTTAGAAACAAACCCCATACCTTCCAGAGATGTTCAGAGGGCTCAGACAGACCCCAGGACCCAGAGACTCCACAGAGACTGAGACAGAACTGTGTTTGAGTGTCTCCTGCAGAGGTTCAGGTCAGCAGTGGACTGCTGCAGGGGCAGGGGCTCTGGGTGCACCAGACCTGGGTATGGCATAAGCCCCCTTGAAGGAGGTCGCCATTAACCCTACCATAGAGCCTCCAGAACTACAGAGGATTGGGAAAACAGACTCTTGGAGAGCACAAACAGAACCTTATGTGTACCAGGACCCAGGAGAAAGGAGCAGTGACCCCACAAGAGACTGACCCAGACTTACCTGTGAGTGTCCAGGAGTCTCTGGCAGAGGTGTGGGTCAGCAGCAGCCTGCTACAGGGTTGGGGCACTGAGTGTAGCAGTGCATGCATGGGACCTTTTGAAGGAGGTCGCCATTATCTTCATTACCTCCACCATAGTTTGGCCCCAGATAAATAACAGGGAGAGAACACAGTTCCACCCATCAATAGAAAATTGGATTAAAGATATACTGAGCATGGCCCCGCCTATCAGAATAAGACCCAGTTTCCCCCTCAGTCAGTCTCTCCCATCAGGAAGTTTCCCTAAGCCTCTTATCCTTCTCCATCAGAGGGCAGACAGACTGAAAACCACAACCACAAAAAACTAACCAATCTGATCACACAGACCACGGCCTTGTCTAACTCACGGAAACTATGAGCCATGCCGTTTAGGGACACCCATCCAAGACGGACAGGACATGGTGGGGAGTTCTGACAAAATGTGGTCCACTGAAGAAGGGAATGGCAAACTGCTTCAGTATTCTTGCCTTGAGAACCCCATGAACAGTTTGAAAAGGCAAAAAGATAGGACACTGAAAGATGAACTCCCCAGGTCAATAGATGTCCATTATGCTACTGGAGATCAGTGGAGAAATAACTCCAGAAAGAACGAAGAGATAGAGTCAAGGCAAAAACAACACCCAGTTGTGGATGTGACTGGTGATGGAAGCAAGCTCCAATGCTGTAAAGGGCAGTATTGCATAGGAACCTGGAATGTTAGGTCCATGAATCAAAGCAAATTGGAAGTGGTTAAACAGGAGATGGCAAGAGTAAAGGTCGATGTTTTAGGACTCAGTGAACTAAAATGGACTCGAATGGGTGGGTTTAACTCAGATAACCATTATATCTATGACTGTGGGCAAGAATCCCTTAGAAGAAATGGAGTAGTCATCATAGTTAACAAAAGAGTCCACAATGCAGTACTTGGATGCAGCCTCAAAAACGACAGAATGATCTCTGTTCGTTTCCAAGGCAAACCATTCAGTATCACAGTAATCCAAATCTGTGCCCCAGACCAGTAATGCTGAAGAAGCTGAAGTTGAACGGTTCTATGAAGACCTACAAGACATTCTACAACTAATACCCCAAAAAAGATGTCCTTTTCATTATAGGGGACTGGAATGTAAAAGTAGGAAGTCAGGAGATACCTGGATTAACAGGCAAATTTGGCCTTGGGGTATAGAATGAAGCAGGGCAAAGGCTAATTTCCAACAACACAAGAGAAGACTCTACACATGGACATCACCAGATGGTCAATACTGAAATCAGATTGATTATATTCTTCGCAGCCGAAGTGGAGAAGCTCTATACAGTCAGCAAAAACAAGACTGGGAGCTGACTGTGGCTCAGATCATGAACTCCCTATTGCCAAATTCAGACTTAAATTGAAGAACATAGGGAAAACCACTAGACCATTCGAGTATGACCTAAATCAGATCCCTTACTATTATACAGTGGAAGTGACAAATAGATTCAAGGGATTAGATCTGATAGACAGAGGGCCTGAGAACTATGGATGGAGGTTCATGACACTGTACAGGAGACAGGGATCAAGACCATTCCCAAGAAAAAGAAATGCAAAAAGGCAAAATGGTTGTCTGAGGAGACCTTACAAATAGCTGTGAAAAGAAAAGAAGCGAAAGGCAAAGGAGAAAAGGAAAGATATATCCATTTGAATGCAGAGTCCCAAGGAACAGCAAGGAGAGAGAAGAAAGCCTTCCTCAGTGACCAATGCAAAGAAATAGAAGAAAACAAAAGAATGGGAAAGACTAGAGATCTCTCAAGACAATTAGAGATACCAAGGGAACATTTTAGGCAAAGATGGGCACAATAAAGGACAGAAGTGGTATGGACCTAACAGAAGCAAAAGGTATTAAGAAGAGGTGGCAAGAATACACAAAAGAACTGTATAAAAAAGACCTTCATGAGCCAGATCACCACGATGGTGTGATCACTCACCTAGAGCCAGACATCCTGGAATGTGAAGTCAAGCAGGCCTTAGGAAGCATCACTGTGAACAAGGCTAGTGGAAGTGATGGAATTTCATTTGAGCTATTTCAAATCTTAAAAGATGATGCTGTAAAAGTGCTGCACTCAATATAGCAGCAAATTTGGAAAACTCAGGAGTGGCCACAGGACTGGAAAAGATCAGTTTTCATTCCAATCCCAAAGAAAGGCAATGCCAAAGAATGCTCAAACTACTGCACAGCTGCACTCATCTCACACACTAGTTAAGTAATGCTCAAAATTCTCCAAGCCAGGCTTCAGCAATACGTGAACCGTGAACTTCCAGATGTTCAAGCTGGATTTAGGAAAGGCAAAGGAACCAGAGATCAAATTTCCAGCATCCATTGGATCATCGAAAGCAAGAGAGTTCCAGAAAAACATCTACTTCTGCTTTATTGACTATGCCAAAGCCTTTGACTGTGTGGATCACAATAAACTGTGGAAAATTCTTCAAGAGATGGGAATACCAGACCACCTGACCTGCCTCTTGTGAAATCTGTATGCAGGTCAAGAAGCAACCGTTAAAAGTGGACATGGAATAACAGACTGGTTCCAAATCGTGAAAGGAGTCAAGGCTGTATATTGTGGCCCTGCTTATTTAACTTATATGCAGAGTACATCATGAGAAACACTGGACTGGATGAAGCACAAGCTGGAATCAAGATTGCTGGGAGAAATATCAGTTATCTCAGATATGCAAATGATACTACCCTTATGGCAGAAAGCAAAGAAGAACTAAAGAGCCTCTTGATGAAAGTGAAAGAGGAGAGTGAAAGAGTTGGCTTAAAACTCAAAATTCAGAAAATGAAGATCATGGCATCTGGTTCCATCACTTCATGGCAAGTAGATGCGGACATAGTGAGAAACTTTATTTTCTGGGGCTCCACAATCACTGCAGATGGTGACTGCAGCCATGAAATTTAAAAAGGCGCTTGCTCCTTGGAAGAAAAGTTATGACCAACCTGAGCAGCATATTATAAAGCAGAGACATCACTTTGACAACAAAGGTCCATCTAGTCAAAGCTGTGGTTTTTCCAGTAGTCATGCATGGGTATGAGAGTTGGACTATAAAGAAAGCTGAGTGCCAAAGAATTGATGCTTTTGAACTCTGGTGTTGGAGAAGACTCTTGAGAGTCGCTTGGATTGCAAGGAGGTCCAACCAGTCCATCCTAAAGGAAATCAGTCCTGAATATTCATTGGAAAGACTTATGCTGAAGCTGAAACTCCAATACTTTGGCCACCTGATGCGAAGAACTGACTCATTGGAAAAGTCCCTGATGCTGGGAAAGGTTGAAGGCAGGAGGAGAAGGGGACAACAGAGGATAAGTTGATTGGATGGCATCACCGACTCAATGGATGAGTTTGAGCAAACTCCTGGAGTTGATGACGGACAGGGAGGCCTGGCATGCTGCAGTCCGTTGGGTCACATAGAGTCTGACACGACTGAGTGACTGAACTGACTGAAACAATTCCCTCGCACTTTGGACTCAATTATTAGTCTCTTGACATCATAAAGCATATTGTAACAGGAACTTTCTCTTTGGTTTCTCTAGCCCCATTCACTGCTTCTCCTTCCTATAGCCACCAGTTTTCTCCTACCAGCACTTTTGATCCATGTTTCTTCTTCCTAAAACGTACATATGGGGATGCCAATCTTAAGCTCAAAAACCTTCAATGAATAAAGAAGGTGCAGAAAAATGTGAATGGTATGCCTTTCTTTATGTAAAAGTTTAAAGTAGTATATGTGCTTATGCGTCTATAGACTGCCTGAAGAAGCCTACAGAAGTTACTGACACTGGTTGCTTTCTAAGAGGGAAGCTAGATGACTGAAGTGAGAAAAATACAGATTTTTCCTATTTTGTTTGAGTTCTTTTATTTATGTAATTATGTTTACTCATTTTAAGTAAAAAGAAAAAATTTTAAATAAGTACTAAGTTATAAGAGTATGAACTTGGTATTCAGGAACCTTCTACTCTGTGGCTACCCTTTCCCTTTTGTTTCCAGCTGGGATGCACCTCACCTGGGTGGTGTTTAACAAAATGTTTCAGCATGGTCTTGGTTCTTACAGAGTCTGGAGATTACTGCCAGTATTGACGCAGGGTCCCAGGATTCTGAATTTCCTGTAGTGCTTAGTGTGGTTCTACCTAAAATGCCTTTAGGCCACCTTTGAGGATCATTTTTCTCCCCAGGGAATCTAATATTTTATCTATTCTTTGATTTTGTGTTCTGCCTAAGTTTTAGTTTTCCCATTCCTTTGATATGCCATTCTTTGTATACTAAATATCTTTTTCATTTGTCTTTACTTGTCCATTAAAACTATATTGCCTATTTTTAGGTATTTGTATGTATAAATTATTTTTCCCTTGAAATTTGAGCTTTTTGGGGGGAGAGATATACTTTCTGGAGTTTTTGTAATCTTTATGAAGTTTGACTCTGTGTGTTTTGATAAAAAGGGATGTGATAATGTAGCTACTCAATATATTCTGGATTGTTGTGGCAATTAAAATGAATGCTTGTAAGAATTTTAAAACAGTATGTTATGTGGATTAGAGTGTGTTATATGATGCTTTTATGTAGTAGGCATTCATTCAGTAAAGTTTTTGAAATATTTGGAGTATTGATGAATAAATCAGTGAACATTAGTCTTAGTTTTCAGGGATTAATGTAAATACAAACTAGGTTTTGTTTTTTTTTTTCCACAACCGTATTCATTAATCCATTCAAGAAATAATTGTTTCCTATGCACTGGGCAGTAGTGGAGTTTTCGGGAGCACATGGTGACTAAAGACTGTGTTTTTTTAAGAAGTTTACATGTATACTTACTTATTGAAATATGAGTTCTGTAAGAGTATAAAAGGGAGGAGCCTAAATTAATTTTGCTGAAACAGTAAATGTCAGCTTTATCTGATTGAAAATAAGTCTGCAGGATGTCCTGTGGTATACCAAATTATTATAATTTATTTTGCTTGCTCTTGAAAAAGACTTGGCCACTGTATCCAACATGATAATCTTAGCTGCCGACATAGTTTTTCCTAATAGTAGCAATAATAATCAGTGATTGTCTTTACCTCATTTAATGGGATTTTGTTAATATTTTATCCATTCTTTGGTTTTGTGTTCTACCTAAGGTTTAGTTTTCCCATTCCTTTGATGTACCATTTTTTCTATACTAAATATCGTTTTTGTTCATCTTTACTTGTCTGGTAAACCTGTATTGCCTGTTTTTAGGTATTTATATGTGTATATTATTTTTCACTTGAGATTTTGAACTAATTATGGGGAGAGACATACTTCCTGGTAAATTTGTGTAATCTTTATGAAGTTTGACTCTGTGTGTTAGTCTGTTAATCTCTGAGAGCTTGAAATTGAGTTTTGTTGTTTCAAGTGATGGTTCTGCTTATATAATGATTACTGTAAAGTTAAGTATATTGCAGCATTTATGTTAGTTGAATTTCACTGTTATGATTAGGAGAGAGGCTTCAAAATTTGTCTAATTCCCGAATTTAATATTTGTGATTTTGTATTTAGAATTGTTTTTATTTCTCTACGTATTAGGTATTAACTCCACAAAAGTTGGAATTGTTACGAGCCCAAATACAACAAGAGCTGGAAACTCCAATGAGAGAACGTTTTAAGAATCTAGATGAAGTAAGTAATTTGTATTTATATTTTCATTAGACTGTGAAAGGCTTGATGAGAAAAGCATCATTTTCCTACTCAAAAGCTCTGCAGTGGCTTCCGTTCTTAGTCACAGTCCTTATAGTGCCCTTGAAGACTGCGCAGGATAAGATCCTGTTCCTCCGTCCACATTAACCTTGTTGGTGTTTCTTTGTTACTCTAGAAGTGGTGCAGTTCGAGACTTTGCCGTAGCTGTTACTCCTGCCGTATGTCTTTTGGTTAACTTTCTCATCTTCAAGGCAGCTGAAATATCACCTTCCCAGTGAGGCCTGCTTTGATCTACTGCCTCCATTTAATATTGCAGCCTGCCTTTCCTATCACTCTTTAGATTTTTGGATGCCCATTTACCCTGCTCTACTTTTAATTTTTCTCTAATATTTATAATCTTCTAAATATGCTATATATTTATTGTATTTGTTTTAAATTTTTTCTCTTTACAACTGCTAGAATGTAAGTCGCATGAGCAGAGGAACCTTTATTTGTTTTGGTTGACTGTTATAGTCCGAATTCCTGAAACTCTTAGCATACAGCAGGTGCTCAATTAATATTTGTTGAATGAAAGAATGAAATTCAAGCAACCTCAGAAAAGTGAAAATTTATTAGTTTTTCTTCAAATTGAGATGTCTCCTCATATGCAATGTTAGTATAATTTCACAAATAGTTTGGTAAAGGAATAGGAAAAGATGACAAATACTGACTATATTAGGTACTGTGCTAGACATTTTATATATTGCATTATTTAATAAATATACTGAACCTTTTACATGCAAATGAATATTGTCCCCTTCACAGTGGACCCTTTTGGAAAGTTGTAGTCTAGTGCTGTTGCCATTGAACAAAATAGTTGTGGAATCCTCTTTTCCTAATGATTTTCTGGCTTGATTAAGTCTTTTTTTGAATATCATCCTTGTTGGTAACCAAAGCATTACAGTTTAGTGGTAGTAAACTATTTTGGGGGCTCCAAAATCACTGCAGATGGTGACTGCAGCCATGAGATTAAAAGACGCTTACTCCTTGGGAGAAGGGAGAGAAGTTATGATCAACCTAGACAGCATATTAAAAGGCAGAGACATTACTTTGCCAACAGAGGTCCATCTAGTTGAGGCTATGGTTTTTCCAATAGTCACATATGGATATGATAGTTGGACTATAAAGAAAGAGTGCCAAAGAATTGATGCTTTTGAACTGTGGTGTTGGAAAAGACCCTTGAGAGTCTCTTGGACTGCAAGGAGAGCCAACCAGTCCATCCTAAAGGAAATCAGTCCTGAATATTCATTGGAGGGACTGATGTTGAAACTGAAACTCCCAATACTTTGGCCACCTGATACAAAGAACTGACTCATATGAAAAGACCCTGATGCTGGGAAAGATTGAAGGCGGGAAGAGAAGGTGCCGACAGAGGATGAGGTGGTTGGATGGCATCATTGACTCAATGGACATGAGTTTGAGTAAACTCTGGGAGTTGGTGATGGACAGGGACGCTTTGCATGCTGCAGTCCATGGGGTTGCAAAGAGTTGGATACAACTGAGAGACTGAACTGAACTGAGTAGATTTAATTTTGGGATATAACAAAATCACTTAAACCTGAGTTAGACGATCAAGTTAAGTGAAAGGATTTTTTTTTTTTTAACCAAAGTATGTCCATAATAAAATCATGAAACCCATTTTCTTGGTCAATAAACTGGCTTAGAAATCTTTCAACTGAAGATTTACAGTGAGCTGAGTATTTTAGGAGGCATGCTTTCCTTATTAATTCCTTATTAATTTCTTGATGCATGTTGAAATAGTGTCTCCTCCTTCTTGCTCTTTTGCCTAAGTTTTTATTGAGATTCAGAATGCTATCAACTTTTTAGTGTTAGGGAGCAGAATTGGATCATAGGTATTGCATGTGTTGTTGGTTAGTCAGGAGGGTTGAAGTTATACTTCAGACTGGTGTGTTGACTTGGACTGTCATTATAACATTTGATTGAACCTTAGGTTATTGTGCTAAGCATTCAGATAACCATTTACATACTTAGAATTCATCCTTTCTGACTCTTAGGATGGTATTTTATGTTATAGAATTAGTTTTTATTTTTATTATTTTTTAAAATTTGAATATAATTGCTTAACAATATTGACTGTACTGTAATGTGAATCAACTGTATGTATATACCCTCCTTTTTGAGCCTCCCTTCCACCCCCACCCCCCATTCCACCTCTTTAGGTTATCACAGAGCACTGAGCTGAGCTCCCTGTGGTGTATAGCAGCTTCCCACTAGGTAGCTATTTTACACATGGTAGTGTAAATATTTCAGTGCTACTCTCTCATAGAATTAATTTTTAAAATCTATTTTGAAAGGTGTGCTACATTCTTAAATATTAATTTATTAAGCTGAGAAGTCAAAACTTCTGACCTGCTACACATTTCTATTATGAGAATCAATGAGGAAATGAGATTAATGATAATTTGCTTTATTAATACCTTTTCAGGAGTGTGCTAATTCTGTTTGTAGCATTCTTGTCATGGGGACTTTTCCAAATTTTGTTTATACTTCTGTTAAGCTTATTTTTTACTTTTAGAATGGCTTTCAGTATAAAACAGTTTAAATTTTTTGCAAAAGTGATTTTTGAAGTAACTATAAATTTCATTTTTAAATTTGTGATAAATTACAATCTTTTTAAATTTAGGAAGTGGAAAAGTATAGAGCTGAATATAATAAGCTTCGCTATGAACATACATTTCTCAAATCAGAATTTGAACACCAGAAAGAAGAATTTGCACGTATTTTAGAAGAAGAAAAAATAAAACACAAATCAGAGGTGAGTGACTGATTATTACTGGTTTAGTTGTTATGCTACTAATGAATAAAATTTTATGATTATATATTTTTTGTGAATTCCAACTTAGAGCTGATTGCATAAATGTTTTATTGGCTAATAATTATATGGCTAATATTTGTCATTTTCATCTGCTCTATAGCAGCATTTTTCTTGTGAATGTTCTTTTTTGACTGTTAATTTTTCTTCTTTCCCTCTTTCCTTTTGCCCCAGTTAAAGAAGATGCATAGCCTCAGAGACAGACTTCTCTTTGCAAATACAGTTTATCTGTATGACTGCTTGGTTAGCAGTATCCCCCTCTACTTATTAAAATCAAACCAAATTCAGGAGAGCTCTGGCTGTCAGCCCATGTGCCTTATTTCCACTGATAAAAATTAAGGAGTTTACACCTTAGGGAGTGCCCATCACCCTGAATATTGTGCCCCTCACCATCACTGTGTTCTTCCTGACATCTACAACCATAACAATGCCTGTAGTCTACAACCGTATTCTGTGTCTGTTGAGTTAGGTGGCCTCTGTGCTCATTTTGTGGTTTGTCTCCTAAATTTGCCAAAAATGAAATTTGTGTTTCTTATTCCTCATGTTATTTTTAGGTGATTTTTCAGGATGGAAAGAGAAATAATAGTTTTATCCTGCTATGTTCCCTGCTGGCTCAGATGGGAAAGAACTGGCCTGCAATGCAGGAGACCCAGGTTCAAACCCTGCGTAGGGAAGATCCCCTGGAGAAGGAAATGGCAACCCACACCAGTAGTCTTGCCTGGAGAATTCCATGGACAGAGGAGCCTGGCAGGCTACAGTCCGTGTGGTCACAAAGAGCAGGACACAACTGAGCAACTAACATGCTTTCATTCAAATAAGAAATCTAATGCTAGTTGAATTTATTAAAAAAAAAAATGCTGTCTGTAGTTATGGGGAGTGTTCTGTGTACAAACACATCTTCATCATATGTTTATTGCATTGTCTTTAATTGGAATAAAGAGCTAAAATATACTCTCCTTCCTTTAACATTTACTAGTTAGATCAAACTGATTTCTTTTTATCAGTGAATAAATTGCTCCATGATTATTTGAAATGTAAGAAGTTCAATGAACCTCAGATCATTTGAGTCCATTAAGAATTTGGTACTGAAAAAACTAAAAATATAATAGTCTTTTTCCTTAAAAAATCATTTATGGCCTTTTTTTTTTTAAACATTTGATCTCACTTCTATTATGGTCAGTGAAATGGGGCAGGACTGTCTTATTTTGTCCATTTTAAATGGAAACACTGAAGCACAAGATAAGGGACTTGCCCAAAGTTTCACAGAAACTCATTAGCCAACTTAACTGAACTCTGGTACCCCAACTCCCAGCCCAGAGTTTTAAATTTGAAATTACTAATGAGTCGAGGTTGCCATGTTAATTAGGGGCCATCTACCACTGTAATGTTGTAGAGAAATGAGTTGATTTCTATTATATAAGATTTTGAATCTATAATAATGATAGATTTAAGGGAACTACATATAAAATTTTTCCTCTGGGAAAAGGAATGATAAAAATTTCAAATTTAAAATGTAGATTTAGTATGTTGAAGAGTAACTACTGAGATTAAAGATAATGGTGGCTTATTTTATACTTTGCTTTTAAAATCTAATGTTGGTTGATGTTTATCTGGTAATGATTATTTGTGCTGTCTTAGTTTTATCTTTTTTCTTTTTTTTTTAAAGAATGAAACGTGCATCTGAAATCTGATGGCTATTCTATTTTTCATCCATGAAAGGCCAAATGATAATCATTAAAAATTTTAAGATGCCAGTGGCATCATTAATTTTCTAATTGGAATGTCTAATGACGTTCTTAGAAACCTGGAGATAAATGGCTAGCTCTATGCCATGATTAGTAAAATCTGGAAAAGTAAAACTTTCTAATAAGGCTGAAGTTCTCTCCTTTCTCCTTCCCAGTTGATTATGCAGGAGCGGTATTAATTAGTGGATAATTGGTGTCTGCTTTCATTCCATCACTTATCTTTACACTCCAGTTTCTCTATACAATTAAAGTAAAAACTAGTGAGATGATGTGGATCGCAAAACAGCAGTAAAACTTCAAAGTAAGGCCTACCCTTGCCATCTATCAATTTTACAATTTTAACTGGTATAAAATATATTATCTTGGTGTATTAAAAATAATTGGATTTTCTTGCATTAATTAAGGACTCACACAATAGTTGTACATTTTCACTTCTACAGATGAAAGAAGTTTTGATTCATATGGTAATACTTGAGGAAAATTTTGTTATTAGTGTTTTCCTGAGGAGCACACTAGGAATTCACATTTTCCTTGTGATATTTTAAATTTTAAAAATTACATGAAGATATCTTATGAAAAAAGATATGTCGTAATTTCTTAGTGCATTTGACTGTAAGCACATATTAAGTCGGGTTTTATACAAATGAAATTCTGAAGTTGCATGCATTCTTATTTGGAAGTGGTACTACTGTGTTTTCATTTTATTAGGACTCTGATTTTATATTATTCTGCAAATAGTAATGAAGAGCAGTACAGAGAGTTTTAGGTTTAGGTGATTGTAATGTAGGCTGAATGAGTGAAAGAGTAATCGAGTGAAGAAGTATTAAGATCTTGAGAGAGGGCAGTGAGCATTGCACCGTATGAAAAACTGATAGAATACATAATGACAGCTCTCTGAGGCTATTCCATCATGTGTCCCAAACTGGCTGTGCTCTACCTTGGATTATGTAGGGATCATGAGAAGCCAAAGTTCCTATGACAAAAAGAACTTTTCTGGGTCTCTGTTACCACATGCTGTTTACCTTATAGCACTGGTAGCAGGAGGACTGATCATGCCCTCCTTGTTTGGGTCCTTACGCTGACATGTACATAATCACGTTGGTAGACATCATGAAATCTCTCAGAACACTTTTGTTCTGGTGGGTTCTAAAGTTCTATCTGAAGCGCTGCTTTAGGTCCAGGTGTTTCCTTTATTTAAAATATTCCAAATTCTCTTACACCCTTCTTAGATTACGCTGAACTACATTATAATAGACAAAAGTGATGGGACCAGATGCCACAATCTTCATTTTTCGAATGTTGATTTTTAAGCCAGCTTTTTCACTCTCCTTGTTCACCCTCATCAAAAGCCTCTTTAGTTCCTCTTCTCTTTCTGCCATAAGGGTGGTGTCATCTGCATATCTGAGGTTATTGATATTTCTCCCAGCTATCTTGATTCCAGCTTGAGCTTTATCCAGCTGGGCATTTCTCATGATGTACTCTGCATATAAGCAGGGTGACAATATACAGCCTTGATATATTCCTTTCCCAATTTGGAACCAGTCCATTGTTCCACGGAGAAGGAAATGGCAACCCACTCCAGTATTCTTGCCTGGAGAATCCTGTGGACAGAGGAGCCTGGTGGGCTGCTGTCTATGGGGTCGGACAGAGTTGTACACGACTCAAGTGACTTAGCACGCATGCATGCATTGGAGAAGGAAATGGCAACCCACTCCAGTGTTCTTGCCTGGAGAATGCCAGGGACGGGGGAGCCTGGTGTGCTGCCATCTATGGGGTCACACAGAGTCAGACATGACTGAGGGGCTTAGCAGCAGCCATTGTTCCATGTTAGGTTCTAACTGTTGCTTCTTGACCGCACTTCTTAGATTCATTTATAGCAATGTGAGCAATCAGTTGTCTCTTGGGCCGTTTTGGCCCAGGCTGCAGAGCATTACGTTAAGTCCTTTTGGCTTAAAGTGAGCCTTCTAAGCTCATCCTGGCTAAAACAACCCCTGGTGGTGGTTATAGCTGTCGTTTTTTAACTTTCTTTCTCTCTCTCTCTTTTTTAAACAACTGATTTTTTTTTTTTTTGAGTTAAATCATCTAAAGAAACCCCATATATAAGCAGAGGAGCTGGTATGGTTAACAACAAAGTTTTGTTAGTAGGGGATAGGGAGTTGGAGAGATCAGCGAAGGGAAAGAATGAGTTTTACTCTGATTACTTGGACCCTCATTCCTGGAGGTGAGAGACCTCTGAAGTGCCTTAGAGGTTAGGAAGCAGCTTGAAATCTCCTGATGCTGAGGTGCTTGGGATCCAGTCGCAATGGTTGGCATGAATAAAACCATTGGTCTTTCTGTTCAACAAGTTCCCTGGTGATTTGTCATTACCCTGGGGTAGTGGTTTTCAGTTCTTTCTTGCATCTGAGAATTAAGAATTAGGCCATCACTACAACTGGGGCTTTAATAAACTCTCAGCTATCATTAAAACTCTCATCAGTCACATTTGTAGTTAGTAATATGGACAAGCAGCTTTTTTTAATAAATTAAGTTGCTTTGGACTAGATGATTTTATTAGTGTAGATATAGCCAAAGAATTACTGTCAGATGAGGAAAAGCTTAGGAGTAATCAGCATATTGATCTTGCATAAGTCCCTATAATGTTCTGATGAATTTTAAAAATACTTGACATATTTTAAATTGTTCTGTAGTATTATTTTTAATTTTGAACTTTAGCCAGCATCTGATGAAGCCCTGTGCTAAACACCATGAGGAGATGGAGGAAGAAAAATAGGACAGGGTCCTTGCCCTCACATTTTAGTCATGCCAAGTACAGGATGAAGAACGTGACATTTTAGGATTTTTTTTTTTTCCTTTCCTTTTTCATTCACCACCTGAACTTTTTGTTTCATATTGTGCAATTTCAAATTTTAATTTGCTGACTTGTAAAGCATGTTTATGACTGAAAATTTGATAATTTAAGGTTGTATGTTTTCTTTCAAATTATTATTAGATTGCAAGATTGGAGGAAGATAAAGAACTCCTTAACCAGTTGCACAGTGTTGATCCCACAAGAGAGAGCAACCGAATGGAGCAACTTGTTCGAGCAAAAGCCCATTTGCATCAGAAATTAAAAAGTTTAGAAGCTGAAATAGCAGAATTAAGAGCTGAAAAGGAGAATTCTAGTGCTCAGGCAGAAAATGTCCAAAGAATTCAGGTGCGGCAGTTGGCTGAGATGCAGGCTACAGTCAGATCCCTGGAGGTAAGGTTTTAATTGCTTCTCGGTAGACTATGGCATCCTTTTTCTTTTTTCTATTTGAAGTGCAGTTGACAGACCTTTGATTTTTAGAGCATAAATATGTGCTCACCACTTTAATGCTGATGCATTTGTGGAATCCCAAGAGTAGATATACTTTCTGTAAAGAAGAAAGCTCTTGATTGAAGCAATAGCTATGGTACCACATTTACAAAGGGCTTATTTATTCTTTGGGAGTCATGTCACCTAGCTGAAATGTTTTAACTCTTATAATCACAGAGTAGAATATTCAAAAAATTTTTTTAAAAATTGAGTTTCTGAAGACTAAAATCATCTCAAACCAGAAAGAGCAATTTCTTTTTAGTTATTTCCTTATGCTGTGATTTAAGATCTTAAAATCATAAATCCTGTTTCAACAGAAATACTGCATTTATGTCTTATGACAGCTTCATGCCAGAGTAACAAAATTCAGCTTGGCTGCTAATGCATATAAAGCCTTTACTGAAGTATTCCTAAGTTCATTAGGGAAAGAAAAGAGCTGTCAGAGCTACATTAGTACTCTTAGGTATTCTCCTATGAAGTTCTTGTTGGAAAGGAAAAACTTTTACTTTATCCTCTTAGGTTCAGTGTTTGAGGATTGTGAGTTAAACTGACAACAGACAGATTAGCAAGAGAAAAGGCAGATTTTTATTCATGTGTATAAACAGGAGTTCACAGAAAAATGTGACTTAGAGACAACTGTAATTTGGGGCTTATACACCATTTTAATGAGGAAAAGAGATGGGGAGAAAGGACAATTATAGGAAAACAAATGACTTTTAGGAAAGATAAATGAGTCCTTAGGAAAACAAATGGGAGATGTGACAATTTTGTGATGATGTTTGTGTAGGTGATTTCTTATCCTGGTGGTGGTGTCTCCTGTGATAGAAATTGATCTTCCCTAGTTATGAAACCCCTGGGGAAGGGAATTCTAACACTTAAATTCTTTTTAGAGGCTCTGCTTTTAGACAAAAAAGCCTATGTTTTTATTATTTGTCAGATGAAAATAAATAAATGGCAGTAGCATGCCTTTCTTTGTTGGGTTTTTTGTTTTTTTTTGGTTTTTTTTTTTGGCTCTCATTGTGCCTGGAGAGTATCATTTTATATGTGAGGAAAATAAGTTTTTGAATTATTTTTAATGCACTCCTTATCATTTAAGATATATAGGAAATGAAATGTTATAGAACTGAAGCTTATCCTTTAATTGCAAAATGTTTTCATGTTAGCTATTTTGAATAGAAATATTTTTTAAAAGTATTTATTTTTCCCTTTCTAATTAAAGAGTACTATGAATATTACCATCCAGGAATTTTCTTGACAACTTCATTAAGAATTTTTATTATGTGATGAGGTCAGGAACTAAGCTCCAGATTAGTTGAGGATTTTAAAATTTTCATCTTTTGGGTTTTGTTTTTTTTTTTCCCCTTAATCTCCATTGATTTTAGATTTTCAGTTCTCACTTCTTAATACCACAAATGAGCCCTCCTGTCTACCTGGTAATATATTTTTTCATATCTTCTATGCACTTATAATCCCCCAGAATGCTTATTTGAATTATGTTGACAATAATAGTAAATAGGTATCAAATGTGTGTTTAGGTATGCATTCTCTGAGAGAAGTGTTTGGGTTTTAGCTTGGTGTGGGGGCTGTTGATAAGTAAGTTGTCTAGGTAACTTTCTTGCATATTTCCTGGAACAGATCTTTCATTTGAATTCTTCTAATTGCTTTGATAAAACTTGCTACTTTGGTATATGTTAATGTTGAGGTTTTGGATAATTTGAGGTAGTATGATTATTACATTTATTTAATTAGTGCTTATTTTATTTTTATATAATTGTGAAAAATTAGCAAATTTTAAAATATTTTGTTTTAATAAAAGGCTGAAAAACAGTCAGCTAAACTACAGGCTGAACGCTTGGAAAAAGAGCTACAATCAAGCAATGAACAAAACACTGTGTTAACTAGTAAATTGCATAAAGCCGAACGGGAAGTAAATACATTGGCCAGTAAAGTAAGTTGTTCTCAGTGTCTGCTTTATTTAGAATGCTTGAGACTGTATAATGACAAAGGAATTTTGTGTTTAAGTAGCTTACTTTTCTATGTTGAAGTCTCTTTTTTGGTCTTATTCTACCTTCTAAATACATGTAGAATTTGACCATTCTAACTGCCTTTATTGTGACCACTCTAGTCTAGTTTTTAGATTAGCCTCCTAACTTGGTCTCTTCACTCTACCCTGTCAGAGCTTTGTGTGATCTGGCCTCCGTAGTCTTTCCCCAGTCCTCATAGTCCGTTTTCCCTCCTGTTCACTTTGCTCTAGCCTCACTGGTCTTCTCACTCTTCTTTGATCAGGCTTCTGCCTCAGGGCTTTTGTGCTTGCCTACCTTGCATGATCTTCCCTCACATATGTATATTGCTTCTTCCTCACCTATTTCTGATGTTGCCTTATCAGAGAGGACTTTTGTTTCTTCACTTAGTGAAATACCATCTTCCCTCTTCCTCCTCCTTACTCTCTGTCTTTTTTATCTGCTTTATTTTCCTTTATATGTCTTAACGCCATGTGATAAATTTGTTTATTTTTGTCTTTTATATCCCTTTTCCTTCAATCAAATATAAGCTCCAGGAGAACCAGGATGTTGCTTCTGTTACTGTTAGATCTTAGCTCCTGGAACAGTGCTGGTACACAGTAGACACTCAGTAAATATTTGTTAAATGAGTGAATCAACAGCATGATCTGCATTTTTTTAAAGAATATAGTGGTTTGAGCATCTTTAATATACATTATTCTCAGAAATTTAGATGTTTTTTCCTCCCTCAAAGGCAGTATATATATGCTATGCTATGGTAAGTCACTTTAGTCATGTCCGACTCTGTGCGACCCCATAGACAGCAGCCACCAGGCTCCCCCATCCCTGGGATTCTCCAGGCAAGAACACTGGAGTGGGTTGCCATTTCCTTCTCCAATGCATGAAAGTGAAAAGTGAAAGTGAAGTCGCTCAGTCGTATCCGACTCCTAGCGACCCCATGGACTGCAGCCTACCAGGCTCCTCCATCCATGGGATTTTCCAGGCTCCAGTAACCAGAGTAGGATACCAATGATGAAAGTACTTTATAGAATACTGTAGTGAATATCAACACTGGAGGGAGTCAGACATATTCAAATTACATTTCTTCCCCTTACTAGCTGTGTGATCTTGGGCAATTTACTTTCTCTATGAAGACTTTAGCATTTTCTTTTATGAAAGAAGACTAATATTTTATAGAATGTGGCAGAGATTAAATGAGATATTCTGCACTTAGATATAAAGTACTTAGCATAAGACTAATATATAATCACCTGAATATACCTATATTAGTAGTACTTGGGGCAGCTCTAAGAACTTGAAAATAAAACTGATTTCTGTCAATGAGATCATGTATTATATTTCTATTAGAGTAATGTAAAATCATCTTTAAAAAAGTTTCTAGACCATAGGGAACTTACCATAGTCTGGTAGAAATATGTGGACTTATCTAGAGGAGTAATGTATTCATCATAAATTGCTTGTCCAGAGTCAAACAGTGTTATGACAGAAGAAAGAGATAGTTTTAGTTGGCAGAGTGTGAGTATTCTGGTCCCACTGAAGAGATTATTCTTACTGTGGAAGGAATACCTCAATCTGTTTTAAGTTGTGGCTATGAAATAATCAATTCCTCCCATTCCTTTTGTTCTGATTGCATTGTCCTAAGCAGCTTTCTCTGAAATTTTTGGTACAGGGAGAGAATGCACTGGTCCTTCAGGGTTAGAATATTCTAGTTTCCATTACAGTTTTTTTTCATGATTAATAAACTGACTTTCTGGTTTTATAGATCACTTTTTGTAAACTTCAGTAGTGTGAACTTTGTAAACTTTAGTAATCTCTCTCTGACCTTGAGAGTTGTCTTTAAGTGTAGTGACAAAATTGGATTTCTGTGTCTGAAAGGCCAAAGCCATAATATTAGATATATTAGATGCCATCCTTGGAAGATAGTCTACCCAGTTTTTTCTGTGGCAAATACATATATTTTCCACTTTCAGACTGTATGTTTATTAACATACATCGCTAAGAGTTGCCTGTTTTGTAAAAGGCACATTTGCATTATTTTGCATATAAATGGTTTATTAGAAACCACCCATCAACTTGAGACAAATCAAGTTTTCATTTAAGATCTTGCATTATAAAAATATTTTGTTGGAAGGATAAATTTTAAAATAATGTTTTAAGCATTGTCACAGTTTTCTTTGCAACTTGAAATTTTCATCAACATTTGGCAGTTCTCACAAATGATTGCTTGCAATGCAAAGGAACACCTGGGGTGTTTTTGTCTAAATTATTCAGATTTGTAAATGTTTGTTAGGTTTTGAACAGTTATGTCACGTAACTATCAATGTCTTAGATTAAAAAGTATTACCAAAAAAAAAGTATTACCAAAGATGGCCTAAAAATAATGACCTTAAACATATTTTATATTCAGTTAGATAAATTTTTGTTACCTCTTGAGGTGTTTGAGCTTTAGGACTCCAATAAAATGTATAGTTTTAAGGAAGTCATCCCACAGAGTTATCCTTATTATGTAAGTTAATAAGGTCATTCCATCTCTGACCTTTGAAAAAGATCAGAGTTTGAATACTGTCTCTTTGGAATTTACTTGAAGAGCTTCTTGAGTAATACATTTTTTCAACTATATTTGAATTTCTTGCTTACGCATATTGTTTTCTTGTGTGCGTTTGTGTAATTTAACAGATTCTGAACGCTTATAAAATGCCTATTCTTGCTACTTTGTTAAACTTCTTTAAGTTTTATTAATACTAGCTAATATTCTCTGAATATTAATACTTCTCTTGTGTCAGAAGCATAAAGCAAATTCACAAAGACTAGAATCTACATGGAAAACACATTGTGGAAAAAACAAACAGGGTAGCTTGGCCCTGGGAAGTTAAGAAGACTGTAAATCTTTTCAAATTATGTGCGACATTTTAACCTTGTACATTTTATTTAAGAAAAGATTCCTGGTTTTCCTAGAGTTTTTGGTGTTTGAGTACAAAAGTTAAAAACTAGGAATCTAGAGGCAGAAAGAAACTATTATACCCATTTGGGATTTGGTTCACATTACTCATAGAAAGTACTTTTATTTGTCATATCTCAGTAATTAATATTCATACAAGCTTTTTCCATTTTTAATAAAATAATTCCTTTTAATATCTTTTAGGAAGTTAATTAACTGTTAGTATAAGTGCAGTCATTTTACGATTTTAGAAATATGGCACTAAAGGAAAACAAACTCATCAGGGTCCTTAGATAAATTTGAATGCCTGTTGCTTGGGCATATACCACTAGTTTAATAATAGTAGTAGTCTAAGGATAACTTCCTGTCTGATGTTGAAACTGAAACTCCAATACTTTGGCCACCTGATGCGAAGAGCTGACTCATTTGAAAAGACCCTGATACTGGGAAAGATTGAGGGCAGGAGGAGAAGGGGATGACAGAGGATGAGATGGCTGGATGGCATTGTTGCAGGAAGGGGGATCCCTTCCAGGGCCTGAAACCGGGCTCTTGTCTAACACTCAGAAGAGAATTCTCTGAGCAGACACGTGCTGACAAAGCAAGAGATTTTATTGGGAAGGGCACCCAGGTAGAGAGCAGTAGGGTAAGGGAACCCAGGAAAACAGCTCTGCCACGTGGCTCGCAGGGTTTTATGGTGATGGGATTAGTTTCCGGTGATCTTTGGCCAGTCACTCTCATTCAGTCTTTCCTGGTGGCTCACGCATCGCTCAGCCAAGATGGATGCTAGCGCGAGGGATTCTGAGAAGTGGCCGGACTCCGGTGTCTCCTTTCGACCTTTCGCGAACTCTTCCGGTTGGTGGTGGCTTTTTAGTTCCCTATTCCTTATCAGGATCTCCTGTCATAAAACAACTCATGCAAATGGTTACTATGGTGCCTGGCCAGGGTGGGCGGTTTCAATCAGTCTGCTTCCCCTAACAGCATTACTGACAAAATGGACATGGGTTTGGGTGGACTCCGGGAGTTGGTCATGGGACAGGGAGGCCTGGCATGCTGTGGTTCATGGGGTCACAAAGAGTTGGACATGACTGAGCGACTGAACTGTTTATTTAGTTTCATTGATTATAATTTAATTGAAAAATATTTTCTTATTTCAGTAAATCTCTGAATGAATTAAAAATAATTTTATATATTTTGTAGTTCTTCTCATTGAAATGAAAGATTCTGCAAAATAACATGGCTCTGATTTTCTACCTCATCTATAAAGCAGCTACAGTGTGGTTTGCTAATGAACTGTATGTCATTCTTAACCTTCTGCAGTTAGTGTATAATAGCAGGTTATGATTACATTTGTCATACAAATTGGACTTTCATTATAGCTGTATTTAAATTTTAAAGCATTTATGAATTCTATCCATGAAATTATAAAAACTCAATCTATAGCAAGTTTGAATTTTAAAATGAATATAATTTTTTAGCTGCTCTGAAAGCATTTAGAAACTGCTTTGTAAATATTGTTCTTTGAGACTTGCTTTCATAGAAAAGAACTTCAGGAAGATTTAAAAATGCAAATCTGATGTCAGCACAAGGTATTCCTTTTGTGTAGTGCCATTTGCAAATCTGTGGGTTAATTTGGAGGGTTGTGTCTTAGTGTGATTTTAGCAGTACAAAGGCAGCACAGTACTTTCTTAATTTGTTTCTTTTCAAAGTGAAGATTTTGCACGAAACCCTGTTACGGTTCCAAGACCTTTCATAGACGGAGTCTTTTCCAGTAAGATACTTCTGTTTCTCATCTTTGCCCTCTTTGGCTCTGGGACCTCTTCCTGATTTATTTCTAACTCCCTTCTCTAGTTTTTATAGACTTTTATTGCACTCAAGTAAACTATCCTTTATGCTTCTATTACCACCATCTTATATTTTACATATTTGCCTTTCTATAGTTGTGATTTTTCTCCTCTGATTTAATAGTTTTATATAACAGTATAATATGTGAGAATGCAGGCTTATCTAACCTTTATGTCTATATGGTTAAATCCTCAATATAGTACTGTACCTAATTTTGGAAAACACCTCACCAAAGGGCAGGGATATGGAAACTTAGAGAATAGTGCAGATGATTAGAGAGACAAAACTTTCTTCTTTGCTGCTGTATCCCCAAGCTTCTCAGACAGTGCTTGGGCACATAATAGGCGCTCAAGAAATATTTATTGAATAAACAAAGCAATACTACTTATGAACTATAATCATTCAGCTTTCAAAAGGAATGTCTCAGAGAAAAAGCTGTGTTGGTTAACTGTATAGAAAATATTAGTTACATTGACCTTGGGTCTTTAAAAGAATCGGATTTTGGCAGTAAAGGTTTAAATTAGATTTATACATTTTGTACTTGTTTAACCTACTAACCAACCTGTGCACACGCACACACACATGCACACACAATTTAGTCACCGGATTCAGTAGATTATTCTTTCTTGTCCACTTTGTCAGTCCTTTGCCTCATAATTGGTTCATTTCTTTTCAGCTTCTTGATCCAACACACTTAGAGTTAACTTTCTGAAATACAGTTGATTGTATCACCTCTAACAGCCAGCAGGATAAACAGTCCTTTTGTGTGGCATATAGGTTTATTCCCTGACAGATTTCACACCTTCTTATGTTGTATCTGTAACAAGTTGGTTGGTGTTTTCCAAGCAGACTGTTGATATTCTACTTTTATAATTTATATGCTGTGTCTTATACCTAAAATGCCTTCTTGTTACCAGCACTCTTTTTTGGAAGAAGACATCAAGATTTCTTCCCTGAAGATGTTTCAGTCATTGACTGTTAGATTTTAGGTACTTGCAGTTAAACTTTTAAAGGCCAGATTAAGCCAGATGACCCCACCCAGCTATTTAAAGAAGCGACTCAATTCTCTTAGAAGCAGACTGTTTCCTCAGTGCCAACTACTGTTCTAGGCACTGAAGCATCTTCCCTCCTGGAAGTTGCTACACTCTGTACTCTGCTACCAAAGGTTTCCCTCCTTTCTCCTAATGTTTTTGGGTTAGCACTTAGTGGCAAGAAAATGACCAATAGTAATTTCAATTTCTGATTATCAACAGGTAAAGGAGCTTAAGCATTCAAACAAACTAGAAATAACAGACATCAAACTGGAGGCAGCAAGAGCTAAGAGTGAGCTAGAAAGAGAAAGGAATAAAATTCAAAGTGAACTGGATGGTAATATATGATTTCCCATGCTTTTTACTGTTATTGTCACATATAAATTCAGATTACTAAAATAGATCAAACTGAATTTTTATTTCCAATTTTAAGCTTAATTGAATTTTAATTTTAGAGCACATATGTATTGTTTGTGTGTTAAATGTTCATTCTGTGATGTAACTTAAAAAATCAGTCTTAGGGTTATATCATTATTATTTGATTAATACATAAATTAAGTAAAACTTTATGGATAAGATTCCATACTTCCAGGGTTTATAACTTAAAATCTCTTTAGATCATGTGATTATTAGTCTCAGATCATTTTAATTCTCAATATAAGGAACATAGGTGGGTTTCAGGTCCAATTTTTAAGTCAAAATTTTTATTTTTAGGTAGATGCTAGGCCGGTTATTGGGTCTAGTTCAGTCTCAGCTTATTTTTAAACTCCAATTTAGCTGTAGAATGTCCTTATCATCAAGATTTCTCAGAATTTATATTGTTCCTGACTTTTCTTAAGTATTGAAATAAGCTGCTTGGACCTGCAGCTGTCATCAAATTGGTCTTTAGTTGAACTAGACTCCAGTTTCAGACAGAGCTTATGATGAATGACTGTTTTCATTATTCATTTCTGCTTGATGTTGACTCATGGATTCTCATAGTGTTAAGGAGCAAATTTTCTTTGGAACTTAGAGTTTGAGAGCCAGCTTTGCATTTTTTTAAACTTTGAGTTAGATATGAATTTGTTTTAATCATCCCATATACAAAATACTTGTCATTTCATTACACGGAAAATTTTTGAATTCATTGGACACACTTGAAAGCTTCCAATTTATATTAGAAATCTAACAGTTTTAATAGGTTTTGATTTTATTCACTCTGCTTCCCAGCTAGCTTTCTGTGGATTTAGATTACAGACCCTTTTAGAAGTATTTAAACCTCTTTTGATATTACCCAGGTCGATGTCCCCAGCTCTCAAGATCCAAATGAGTAAATGTATATACCGTTTATTAAGGTTTTTTTGTGTGCATGCTTAATAAAATGACAAATGAAGTCTGAGTGGTAGTCTTTTTCATTAAGAAAAACTTGTCAACAGATGTAAAGATCTTTGCGATATGTATTTGGAGAGACTTTCTGTGTTCTTTTGTCTTACTGACTTATGAATATTTGGTCTTAATTACAATTTTTCTTTTTAATAACATTGAATATAGTAGAGTGTTCTTCTTTAAAAAATACTAGGATTACAGTCAGACAATGAAATTCTCAAATCAGCTGTTGAACACCACAAAGTGCTCTTAGTAGAAAAGGACCGTGAATTAATACGTAAAGTACAAGCTGCCAAAGAAGAAGGTTATCAAAAACTTTTGGAATTACAAGATGAAAAGTAAGTAATTAATTACCTTATTTTGTGTTAAATCTCCTTGCAGATGAAAACATTATCTTGTCATATCATGCTTATTGTAGTTCTTGTAATATAATTATCATTTGTTGTTTTAGGCTAGAACTTGAGAGCAGATTAGCGGATTTAGAGAAAATGAAAGTGGAACATGATGTCTGCAGGCAGTCTGAAAAGGATCAGTGTGAAGAGAAATTGCGAGCTTCACAGATGGCAGAAGAGTCGGCCAGAAGGGAACTACAGAGTATTAGGTTATATATGCACATATTTTTTAAACTTTATTTTGAAATAATTTCATAGCTAACAAAACATTGTAAAACTAGTACATAGTATTCCCATGTAATCTTTGCCCAGATCGCTTATGTATTTGAATTATTTTGATACCTTTGTTGAAAATCAGTTGGCCTTATATATGTGTATGTCTGTGTTCTGCTCTGTTCTGTTTCATTGATCTGTATGTCTGTCTTGACACCAGTATCACTCTCTTGATTACTGTAGCTTCATAGAAGTTTCATTCAGGTAGTGCATATCTTCTACCTTGTTCTTTTTGTGCAAGATTGTTTTGGCTTCCCTGGGTCCTTTGCCTTTCTACATAAATTTGAAAATCAGTTTATCACAAAGGCTTGTTAAGATTTTGATTGGCATTGCATTGAATCTGTAGCTCAGTTTAAGAAGAGTTGTCATCTCGCGGTCTGTCCAGTCAATGAATATGGCCTATCTCTCCATCTACTGTATTTGTGTTCTAAGTTGCTTCAATTGTGTCCAACTCTTTATGGCCCCATGGACTGTAGCCCTCCAGGCTCCTCTGTCCATGGAATTTCCCAGGCGAGAATACTCGTGTGAGTTGCCATTCCCTTCTCCAGGGGATCTTCTCAACCCAGGGGGACAAGAACCCCATATCTTTTGTGTCTCCTGCATTGGGAGGCGGCTTCTTTACTACTAGTGCCACCAGGGAAGCCCAAAGGACACTGGACTGGGAGTCAGAAGTTTTTTGTTCAACAAACATTTGTTGAGCATATACTATGTGCCAAGCTCAATTCTAGATACTGGGCATTCAGGAGAATCAGATAACTAAGACACACTCTCTATCCTGAAAGGGACAAGTTCAATACCTATAGTGGGGTGGTGTTGAGATGGGAATGATAAGTGGGAGGATGAATATAACCAGGGTACAAGTCCTGGTTTAGGCCTACAGTTTTCTTTTCAGCTTTTGGATCAGTGCCTGGCACTGTGCTTGTATGCATGCTTAGTCACTCAGTTGTGTCCAGCCCTTTGCAGTCCTTTGGACTGTAGCCTACCTGACTCCTTTGTCCATGGGATTTCCCAGGCAAGAATACTGGAGTGGGTTAACCATTTCCTTCTCCAGGGGATTTTCTGTACCCAGGAATCAAACCTGTGTCTCCCACATTACAGGCAGATTCTTTACCACTGATTCTACTCTGAAAACATTTATATTTTATTTGGGTCATCTTTAATTATTGTCATCAAAGTTTTGTAGTGTTCATTGTATATATCAAGCTCATATTGTATTAATTTTAATTCTAAACATTTTTATGTGATTATAAACAGTTATTTAAAAAATTTTTTACTTCCTAATTGTTTATTGCTAACATCCGAGGTCTCCTGCATTGCAGGCAGATTCTTTACCAACTGAGCTATCAGAGAAGCCTCTCCAAAAAAGAAAACACACACATAGTTAGAAATATAGTTGACTTTTATGTGTTGTTCTTGAATTCTGTGACCTTACTAAAGTCATGTATTTTCTACTAGCTGCTTTGTGGGTTCTTAGTTTTCTAACATCATGTTTTATACCTTGTACTTTCTTTTAGTTTAGTTCTTAATTTTTTTGGTTATTTTTTGAGTTGGAAATTTACTTCACCTAATGTTCATTCTTTCATTTTTATTGGTAAAAGTATCATGCTGAGAATTTTCTTATTACTGCTTTAAATGTATCATAGAGATTATGATATGTAGTGTTTTAATTATTATTTTTTAGAAATTCTCTAATTTTAATTTGCATCTTTTTACCTAGGGATTAACTGAAGATGTGTTAATAGAAGGTGTGATTGTTTAATAGAAGGTGAAATGAATAGTTTTCAAGGGCTGCCATACATAACAAAATACCATAGACAGGGGTAGTTTAAACAATGGAAATTTATTTTCTTATAGTTCCGGAGGTTAGAAGCCTGAGATCCCTGTGTATTAGCAGGTTGAGTTTCCCCTGAGGCCTCTCTCCTTGGCTTGAGTGGTTGCATTCTTACTGTGCCCTCATGGGGCCTTTCCTCTGCGCTCACGTATCCCTGCTACCTCCTTCCTCTTCTTATAAGGACACCAGTCTTAGGATTAGGACCCACCCATATAACTTCATTTAACCTTTATTACCTCTTTAAAGGCCTTGTCTCCAGTACAGTCACATATAAGTTACTGAAGCTTTTTAAATTTCCAGGTGATAGGCCTTATTTACTTATTGTTAAATTTTAGTTTTATTGCATTATGATCAGAGAGTATTGTTTCTGTTATTTCTGCTTTATCTGATGCTGCTAAGTTGCTTCAGTCGTGTCCGACTCTGTGCGACCCCATAGATGGCAGCCCACCAGGCTCCCCCGTCCCTGGGATTCTCCAGGCAAGAACACTGGAGTGGGTTGCCATTTCCTTCTCCAGTGCATGAAAGTGAAAAGTGAAAGTGAAGTCGCTCAGTCATGTCCAACTCTTAGTGACCCCATGGACTGTAGCCTACCAGGCTCCTCCGTCCATGGGATTCTCCAGGCAAGAGTACTGGAGTGGGGTACCATTGCCTTCTCCGTTTCTGCTTTATAGGACATACTGGTGTTTTCTTTGTGACCTAATATAACAAGACCAAGACTAGGGTAAAGCCAGTGAGGCAATCAGGGTGCAAAGTTTAAGGCGGTACTCTTATGTGTTGACATTGGACTTGCAGGAAATCTGAACTAAGTCTCATTAAATTTTTTACCCTGGGCACCTCTCTTGCCTTATCCCAGTCTTAGACCTGTAATACAGGATCAATTTTGTGAGTGTTACATAAGGACTAGTAAAGAAAGTGCTCAATTATAAGATTATAAAATTTGATATATACATCCATAAGATCTACCTTATTAACTGTGGTGTTTAGTTCTTTTCCATACTTTTATTTTTTGTTCATTTGTCTTGTACAAAGAGTTATATATTAAAGTCTCCTATTGTTTAATGTGCTTCTATCTATGACTCCTTACATTTCTTGTAATTTTTTTGCTTCATAGGTGATTGCTATATTATTTGGTATATAGATAATTATAACAGTTACACTTATGAATTGTGGCTGTTAGCATTTAAAAGCACTTTGTTTTTGTCTTTTTTTTTTTTGGCTTGAATTTCATTTTGATATTATTATTACTCCTGTTTTCTTATTGCTTCCATTTGCCTGGTGTACTTACTGTTAGTCTGTCTGTTTAAATGTGTCTTTTATGTGTAGCATAGATAAGCAGCTGGGTCTTGCTTTGTATCCAAACTAGAGACCTTTTTGTTTTAATGGATGAGTTAAGCCTGTTCACATGCAGGAGGAGCATAAGAGATCACCTGTTGAGATTTAGAATTATCTTCCTCTTTTTTGCTAGAGGTATTTTGAAGTTTGGGCATTTTCTGTCTTCCATTTATGTGAAAGATGTGATTTTGTGTGGTTTTATTTGATCTTGGTTTTCTGTATTTTTGTAGGACGTGTGTGTGTGTGTGTGTGTGTGTGTGTGTGTGTGTGTGTGTGTATAAAACATAGAACTAGGCATTTACTGTTATCTTTTGCTACCTGAAAGTCCCCTATATCTGCTTTTTTAAAAATTCTAAAATCTTAATGACTTTGTAATTCTATAGATTACAGTTGAGAGTTTTTTTTTAAATCATGTTCATTAAGCTGTAGGTTATGTTTTGGAACACAGTTTTTAATTTTCATTACCCAGGAAAGAATCACCTCAGGCAAAGATATATGTATTATTTACAAATGTCAGGTTTTATGAGCTATTAATTTAAATGTTAGCTACGACAATTCTAGGATCATAAATCTGTTACGGATTTTGAGAACCAGTCTTATGCTACTCTTTGCTTTTAGGTGGGTACATATTTTTTTAATGAATCAGGACAGTTTGGCTCTTTTTTAAATCTCTTCTTGATAGTCTCCAGAAAGGAGAGAGAGGGGCCTGCCCTCACCCCAGAAACCTCACTCTAATGTTTTATCTTAGTATGGTCCCACCGTTTGGCCAATTAGAATCCTTTCTGTTAGAATTTAAGCCTGTTTCTCCTGGTTTGGGCTTCTGTTGCTATAGTGATAAAATGTGCAGCAATCATCACTTGAAGACAATAATGAACTTGACCCTTATTTTTTTATGCTATATAAAGCAGCTTTCATTCCTGTATTTTTAAAATATAAATGATTTTATATTAGCCACTTTAATCATTATTTGATTCCTCTTCAGTTTCTCCAGGCCATTTATAATGTCTGATGGACCCTAATTTATTAAAATAAAGACCTAGTAACCAACTTAAAATATTATATATTTTATTATATATTTTATTAATATAATATAATATATTATATTAGCAGAAGGGTTAATTCACAAAATTTGTACATTTTTTAATAGTCAATAATTGTGTTTTTCCCATGGCAATTCTGGTCTTCTGATTTATCAAGTCTAGCTATATCAACCAGGTCTATTTTGACCAGTTAATAAAACAATCATCATTGTGACTTGTCTTACTTAGAATTTGTGGTAGGTCAGAGAGAGACTACCTGTGGAGAAAAAGGTTTTGCTAGGGTTATGAAAAGTCTAAAGCATATAAAGCAGAAGTATCCATTTATTTACAAAGTGGGATTAATCACTTTGGCAGATGCTTTCAACTATTAATTACATTCCAGTCTCTTGTCTTCATTAACATGGTTTCTTCATCACTGGCCTAAATAATAAAATGATTATTCTAGTTAGTATTCTGTATTTCAAAAGGCTGACCCCCTCACAAGTTTGTAAAATTTATAAAGTCACCTGTAAATTAAAAACATGTTAAAATTACACAATTTTAAATAAGATCACATACCCAGCCAACTTTTGGTTATGGCAGTAACCCAGCTTCAGCTAACTCAGGCATAACAAAAAGTGGTGGCGGGGTTGGGGGGTGGTACTTTATTGGCTGAGATATATTTGGACAGGACAGGGATTGTGCTGGTCTCACGGACAGCTGGATCCAGGAACTCAAATGTGCCAGATGAGAGTGACTTCTTCCCTCCTTTCCCTGCCTCCTCTCTTCTTTCCTAACTCCTGTATCTGCTGCTCTTCTACTGCTTTCTCTGTGAGGACAAGACTATCTTTTGAGATCAGAGGCAGAGTTCTCACTTGATGATTCTAATTAGGAAAATCTGGAAAGACTTTGTGTATGGTTCATATGCCTCTCCCTGGGCCCACCACTGTGGTCAGAGGGATAGGGCACTCTGACTGCTGAAGTTTTATTGCCTGTTTCTGAGTGCATGGGCATGGTGGTGGTATGTAGAGGGAAAGGTGGTAAAGTGCAATTTGTTACCACAAGTGGGAAGAGATGTCTTAGAGAAATAGCATCAGTTAACTAACTGAAAGAAAGAGAACTTGATCATTTAAAATTTTTGCAGTTTAAAGCCAGAGCTGTATTTTTCTGTTTGTGGCTTTCTAATTTCTTCTTAAGTTTTTTAGAAACATTTTAAAAAACTCTCTCCTAATATATCTTCCTTTCTACTTATTATACTGTATCTTGAGATGAATTATCTGTTGCATATCATCTTAGTAGGGAGCAGGAGACTTAGACTTGGCCAGTTGAACAAGTTCTTTTACAGAATTTGAACAGCAAACTAAGGGATGGAAAAATATGTGGCAGCTTTTGACAGACCAGACAGTTTGTGTGACATGTCCTTGTTTGTAATTCAGGCCAATTACTCTAGCCTGGTTCTGGCTCTCTAGTTCCCTGTCATAGAGTCTAATGTATCTTCCCAGGAAGGTCCTTTTTTCTTTGCTAATAATGACCAGAGACGATTTCCATCACTCAGGGCAAGAACCTTGGCTTTCAGGAAAAACTGCCTTTCTCAAAAAACTGATTCTAAGGATCTTAGACAATAGAGAAATCACAAATACGACTTCTGTGTGGTAATTGAGACTGACATCAAATGAAGCCAAGAGTTTTAAGTCTAGTTTCTCAGTCATACTAGCCACATTTCAAATGTACATAGCCACAGGTAGCTAGGAACTATCATATTGGATGTGCAAATTATAGAACATTTCCATCATTAAAGAAAGCTATCAGACAGTGCTGTTGGACTATAAGTTCCTTAAAGACGGGATTTTGTCTGTTATTCTCCGGTGTATCTGCAACACTTAGGACTGGGTTCTGCATTTGTAGGTACTCAGTAAATAGTTACTGAATGTTGAAATGACATACATCAGCTGCCTGTCATAGAAAACGTAGGCAGTAGTCAGCACAAGAGAACTTTGAAGAGAACTTAGAAGAACTCCATCTCATTGTTAATCCAAATGTTTCCCACTGAACTTTTCTGCAGCTGCATACTCTGTACTTTGGTCTTCCAGTCTGCTTACTTTCAAATATAGTTTCTTTCATAATTACTTTCAAAGTGTAAAGCACTTGATCTCATAGTTTCTCATTTCTCAACTTACCCTTTACCTTTCAACTTCTCCCCATCAGCAATCCATTAACAATTTTTGCTGTAGCCTCTGAAATCTGTCTCATTACCAGTAAATTTTTTTATAGTCTCCACATCTTTAAAACACCCCCCTCGCTGATAACTTTGTCCTGATGGTGTATTGCCTGGCAGCATTTTTAAGTAGAAATTATTTCTCCATCCTGTCTCCTACATCTAGGGACCAAGAAGAGAAATCACTGTTTGTGAATCCCACTCTTGCTTTCAGACCATTGTTTGAGTCAGTTCGGTTCAGTTCCTCAGTCGTGTCCGACACTTTGCGACCCCATGGACTGCAGCACACCAGGCTTCCCTGTCCATCACCGACTCTCAAAGCTTTCTCAAACTTATGTCCACTGAGTCGATGATGCCATCCAACCATCTCATCCCCTGTCGTCCCCTTCTCCTGCCCTCAATCTTTCCCAGCATCAGGGTCTTTTCCAGTGAGTCAGTTCTTCGCATCAGGTAGAGTTTCAGCTTCAACATCAGTCCTTCCAGTGAATATTCAGGACTGACTTTCTTTAGGATTGACTGGTTTGATCTCCTTGCAGTCCAAGGGACTCTCAAGAGTCTTCTCCAGCACCACAGTTCAAAGCATCAATTCTTTGGCACTCAGGTTTCTGGCTCTGCTGTTAAAGAATCCGCCTGCAATTGTTTGACTAACTTTGGTTAAAATGGCCTTTCCTTTGATGTTCCTTGCATCCATCTCATGCCTGTCTTTTTTTCTACCAGTTACTGACATACAGAATATTCCCCAATGGTCCCTGAGGACCTTCACTTCTGTTTCAGGTTTTCTCTATTTTCTGTCCTTTCCCATCATTCTTACTGACCATACTATTCACATTCTTGACTCTTCTAACACCTTAGCCATTTGTTTATTTTATCTTAATTCTGGCATTCTTCATCTGTATTCTAAGCCCTTTCACTTAGCCGTGGTTTGGAGACCTTGTCATCTCCTAGAGCCAGTCATTTCAGACACTTATTTTTTTTTTCCCTCTTTCCACCCCGTTTTCACTGAAGATAATGAAACTGATAGTTCTTGTACTTTAAAAAAAAATTCCTCCAGTCTCTTAGACTGGTTCCCCTGCTGCCATTCAGCTTGGAAACTGTGTCCACTGTCCCACCGTGCTCTTACTTGTACCTGAGCAAAGGATCCTGGATATGAATTTTTTCCACTTCCTACTGAGAATTCCTGTATCTTTATTCATCCCCTTCTCCCTTTCTATTAAGATTCTTTCTTCCCTTTGTATCCAAAGTAAGTAGTGCTTTTCATCCCACCCCTTTATTTCCTCTGGAGTCTTGCTTTGGCAGTTACCCTCTTCTTTACCTCTACCTTCTCCTCAGACTCAAAGGTTCAGTTCAGATTGCGTGATCCTTTTATGAAAATTAATTGTACTTTCTTCTATAGTTTGTACTTTTAAAACTTATTTTCTTTTGGCTTGTGATACCCTTTGACTATTCAAAACCTTCTAATCATCTTCAGCACTTTTTCAAAATAATATCTACATGTTTTGAACTCTTACTGTTACTGAAATTTAAGACCATTGAATTTATCCCTGTTAAGGTTACTTTTTGTTAAATGTAAATATCCCTTAGAATCCCTAACTATAATGATCTTAAATCAAGGACTAATTTTCTCCTTAAAGAAATAAAAATCTCCAACCAGTTGTGAATTCTAAGCCAGCACTGCTTCAGCAAAGTGAACTGAAGAGAATTATGTAGATCATCTTTTATAGTCTACCAAAATGATATTCTTACCTCTTTCATGTTTAATGATTGTCAGATACTCTATCATTTTTTGGTTTATTTGGCTTCGAATTTTGTATGTAGGGCATTTTTGTTTCTCTTCATGTCTACATAATTTATTTAGAAAGCGTCATGAGAAACTCTGGGCTGGAAGAAGCACAAGCTGGAATCAAGATTGTCAGGAGAAATATCAATAACCTCAGATATGCAGATGACACCACCCTTATGGCAGAAAGTGAAGAAGAACTAAAGAGCCTCTTGATGAAAGTGAAAGTGGAGAGTGAAAAAGTTGGCTTAAAGCTCAACATTCAGAAAACAAGATCATGGCATCTGGTCCCATCACTTCATGGGAAATAGATGGGGAAACAGTGGAAACAGTGTCAGACTTTATTTTTGGGGGCTCCAAAATCACTGCAGATGGTAATTGCACCCATGAAATTAAAAGATGCTTACTCCTTATGACCAACCTAGATAGCATATTCAAAAGCAAAGACATTACTTTGCCAACAAAGGTCTGTCTAGTCAAGGCTATGGTTTTTCCAGTGGTCATGTATGGCTGTGAGAGTTGGACTGTGAAGAAAGCTGAGTGCCGAAGAATTGATGCTTTCGAACTGTGGTGTTGGAGGAGACTCTTGAGAGTCCCTTGGACTGCAAGGAGATGCAACCAGTCCATTCTGAAGGAGATCAGCCCTGGGATTTCTTTGGAAGGAATGATGCTGAAGCTGAAATTCCAGAACTTTGGCCACCTCATGCAAAGAGTTGACTCATTGGAAAAGACTCTGATGCTGGGAGGGATTGGGGGCAGGAGGAGAAGGGGACGACAAGAGGATGAGATGCTTGGATGGCATCACCGACTTGATGGATGTGAGTTTGAATGAACTCCGGGAGTTGGTGATGGACAGGGAGGCCTGGCGTGCTGCGATTCATGGGGTCGCAAAGAGTCGGACACGACTGAGCGACTGAACTGAACTGAACTAAATACTTTCATAACTGGGTCTTGTTTCTTAACTGATTTACCAGGTGTATCCAAAATCTTGACAAGAGCCAAGCTATATTTGAAGCCTCACTGTAACTCTGGACCTGAGAGAGGACCCACGGTGTTTTCTCCTCTATTATCATCTTCATGGTTACGTGAAAAGAAACTTTTATTAACTCAGTAACCTAAAAGTGCCAAATTAATAACACCATAAACATTTAAGGGAAAAATGCACAGGTTTGAGAGCATTACGTATAGCTAGACTTACAGAATCAGAGTGTGACTGGTCCTGTCAAAGGAGCACAGGCAGAGCAAGACTGGCTCTCTTCCTTTAGAGCAATTGTTTCTGGCTTTGTATGTACCTATCTCAGAAGCAGTGTATTTTATGGTTCGTCCATGTCATATTGTCCAACCAACTTGTGCATTTAAATATTTAATCCAAGATTTGAGTTGGTTCATTTAGTCCATCAGCAAATACTGAATCTTTATTAGTGTTTAAAGCACAACTCTAGGCCCTTGAGAATGTTGTCTTCCCAAGAAGCAGTTTTAATTAGGTTGAAAAGGCATGCTATTAATGCTAAACTATAAAGAGTACGTGCCAAACAAATTATATTTGAGGTAAGTGTTTGAAGGATTTTCAAAAGGGAGGGTTGAGAGCTTATCCTGTCAAAGCTAATTAGTGTAAAGTCTTTCTCATGAGGTTAGTCCTTTGGTCACTAGGGATGCACTGTGTTTTTAAGGTTTTGGCTGAGAATGTATCATTCCTTTTGAAGAGGACACAAATTGTGTAAGTGTTCTTTCATCTCAGGGATGAAAACTCAATATATTTTACAGAACATAGTATGTTGTCTTGTACTAGATAGTTTTCTTCTAAATTCTGGATTTAAAATCAGTATAATTGTGGCATAATGAAGTGGGACACAGGAATACTTAGGTATTAGAAGACCTTTGTCCCATCTTAATTTGGCTGCTTGGTAGCCATGTGATTTGGGCCTGACTTAGCTAAGCCTCAGTCTGTCTTTCTGTATTATTTGGAATTATAAAGATGACTCTTGTTACTTCCATAGAACTATTGTGAGAAATTACTAAACTGCTGCTGCTGCTAAGTCGCTTCAGTCGTCTCCGACTCTGCGCGACCCCATAGACGGCAGCCCACCAGGCTCCCCCGTCCCTGGGATTCTCCAGGCAAGAACACTGGAGTGGGTTGCCATTTCCTTCTCCAATGCATAAAAGTGAAAAGTGAAAGTGAAGTCGCTCAGTCGTGTCCATCTCTGTGTGACCCCATAGACAGCAGCCTACCAGGCTCCTCTGTCCATGGGATTCTCCAGGCAAGAGTACTGGAGTGGGGTGCCATTGCCTTCTCCATTACTAAACTGGCCAACCTTAATTAAATGTTGTCTGTTATACTCTAGACATCATGGAAGGCTTTAAAGATACATTTAGAAGCTGTATAACCTAGTGGAATGAAAATGAAGAAGCAGTATATCTGAAAGCATGTTGTAAATTGTGAAACACTGCCTGGCTGTAAGATGGCTCCTCCTGAACTGGACTGCTTTCTCTTGCCTTACTAACCCATTGTGCTCTTCTCCACCAAAGCCTTTTGTTCAGGCTGTCTGTCCCCTGTGTTTGTCAGAGCCCTACCCATCAGAGTTACATCTCCATGTAGTAATCTCTCATCCTTCTAGATAGAATTGATTTCTCATCTTCTCTGTGCCCATAGTTCATAGATTTTTTCATAGCAGAAGTAGGAGTTTGTTACATTTTACTTATATATAACATTTACTTATATATAACAACTTGGTTGCTTGAAGTCAAAATCTTTGCCTTTGAATCTACCACTTTGCATAAAGACAATGCCATGTGTCAATATGAGCACTCAGTAAGATGATTGTCTAACTCAGTGAAATATATGAACTATGGATTTTTAATAATATCTTTTGTTGGGTTGTGACTTTTAGGTTAAAACTTCAACAACAAATTGTGGATATTGAAAATGCAGAAAAAGAAAAAAAAGAAAATTCTGACCTGAAACAGGTATTATTTTAGCAAACATATTGCTTTTATTTTTTTAAGTGCTTCTTTAAATCTGTGTTTTGAATCTATTGGCATTTTATATATAAGAATTCTGAAAATATTTCAATTGATAATGAATTGATGAGGTTGATATGTAAAGATAAAGTGTTTAAACCTCTTTAAGCTCTTGTTTATTAAGTTTCTTTTGCTAATTGCTATTTCTCTTAAAATATTTATATGCTGTGGCCCACGATCAGTTTTTTATCACTATTTACTTATGGCTGTGCCGCGTCTTCATGGCCTCACACAGTCTTTCTAGCTGCAGTGAGCGGGGGCTGCTCTCTGGTTGTGGTGTGCAGACTTCTCAGTACTGCGGCTTCTCTTACTGTGGAGCGTGGGCCCTAGGGTGCTTGGGCTTCAGTAGTTGTGGTGTTGGGCTTAGCACTTGTGGCACGTGGGCTTACTTGCCCCATGGCGTGTGGAATCTTCCTGGGACCAGGGATTGAACCCTTGTGCCCTGCATTGACAGTCATATTATTAACCATAGGACCATCAGAGAGGTCCCAAGATCAGTTTTTTAAAATTATATTTTAAAGGACAATATTTTGATATTATGAATTTAAAAAATGAATTAGAAAGATCATCCCTGTTTTGAGTTACTTGTGTGATTGACTTGTAACTTTGCATTTCTTATTCCATGAGCTATTTTTTTATTACATCCCTCTGAAATCTAAAGAGTTGTATTTATGGAAGGAAATTCATATTTTAATTAAAGTTGTTTGGGTTTAGGAAAGATCTATATGGGCAAAACATGAGGAGTGAAAATTCCACTTTTAGGATTTATGCTTTGCATATATAGTTATGGTTTCTGAGTCTGAAGTAGGAGGGCATAATGTTTAATACTCAGAAGTTATCTAGTTTCATTGGCATTGAGCTTTCTGTCATCCTGAAGATATGGAAAAGTATTAAGCTCTTTGAAGGTTGCTTGTTCAGCCATCTATAATACAGATTTAATATTTATAGCTGCAGTTAAAAATACTGAATATTCTTCTGGAGAAATTCATTCTAAAATAGAAATCTGAGACATAACCTTTTTACTTTATTTTTCTGATGATTGCTTTTTGTACCTATATAATTCTGTAGATGGCTTTGCTACCATAAGAAAGTAATGGAATTATTTCTTATTTATTGCATAAAGAATCTGCTTTCTTTTGACTCTTGTCTTATAATGAATTCTTTTGATCTGAAATCACTTAAACTCTCTGCCTCCTAACTTCTCTCAGAGATTGGCTTTTAGAGGTAGAAGAAAGTGAAAGAAAAAGGAGAACTTGTTTATTAATTGGTAAAATGCCTTTTGCAAGAAGTAGGTATAAATGTGTCCCAAATGTGTTATTTGGATAGAACTTAAGAGCAGTGATGTGAATCTCCTAGCCTGTTAATTTGTAACTAGATAATCAACTACTTTTCATGAGAAAAAGTACTATAGAGATAAACTGGGATAGAGAAGCCTGAGTGACATTTCACAGTTTGATAAATGGGTCTAGAGGCAAAGGAATCCCTACCATTCATTAGGTTTCTCAAATTATCTTTCTTCTGCCCAACACTGGATGTATAGACTGCTTGAAAACTACTCAGAAACAATGTGAGAGTGAGCCTTTCTGTATTTATGATTTCTGACTGTTCAGAAAGCAGAACCCCCTGATGGAGTGCTAATCACAAGGTTTGTGAAAGTATGAGATGGTTTTCTTAGCAGCTTTCCCAGCTCACCTTTTAAAATCTATTCTTTCCTAGGAGGCTAGGAGACTCATATTTGGATTCTCTTTGCTCACCTTGCTGCTCTCTTTCTAAGGACCCTTCTCCCCGTTTCTAGTACCTCTTCTGGCCTGCTTATTTGGGCAAGAGGAGAGAAGACTCAGTTGCAGATTGAGGAATAAGGTTCTTTATAGTCTCTGGTTATATTAAGAAATGATCCTAATGCTGCTGCTTTTTATTATTTTGTTCCAGGGCATCCCCAAGGGCACATCAGTTGGGTGGGACATTTGTGAGGGAAGATTAGTGTCTTCTGTGTCTCTCATATTCTGTTGCATTTGTTTATGTTTCTCTTCTTCTCTTTTAAGCAAATCAGTGGTTTGCAGATCCAAGTGACCTCACTGGCACAGTCAGAAAATGAGTTGCTGAATTCAAACCAAATACTGAAGGAAATGGTGGAGAGGTTAAAACAGGAATGCCGAAATTTAAGAAGCCAAGCTGAAAAAGCACAACTAGAAGTTGAAAAGTAGAGTTTGCTTTTTTTATGTACAAATTGTTTCTTCTTTATGCTGTATTCTTTTAACGATGATTCCAGTGTTGAATGTATTTTGATTACTAGTTAAAATACCCCATCGAAATGTACAGTGGTTTTAGGTAATGTATTTTCTGTTTCTAGAGATGAGCTTTTAGAACTCTGAGATTGGTTTTTTAAAAAAAGAAAAGACCTCTTAAAATTCTGCCTGACCACAGTGTTTTGAAAACCTTCAAAGAAACACTTCTTTATTCATTGAGTAAATCAATACATTTCTTATTACTTCAAATATATAAATTCTTCTGAATGCTAGAAGTCAGAAACAAAATTTTTGATATGTACAATTTACTTCCGAGAATTAGAATCTTTTGAATTTTCTCTTTGAAAAGCTCATTTATTTGTTTATATTTTTTGATCTTGGAATCTCTTAGTAGTAGACAGTCTAGTAAACTGTAGGGAGATGATTGTGGTGATCAAGATTTCCCTGGAAAATTTTGTTTATATATGGTAGAAAACTACTATTTTGTATTTGCTTTGTTATTATAACATGTCATTATAAGTTTTTCAATCTAGAAACATTATTCTTTTCACATTTTTTCTTCTGAAGGCTGCTTGCCACATAAAATTTTTTTTCTTATTTTCAGTTTTTCATTTTTTAAGGCTTGACCATGGCTTCATATATGTGGTTGAATTTCAAGAAAAGTAAGCAAGATAATTGTCCATGATGTGTTGTGACATACCACAGAGTCCAAATTATTTTGCTTACATTTTGCAAAAAAAAAAAAAAATAGAAATTTGTATCTTGGAATCCTTTAAGTGTTTTGGAATCCTTTAAACCTTTAAGTGTTTGATTTCAAATGTGCTTAAGAATTCTAATAACAGGATAGCTAGCAAATTTAACCAACTTATCATTGGTTTCTGAATGTTATTCATAGGATTGTTGTTTAGTCGCTAAGTTGTGTCCAACTCTTTGCGACTCCATGAATTAATAGGCTGCCAGGCTCCTCTTTCCACAGGATTTCCCAGGCGAGACTACTGGAGTGGGTTGCCATTTCCTTCTCCAGGGGATCTTCCCAACCCAGCAGTCAAACCCTCTTCTCCTGCATTGGCAGGCAGATTCTCTACTACTGAGCCACCAGGGAAGCCCATTTATAGGATTACATAGCAGAAAATAGCTGGACTAGCAGTCAATAAGATGTGATTTTGGTCCCAGCAAAGACACTTAAAATCTGCATGACCTTAGTCATGTAGTCTTGACTCCTCAGGGTTTGTATATCTCATTTGTACTGCCTATAGTGAGGATACAAAAAAATCATAAAGCATACAGAAAAGCTTTAAAGATGTAAGTTGTTATGATGTTACTATAAAATAGCATGTATATGAAATTTACTCTAGCTAGAAAATATATCACATTAAGACTTGATAACAATGCTGATTGCCATCTTTACTGGGCTCAGTTTTTAATAGCTTGGTGGTATCAAAGTGAAGAGGAACTCAAAAGCCTCTTGATGAAAGTGAAAAAGGAGAGTGAAAAAGTTGGCTTAAAGCTCAACATTCAGAAAATGAAGATCATAGCATCCAGTCCCATCACTTCATGGGAAATAGATGGGGAAACAGTGGAAACAGTGGCTGACTTGATTTTTCTGGGCTCCAAAATCACTGCAGATGGTAATCGCAGCCATGAAATTAAAAGATGCTTACTCCTTGGAAGTAAAGTTATGACCAACCTAGACAGCATATTAAAAAGCAGAGACATTACTTTGCCAACAAAGGTCCGTCTAGTCAAGGCTATGGTTTTTCCTGTGGTCATGTATGGATGTGAGAGTTGGACTATAAAGAAAGCTGAGCGCCAAAGAATTGATGCCTTTGAACTGTGGTGTTGGAGAAGACTCTTGAGAGTCCCTTGGACTGCAAGGAGATCCAGCCAGTCCATCCTAAAGATCAGTCGTGGGTGTTCATTGGAAGGACTAATGTTGAAGCTGAAACTCCAATACTTTGGCCACCTGATGCAAAGAGCTGACTCATTGGAAAAGACCCTGATGCTGGGAAAGATTGAGGGCAGAAGGAGAAGGGGACGACAGAGGATGAGATGGTTGGATGGCATCACTGATTCAATGGACTTGGGTTTGGGTGGACTCCGGGAGTTGGTGATGGACAGGGAGGCCTGGTGTGCTGTGGTTCATGGGGTTGCAAAGAGTCGGACACAACTGAGCGACTGAACTGAACGCATATATATGGAATCTAGAAAAATGGTATTGAAGAGCAACAATGGAGAAACAGACATGGAGAACAGGCTTATGGACATGGGGAGAGGGGAGGAGAGGATGAGATGTATGGAAAGAGTAACATGGAAACTTACATTACCATATGTAAAATAGATAGTCAACAGGAATTTTCTGTATGGCTCAGGAAACTCAAACAGGGGCTCTGTATCAACCTAGAGAGGTGGGATGGGGTGGGAGATGGGAGGGAGGTTCAAAACTGGGGGGATATATATATATCTATGGCTAAGTCATGTTTAGGTTTGACAGAAAACAACAAAATTCTGTAAAGCAATTATCCTTCATTTAAAAAATAAAAAGATTTTTATGAAGAATAAATGATGTAGTACATGTACTCTTTTAATAAGCACAGTGGCTGGCTCATAGGAAACAGTCACTAATGGTGGTGTTAGGAAATAACGTGGTCATGCAAGAATGCCTGTGTTGGATAAGGAAGAAGGTGGTGAAGGAGGAGGTAGTGAGTTTGACTATACTTGTGGTAATATCTATTTAATTCTAAGGGTTAATAGGTTTTGCATACATTCTCTGACAGGGCATTGGAAGAGAAGCAGATACAATGGTTGGAAGAAAAGCATAAGCTTCATGAACGTATCACTGACAGAGAAGAAAAGTATAATCAAGCTAAAGAGAAATTGCAGCGAGCTGCAATTGCCCAAAAAAAGGCAAGTGGTTCTTATTAAATTATTTCTGTAGAGTAAAAACATAACTATTTTAGAAGAATATAATACATAATTAAAACAGACTTTAGTGGTATGTTAAGTTTGATATTTAAACATGACATTTTGCTGTCAACTTTGCAAAGATAAATTGGGAACATGCAAACTAGTCAACAAGTTTATTTCAAAATATGTGTACAAGTCAGTTTTCCAGAACCCACATACGTTTTTCCACAGAGATGGTAGTTTTCATTGATAGTTTCTAGACCAGCCCATACAAGGCTCATTTAACTCATTCTTCACTTACAGTGTGATTAGGTCTGTTTCAGCTGTGCTTAACCAGTTCTTGTAACATTGTTTTTGTGGTTCCAATACTTTTTTGTTTCCAACTCAGGAATATAGGAGCAAGTATCTCCTTACCCCAGCAGAAGGAACTAGGACTCCCCTGGCTTCTGAAACACTTGTGATAGTTCCCACACTCATGATCTTTTTAAAACTTCATCTTTGCAGGCATACTTTCTCCAGAACCTAAAAACTTTAGTCCAGGGCATCATGGAAATAATGTAACCAGGTGATTCATCTAAGTCAATGGTTTTTACAAAAGCAGACCCAAGGAATGCAGCATAGCCCCATTAATAACCGTGGCTCACTATGGCAGCAATTGAGCAGTTATTTTCAGCAAGATTGGCACATGTATGTTGGGTGAAGGGGAAAGTAGTAAAAAAAAAAAAAAAAAAAAATCCCATAAATGAATTGTTATGTCTTCATTTCATAAGTTCCCTTAGTACTGGCTTTGGTGTGAGAAAGTGAGAAGGTCTAAAGTGAGAGGAAGGTACTTCAGGACATATACAGATTGGTATCTTAATGTCTATATGTTTATTGTTAAGTGTAGTTGTTCATATTTGCTTAAGAGAACTGTATATCATTTACATATTCTGAATTTGGAAATAAAGGACGCAGTTCCTAGTGACTTGTTTATGTTATTAGATATAACTGCCAAATTTGCTCTGATAGTTGGAGTGACAACATGAGAAACCTAAACGTTGTTATTTCCCCACTTTCTTGGTTTATAAATATTGCATTTTTCTTTTTTGTATGCTAAAAGTAGTATAACAGTGAGATTATAAAACAGTACTTAACTATATAGGAATACCAGTGTTTTATACTCAAATATAAATACTTATGTTGTTTCATTGTTTTTTCCTGAGTCTATCACTTCTCTTTCTCTTTCCTTCTGTCCATATAAGTACTGAGCAGTGTATCGATATTGATGGGGTTTTAGTGAAGTTATTTCACGGCTTGGGATGATCTCAGAAATCCTACTTATGCCTCCGTGTATTCAGATGCCTAAAAGCATCTGAAGCCAGATTTTAGCTGGAAATCATTAGAAATTACAAGGGCTGATTTTATCTTTCACAGAAAAACTTTTATGTTGAGGCTTTAGAGGTAAGTATCTTAGAGATCACATTCTAATTATTGAGGTTAGGTTGGGTTGACTTCCTTTGGTGCAAAAGTGACATCCAGTGGTGAGAGAGATTATCAACTAATCATAGGTATACCTGAAAGAGGGGAGAAGGTGGTATTTTAAGAAACTTGCAAAATAACCTTTGATCAGTATTGACCTAGGATGAATGTTTTTCCTACTGAAATAACTGCCAAATGATGAGTATGAATATAGTAAATATCTATTTTACTTTTAAAAATGTAATCTGTGGATTATGATTTTAAGTTGTAGAAAGTTGTTAATTCAGTAAATAATTATGACCCAGAGCTATCCCATCATGTGGAACACTACCCTGTAGGCTTACAACTGTACCTCAATTAAAGTGAAAAAACAGACAATACATGTGACATGGAAATACAGTCAAAAGTATATAAGTGTATGTCATTTTAGGGCTGGGAGATCTTAGTATTCAGATAGATTTTTGCAGATTAGGAAACTGAAGTGGTAGGTAGCCAAGATCACTTGACTAGTTAGGAACGCCATGACTGAAACCTGCATCTTTCTATTCTTAATTCTGTGTTTTTTCTGCGTTGTTACTCTTTTCATTTCCCCCTTTCTTTGATTCCAGATACTCTACTGCTCTATTGTAGCCATAATGCACATGAGTCTTATTTCTTGTGGCAAAACAGTCACTATAAAATTAATTTCTTTAACTCAGACCCTTTTCCCATTCAAATTAATGTTTCTGTATGAAAATTTTGGCTTATAAGATAGCATAAAGAGGATTCGTAAAATTGCAGCAGACTTAAAATTTCTTTAGATGACAAAAGTCACAACTTTCTTACCTGGTAAGATTGAAAACAGGTCAAATATGTATTAAGTCTAGAGCAGAAATCATAATCCTTTCGAGTTATTTTCCTGTGAGAGGTTCTTATAACTGGGGAGCAGCAGCTTGATCTTTTTCCTACAGGCTAGGTGAAATGGCTCACTGCCGTCTGACTGTTCGTTTACAACTCCAGCCTCTTTAAGCACAAAGCTTATATCCTTTCTGGTAAGTGACATTACACGAAGATGTAACGACTGTGTGTAATGGTATTTTGTTGATTTGTTTGGAAAAGCTTGACCAGGTGTCTTGAGTTGGAATGCCCTTCTGTAACTGATGACTTCCCTGTATGTTTTCCTCACACATTCTTAAAGTGTGAGTATGAAGAGCAATCTCTTGGCAAGAGGACAATGATTTGTGTTTTTCCCTTTGAGGCACTTGAAATAACTTGTGATTTTTATTCTAAGGTATATGTCTTTGAAATAATTCTTAGTTAGAGGTTATGAATGGTTTAGAAAAAGAAATGAACCATAGTCTTAAAGTTGTAAAATATCTATTGAACGTGTTTTGTGGCCTGGCATTATGTTATACACTGAGCAGAACATAGAAGCCATGATTAATTCCTCCTTTTTGACCATATAATCTAATTGGAGAAATAAAATAACATCCAATACCTAAAGAATCTATTAGTCACTTCCATGTGATCTGTATGGACACTAAAATTTGAGAACCACTCTCCTAGCGAGAAGAAAGCTTGAAGACAGACTAGTTAGAAAGCTATTACAATAATCCTAAAATGACGTAAGAGGTCTGGAATTTGGGCTTGCAGTATAGAATGAAGGTGAAGGATGACTCCTAAAAGTATTCCAAAAGAAAAAAAATTACAGACTATTACAGTGCTAAATAAGAAAAAGGAAAATAGGAAGTATTTTAGCTATGAGAGGATATAAGAGGAGTTATCATAATGAAATAAAGAGCATGTGTCAGTTGAGTACAAAGAGAAGATGTATTTGACTAAACACATGTCCAGTATAAACTGATAACAGTGCATCCATGTAGACAAGTCCTGGACTCTTAAGTGAAGATATTGTGTAGGTAACCAGAAACAATGGAACATAAAGCATAAAGATCAGTAGTTCAGATTAAAGATGTATAATTAGATCCTTCAAAGTTGGGGAATGGCTGAAAAATAAAAGGACTATGAACTAAGTTGACTGAGAAAGTAGCTGATTTAGTAGAGGAATGGTCAGATGGTCATAGAGGTAGAATCTATAGTATGTTGTTATATAAGCCACAGGAAAGAAAGATATCAAAGATAAATGCTCATGATTGTTGTAAAGAATCCATTGAATTTGGCTAGAATGTGATAAAAGGAAAATTTTAGCTTTGATTCTTGCATCAATATCTTTTGATTTGTCTTATACTCTTTTGTGTTGTAATGTTTAGAACACTAAGGCATCCATTTGATTATCCTGTGATTGTATCAGACTAAAATCAAAATTAAAACCATTTCTTACAGCTACTTTCCCCTCTGGACTCTGATTTCTTTCAGTGGAGCACCATTCTTCCAATCACTTATACTTCAAACCTGTGATTCATCCTGAGGACTCCCTTTTCCCAAATCTAGTCAATCCTTGTATTAGTTTTCTAGGGTTGCTATAACAAATTACTACAAATTATGTGGCGTAAAGCAACAGAAATGTATAATGTTATGGTTCTAAAGTTAGAAGTCCAAAACCAAGGTGTCCATAGGGCCATGCTCCCTCTAGGGGCTCTGGGGTAAGGGTCTGCTCCATGCCTCTCTCCCAGCTGCTGGTGGACGGTGCCTCTGACTTCACATGGTGGTCTCTCTGTGCGTCTGTCTGTGTGTCCAAATTTCTCCCTTTTTATAAGAACACAAGTCAATATTGGATTCAGGGCCTACTCTCAATCTTAACTCTACCCTTTTTTTAAAATAAGGCCACTCTGGAGTGTTTTCCAGCACCAAGAACCAATTACCTAATTTTCTGTACACCAGCTGGGCATCTGACTGTTCAGTTGAATTCTGACACTGCATCAGCTCCCGCAGACTGAAGGACTCCATCTCATAGACTGCCTGCATGTCAGCTGCAGGGTTCTCAGCCCTCTGCACTGCTGACTGAGAGCTGTTAATCGGGGTCCCTGTAAAACCCCTGCCCAGGTTCTATGGAAACATTTAATTCATATTTACTGGTTTATTATAATACGACTCAGGAATAGCAAATAGAAGAGATGTGTACAGCAAGGTATAGAAGGGGTGGGATGTGCCACCCTCCTAGCAAATCAGTGTACTCACTGTGCTGGAGGCTTTCCAGGTGTCCTTGTTAAGCGTTTTTATAGGTGTTGGTCTCAGTACCCCGCCTCCCAGAAGTTGAGAATGGGAGGTGGGAGTAGGGCTGAAAGTTCCTACCTTCTTACCACTTGGTTTTTCTAGTGACTAGTCCTATTTTAAGACTATCTAGGGATTGCACCCTAAGTTAACTCATTAGTATTAACTCAGATATGGTTCAAAAGGGCTGATTATGAATAGCAAAAGATGCTTCTATCACTCAAGAAATTCCATGAGTTTTAGGAGCTCTCTGCCAGTAACCCAGGAAAAAGACCAAATACGTTTCTTTTTATATCACAGTTATATTCTGAGTAAACGTAAGTATTATGGAGACACTCATCTACCCAGTCACTAGAGCCTATGAATTCTTCCTTTATAATATATCTCACATTTTGCCCACCTCATTTCTTTTTATTCCTATTGCTAACATCTGAGCTCAGACTCTTCTCTTCTCTGTATTCATGTAGTCAGTTTACTCAACAAATTCATTGAGAACCTGCTATATGCTACGTATTGTTTTATTTGCAGGTATATACAAATAAAGACTGTACTAAGGAGCTTATATGATAGTGGATGGGAGACATGGGGTAAAGAAACAAATACATATCAGGTGAATATGTGTGCTAAGAGGAAAACTAGTGGAGATAGAGGGTGGTGGTTTATACAGGTGATCAGGGAAGGCTCTGATAAAGTAACATTGTGCAGAGACCTGGAGGAAAGAAGGGAGAGGCCATCTTTTGTTTGTAGGGAAAGAATGTTCCAGAGGGAATAGAAAGTAAAAGGTGGAGGCAGGAGTCGACTTGGTGTGTTGAAAGAATACAAGAAGGGAGACCTGATTGGCTGAAATGGAGAGAAGTAGGAGGAGGCTAGGTAATGTTGGGGCTTTTTTTTTTGCATTTTATTCTGAATAATAGGAACACACTAGAGAGTTTTGAATTGAGACATGATATAATCTGAATTATATTTTAAGAGAATTTCTGCCTGTTGTGTAAGTGGGGCAAAGAGGACTCAGGAAGACCACTTTTCCGTGTCCAGATGGGAGCTGTAGAGAACTAGTAGTAGGCTGATGGTAGGATTCTGGATACATTTTTAAAGGTGGAGCTTACAGTGGTTATAGGTTATTACGGAGATGTATCAAAGGTGACTGAGATGGTGGGCTTGAGTACCTGGTTAAAGTAGAATTGCTGTTTACTGACATGGGAAAGACCTTGGATAGGACAGATTCAGGGGTAAAACAGAGATGCCCCCTTTGGACACATTAACTCTTTGAGATGCCCACTAGTCTTCCAAGTGGAGACATTAAGTATTCTGGTGAATACATGAATCAGGACTTCAGGGAATAGGACTGGGCTGGAGATAAAGATTTGGGGCTCAAATGGGAAAGACTAGGGATCTCTTCAAGAAAATCAGAGGTACCAAAGGAACATTTCATGCAAAGATGAGCTCGATAAAGAACAGAAATGGTATGGACCTAACAGAAGCAGAAGATATTAAGAAGAGATGGCAAGAATACACAGAAGAACTGTACAAAAAAGAGCTTCATGACCCAGATAATCACGATGGTGTGATCACTGACCTAGAGCCAGACATCCTGGAATGTGAAGTCAAGTGGGCCTTAGAAAGCATCACTACGAACAAAGCTAGTGGAGGTGATGGAATTCCAGTTGAGCTATTCCAAATCCTGAAAGATGATGCTGTGAAAGTGCTGCACTCAATATGCCAGCAAATTTGGAAAACTCAGCAGTGGCCACAGGACTGGAAAAGGTCAGTTTTCATTCCAGTCCCAAAGAAAGGCAATGCCAAAGAATGCTCAAACTACTGAACAATTGCATTCATCTCACGCGCTAGTAAAGTAATGCTCAAAATTCTCCAAGCCAGGCTTCAGCAATATGTGAACCATGAACTTCCTGATGTTCAAGCTGGTTTTCGAAAAGGCAGAGGAACCAGAGATCAAATTGCCAACATCTGCTGGATCATAGAAAAAGCAAGAGAGTTCCAGAAAAACATCTATTTCTGCTTTATTGACTATGCCAAAGCCTTTGACTGTGTGGATCACAATAAACTGTGGAAAATTCTGAAAGAGATGGGAATACCAGACCACCTGATCTGCCTCTTGAGAAATTTGTATGCAGGTCAGGAAGCAACAGTTAGGACTGGACATGGAACAACAGACTGGTTCCAAATAGGAAAAGGAGTACGTAAGGCTGTATATTGTCACCGTTTATTTAACTTATATGCAGAGTACATCATGAGAAACGCTGGGCTGGAGGAAGCACAAGCTGGAATCAAGATTGCTGGGAGAAATGTCAATAACCTCAGATATGCAGATGACACCAACCTTATGGCAGAAAGTGAGGAGGAACTCAAAAGCCTCTTGATGAAAGTGAAAGTGGAGAGTGAAAAAGTTGGCTTAAAGCTCAACATTCAGAAAACGAAGATCATGGCATCCGGTCCCACCACTTCATGGGAAATAGATGGGGAAACAGTGGAAACAGTGTCAGACTTTATTTTTCTGGGCTCCAAAATCACTACAAATGGTGACTGCAGCCATGAAATTAAAAGACGCTTACTCCTTGGAAGGAAAGTTATGACCAACCTAGATAGCATGTTCAAAAGCAGAGACATTACTTTGCCAACAAAGGTTTGTCTAGTCAAGGCTATGGTTTTTCCTGTGGTCATGTATGGATGTGAGAGTTGGACTGTGAAGAAGGCTGAGCTCTGAAGAATTGATGCTTTTGAACTGTGGTGTTGGAGAAGACTCTTGAGAGTCCCTTGGACTGCAAGCAGATCCAACCAGTCCATTCTGAAGGAGATCAGCCCTGGGATTTCTTTGGAAGGAGTGATGCTAAAAGCTGAAACTCCAGTACTTTGGCCGCTTCATGCGAAGAATTGACTCATTGGAAAAGACTCTGATGCTGGGAGGGATTGGGGGCAGGAGGAGAAGGGGACGACAGAGGATGAGATGGCTGGATGGCATCACTGACTCGATGGACGTGAGTCTGAGTGAACTCCGGGAGTTGGTGTTGGACAGGGAGGCCTGGCATGCTGTGATTCATGGGGTCAGAAAGAGTCGGACACGACTGAGCGACTGATCTGATCTGATCTGAATGTGTAAATCGGAGAAGGCAGTGGCACCCTACTCCAGTACTCTTGCCTGGAAAATTCTATGGATGGAGGAGCCTGGTAGGCTGCAGTCCATGGGGTCCCTAAGAGTCGGGCACGACTGAGTGATTTCACTTTCACTTTTCACTTTCATACATTGGAGAAGGAAATGGCAACCCACTCCAGTGTTCTTGCCTGGAGAATCCCAGGGACAGAGGAGCCTAGTGGGCTGCTGTCTATGGGGTAACACAGAGTTGGACACGACTGAAGCAACTTAGCAGTAGCGGCAATGTGTAAATGGTATTGAAAGCAATGGGACTAAATGAGGTCACCTAGAAAGTGAAGAAAGACAGAAAAGAACAGGTTTGAGGATTGAGTTTTGAGGAATTCCAAACTTTAGAAGTTGGAAAGTTAAGGCAGAATGGTCGGTATGATAGGAAAAGAACCAATAAAGTATTGGATGCCAAGTGAAGAAAAATGCTTCAAGAATAATTAGCCGTGTCAAATGACATTCATCAGATCGAATCAGTCGCTCAGTCATGTCTGACTCTTTGCAACCCCATGGACTGCAGCACACCAGGTTTCTCTATCACCAATTCCCAGAGCCTACTCAAACTCATGTCCATCACATCAGTGATGCCATCCAGCCATCTCATCCTCTGTCGTCCCCTTCTCCCACCTTCAATCTTTCCCAGCATCAGGGTCTTTTCCAGTGAGTCAGTTCTTCGCATCAGATGACCAAAGTATTGGTGCTTCAGCTTCAGCATCAGTCCTTCCAATGAATAGGATGGACTGGTTGGATCTCCTTGCAATCCAAGCGACTCTCAAGAGTCTTCTCCAACACCACAGTTCAAAAGCATCAATTCTTCGGTGCTCAGCTTTCTTCATAGTCGAACTCACACATCCATACATGACTACTGGAAAAACCATAGCTTTCACAAGATGGACCTTTGTCGGTAAAGTCAAGTCTGCTTTTTAATAAGCTGTCTAGGTGTGTCATAGCTTTTCTTCCAAGGAGCAAGCGTCTTTTAATTTCATGGCTGCAGTCACCATCTGCAGTGATTTTGGAGCCCAAGAAAATAAAGTCTGTTACTGTTGCCACTGTTTCTCCAACTTTTTGCCATGAAGTGATGGGACCGGATGCCATGATCTTAGTTTTGAGTTATAAATGTTGAGTTATAAGCCAACTTTTTCACTCTCCTTTTTCACTTTCATCAAGAGGCTCTTTAGTGTCAACGAAAAATTAATCAGTCAATATAAGAAAGAATTGTAAAATATTATTCGAGACAAATTTGAGGATTATAATTGAAGAGCATCTCAGAAAGCTCTGAAAGCTGTTTCCCCCATTAGAAGTCAAGATGCAGTTTATTTAAGTTTTTTTTTGAGACAGAGAGCTGTACATTAAATGACATATTATTGACAGTTTACACAGTCCAGAATTAAGCACCATTGTTATATGGGTCGTGTGACCCTTTACGAGATCAAGAGTGAATGTTATCTTTCAAGGAGTTGTCTTGTTGATGCTAGGTGAATGCTGCCATTTATGGTTGAGCAGATATTCCTGCTGATGGGGGAGATTTGGTCAGTGCATAATGACAGATACACAGTGAAAGGAGAGGAGGCCAAAGTCAGAGAAGAATTTTTATGTTTAAATTTTTCTTGTCTTCCCATAATGTGAACTTTATTTCACAATGGTAAGATGATAAAATAGTAATATGAAGACAGATTTTCTTTGGCTATGTGAGTATTAAAAAGAAAACTAGAGGAAAACAATATAATGGGAAGGACTAGAGATCTCTTCAAGAAAATGAGAGACACCAAGGGAACATTTCATGCAAAGCTGGGCACAGTAAAGGGCAGAAATGGTATGAACCTAACAGAACCAGAAGATATTAAGAGTTGGCAAGAATACACAGAAGAACTATACAAAAAAGATCTTAATAATCTGGATAACCATGATGGTGTGATCTGTCACCTAGAACCATATATCCTGGAGTCCAGTGGGCCATAGGAAGCATTACTACAAACAAAGCTAGTGGTGTGCTTAGTCGCTCAGTCATGTCCAACTCTTTGTAACCTCCATGGACTGTAGTGCACCAGGCTTCTCTATCCATGGGCATTCTCTAGGCAAGAATAAGTGTAAGTGTGTTAGTCGCTCAGTCATGCCCAACTCTTTGTGACTGCAGCCCACCAGGCTCCTCTGTCCATGAGATTTTCCAGGCAAGGATACTGGAGTGGGTTGCTATTTCCTTCTCCAGGGAATCTTCCCAACCCAGGGATCAAACATGGGTCTCCTGCACTGCAGGCAGATTCTTTACCTACTGAACTACAAGGGAAGCAGCTTGCTGTGCCTTCCTCCAGCGGAGTTTCCCAACCCAAAGACCGAACTCATGTCTCCTGCATTGCAGGCAGATTCTTTACTGTCTGAGCCAACAGGGAAGCCCAAAGCTAGTAGAGGTAATGGAATTCCAGCTGAGCTATTTCAAATCCTAAAAGATGATGCTGTGAAAGTGCTGCACTCAGTATGCCAGCAAATTTGGAAATCTCAACAGTGGCTGTAGGACTGGAAAAGGTTTCATTCCAGTTCCAAAGAAGGGCATTGCCAAAGAATGTTCAAACTACTGCACAATTATACTCATCTCACACACTAGCACGGTCATGCTGAAAATGCCTGAAGCTAGGTTTCAACAGTACATGAACCAAGAACTTCCAGATGTTCAAGCTGGATTTAGAAAAGGCAGAGGAACCAGAGATCAAATTGCCAACATTTTTTGGATCATTGAAAAACCAAGGGACTTCCAGAAAACATCTCTTTCTGGTTCATTGACTACACTAAAGCCTTTGACTGTGGATCACAACAAACTGGAAAATTCTTCAAGAGATCGGAATACCAGATCACTTTACCTGCCTCCTGAGAAAATTGTATGCAGGTTCAGAAGTAACAGTTAGAACTGAATATGTAACGACAGACTGGTTCAAAATTGGGAAAGGAGTGCATCACGGCTGTATTTTATCACCCTGTTTATTTAACTTCTATGCAGAGTACATCATGCAGAATGCTGGGCTGGATAAAGCTCAAGCTGAAATCAAGATTGCTGGGAGAAATATCAATAACCTCAGATATGCAGATGACACCACCCTTATGGCAGAATGCAAAGAGGAACTAAAGAGCCTCTTGATGAAGGTGAAAGGAGAGTGAAAAAACTGGCTTAAAACTCACCATTCAAAAAACTAAGATCATGGCATCCAGTCCCATCACTTCATGGCAAATAGATGGGGAAACAGTGGAAACAGTGACAGACTATTTTGGGGGGCTCCAAAATCACTGCAGATGGTGCTTGCAGCCATGAAATTAAAAGACGCTTGCTCCTTGGAAGAAAAGTTATGACAAACCTAGACAGTATATTAAAAAGCAGAGACATTACTTTGCCAACAAAGGTCCATCTTGTGAAAGCTATGGTTTTTCCGGTGGTCATGTATGGATGAGAGAGTTGAGCCATAAAGAAGGCTGAACACCCAAGAATTGATGCTTTCGAACTGTGGTGTCGGAGAAGACTTCTGAGAGTCCCTTGGACTGCAAGGAGATCAAACCAGTCCATCCTTAAGGAAATCAACCCGAATATTCATTGGAAGGACTGATGCTGAAGCTGAAGCACCAATACTTTGGTCACCTGATGCTGGAAAAGATAGAAGACAGGAGGAGAAGGGGATGACAGAGGATGAGATAGTTGGATGGCATCACTGATTCAATGGGACATGAGTTTAAACAAGCTCCAGGAGATGATGAAGGACAGGGAAGCCTGGCATGCAGCAGTCCATGGGGTCACAAAAAGCTGGACACAATTGAGCGACTGAACAACAACCTTGTGATCGTTGTTGGGGGCTTTGTCCAGAGTTGTTCCTGTGGAATAGTAGGTATGCAGGTCTGATTGAAGTGGAACATAGTTTCTCCAAGGACTTTTGTTGTGAAGAACAGAGAACTGGGGTAAGATAGCTCAGATTGTGGGAGCAAAGGCTTCTTTTAAGAAGAAATTATAGGATGATTCAGTTGCAGGGGGAAAACTGATAATGCGGGAGAAAGAGGGCAAATGAAGGGACGATGTGTTTTAGTAGGCAGAAGGGCGTTAGATTCAGTTCAGAGGGGGAAGGGATTGGGACACAGTCTCTGTTGTAACGGGAAAGATGACAAAATATTTAGTTGTAAATTCCTGATAAATTGATGGATGTAATGGGAATGTGTGGAAATTCTCTACTGATTGCTGCTATTTTTTCAATGTGAAAAAGAGTCGGGGTTACCAGCTCAGACTGTGAAGAGTGGAGGTCTAACAGATTTGAGGAGAGACAAGAAGTTGTGAAAGAATATAAGAGTTTGGGAGAGTGATTGGACTGGGGGAATTAGTAGAAATCCCAGGTACCCTCTGGGGCCCATTTGACGTTGTTTAGTCACTCAGTCATGACTGACTCTGGGACCCCATGGACTATAGCCTGCCAGACTCCTCTGTCCTTCAGATTTCCCAGGCAAGAATAGTGGAGTAGGTTACTATTTTCTTCTCCAGGGAATTGTCCTGACTCAGGGATTGAACCCATGTCTCCTGCTTGGCGGATGGGTTCTTTACCACTGAGCCACCTGGGAAGCCCCATTTGAAGTTAGTGCTGGTTAATTTGAGACCAGTCAGCATAATTTTGTGTATGTGTGAGTGCACGTGTACATGCCAGCTATATTTCAGTTGCTATAGGTTCAACTGTGCAGTCAGTAGAGTCGTATTTAACTAAGGTCATTTCCTCCAGGTGAGTTTGAAGACGGAGACTTGAGTCAAGATAATGAGGGATCTATGAGGAAATTAAGATAACGTTAAGAGTCTAAGGCATTCATTGAGTCTACTAGTCAACCAGCCATGCAGCTCTTTTATAACATTCCAGCTCAGTTCCTGGCAAAGAAGAGTGCTCAGTAAATGGCTGTTTGTTTTTACAGTGATGAGGATAACAGTGTCATGACTCCTGTCTTCAAGAAGCTTATCTCCAGGTTAAGAGGCAAACTTCAGGGTCCATCTTTTACACTGATGCCATATTAATCTTTTCAAAACAATGCTTTTACCCATCAGTCCACTGCAGGAGAACCTTCAGGGGACTCCACATTCTTATAGAATTACAGATTCTTATTCAATTCTTATCCTTTCTAAAAAGCCTTTTCTCATGTTTTTGTCCTTATTGATTGGAGTTCCCTCAGAAATCCCTACAGTTTGTATTACCTATGATTAAAATAGGGCCCAATTAAGTGGGCACTCTGTATATGTGTGTGTATATAAATATACATACTTGGTTAAGATTTGATGAAAGTGAAAAATTGCTGCAGTTTAAATGAGCAGTAAAAATGGAGAAGTATAACTAGATTTTAAGATATAAGTTTTATATAATAATGAAGTATTAAGTATTTCCATCTTTAACATGTCTGCTGATAGTTGAACTAAAATACCTAAAAGGAGCATATGCTTTTGATAATAACAGACTAGGAAATATGTGGATCAGCTCTCCACATGAGAACTAGAAGAAGCAGACAAAATATCTTTAAAAATATCCCCATGAAGGGCAGTGAAGAATTAGGAGGCCAAGGTCCTGGAGAGAGAGAAACCTAGAGAGGGGAGCACAGCATTTGGCTGCCTTTCCCTTAGAGGAGACTGCCAGTTCTAGAAGAGAGAGCTGAGAAGTGAAGCAGAGCTTTTGACAACCTCATAGGGGAACAAAAATCAGAGTTCAGAATCTGCTAGAGAGAGGGTCTCAGGTCTGAGTCCACTAGTGTTTTGGGTTGACATTGTGAAGGAACATACATACCCTTGGACTAAGAGTGAGCTGAAAATAGCTTGGTCCTTGCAGGTACTGAAGCACAGCTTCAGATGATCTGTCCTCATAACTAGATTAAATTAACACCTATTTGTTAGTGTTCCTAGCTGCCTGCCAGAAACAAGTATAAATCTTTTCTAAGGGAAACTAACATTGTAGGCTTCAAGTTACTTCCTCAGGTTTTAAATTATAATATCTATCCCTAATAAAAAATAAACATAGACATCACTGCACATTTATTGGAATGACTAAAATCCAAAACACTGACAGTATCAACTGCTGTTAAGGATATGGAACAATAGGAACTTGAATTTATTACTGGTGGGATTGTAAAATGATACAGCCATTTTGGAAGATCCTTTGGCAGTTTCCTACAAAGCTGAAATAGTCTGGCCATACAGTCCAGTGGTCACACTCCTAAGTATTTATTCAAACGAGTTGAAGACTTATGTTCTCACACACACGCACAACACTGTGCACAAACATTTATAACAGCTTTGTTCATTATTGCCAAAAGTTGGAAGCAAGAAATATGTCCTTAAGTAGGTGCATGGTTAAAAAAACTTTGCTATATCCACACAAGAGAATATTATTATTATTCTTACATTATCTCTTATATACACAAGGGAATATTATTCAGTGATATAAAGGAAATGAGCTATTAAGCCATACAGAGATATGGAGGAACCTTAAATGCAACCTTACTAAATGAAAAGAGCTGGTCTGAAAAGACTGTTTACTATGTTATTTCAAATACATGACGTTCTAGAAAAGGCAAAACTATGGAGACAGAAAAAATATCAATGGTTGCCAGACTTTGTGAGGTTAGGGAATAGGGATAAACAGGTAGGGCACAGGGAATTTTTATGGCAGTGAAACTGTTTTTGTATGATGCTACAATACTGGACATGACTGAACAATTAACACACACAGTAGTGGATACATGACATTATGCATGTGATGGAACCATAGAACTGAACAGCACAAAGGATGACAGTGAAAACTGTGGACCTCAGTTAATGTATCAATATGGGGTCATCAGTTTTAACAAATTTCTATTAATAATGGTTTAAAAATAGCTGCATGAGGAAATAACACTGAAAATCAAGAGAAGTAACAACCAATGTAAGCAAACCCCCCACAGGGGATCCAAGTAATGGAGTTATCAGACACAGACTTTAAAAGTACCATGTTAAAAAAAAAAAAATAAAAGTACCATGTTGTGTATGCTCCAGAATAAGTGCTTGAGAATTGCACCAGAAAACTAGAAGACATTTTTTTTTAATGGCAAGTTGAGAACTAAAAAACACTGAATTAACTGAATTATGAACTCTGTGGGTAGATTTAGCAGAAATCAATAAAGAGAAAGTATACAGTAGAGAAAATTTAACTTGCCAAGGCTGATCAATCTGAAAAGATGGTGATAAAATTGATCCTCCCCAGACTCCTCATAGGTAGATAAGTAAATAAACGGAATGGACAATATAATGGGCCCTGGTAGCTCAGACGGTAAAGCATCTGCCTGCAGTGCAGGAGACCCGGGTTCAATCCCGATGAAAAGGGGGATATCGCTACACATCTTACAGATATTAAAACAATATTATAAAAATAACTATGTTAATAATGCAATTTAGGTGAACAAATTCCTTGAACATCTCAATAAAACTAATACAAAAATTAGGAAATCTAAATAGTCCTGTATCTATAAGGGAAATGGAATCCTTAATTTAAAACCTTCCATAGAGAAAATTTGATACTTGTATAATAAAATTATTACCACAGTAAATCTAGTTAATAGTTAACATCCATCACCATACATAGCTACAGAATTGTTTTTCTTGTGATGAGAACTTTTAAGATAAATCTCTTAGCGACTTTCAAATATGCAGTACAGTGTTATTAACTATAATCAGCATGCTGTACATTACATCCATAGGACTTATTTATTTTTTAACTGAAAGTTTGTACCTTTTGATCTGCTTCACCCACTTCACCCATCCCTCACCCCCTGCTTTTGGCAACTGCGCATCTGTTCTCTATATCTTTGAGCTTATTTTATTTTAAAGATTACACATATAAGTGAGATTACATGGTAGTTTTTCTTTCTCAGTCTAATTTATTATACTTAGCAAAATGTCCTCAAGATCCATCCATGTTGTTGCAAATGGCAAGATTTTCTTTATTATGGCTGAACCATATTCTAATGTATGTGCATCACATTTTCTTTATCCATTTATCCATTGATGGACACTTGCTCCATGTCTTGGCTATTGTAAATAAGGCTTCAGTGAACGTGGGGTGCATATGCCTTTTCAAGTTAGTATTTTTGTTTTTCTTAGATAAATATCCAGAAGTGGAATTACTGGTAGTTCTATTTTTAATTTTTTGAGGAATCTCCATACTATTTTCCATGTGTGCGTGCTTAGTTGCTAAGTTGTGTCAGACTCTTTGCAACCCCATGCACTAGATAGCCCAGGCTCCTTTGTCCATGGAATTTTCCAGGCAAGAATACTGGAACGGTTTGCCATTTCTCAGTCCAGGAATCTTTCAACCCAGGGATCAAGCTCATGTCTCCTGTGCCTGCTGCATTGGCAGATTCTTCAGCACGGAGCCACCTGGGAAGCGCCTGCTGTTTTCCGTAGTGGCTGCACAATCCTACCAACAGTGCAAGAGGGTTCCCTTTTTTCCACATTCTCACCAACAGTTGTTTCTTGTCTGAGAACATCCATTCTAACAGTTGTGATATCTCATTGTGGTTTTTACTTGCATTTCTGTGATGTTCAGTTCTTTCTTTACATAGACAACAAACAGAAAATAAAATATTTAAATCCATTTACCTTAGCATAAGAAATACAAAATACTTAGGAACAAATCTAATGAAAGATATGCAAGTCTACACTGAAAACAACAAATATTGCTAAGAAAAACCGAAGATCTAGCTAAAGGGAAACTATACCATATTTGATTTGAAAGACTCAATATTAAGATGTCAGTTCTTCCCAAACTGACCTACCAATTGAATACAATTCTAATCAAAATTTCTGTAGTTTTCCTTGTGGAAACTGGAAAGTAGATTCTAAAATTCATATTAAAAGTACAAAGGACCAGAACAACCAAGGCAATCTTGAAGAACAACAAAAAAGCTGGAGGACTTAAAGGTTGTGGGGTCAATTGGTTATCCTTAACCCAACCTAATTAGATAAAAATGAACCATAGACCCAAATGTGAGGCTAAAAAAATAAAACTGCTAGAAAGAAGCTTGAGGAGAAAATCTTAATCTCTTGGGATAAGTAAAGATTTCTGAAACAGGACATTAAAAAAAGAACTAATCCTAAGAGATATAATTGATAAAGACATTAAAGTGTCACTTTTTTTTTTAATAAAATGACACTCTTAAGAGAAAAAATATTACCACACACTGGGAGGTCAATCTGCCATACATATATCTGACAAAGTATTCATATTCTGAGTATGTAAAGAATTCCTACAAATAGATTACTCAAAATATTTTCTTAAACAGGGAAAAGACTAGGACAAACATTTCATTAAAAAAGGATATCCAGATGGCCAGTATGCATAAAAAGATACTCACCCTCATTAGACAACAGGAAAATGCAAATTAAAGGTACAGTGACATATTATTCTATTCCACCAGAGTAGCTAAAATTATAAAAGACTGACCATACCAAGTGTTGGTAAGGATGCAGAGCAGTTAGAACTCGCATATATTGCTGGTGGGCATGTGATTAATGGGCTTTCCTGATGGCTCAGACGGTAAAGAATCCACCTACAATGCAGGAGACCTGGGTTCAATCCCTGGGTCAGGAAGATCCCCTGGAGAACGGCATGGCAACCCACTCCAGTATTCTTGTCTGGAAAATCCCATGGATAGAGGAGCCTGGTGGGCTATAGTCCATGGGGTCACACAGTCAGACATGGCTAAGCATGCACACAAGATGTGACTAATAATTTGTTAGAACCACTTTAGAAAACTACTAGTTTTACTAAAGTTAAAACGTATGTATTCTGTATGACTCATTCCTGAATATGTACTCAAAGAGAAATGAGGACATATATCTACCAAAAGCATATTCAGCAGTGCTCGTAAAAACTTTATTCATAGTAGCTTCAAACTAGAAACAATTCAAATTGTTATCAAGAAGAGAATGGATAAAATATGAGGTATTTGTAAAATGGATAATGGTATAACAATAGAGAACTGTGATATGCAATAAACATAACTTAATCATAGAGATGAAATGTTGAACAACAGAAAATCGAGAGATGGAAGTATATACACTGTATGATTTCTTTGTGTGTGGGTGAATAAATAGAGTCCTGAATCACCTGTCAATACATTAATATATACTTGTGCTAATAAAGGACAGAAAAGTGGTTTTAGTGCCAGGGTAGGCAGTGAGTGAACTCTGCCTGTAAGCAATACCATGAATAAATCTCCCAGTCTTGAGTAAAAGGAAAAAGCCATCTGTAAAAGAATGTGCGCTATGATTCTGTTTGCATGAAGTTCAAAAACAGGCAAAACTAAACTGCAGCTTTAGAAGTAGATTAGTTGGTTATGCTTTCAGAGGACAGGGAGGGTAGAGATTGAAAGAGGAAAGCGTAGGGGCCCTTTTGTACGGCAGCGCTCTGACCCATGAGGTGACACCAGTGTTTGCTTTGCCGTTTTGCATTCTGCTGTACATTCATATTCTACGCATTCTTCAGTAAGCCTGTTAGTAAAGAGTTAGAAGCCAAAAACCTAAAAGGTCTATAGCTACTAAATGAGTGTCAACATTTATAGGTGTTTTTCTGCCTTTTTTTTTAAAGGCAAACTTTTTATAAAATTAAAAAGATATTACCTTTTTTCATTTACTTGTTTTGCATTATACATAGATCTCTCCATATTATTAGAAAATTTTCCCTTTAGAAAGGCATGCTTTCAAACTGAGATGCACCCATAATCAGTCTTAGCTGTCTGATCCTTTAATTTACTACTTTGGTAGTGATTTATCAATTGCAAACTTGCTTTTAATTTTAAATTTATAGTTATTTTAAACCCACGATATCTTCTGGGAGAATGAAGAGCTCATGATTATCAGGTGACAGGCAAACTCATTAGTAAAATTTGACTTCTTCCCTTCTTCCCTTTCCTTATTGATGCTAATTTTCTGGTTTGGCATTTATAATAGTTCTGTTTGTTACTTTGAGGGTATGAGCTAGATCTGTGCATTATTATCTTTGTGATTTTCAATAAGCATTGTATCCAGTGATCTTTGCTCTGATTATTCGCTGAAAATACTTACCTCTAAAATTTTTTTGGTGAGTAAAATATTCACTATATAGCTTTGTTCAAATAGAGTATGTATTAGCATACTTGTTCAAATTAATTGTTTCTCTCTTTTTTTTTTTTTTAGAGAAAATCTCTTCATGAAAACAAATTAAAGAGACTGCAGGAAAAGGTAGAAATCTTAGAGGCAAAGAGAGAAGAATTGGAAACAGAAAATCAGGTGTTAAATAGGTAGTATGTTTGTATGTATATATGCCCCATGTGATATTTTGACGTTATAGAACGTTGTTTCTGAGTATAATGTACTTGGGTTGCTTTTAAAATATAAATTTAAAACAACCCTAAAACTTCATTAGACTCCTAATTCATTATCTTTGCTATTTTTTTTCTGATTGAATGTTTCTTCAAACCAAAAGATCTTTAACATATGCATTTCTGTTTTGTATGGTTGGGACTGACGGAAAGGTCAATCCCTGCCTTTGGTAGCCAGGAGTGGTGTAAATCCTTGCTGCTGAGACAAGACAGTTTAGTGATTACAAGTTCGAAATTGTGGCCACAACTTTGAATCAAGGCTCAGTTTTTTAATGTTTTGGTGGGTAAAATATTATTGGGCAGTAGTTTCTGGTTTTTATTTATATCTCAGCACAACTAATAATCTGCATCATTAGCATTTTTGAGCAGAGATTTACCATTTTAATTTAGTAGTACTGGCATTGTATGACCCATGTGATTTAAGTTAATAAAATCTTTTCAAATTCAGCTAATTAGTGATAGTCTTCAGCATTTAGACAGTATCAGACTTTTCTGTAATGGAAGCTGCCTGTATGTCAAGCAGTGATGCTTTACAGTGTGCACTGGTCTTCTTGGGTATAATTAGTACTAAAATGTGAACAGTTGTGTGTGGTTTTTTTTTTTTTTAGAACATCCAAGAGGTTTCCAGACTGTGGAATAAATGCCAGTTTTACAAATACTCTCTGTTCCAAAGTGAGAAGCCACCACATTCATTCTAAAACCAAATTCAACTTATTATTTCAAAATTAATGGTTGTGGAGGAGGTGTTATCAATTCAAGAGTGGGCAGCTATGGCACAGATCACCTAGAACTTTAAATGGTTTTGAAACTATATTTGATTACTTGTGATTATTAGGAAATTAATGTCCAAAAAGGTGGTGAACTCTGAAGGCCTGTAAAGTTTTTTTTAATCCATGTCATTTTCCCTTAAGTTGGGTAGTTTTATCTTTGTCATTAGGTACATTAAAAAATAGGACAAAATGAATTAGCTATGTTTGACCATATTTTACCTACAAAATTCATAATATTCAACCTGGTATTTCCTCTATTTCTGTTTGATTCCTGAAGTAAAATAAGGCACCTTTTTTTTTTTGGAGGCATCCTTTTAGTTTCAAGATTCATGGGTTGGGGGAGTAGAATTAAAAATATCAAAATGTTTTTAATCTCTGACTAATTGTCAAATAAAACTTTAAGTCGACAGCCTACAGGGCCAACAATAACACAGATAATTAAGATGTCATGTCATGTTTCTGTTTATCTGTCTAGGTAAACGACATTTTATGTATTACATATCGGTAAATCTTAAAAATCCTTCCCTCCCAATTAAAATTATGTTCTGTGACTCATACTGTTCTTCAACAGAATATAACTGTATTAAGCAACAGAAATGCTTTTCCTTTTTAAGACAAAATGTTCCATTTGAAGAGTATACAAGGCTTCAAAAAAGACTAAAGGATATACAGAGAAGACATAATGAATTTCGAAGTTTAATTTTGGTTCCTAATATACCTCCATCAGCATCCATCAATCCTGTTAGTCTTCAGTCATCAACTGTGATTCCAGGCATGGAACTGTCCTTCCCTCCTCACATGCAGGTATGTATGGGCATTTATTTTAGGAGAAAACAGATAGATACTTCTGTAAATTTTACCTGTTTAAATAGTTAAAAACCTAAATCTTTACCAGAAAACTTGCTGAGAGTCATAGTGGATTTGAATCTATTCTTCAATGATGGTGTTAGGAGTAAAGTCTCCTACTGGGCACCTGAAAGGAAGAAACTGATAAAGTCTTTGAGTAAACTGTTGAGTCTGTAGGTCACTCATTTAATTCTGATTATTACCAACATTTATGCAAAGGTACTGTACTATGTGCTTTCCATACATTTTATTTAATCCTAATGAAAATGCTTTGAGGGAAGGTATTAGTATTCCCAGTTTGCAGATGAGGAAGCTGAGTCAGAGAGGTGAAGTGACTTGCTCAAGGTCATAACTGAGAGCTGAGTTTCATACCTAAATCTGTCTGTTTCCAAAACTTGAGTTAGTTTTACTTTATCAAATCCCTGAGATGTTGAGGGAACCAAATTGATCAGATGATTTTCAGAAGATGAACTGTTAATAAGCAATGACATTTTGTAATGTTGTAAGCAAGGAAGATTTTTAATGTTGTACGTCACTGAATTGTACTTCTGATGAAGTGCTTTGTTTATATAATAAACTTCTGTTAAACTCGTTTTGTTAGAAAGTTGCCACATAAGTACACCTGGGACCTGCATTAGTATTAATCTAATTTATTCTGTGGTGAACTTTAAACCTAGAGAAGAACAGACTTTGGGTATTGGCTGAAGGCTACAGCCTGAGGCAGGAGAAAAGGGAGGACTAGTTGGTAGTCTAGACCATGCTGGGGTTCTTAGACTGCTAAAATGGTTATCCTTTTCTTGCCAGATGTTGCAGACCTGAATAAAAGAGGCACTGAGGCCACTGCCTAACAGTTATTTTTCCACCAGTTTTTCTAACAGCCTTTCTTGCAATGCTTTTTCTGTTTTTCCTTTTTCTGTGCTTTTAAGGAGGAACAGCATCAAAGGGAACTCTCTCTACTTCGCAAAAGACTAGAAGAACTTGAAACAACACAAAGGAAACAACTAGAGGAACTTGGATCTCCTGGGGAATGATTTGCTTGGAGAAAAGGCAGATCAAAAGGGATGAAATCAGTGACTCAATAAAGCTTGAAGCTTTAATGTATGTGGCATTTAGATGCTTTATTACTGTTTGCCAAAATACTTGGCTGTGCCTCAAGGAAAGGCACTAGCTCCGTGCTGTGTTGCGGGAATGTCAGGATTTTAAGGTTAGAGTAATGGTAAGTGAAGCCCTAAGACAGTTTCAGAGATACTTAGAATATTATTGACAACCCTTTGAGAATGTAAAATAAAGGAACAAATAAGAAGGAACTAAATAGGGAATCAAGTTTTTCAATTATTAATTTTGCTTTGTTGAGTTTTTTTTTGGGGGGGGGGGGTGGCATTTTGCCTAAATAGGACTATGTTGAATTCCCTCCTCTTCTTCTTTGAGGTGCTTACCAATCACATGGTCAGAAACGTTTTCTGGTTTACTATATGTGGAAGTTATTTAAAGTCAGCATAAAACTTAAGATATCTATATATATTACTCAGTTCAGTTGCTCAGTCGTGTCTGACTCTTTGCGACCCCATGAATCGCAGCATGCCAGGCCTCCCTGTCCATCACCAACTCCTGGAGTTCACTCAGACTCACGTCCATCGAGTCAGTGATGCCATCCAGCCATCTCATCCTCTGTCATCCCCTTTTCCTCCTGCCCCCAATCCCTCCCAGCATCAGGGTCTTTTCCAATGAGTCAGCTCGTTGCATGAGGTGGCCAAAGTACTGGAGTTTCAGCTTTAGCATCGTTCCTTCCAGCACTACCTTTTCTAAAAGCTGTGTGCACATAATTTATTAAAAGCTTAATATTTTTATAGTTATATTATTTTTGTGTTTAATTTTGTTTTAACCATACAGTGTAGAAGATCTCACTAATTTTGGCTTCGTTGAGTTAGAATTAATAGAAAATAACAAAGTAAAGTACAAATAATTAAATCCTGTGGCTATATAATAAAACAAGGGCCATTTATTGTAAAACTTGAACCTAGTGGGGTCCCTTTAGAAATAATGTTGGTGTTTAACTTTGTCTCCTCCTGTTTTGGATCTAACCAAATTGTTATAAATGTTTTATTTCTCTGTGTCCCTAAGTATGCCATCATTTGCTTTTTTTATGTAACATCTTTTAAAGGCATTCTGCTGGAATAACTTCATGTCAACTAGGCAAAGCTAAAGTCTGCTGGACCAAGTAGAATGTTCATTATCTAGATGTCATCACATTCAAAATTCCAAGATGACAGTGGAGGCCAGGAGTAAGATTGCAAAGCCTTAACATCATTTAGAAGAAACTAGATTTACTTACTAGATAATACAGCTGCTAATTTACAAAGCATATACAGTGACACTTTGTTCTTGAGAAATAATTTCCATGGAGCAACTTAGAATGAAAAAAATCTATTACTTGAAAATTTGAAGGAAGAAAAAGACAAAAACAGTCCATATTTACATCAAAATGTTTATTTTTGGATATAGACATTTAAAACATTCATCTCCAAGAACTGCTTCAATCAGGTATACAATAAGAAATAGACTTTAAATCCCTAATACAGAAAAAAGTAACAGAATTAGTTTTTAAATGCTGCTGTAGACACTAGTGTTAGAAAAAAGAAAAGTTTATAAATGGTTTTGCACCAAAAAAATATGCAAAGAAACTTGAAAATAGAAATTGTTTGCCATTTATTTCTCTGGTTGCTGTTTAATATAGACCCAGTGACTGATTGTCTCCAGCACACATCTAATTTGGCCATGTACTGCGTTTGGCTAACGTGATCCAAAATGTAATCTAGACAGTGCTTTTCACTGGAGGATTGACAGACACGCTACACACATTAGTGAATCTTCACCACCTCAGTGAGGTAGGCTAGAAATATTATACAGAAATTGAGGCACAAAGAGGGAAGTGACTTGCCCAAAGTCCCCAGCAGCACAGTCCCTGGAAAAGGAGGGAAGTCTCCACACAGGATTCATGTGCCAGAGAGCCGGACAGGGACACCCTCATGTAGCATTTACTAATACTGAGATAAAGCTGTAGCTGATCCTTCGAGATATCTTAGCATTTCTGTACCCTAAAGAGGGGAAGTCTTTTGGGCAACTCTCCTACCCTTGGGTCTCAACTCTCCTGCTGTTCTCCTATGAATGCCTTCACATCAAGACTGCAGCAGCCTTAGATGGGGACGAGACCTTTCTTATAAAGAACCTCTGTGGTAGGATTTTTGAGGTGTGTCCATTGGAAAGACAGTGGCCAGAAGTGACAGGATTGGGAAGGCGCCTATAGGGCAATAAATGCTTATATTCTCTGATCAGTTTGTTGAGATGTCATTGCTCACTCTTTACCAGATAGTGAGAAGCAAAAAGAACTGCATTCATTTAAGACAAATGTACTTTTAAATCCTGCTATCTCATCGATTGTTGTTGGTAAGTGATTTTAAGGAATGTATGATCAATGTTTTATTTGCTACTTGAAAATTTTCCTTTCCTCAGTCTGGGATTTGGAGCACCAAGGGTAAAGGTGCTGCAAAGAAAGTTTAAGAGTTGCCAATTAAACTTTTTACTTCTGGTTTAATAGAAGGAAAACACAGTGGTATTAAAATTGGTCATGAGCAGCAAAAATTCAGGAATAAAAAATCAGCAATAAAAAGACTACAGTATAACTAGATAGGGAATTCTTTTTTTTAAAAAAGGCATGAATAAAACAGGTATTCTTAACTCTTTCTCTTGTGAGGAATACTTTCAAAAAGTACATAGTAAGACTAAGATACCAAGTTGTATACTAATATTTTTCAGGCCATGGGCCTCAAATATATATATATATTCATATATAATACTCCAGTGTGAACAGCAATTTCATGAAATGTAAAATGTATTTTTTAAAATCACACACAAGTATTTATAACCACAGGGTTCACCAGAAGTCTAAAGCAAGGAGATAGTAGTACAGAAGTGTAGGATTAGGGGACGAAGTTACTCTTTCATAGACAGTTCTGATTGAAGTTCTTCGAAACAAGTGATTTTTTTTTTTTTTTACAATAGCCTACACGTCTACTATTGAATACATTTAATATGGAAAAATAAAATGAAGAAAAGATAGGTACTTTAAAGTGTTTGGGTAAGATGCTGTCACGAAGCCTACTCCCTCTCCTTGCTTTAGAGCTCTCTAGTGAAATGGAGGTGAGTTTGATGGAGTACAGTCGGCGACCACTGAAAAACACGAGCCCTTTCAACAATGTTGCAACACCGTTAGTTTTTGGTTTAAAAACACACACACACACACACACACTCACAAATGCTAAGTGTACACACTACCAAATTCTGCGGTCAGCTTTTCCAGGAACTACTGGGGAAAAGTCTCAATGCTGCAGATCCCCGAGGGTGCCCGCACACCCAACCTTGTTTCCAGATGACTCATTTCACAGTTTGTTTTGATCATTAGCAATGTCCCTTGTCTGCAGAGGTGCAGTGTAGTTACAAGTGCTACATAGCTGTAGTTTTCAAACAAAACCACTTATATCATTGTGCTTAAGTGGAGAGTGTAGTTAAACAATACTGACCCTTGCTTACTGGCCCTATATTCTCTGTAAACAAGGAGGCTGTTTGAAACAACCACTTCAGCTCTATTTACAGAAGGGTTCCCACAGTACACACACAGGCACAGTGGTTGATAGGCTTTCTAAAAGCTGTGCGTGTGCCTTGGTCTCTTAAAAAAAGACAGTGCTCAAAGTGGAACCTATGTGCAAACTTAAACTCACAACACAGAGTAGCTCAAGCAGCCATTTTGCTCCCAAGTCATCTGAAGAACTTTACCAGATTAAGCCAGGCCCAAGAGTGCTTACATCCACTTGCATTTCTTCTTTTCCTCAAATAAGACTTTTACATGCAAGAGTTGTTTCTGAGCTTCTTCCAGCCCTCGTTCTCTTTCTAGTTTATTTAGAATCTGTTGACAATTAGAACAGTTATTTTAGATATTGTGGTTTTAGCATTACAATTCTGTTTTTTTTTTTGCATTCCTGATGCTGTGAGTGGTAAATCTGTATGAAACAGATGCCAAGATTTTCTCCGATCATTTACATACTCACTTTGCAAGTTGTTTTGCTAAGTCATTATCACAGGATCAACAACACTTCAGCTTAAAATAGAAACTCTCAAGAAATACCGAACTACTTGCTTACAAATATGGGGCCAGAATTCCAAGGCCCTGTTTTATGCATTATGTCACAGCCATTCCAAGCACAGCAAGCATTCCTGGGCAGCCAACATGCAGGCAAGTATTTCTTCTTAATGCAGCAGGCAGGGGGCATCCTGGTCAGAGATGTCTACCTCCCTTGCCCTCCCCTTCCCTCCCCTCCCAGTGCTTCCCTTCTAACCCCTGACCCCTGGAAAGAGGGATGCTTATCATGTTTAAGGAACTCATTGCCTCTACCCTACCTTAGTGCTTCACTTGATCTTCAAGTAGCAAATGGAATTGGTGAGCTATTCTCACCATTGACATGGATAGCCTGTCCCAGCATGACTGAGTGGGGGGAATCAGGGAAGGGGGAATTAACATTTATTTGGAAACAGCGCATCTGATGACTGTGTCTGTGTGAATTCCCAAAGAAAAAAATCCAGATTAAGGAGAATTAATCATAAAGGAGAATGGTTTATTGAAATAGTTGCTTAAGTTAGAAATATGTCATACTTTTAACTACTGAATACAGAATCTAGGCGATTTAACAAGCTTAGCCTTCATTTTAGCAGATTACAATCAAGCATAAGCAGGTCCCTTTTATTAGGACCACTACTTACTCATCAAAGTTAACTGTGTCAGTAGGCCCCATTAAATCAAATGGCTGGTCCAAAGGTGGGCAGCCACACGCAGGGTCTGGCTTGGTGCCAGGATCCCGCATCTCAGACAGCCTTCCTGGCTTCCCTTTCTGGCCATGTGGGATGCCAGAGCCATCCTGAGACCTACAGGATGCTTTATAACCAAATTCTAGTGGCTGATTCGTATCTGTTTTTTTAAAAATGTTATTTAAAATCTTACCTCATCAAAATATTTTATGATGTATTTGTAGATTTCTGTCAAGGCCACTTCTTCATTAAATTCATTTTCATGTTTCTTAAAGAAAGAAAGCCTTGTTGAGAGATTCTGAAGGCTTAAGTACCCAAATATAATCTTATTTCTACTTTCTAACAATACCTTAGATTCCTGAGTTAAGAATTCTTCCATCTCTGAAGATGACAATGGAGGCAAATCCCTGATTGCTTTGTAATAAGACTTTACTTCCTCTTTGTAGGTTGGGATATCCTTGGCATAGAGAAGTTTATTAGTTGGTGCTTCCTGAAAAAAAGCAGCAACCACCAAGAGTTTAAAAAACCATCAGGAAATGATAGCAGTGCCAATGTAGCTGAACCTCCACCACTATGACTAGTCTTTTCTCCTGGTAACAAGTCATCTTCATGCAGCAGGCCTTCATAAATGTTATTGACTGAATGACTGACTGCTATCCAGATAGTTCTGGTGAGTCACTGTTATTTTCAGGCAGATTAAATGCTAATATATTCTGCCTTCCTCTCATAAAAGAACTAAAATTATTATTTTTGCATGATTTTGAGTTACTGTAACAATGGAACTTATTTCAATCATAGTTCGTAACTAATAGTTGTAAAAAGCCTGAATTAAAGCATTTGCTCTCATCCTCACCCACCAGTGAATTTTGGCACTTATAAAAGGTTTGATTGTAGGTCTGATTGAGCCCTTTATATAACCATGAACGTGGTAAGTAATTGGCAATGGCAGATTTTTCTGCTTTTCCCTATTTTATTAGATTATAAAAATCTTTCAGTGTTCTCAAGAAAGAGCATGGTCATTAGTATTGGTGGCTCTGATGTCTTGATTTTGGAAAAATTCCCTGGTAGTTTGTTTTTATGTAATTTTAACTGATGTTAAAATGTAAGGGAAGATTTTTTTTTTTAAGTTATAATTTTGACAGAATTAACATGTCAGAGAAAAATCATAGCCAGTCTAGAAGAGAGACGGAAAAATTTATTCAAACCAGCCTGAGGATTATGACCTAGGAGACAGCCTCTCAGAAAGCTCTGAGGACTGTTCTCAAGAGGTAAGGGGGGTGGGGCCTGCATACATGTGATTTAGGGGAAGGGGGCTGTGCAGTCACACACTGCTATTTGTGAGGAACAGATATCTTAATGATTTTAGTGCATTTCTAAGTATGGGAAGATTCAAGAAACTGAGTTCATGAAATTCTGTCCGGAAAAATAACTAACCAAAGGCTAGCCAGTTTCCCCCGAGTGCAAACTGGCCTGAATTCCTTTCAGGGTGTGTCATAACAGGTAATGGGCAACATTATTTTGCAGTCCCCTCCCTTTCAGACTTAATTTTCACCAATGTTGGGGAGGCATTTCGTGAGCAGGAATGCTCATTCTCAGGTCAGACGAGGATTGCATTGATAGGCCACTCACTGCGCTGTTACTGAACGAGGTAGGCCCTATTAACAGCAGCCAAAAGCCTCTGGACAGCCTGTCTTACTAGACTGTCATGGTCCAGGGAATGGTTCCTTCCTGTTGCTTCTACCCACATCTAGAATTACACTATTCCAATAATTGACATTTGGTCAAATTGTTTTAAGTCATCTAGTCACCATTTTTATTGGAGGTTCAGTCATATATGTGGTAATGCACAAAATACAAATAATGAATTAACATTAATAAAGTATTTAAGCTAAGAGCTTTCTTTATATGCACCCAGTATCTCTCCAGGTCATCTGACCAGTCGCTATCTTTAAGGGAAATACTATGTTTTTATTGTGTATAAAGTATTGTATATAAAGTGTTTATTGTATATAAAGCATTGTATATAAAGTTCACCAAAGTAGTATGTACATATACAGTGTGTGGGCCATTGTGACCCCTTACAGGATTGAGAGAGGAATATTATCTTCTAAGGAGTTACACAGCTAGTGCCAGAAGAAAAATGGGTCTTTACAGTTCAGCGGGTACTTCTGCCACTGGAGAGGGCTGATAAATGCATAACGTAGGTGCATACTAGAGGGGAGGGAGGAGGCCCAAACAGGCGAAAATTCTGCTTAAATTTTTCTTGTCCTGAAATATGAATTTCTATTGTATCACTACTCGGAAGATAGGTGAGTTAATGGTAGGGTCAGTGCCCCAGTACATTTTTAAATGTATTGATGGCTTGAAGGAGGCCTGGACTGAGATCTTTTTTCACCTGTCAAGTTTACAAGTTTAAGTAGAACCTACAGCCCTTGTGATCATTCACGCAAAGTTTTATTTAGCCAGGCACTGTGGGTAGGCACTGAATGAAAACCAGTCAGCGCCTGCCCTTAAGAAGCTTACAATCTAAGATCAGTAATTAGCAGCAGTGTAGCACAAAGAAAAGGACTTAGATGTACGACCTTAAGACTCGTAACCTCTCATCATCAATTCGTCATCTAGAAAATGAGGGTAATGGTTAACTCTGTGGTTCTTGTGAGAACTGAATTATGCCAAGAACATAGTAATCAATAAACAGCCATTTTTAGTATGGATAACTTACGTGTGTTTCAGTGTACTGCACGCTAGGGAGAACTCTACCGGTCAAAATTAGCACATGGGAAATGCATCAAGGGAACATTGACAGAGTAGGTATATTTAGACTAACTCTGAGTCTTATACATTTTCTGGTACACATTAGGAAATCACATTTGTTGAATGAATGAGTAGGGTTTTACTAGACAGAGGTAACAGGAAAGGGACGAGCAAAGTGATGTGAAAACAAGCTCATGGTTAAGTCCGGGAAAGCTAAAAGCTGTAGCATGAAAGGTGGGTAGATGGACTGGGGAAGAAAATGAGGAGGCCAGAAGAGAGACTTGAAGCCCAGTGGGGAAGGGCCCCGTGGCACTCAAGATTCTGTCTGGGAGGTAATGGGAAATATTTACAATGTTCAAGCAGGAATCGGACAGTATCAGAGTTTTGTTTTAGAAAGATAGCCTGAGACACAGTGAAGGGCCCTGTAGGAGCCAGGACAGCAGTTGGCAGGGGAGGGATGGAAGTGAGTAGTAACCAACTAGAGACACAGGTGGGAGGAAGGAGAAGGGGACGATAATGACGAGGATTTTACCTTGAGAGACTATAGGCAGTGCTGGGAAAATAAAAGTCAAAAAACAAGTTTGGTTTCTAGAAATGCGATAGTGAGTCTGGATTTAGACTAGGAGTCTCAGGTGCCTGTGACGTGTCCATCACATTTTATCCCAGGCACTCTGAACATCTTCCACCAAAGATCCACTGCTCAGCATGAAAACGTTTCTAAACCCATTAGGTATAGATATTGCTCAGTTTATTATGGACTACTTGGGTTAAGACCAAAACATCTCTTTCAGAGTTTCCTCTGTATTTTTATCTTTTCTTGCCTTATCGAGTTTTTGCTCAGCAAAGAACACCATAGGACAAACGATATTGATTTGATTATGAAATGACAAAATAGAGGTATTTGAAACCTCAGGCAAGATTTACTTCCCCATAAGACATTTGTTATAATCAAATAGATGCTTTTAGGTATATTCAGATGGAATTAACATAGGCAAATTTCAATAATTACATACTTTGGGTTCATAGTTTAATAGCATCTATATTAGTATCTGGAGAAGGCAATGGCACCCCACTCCAGTACTCTTGCCTGGAAACTCCCATGGACGGAGGAGCCTGGTAGGCTGCAGTCCATGGGGTCGCGAAGAGTCAGACACGACTGAGCGACTTCACTTTCACTTTTCACTTTCATGCATTGGAGAAGGAAATGGCAACCCACTCCAGTGTTCTTGCCTGGAGAATCCCAGGGACGGGGGAGCCTGGTAGGCTGCCGTCTGTGGGGTCATACAGAGTCAGACACGACTGAAGCGACTTAGCTTATATTAGTATCTACATAAGATTTTTCTAGGAAACAAAAGCTAAAGGTTTTCACTTAAACTAGATTAAAAATAGAAATAAAGGAGCAATTTTATAGAAAAGCAGGTGTTCAGTGACCATCATTTACTTTTTCTTTTGGGTTGATGTCGTGTGTTACTTGAATGTTTACAAGGAGGACAGAGTGCTTCAGACTCACACAAACACGTACAGGAAATCCTAAAGCTGGGCCTTACCTTCCCAAGTTGCTGCTCTGTGAGGGAAAACGCGTCCATGAATGCCTGGGCGATCACTGACAGACAGCCATCTATGTGTGGTGTCTTCTTAATGTCAAAGACAAACTGAGGGTTCTTCAGGATGTTTACCCAGAAGCGAAGAGGAAGGCTGTTCCGAGAGAGAGAGATACCTCATTTCAAGTACAGCCTTTCATGTGAGGCAGATGCTGTGTTTATCACAGTTTGTGAATGGGTGTCTTTGTCCTTGCTACTGAAGTATGCAAGTCTGCCTTGCCAAACATACCAAGCAACAGAGGGCAGCATCACTCAGAACAGGAAAGGGTTACACTGTCAGCTCCCTGAAAGGGAGGCCTGGACAAGTCTGAAACTGGCCACTGACAAAACAAGAATTTTCTCCACAAATTTGTCAATTAGATAATGGTTACCAGTGAGAACATCTCATCACACCTCTTCTTACCCCCTCTAAGTCCTCACCCTGGCCTAAGCCACCATCATCTCTCACCAGGATTATCACCCGCCAGCTCCCAACAGGAAATTCTGCCACAAGGGCCAGCAATCCTCTTAACACAGAATCAGGTCCTCATCTCTCCATCCCTCTGCAGAAAGCCCTGCATGGTCTAGGCCTGGCACTCATTTACTGTGCTTCACCTTACTCACCCCAGCTCCACCGGCCTCCTCACTTCTCATCACACACACCAGGCAAGCTTGTGCCTCAGGACTTCGTCCGTCTTCCTGAAACTGTCTTGCCCCAGACAGTCTCAGGGTGTGTGCCTCAAGACCTGACTCAAATATCTCCACCAGGCCTCTGACCACCCTGTCCTGTGAGTCTGTTTTTTACCTCATTCTCTGCATTAATATTGCCTTCTAATATACAATTTACCTATTAAAATACAAGCTCTGTGAGAACATGAATTTCTGTCTCTTACTTTACCTTCAACGCCTAACAGTACCTGATACATAGTTGGTACTCAAATATTTGGATATGATCCTGGGAGTCACTCAGAGTCCTCTGGCCTAGCTAACTACCTCCATCAGAGGGGCTGCTGGGCCTTTCAGCAGCTCTGCTGTCCTGACTAGTGCCCTTGTTCACACGCTACAGTCTTCCCAGTGAGATGGTAGCCTGCAGGGCCCAAGCTTGATGTGGGAGTGGCAGGGCCTAGGAAGCCAAGGCTAGAACAAAGCGGGGAGGGAGCCACAGTAGACAGTTAAGGTAGGCCTGGAGCTTTTAATACTTATTTAAAACGGTCTGGCTATCCTCAATGCTTAGAAAGGCTTGAGCTTGCACTGAGAAGTTCTGTTGCATAATAACTGAGTCTCATTCAGCTCATGCACAAAGTATTTGAATGAGAAGTAATGAGCTATGTTTCTTTAGTGAGGAGAAATTTTAATTTGGATACCTTGCCTTAGCTCGGAGAAGGCAATGACACCCCACTCCAGCGCTCTTGCCTGGAAAATCCCATGGACGGAGGAGCCTGGTAGGCTGCAGTCCATGGGGTCGAGAAGAGTCAGACACGACTGAGTGACTTCACTTTCACTTTTCACTTTCATGCATTGGAGAAGGAAATGGCAACCCACTCCAGTGTTCTTGCCTGGAGAATCCCAGGGACAGAGGAGCCTAGTGGGCTGCTGTCTATGGGGTCGCACAGAGTTGGACACAACTGAAGCGACTTAGCAGCAGTAGCAGCAGCATGGCATTTGACCAAATAAAAACAGAAACTTATACAACAGACAGCTTGAAAATTGTTAAGTGATGAATCCTCTGAGGGACAAATTTAAGACTCTTCTCTAATGGAAAAGTGTATGTTAAAACCACAAAATATTAATTTCTCATCATTTACTGGTCAAGCTAAACTTGTTAAAGATAGTAAAAATAATCAAGTTTGTTTACTTTGCCCTAAAGAATAGGATTCTCAGCACAGGAATTGTTTTTATTTAAAAAAGAGTACCTACCAGTTAAGAAACTGCTTTGACACGATAGCTTGCCAAGCCAAAAAGTTCAAATATAGGGATAATCCTTCTGTAACTATCCATGCCCTTCTTTTAGTTAAGATTCTGTCCCAGATTCTTAAAGTCGGTAATCACCTATTGTTGTTCCCACCTGTTTGTTTTCCAAATATGTACAACGTCAGGATCTGTGATTTTTTTGTTTTCAGCCTGGGCATCCAAAAAGTCAAAAAAGTATTTTATAGCAAACGGGGCTCTGCTGTTGGGTAAACTCCAGATGCTTCTAAAAAGTTTTTCAAGTACAGAGTGAATTGCCACCTGAAAGACAGAACACATCAGACTTGGAAGATTAAAGAGAAAATAGGATAGTGGTTTTTTAAAACATGATGAAAAGTGAAATCCAAGTTCAGAGATAATGATGAACAAAACAGAAAAACAAGCTGAAGAGAAAGTATGTACAGTTGTCAAATGAGGCCAGCACTCAGTGTTTAAGACACAAGTCCTGAAAATCCATGCCCAGTTTTAGAGTGGGTGCATAAGCTTCTTGCTGGTAACATTGTTTAGGCAACAGGGAGGCTGACTTTGAAACTGCTAGCAGTTGAAATGTCAGTTACAGGGCTGTATACATAAACCAAGAAGCCCCGGATGTTTGGCTTTTATTAGTTATGTTCAGCCTGGAAAAACTCAAATGATGTTGCTTGGTTCCCAGAATTTTTCCTGTTGCATGTATTTCCATCATAGGGTTTTATTGTGTACTTTCCAGAGCATCTGACTGTTTTATAAAAAAACAAATAGAGTTCTGTGGGACAGATGAGAAAAGCCAAGAGATTCTGGCTATCCTCTACCCACCAAACAAATCTAGTAGATTTGTTTAAGCTCCAAGCTGACACACTGCTATAATCTGAAGACGCATGCCCAGCGGAAGACTAGGGCCAGGTGTAGATAATAGCACTTATATTGCTAGTCATTTCAGGAAAAAAAGGATCACTACAGACTTCTGTTTAATCCCACTAAAAACTAAATAAAGGAAAATTTGCTCCCAATTTGGTATTCCTATTCCACTGGCTTTTAAAACATCTGACACTTTTATATGTGAACAGAAGTCTTAATTTTAAAATGACCACTCCCTCTTCATTTTATTTGCAATTTAAAGAGGGAGTTTACTTGTTACTATAGATGAGCAATAAAACAAAAAGGAATAATTATGCTGTCAACCTAAAAAATAACAGTGCAGTGGTGGGTAAAGGGCTTGGGAACAACATGAAACCCCTGACTGAAGATGCTATGGTAGAAATTTGTAAAGTGCTTTATCTTTGCAGTTTGTGAGGAAGAAGAAGAAGGGGGTAGGAAGTGTTTACAATTTAAACTTTCATTTTGCTTTGCTAGAAGGCACAAGGGATTTGTAACATTTTCACACTTCAGTGGAAATTAAGTCAAACCATCATACACCCCCAAGGTAGCCGTAAAGCGCTCCCAGAATGGTAAGTGTACCTTGGTCGACAGCAGCTTTGTCAGATACATTTCTTTTACTTTGAACTTGTGCTTCCCTCGATGTCTCTTTCCCTGCACATCTTGGAATGCTTCCGAATCTGGTAAAATCTAAAGAGAAGACAGAGCAGAAGCAGCGTTACCCAAGGAGACGCGCTGCGCTGCAGAAGGCATCCGATTCAGCAGGAGCACAAGCAAGCCTGGACTCACCAAGTGGCAGTGATCTTCTGTGTATTCCACATCTGAACGCCACGGAAAGAGGGAGAGACACAGGGCATTAGAAAAAACAACCACGGGCTAAGTGGCCTTCCCATAAGATGCCCCACTTGTGTTATAAACAGAATAGGTTCCTTGAGCCCTCCCACCGGAGCTTTTCATAGCGACATTCCGCACCCCGCCCCCCGCCTCGCCCCCCTGCGTCTTAAGACCTTAGGAACAGCGTGAAGATAGGATGGGCCAGGGACTGGAGCTGTCCCTGGAAGTGCTGCAGCAGAGGCTGAACCATCACTTGGGGGTGGGGTGGGAGAGGTTCAATTCTCATTCATTGAACAAATAGAGCTGGAGCTCCTACTGTGTGCCAGGGGCTACTAGGCAGACAACAATGAGGAAGACCTAGCTCTCACCTAAAGGAATTCACGTCCTAGCCACTGAGAGACTCCTCCTAATCACACAGTTAGCACAGCCCTAATCAGTGAGGTTCTCTGAGGAGGGATGTTGGAGCTGGACCTAAATGAACGGATAGGGAGCAGGACCAAATGGGGAGGAGGGTGGGTGCAAATGCCCTGAGGTGGAAAGGAAGGTGACCTAGGATCGGAGAGAAGGGCAGCAAGGCGGAGGTCAAGAGTGAGTGATGGAGCAGCACAAAGTGGACAGTCTGAGAAGAAATGTGGCTGAAAAGGAAGTGGCAAATGCAGGGAGAGGAGGAAGCAAGGCAGTTGGGTTTTGTTTTGAAGACGAGAGAGACTAGAACACCTTAAAATGCTGGTGGAAAACTATAGTAGTGGGGATGCGAAGCCCAGGTGGGAAACGGGATGTGGCTGGGAGGAGGGCAGCCCTGGCATGTCTGGGGAGCCAGGAGGAGGGACTGCAGAGGCAGGGAGGGAGGCAGGGTGGGCTGGCGCTGGCTATTGAAGGCATTCTGATCTCTTTTCTCTGTGAGGTACTGAGTGAAGTCATCTGCTGACAGGGAAGCCTGTGGGGATCAGAGGAGAGAACGTGGGATCACGGAGAACAGTCAGCTGTCTGGAGAAGCACAAAGGGGAACAGGGTACGTTGAGGGTCTGGATCCATATGGGAATTTACAGCCACTGAGCTGTGCTGTTGCAGGCCTCTCCCACGGGGTGGCCAGCCTGAGGTTCAGGAAAGGGGAGCAGTTGGGTTCACCAGGGGACTGGCTGGGATGTTCAGAGTGGGTGATGAAAGGACAGAGGGGCAAGGGCTTTGGAGAGTAAGGAGAGACTGGACTGGGAGGAAGCAGAGGCGCTGACCACCTTTAAGGCCCATGAAGTGATCCAAATGCAAGATCTCTAAATAACAAGCTCTCAAAAGACTATAGTCTTTGAAGTCTAAAATACATATTTCCTCCTCTTATTACAGCATAAAGACACCAACCCCCACCCTAGACCAGAAGGACAGCCGCCCACTGCAAGATGGCTTCTCTCAATATAGCTTGACTTGGGAGTAGATGGGGGCTTGGGAGGTGGGGATGTCCTGCAACCTACCAAGGGGTGTCCTCCAACCTTCCCAGTCATCCTATCCATGTTGTTGGGAGCCCTGCATTCCTCGTTTGCACTCCCCAGGTGTTGGATCCTATCAGGCTGCTCCTACCACTGAATCCAGGAATAGGGAAGCCCCACCTCCAGCTGTGCGTGTGTGAACAGGCCCTGTTGGTGAGGCCCAGAACCTTTCTGAGGGCCGAGGAGGACTGACTGACTTGGCCTGGATATAATTTCTCTAGAGAGAAGCCTGGAATAGACCTCAGGATTTTCTCAAGGCACTGTTACAGTGTTTTCCTGCCCCTAGGCTATCAGGGACATAGAAGAGTTTAGAGACTGGCCGATTAACTTTGCCCACAAAGCTCCCTCTGTCCTTGGTCCATCAGTAGGAGCTTTGGACTAAGTGAATTATCTTGTTTGTTCAGAGCTTGCAGGGCTGTGTGCTAATCTGCAGGCTTCCCTCAGTTTGCCAGGAGGATCCCCTCTGTCAGCCCCCATACTGCTGAGGAGTTGGGAAAGAGCTGCAATGGCTAAGATTCTGCCCCATCTTTAGGGGTGGTTAATGGTACCAGCTTCCTCAGTGCCGGGCAGTCACGGCAACCACTGTTCACAGTTTCCTGTCCCCCTTTGCAGAGCGTGCATTCTTAGGACCAGAAACAGATCAAAATGGCTTTCCTCCAATCAGAGAATTACTTAGCAACAACTCAGTCTCATCTTTGTGACAGTACATCTGAGAGGCAAAAAGCAATACTTTATAGACTGAGAACAAAAGGTTAACATTACGTTGGTTACCTGAAGTGAAATTTGCTATCTTCTTAAAGACTTTTATAGTGGATCCATTTGATATCTGAAAGCAAAGATAAAAAATAGATGAGTTTTCAAAATTTAATGTGTTTCTCAACTTCACTCAGGAATTAGATGGCTGGATGGATCTTACATTCTCTCACTTATTCAATTAAATATTTATTTAAGAATTCCTACGTTCTGAGCATTGCAGGCTGGAGCTATAGTGATGAGCAAGACACTGTTTCTGCCCTCAAGGAGCTTGTGGTTTTGTGAAGGAGGCAGGCAAGGGGAGGAGTCAGCTGTTTTGGGGGGCACCCCAGCCTCTTGGGAGTAGGTACTGTTTAGACCACTTTCTTTTTTTGAAGGGCGGGGGGGGAGGGGGGAGGGGGGAGTCCTACCATATAAAGAAATGCTGAAACAAGTTTTCAAAAACTGGCCTGTAAAGCTGGTGGCTAGCCTATGACAGAGCAATGTCACATTTAGGTATACACATGTGCGTATCCTGGAGGTAAGCTTTGTAAGTGCCCCGTACTGGCATTTACAACCCCAATATCCATCAACAGCAGAAGGAATAAAGAGTTTGAGGTATACTCATAAAACAGGTTATGATAAGACAACCACAGTGAGCAAATTACTGCTCCGTGCCACACGGACGAACCTCACAGTGACACTGGCGAACCAAAATCCAGATAAAACGGAATGCACGCCGTGTGGTTCCATTCACATTTAGCTTAAAAAAAAATAGAAAAACAAAAACCCAGTCAAAAACCATGATTTAAATGTTTGGAGAGGAGAAAGTGCTGATTAGGAGAGTCCATAGGGGCCGTCTGTGGTGCCCATAAGGCTCTATTTCTTGATCTGAGTGGGAGCTGTAAGATAGGCTCACTTTGTGATAATCCGTCCAGCAGGACACTTATAACGTATTCTCTTTTTTTGAAGGTCTTTATCTTTTTAAAAGAAGCTTGTAAGAATCGTAAAATTGCATACACTTTTAAATAAAAACTTGAAACATGACTTATAGGAATGTTCTTGTATTAAGTGTACAGCTCAGGAACGTTCACTTCAGTGTATACCTCTGTAGCCACCACCCACATCAACATACAAAATTATATTTCAAGGTTCCAGGAAGTACCCCTGTTATGCTTCTCAATCAATAACCACCCCATCCTCATCCAGGGGTAATCGCTTTTGTGACTTCCATCACCACTGATTAGTTCTATCTGTTCTTGAACTTCACGTACATGGAACCATTCAGCATACACTTGTGTCTAGCTTCTTAGGGTCAATATAAAGTCTATCACGTTTATATTTATCTGCATTGTTGCAGCTACCAGCAGTTTGTCCTTTTAAAAGAATTATTATTCTAGTGAATGAATACACTACAAAAAAATTGCCACACAATAAAAGGGAAGAAGTACTGACACATGCTACAACATGAATGGATCTCAAAAACATGGTTAAGTGAAAGGAGTCAGTCACAAAAGATCACGTATTATACAATCATAGTTTGTCCAGAATAGGCACATTTATACAAACAGAAGGTAGATTATTAGTTGCCTTTGGAGGAATGAAGAGTGACTCTCAATGAGTTCAAGGTTTCTATTTGAAGCAATGGAAATGTTTTAAAATTAGGTTGTGGTGATGACCGCACAACTCCACAGATGTTCCCAAGACCCACTGAGCCACTCTCACCTGGAAAAGGCGACCTTTAAGATATGCAGATTATGTTCCAACACAGCTGTTTTTAAAAACTGTCATGGATTTTAAATGTATGCATTTGACAAATGCTTTCACCATACTGGCGTGATTTCAACCCCAATGTGTAGCCTCTTTTGGAGATAACATCAAGAGTTCTGAGGGATGAGAACCTTTGGGGACCATGGAACCTTTGGTGTAACCCTTCCCCACACTTAACCAGAGGAAGAAGGGCCCATCAGGCCAAGGGGGCCTAGATGCTAAGAGAAAGAGGGCAGGCTTTGCTCGCTGGAGGAGCTGTTGTTCTGAGGTGCTGGTCCACATAAATACTAGACAAAGGGGCCATGGAGAAGCGGAAGGGCGGGGATACACACAGCCTCACCTTTATTCTGGGGCGTGACTGGAGGGTTAACCCTGTTATTTCTGAACACTGTCATCAGCCAGGTGATTTTTCCCTCCACTTGAAAGCTCTAAGGCTTTTCTGAATTCTAATATTAATTTGGACCTGGGCTCCCTCTATTTGGGAAAAAAAGTAAAAACTTAGACTGTTTCTGGCCTGTGGCAAGTTGGTTATCAGAATGTACAAACCGGCTCAGCAAACACCAAAGGATTAAAGCCTAATCTCTTGCAGGTTGTCCCCACAGGGGAAGGAACTCTGGTGAGAGCCAGCCCTGGAGGAGGCCCCTGAGCACAGGGTCCAGCCAGTCACTAAGTCTAGGCCAGAAGCCTCCAACTACTGGTGCTTCTGACATCTTGTGGGGGAAGGGGGCCTGGGCAGGGCTGGTGGGGGCCTTCTGGCCTCTGCAAAGTGTCTCGTGCATGGATTCTAAACTCGTACTGAGCTCCTGGACTCTGCCACTATTACCAAACATCCTCTCCTTTCCCCTTGAGCCATTCATTGTTTTCTGGCTGATTTTTCAATTCTCCTCCATTTTTGATGCAATTAAAGTCAACGCTTTGTGCAGGCACCCCCTTAGCAATACTCAGACACCGAGTTTATGAGAATGTCTGAACATCATTACAAAATCCCTCCCCATGAAGAGCTGGATATGCTCTGCTTCTAAGCCAATAAACACCTTCGTTATAAAAGGAAGCTGGTGATTCACTCTGGGTAATTGTCAAAGAATGAATCCCAAGTGGATCCTGTTGTGTGTTGAGCCAATACTCTGCTACTGTCAGATGCTTTGTTTTGCCAAAAGCGAGCACCCTTACTCTATAATCACAAACACCACGGATGGGCTTTCCGATAAGGAGCACAGCCAAAAGTTCAAATGTCTTTTCGAGAGCTGGCAATGACTTGCTGCTGGCACGGTGCTCAAGCATTAAGACAGCGCAGACGCAGCTTGTACCGGGGAAATTTTACTCTGAAATTATCTCCTGAGAGCAAGTGTAAAAGCATTTTATTAGCAGATGAGTTGTGTATGTGTGTGAGCATGTATGTGTGCGAGGGTATGTCTAACTTTCACAGCTGCTCTAGGGCTGGCACGTTTTTCCCTCCACGTGACACGTTAACACTGTTATAAAGACAGAAAACTAGTTTAGTTACAGATGTTTGTTGGGGCGGGGGGGCGGGGAGTGGTGGTGGTAAAGGGTTCCATTTTCTGTTTTGCAGAAAAGTCAGCTGCTGCCGAGTGAAGGACAGAAATGCCATTTTGAAAAGTGCCACAGAATCCAAGGTGTTAAATATATGATGCTGTTTGTTCCATCTGAGGAGCTCCAAAAGCTTTCCTAAGAGTGGCTCGTTAATCCTCCCATACTCCTGTGAGGCTGGGAGCATCCTGTGGGCCCCTACTTTAGGAATGAAAACCAAATTAAATCAAAGAAAGATTAATGTCACTAGATGGATCTGTGGCAGGAATGTTTCTCCGGCCCAGAGCAGAGTTGGTACACACAGCAATTTCACATTAAATTCCTTCCAATCTCATGGTGCTCCAAGACAAAATGACATCAAAGACCTACCCCTCCAATGAAGGTAGCTGACCCTCACTGGAACGAGGCAAAGATGACCGCAGACTTTTCTACCATTGGAATTAGGAGCTGAGACCATACAGGGAGAGATGGACCCATGTCATCAATTTAAAGTTGCTTCAGGACTTCTCTGGAGGTCCATTGTGACAAATCCACCAGCCAGTGCAGGGGACATGGGTTTGACCCCTGGTCTGGGCAGATCCCACATGCTGGGGGGCAACGAAGCCCAAGTGCCACAAATACTGAGTCCATAAGTAAACTAAATACTAAACCACACAAGCCATAACTACTGAGCCTATGTGGGGCAACTGCTGAAGCCCGTGCAGTAGAGCCTGAGCTCTGCAACAGAAGCCACTGCAGCGAGAAGCCCACGCACCACCACGACGAGCAGTCCTGCTCGCGGCACCTAGAAATGAAGATCCAGCTCAGCCAAAAACACGGAAATAAATAACTAATCTAAGGTACACTGAACTAAAGCTCATCAAATGGGGACTAGTCACTAAATGGGGGCTAGTCCGTCTAGTCAAAGCTATGGTTTTTCAAGTGGTCATGTATGGATGTGAGAGTTGGACCATAAAGAAAGCTGAGCACCGAAGAATTGATGCTTTTGAACTGTGGTGTTGGAGAAGACTCTTGAGAGTCCCTTGGACTGCAAGGAGATCCAACCAGTCCATCCTAAAGGAGATCAGTCCTGGGCGTTCATTGGAAGGACTGATGCTGAAGCTGAAACTCCAATCCTTTGGCTACCTGATTCAAAGAACTGACTCAGGGAAAAGACCCTGACACTGGGAAAGATTGAAGGCAGGAGGAAAAGGGGATGACAGAGGATGAGGTGGTTGGATGGATTTACTGACTCGATGGACATGAGTTTGAGCAAGCTCTGGGAGTTGGTGATGGACAGGGAAGCCTGGTTTGCTGCAGTCCATGGGGTCACAAAGAGTCAGACACGACTGAGCAACTGAACTGGGCTGAGTCACTAAAGAACACCTTTTAAAAAATAAAATGAGGTTGCTTCTGAAATAAACAAAAGCAACACACCCTCAAATTTTAAGTGAAGGTGAGTTTTCTTTGTGGTAACATACTGTCTTAACACCACAAGTTGATGATTATACCATAAAAACAGATTTTCTAGAAATATAAGGTTGAACTTATACTTAACCTGATGAAACTGCCATTTTGTAAATAAAAAATGGTCAGATGTTGGCAATTTCTTTTTTTTTTTTTTTTTTTTTTTTATGTCTTTTTTTTTTTGGCCTCACTGCAAGGTATGTGGGATCTTAGTTCCCCGACCAGGGATCAAACTTGCGTTCCCTACAGTGGAGGCATGATGTCTTAACCACTGGTTGTTGCTGTTCAGTTGCTTAGTTGTGTCTGACTCTGAGACCCCATGGACTGCAGCATGCCAGGCTTCCCTGTCCTTCACTATCTCCTGGAGTTTGCTCAAATTCATGTCTGTTGAGCTGCTGATGCTATCTAACCATCTCATCCTCTGCTGCCCTCTTCTCCTTTTGCCTTAACCACCAGGCCGCCAGGGAAGGCCGAGATGGTGTCAATTTCAAATGGCTGGCCCAAGAGGAAAGCTGGAACTTTAGCCTAAGAATTTTATGGAAAATTATGAGTAGGGTCTGAACCACCATTACATTTTCTCCTTAAGTCTGAAAACACAGTAGTCACTACAAAGCTCCATGTGGAAACCCTTACTGGCATCTCTTATTCCTAAAAAGGTATTTTGTGAAAACAGAATCCTATTCAACTAACGTTGTCCCAGCAACCACTCATCAATACTGCTCTCCCCGCCTTCCCCTCAGCTCTTCTCACTGACACCCAAAGGCTGGAGGCAGACAAAAAAGGAATCTATTTTCTTTCTCAGAGCCCAAGCGATAACCTTGCTCAGTCCTTCAGAAGAGGAGGCTCAGGGCTCAGCAGAGCATCTGGGAGGGGACATTAGAACATTCTCAATAGACACCTCAAATCACCCAAGATGCTCCCGCCGCCCAGGACAGAGCTCTGGAGGGTTCCTGAAACTAGTGACAATGAACAACACAGCTCCAGCTTCTTTCTGGTGTGCTTGGAATCAGCCCTGGGCCAGACCCAAAGCCGCTTTGAGGACGGCTGGGACCCCGAGCTAGTCCTCGAGGAGGGAGCCTGGGCTCCACCAGTGAGCATGCGATGAGGAACCTAAGCTCCCCAGGCTTTTGTTGCGCTGGAGTTGTCAGCCCTTGGATACCTGAAAGAGGCTTCCCTCTGATGAAGGTAAACTTCTGTCACCTTCAAGGAGTATTGGCCTTAAAGGATGTCAAAGAAGGATCAGACGTAAGGAAGCATTCTGATAAACTCACAGACGTGAGATTCAGCGTAAGATCTGAAGAGAAGTCGCCCTTTTGAATTTGACATCAGAGAAGATGACTACCAGAATTTCTCCTAAGCTCTCTAGCCAGGCTGCTTCAGAGGCTAGGAGCGTGGGCTGCAAGCCTGGCTCTGAGCAAGGTGACCCCTCTGGCACTGAGCAGAGGCACAGCCTCTGTGCAATCCCTTTTTCATCTGCTTCCAGCCTTGGGGCATCAGTGAGGAGAGCTATGGGAGTGTGGCCAAGTTCCTTAGCCTCCCTGGGCCTCAGGATGAGAATAACGGCAGTGTCTACCTCACACGAAGCAGTCCCTGTTCATGAAAGCTCCTAGGACAGTGCCCAGCACACTAAAAGCTCTCCGTTTTTCTGGTACATAAGAATCTAAAGTCATCCGTGCTGTAAGGGACCCTTAGAGACAGTCCAAAGAAGCAGTCCACAGCCTGCGTCACAGATGACGCACCTGACCGGAAAGACCACTGACCTTGGGGACGTTCCTCTGAACTTTAAATGTCATGTGAGTGACAACTCTGGTGTTAGCAGTGACCACTTGAGCACCGGCACGCTCCCGTTAGGAGGAACGTTCTTCAGCAACACGTTGCTTAAACATCTCTTCTGCCCTCAAAACCTCACAGCTCAGAACGAGAGGTGTGATCTGTAGAGCACACTTCCTGCTGGACACAACACCTGTCCTGCGAACTTGACGCCGCCCAACGGCTGGATGTGGGTGCGGTGAGGTCACACGGCAGGGGCGGGGCAGCTGCACAAGCCTGGACCAGGAGAGGCCGTCCTGCCACAGTTGCAGGGGACCAGCCGCCCACACCCTCTAGAGACTCACACAGACAAACGCGCTGGCTCCAGAGCACAGCACAGCCCCCTTCGTAGTAAACACACACAGTGGGCAACAGTGAAGGAGGCATTCAGGAGGGTTTAATTACAGGCGAGAAGATGCCTCTGGCTTCATGGGTTTGTAAAGGCGTCACTCTGCCCCTTGTCTGCACAGGGCCGAATGAGACTGGAGCAGAAATTCCTCCTCTTTCTGATAGAGAACGAGGGTAATAAAAGCACCTTCGTCACAGGCTGTGTGAGCATCAATCATGTCTATGCCCTCCAGCAGTGCTGGGCACCGGCTGCCACTGTCGTGGGTGGCTGCCACAGTTGTGCGAAGCAACTGTGCCGACCCCAGGGTGGGCCAGGATGCCATCCTGCTGGTGATAGGGCAGTGCTGGTAATTTGGGGCTCCGGAGGCTGCATCGGCCCCATGAGATGCTATGTTCTCGCTGCCCCTTCATGTCCCTTCGAGAAACTGGTTCTTCAAGTACACGGACAGTAAATCATTCGGAGGAGACCAGCTACACTCTATTCGCCCTGAGGACAGAACAAGGCAAGAGAAGAAACGGGCTCACACTCCAGCAGCAGGGACTTTGTTTAGATAGGAGGAGGAACTGGCCTTCGCTAAAGATTAACTTGAAAACCTCACTAATTTGGGGTAATTGGAGGGAGGTGAGTCTGAATCACTTAAGACTCCAAGTGAGATCCTATTTTTAAATGAAATATAGTTTTTCGCTTTCAAGCACTTACAGAGACTCAAATGAGAGCGCTTTAGTAAATGAATAAGAGTGATAATTAGCGCCCTGTCTCTTTGGAGGGAAATGTAAGTGTTCTAGGAGAAAATTTTTCTTTAATGAAAGGGCAAAAGGAAGCTTCAGCTCAGCCCTGTCAAATGATTCCAAATTTTGACTGTGCTGTAAAGCAGGTGTAGAGTTAGGAGGCTGGATGTATGATAGTGTCTGAAAGCCAGGGCATGTGCGATGGTCCAGGTACAGAGGGCGCGGGGCTGTTGACCTCCCCAGTTTCCTTCAAGCTCTCTGCGTTTATTTGCCTTACGGCTTAGCTCTTTAAACACAAGGAGAATCCTTTAAGCCCTTGTGTCCTATCTTGTCATTTATTACCACCATGTGGCAACGCCAGGGTACGAGGCCAATAAATCATTGGGACGGGAAGTGACTACAGGCCAGATTAATTTCATTATCATCCTTAAGCAGATCGGTGTCTAGCACGGCCGGTGTCTGCAGTGAAGACTGATGTCCCCTCTCTCCTGACAGTCCTCCCCTTGCCTTGCAGACAGCGGTCGTGGATCTCCCCTCTCCCTGCTGGAGTGTCTTGTCCTGCATTTCCCTATTAATGCCAGTGAGTGGCCACACCCTCTTCCTTTGGGGCCCACTCCATGCCACACGGTGGCCAGGGGACGCCGAGAAGCCTGACCAGGGTGGGCCAGCCCTCCCTCCACAGCTGAGCAAGGCCAGCATGTGGGTCAAGACACCAAAGGAGGGCATTTGTGGCTGAGTTTCTGCCAAACTCGCCCAGACAAGCCCACCACCCAGAAACAGGAGGAGGAGACAGTGGCTGGGTGCGGCTCTCAAACGCAGTTTGAAGGCGGAGTAAGCCTGATTCTAATTTTCCCAGCCCTTAGATTTCCTCTGGAGTAGCGCTTCTCCAAATGTGGCCCACCGACAGGAATAGGTACTTTCAGAAAGTTTCTTGAGCTTTTTAGAGTTTTTAAAAACTCAAAAGGCGCTGCAGCTTTTGGCAAGATGATACCAAGGTTGGAAAGTCCAAGATGCAGAAGGGCGAGGACAGGGACAGACTGTTAACCTGGCACATTCTCTGCGGGGCACCCTCCAGCAAAGGCTGCAGGGGCAACACCGACCCAGGGATTACCCAGAGCAACAATTTCTCACCCGGTCCTGAGACCCACTCAGCCAAAGAGCCCAAGGCTCTGGGGGTCCTCTGCTCCCGGTGGTTGTCCAGGAAACCCTGGCAAGGACTGGTCTCAGATTCTGTCTGGTTGAGGGGAGTGCCCATCCCAAAGGCCTTCTTGGTGCAGACACGTCTCCATGGGATTTCAGCCCTGAAAGATGGGGCACTACTCTCCAAGGGCCTGGGAAGCTGCTCCTCTGCTTCTCCAGCTCCGCAAAGGCATCTGTGCATCTACCCAGCCATCCCCATGGCTTCCTGACCCCTCCCCTCCCCCAAATATCTCTCCCACCCACACAGCTCACGGTATGCACCTTCAGCCCATCTCAGAATACAGCTGCTCAGCCAATCTCTGAATTCATCTACTTGCCTCATTTTCTAGAGCCACAGTGTCATTCCTGGTCAACATCATTCCTTACCTGAAATCCTTTGAAGAGCCTCCTTGTTTCCCTGTTGGCACCTCCTATATCCATGCTCCACACACAGCCACAGTCATTTTCTGAGACACAAATTTCTCCTGCTTAAGATCCTCCAATGGTGTCCCACTGTGCTGGGCATAACAGCCAGACTCTGGACGAAGCCTCGGGGCCTGCATGGTCTGCGCTTCCCCGCTCCCCTCCGTCCCACTTCTCCGGCTTTCTACTGTGAGAAGCCATCCTGTACTGGTCAAGCCATGGGCCCTAGAGCCCAGCGATTTGGGTCCCAACTTCTCTCTGCCACTGACTAGCTACCGACTAGCTCACACTTCCCTGAGCCTCAGTGTACTCATCTATAAAGTGGGCTAATAATAGTCCCTACCTCATAGGACTGCTATAGATAGAATTTGCAGAAATAAAGGGAAAGGCTGAGACCAGCAACTGGCACAGGAAAGGAGTTCCATACACATTGGCTGTTACTGGCTCTCACTGCCACCTGTGCCCCTCTCCAGTTCTAGCTAATCTAAAAGTCTTTCTGCAGAAGAGCAAGCATGCACCCCTTCCCTGTTGGGAATGTTGGCCTGGGTAAAGTTCTCACTCTTCAGGTCTCAGATGAGTCACTGCTTCCTCCAGGAAGCGTTCCTGGATGCTCTGAGTCATAGCACTATTAAACTGCAAGATGTTGCCTCACGACTTGGCTTCTCTTTCCTTTCCATCCCCACCCTGGTCCCAGGGCTGTAGGCTCTCTGAGGTCAGGGACCTAGTCTTTGTTCCACTCGCATGCCTTCCCAGCTCTTAGCACAGAGTGGATATTCAACAAAGATTCGGGTAATTTACTGAATGACTCCCAGGATCCCGTGGTGTTCAGGAACCTCCCCTGCCTCCCCTCTTTGGTTCTGAGCATGCTTCTCTGGCACTCAGCTCTCTGCTGGGTCACATGTTCCCGTCACCCACCTCAACACTCACCCAGTAAGTGGGTCAGAGGCCACAGAGGTATCACTGAATATTCAAACAGGAAATGTAAAACTTCTTCAGAAACAAAGGACCCTACACAGAGGTCACCAGGCCAGTAATGAACAGCGGTGCATCTTAGAACTCCTATAGCTTTGTTCAGAGTCAAGCTCGACAATGCCTTTTCCACTGAACAGGCCGGAGGATCTGGTAAAGGTGAAGTTTCTAACCTAAACCACAGGATAGAGAGTGACTGGACCCATGAAAATCATAGCTCTGCGAAAGGAGATCCCAAACCACGAGCAAGTAAGGAAAACTCCTGCCCCTGAAACAAGCAATCTTCAAATGATTCCAGAAAACTGGTGGGAATCTTGTAATTTTCAAAGAATTTGCATGGTCCTGGACAGGATCTAGTCCAGTTTGGGCTGGGGATGCCTTTGTTCTTACCTCGTAGTGGCCAATGGTATTGAGCTTGGTGATTCCGTCTTCAAGAATCACAGAGGAGCTGTCAATATCCAGAAGTTCTTTGTGTCGTGTGCCCACTTGAAGCTCTGGAAAAAAATTTTTTTAAAAGAGCATTTTGTTTTCTTTTAAAATGACGCTGAGAAATGTAGCATACTACCGTGTCACTTTTGCAATTATTACTTATAGGAGACACAGGTTTGATCCCTGTCTGCTGTAAGTAAGACAGGGTTTGGGAAGATCCCCTGGAGAAGGAAATGGCAACCCACTCCAATATTATTGCCTGAAGAATCCCATGGACAGAGGAGCCTGGCAGGCTACAGTCCATGAGATGGCAAAGAATCAGACACGACTTAGCGGCTAAACAATAAAGCTAAAATAAAGTGGTTTTGCAGGTTTGGAGATGTTATCAGCCAGGCCAGTAGCCTGCGTTCTCTTCTGTTTTACTTTTATGTTTAGGGCTCTGATATGTAAGATTACTTTTTCCTGAAGCTTTTAGTCTGAGGCTAAGCCTGGAAATAAAGCCAAAGGAAGACAAAATAATGCATCCTCAGAGATTTAACTCTTCAGAAAATTCCAAAAGCAAATCTGCATGCCTACCACCTGTGTGTTCACAAGCAGGTGCTCTGGGAACAATCTGTCCGTCCCCGTGTGGGGTGCGCTGGTCGGCTGGCACCCCGGCATCAGGGCTTCAGCTTCTTTAAGAGGTCACCAACTTGTGCCCGAGGGTTAGAGTGTGGCCCGTGGATGTGGTTTTTTCTTGTTTTGTGAACCTGCACCATGCTTTATTATATTCTAATGTCAATTCAGAACCAACATTTAAAGATTGGAAGATTGCACATAAAAATTAGGACTTGTAATTTCTCTTTTGAATAAAACTGGATCATCTGGTAACACTGATCACACTGCCCCCCTACCTGGTTGGTGGCTTTCACCAATTAAGTTGGGTCCCACCAGTTCCCATTATCCCAGGTAGGCCGACACCCCTTACTTATGATGCCTCCTGCCCCTCTGGACATCTGCCTGTGTGAGTCTCTGCTCTGAGAGGTCTCCACACAGCTGCTTCTGGTATCGGATTTTAATACAATTTATGGCAGGTACCTAAGGCTATGCCTTAGTTTTCTGAGGCTAGCCTAGGAGCTAGTTTGGAAAATGATGAGACACGAAGAAGCCATTTGCCATCAGACTATAACGGGAAGCTCCTACGGGGCTTGTCCTGCTCCCTGTCCCACGCCCCACATCAGAGGCCAGGAACACCTGATGGGCAGAAACCCTAAATGGTGTGAGGATGGTCCTATGGACCTGACAGCGCCAGGACTGAGACCACTGGGCCATTTCCCCATGGGCCTTGGCTCCAAGGGCCTTTGTAGTCAGAGTGACACTCGAAGACGCAGGCGCAGGTCCAGGAAGCTGATGGTCCTGGGTTATGTCATGGTTGCCTGATTGGAGCTGCCCATTGACCCCGCCTCCAACCAAATGAGCTCACATGGTCTTGAAGGGCCCCCAGTCCAGCCAACAGAAGGAAGCAGAGACAGGAGGACGAGAGTGCTTTAGTGGCCTCGCTTCCCTTGAAGCCAGGCCTTGGAACTGCTATACATTTGCGTGGCTTCACTCATGGGGCCAGACCCCGCCCCCAGGTTTCTCTCAATGGCCCTTTCACAGGGGGTCTGCCTTGGAGGGCCAGGAGGGATGAATTTAATTGCCTGCTTAGTCGAGGCTACACCTGCACATGCAGGAGAGATGAACCTTGTTACGCTGCCTGTCACCGCTGCGATTTGGCTCTTTTTTCCCTATCCCATTATCTGCTGTAAAATCCCACGACAGTCTCCTGGGAGGGCTGCGTGGAGCTCAACTTTAAAATGTTGATGAACATTTGAGTGAAGTGGAGCCCTGTTAGCTCGCTCACGCATATGCTCGCCTTTGCAGTATACCAATAGAGCCCGAAAATGAATTCAGAGCAGATGCTGCTTCGTGGTGGGGGAGGACGGAGACTATACTTAATGCAGGATGCGATTAGCAGAGAGGAAGATGACCTTTCTAGCCTGCTGGGGTTCACACCCCAAGTCTGAGCCACCCACTAATGACACACTCGGTATCACAACAAACAAATCAAATGCCAACGTGAAACCCAACACATACAGAAGGCCTGAGGTTGACACCTTTTGTACTTCTTGATGCAAGGTGAATTCACTGGGTCTCAGGCAGGGTTAGCAATCTCATGAATCTGATTTACAAACATAATATATATATATATATTTTTTTTTAAAAAAGAACAGCTTCTTTGAAGGATCCTGGTTTTGTAGGATGATACTTGTGAGAGAACAATGCAATCTCCAGGTCCCTAGACATGCCCTCTGGGAACATTCCAGGCTAGTAAGCTTCAGCAAACACAGCCACAGCTACATGCTGGGGGCCCGGTGGGAGGGAGGGTAGGTGGGAGGGATGCTCATCAGGGAATTGGGACAAAATAGTATTGCCTTACCAAGTCCTATTTCATTCAGCTGAAGTCCATAAGGAGAGCCATTTTTGCTTAGGAATGCTTGGAAAATCTTTTCTTTGGCTTGACCTATGGTATCGCAATCAAGAACATTGACTGATATGTTCCGACAGACATCTGCACTCTCATTTTCTGGGATTTTTTCAAAGGTGACAGTTAATGCCTGCAAGAATACAAACAGGTTTCCAAGTCTATTAGATAATTGCAATCTGAAAGGCATTCATAAAAGACACAAACCTTGGCAAGTCCTACTAATACTTCTGATAGCACATTAGCAAATACCGTATCACGTTATACCCACTTTAATCTTTTTTCCATAATCCATTCTTTTCAGGGATAATGGAAAGGAAAACATAAAGTTAAAACTCTCATTATAGAGCAAGCATTGAATAAATATATTTGAGGGTAAAATATACACACACACCCCCCTAAATATTCTAAAAATGGTGATTTCATCTTCAAAAAAGAAAAAGGAATATTGGAAAACTTTCACAGTAGATGAGGGTAGACTGGGGACTATCTTTTTTATTAAAAGGACCACAGATCTTAGAAGCAAAGTTCCAGGTGACAGGAAAGGTTATGAGGTCTTCGTATTGATCACGCCAGAGGTCACTTTTTAATGCGCAGCAGTGATTATGGTTATGTTCCTCTCCCCCTCCACTTTCAACCAGCTTCAGCCAGGCAGTTTCCTGAGCTCTCATTAAAACACCGAGATCCCCACTCTGTGCTATTATTCCTGCATTAATTACTTTACAGTTCAGCTCCATTACTTATGGTTTTTGTCAGTTAACATTCTCCCCGTGCAGTAAAACCTCAGAATCAGCCTAATGGGAGAAGTAGGGCCTTGGTGAATGTGTGAAAACTCAGAACTAGGGAGTATTTCAAAAGGAACGTAAACGCAATTTCAAGTTTACTTTGCCTAAGAATAAACTGATCTAAAACAACAAAGTTACATACTCGGGATTCTCAGTGGAGCTGATTCAGGAAAGTGCTGAGTGTTTTGTAATCAGCACAACATACAGTTCAGATTCTAAGGCACCCTGGTAATCGTGGAGCCAGACGACCTGGGTGTGGTGGCCAATGTGCGGTTACTTCGAGTTTTGAGCCTGGATACAGTGAGGGCATGTAAAATGATTAGCTGCTGGAAATGTTTACAAAATGAAAGCACAATTAATGTGGCAAATGGGGAGCCTTAGGGTTAATTCAACTTTAAAATGGGTGTAAGAATAGTGAAGTGAAGTGAAAGTCTTTGTGACCCCATGGACTATAGTCCACCAGGCTCCTCTGTCCATGGAATTCTCCAGGCAAGAATACCGGGGTGGGTTTCCATTCCCTTGTCCAGGGGATCTTCCCAACCCAGGGATTGAACTGGAGTCTCCTGTATTGTAGGTGGATTCTTTACCATCTGAGCTACCAGGGAAGAACACTATATAAGCACAGCACTCGCCCCCTAGCGTTGTTATCGAGATTAAATAAAGTAACTCAGGACGTCCCTGGTGGTTCATTGGCTAAAACTCCACACTCCCAATGCAGGAGGCCAGGGTTCAATCCCTGGTCAGGGAACTAGACCCCACATGTCTCAACTAACACCCAGTGTCGCCAAATACATATTTTTTAAAAAAAGATAATACGAGTCAAATGCTTGGCATTAGCTGGGCTGCTGGGAAAGGCTCAATGATGATGATAATCGTAAAAGTAACAGGCAGATTATTATTTCATGTAAGTCATCACTATGATTATTGTTAGTATCAGTATGCCTTCACGTGGAAACAGAGACAGCCGGCCTTGAGCAGCTGGGACCCTGACTCCACCGTCAGGGTCTCTACCAGAGTCAAGAGCAAGCCGCCTGGAAGGAGAACGGGGCAGAACACCCGCTGGGGGTCAGACTCCTGGTTCAAGCCCAGTTCACCTCTAACTAGCTGGGTAACCTCTCTGGATCTCAGATTTCTCACCTGTGAAGTGGGAACAACAACAATAACTGCCTCCCAGGGCTCCCAAGATGAACTGAATTAATCACATCACACTTAGAATGGTGTCTGACGCGGGAGGTAGGACTTAAAGACCCCGGATGAAGGGGGGCTGGGGGACTTCCAAAGCTCCGGTGGGGGTGGGGGGGTTGCTCAGAGGCACGTTTGCTGCCTGTACATCCTCCCCCTACAATCCTACTCACAGTTGTCCAAGAGTAAATCTTGGTCAGGTCCTCACCGAGAGACTGAAACTCTTGAATACACGCTGGCTGGAGTCTGAGGTGAGGCGGTGGTCTCGGTCTGGCCTGTGAGAGCTTCCCTTTCCTGAAACAGAGAGTGGCCCCCTTGACCGTTCTCAGGGCGTATTCCTGTTCTGGGTCAGCTGCTCACCAAGCAGGGATGCAAGACCCTGACCCCCGACCCGCTGGGCGGGTGAGAAGCAGCGGAAAGGGCGAGAAGGAAGCCCAGAGTCCTTTTCTCACCTCCCTTTTTAGTGACACTTTCTGGGCTTCCCTGGTGGCTCAGATGGTGAAGAAAATGCCTGCAGTGCAGGAGAGCCAGGTTCAATCACTGGGTTGGGAAGATCCCCTGGACAAGGGAATGGCAACCCACCTCAGTATTCTTGCCTGGAGAATCCCATGGACAGAGGAGCCTGGTGGGTTACAGTCCATGGGGTCACAAAGAGTCGGACACAACTGAGTGACTAACACTTTCACACTGGCCCCCTGCCAAACGCACTTCCAACACCTGGTTCTTCTAATCTTCCCAGTATCCTGGGGCAGAAGGGTGCTGTATTATCATTATTATTATCCCCACTTTCTGAGTGAGCAAACAGAGGCCTCGACCTCTAGGGAGACGATGAGTCTGAGGTGGCACCTCGAACCCCTCAGTTTCAGTCCCTTGCACCCAGGGACCCTTCCTCCTCCTCCTCCCCATCCCACTTACAGCCCAGGAGCCCTCTGAACCACCAGGAATCTGTCTTAAGACGGGCCACGACCAAAGACCTAAGCTGCATTTTCCGCACACACAGCGTTCCTGGAGGGGCTGGAGGGGCAGACGGCAGCCTTGCCCTGTAGGGTTGGTCGGAGTGGCCTTGCCCACGTCTCCCTGTGTTTCTCCAGCTGGTCTCCTCCCCAGGAGCAGCAGTGGTTGTGAAACCCATGTCATGGAGCTTCCAAAGGTAAAGACGAATGAAAAGCCCATTTTAATCAGAGCTCCAGCGATCCCAGCTTGTTTACCAGTTTCGTAAGTATTTGTGAAATAACATCCTGTGACTACCTAAAGGGCACTATTGTCTTCAACAAAAACACCTCTTTATAGACAATAAACATTCTTTTTAAAAACATAACCAAAAGGGGAAAAAAAAAACCCTTAACTGGATGTAAAATCATGTAAATCCACCACTGCTTCCACAGTCAGATGGGTGGAAAAAGGTAAAATGGCATTTTATAGAGTCCATGGGGAATTCAGAGAGTAAATTTAGAGACAAATTGATTTGTGTTCATTTTTTATGCTGCTAACGCTTAGTGCTCCAACAGCAGTTTCTGAATGTGCAAGTGTAGCCGGGGGACCTCAGAGCAGGCCCTTCCTCATAATCCGATCCCCAGGCTTGGAAAGCTCATGCTGGGCCTCTGCTTCTCCTCACAAAAGGCTCCCCATGGAATCTCCCCTTCAAAACCCACTTCACCAGAGTCCTTCGTAGAGGCACAGTATTAGGGACCAGGGCTAGGAGAGATCTTAGGACAGGGTTCCCAACCCCAGGGTCACGGACCAGTACAGGTTGTGGCCTGTTAGGAACCGGGCCGAACGGCAGGAGGTGAGCCGAGGGCGAGCTAGTGAAGCTTCATCTGCAGTTACAGCCACTCTCCGCCGCTCACATTACTGCCTGAGCTCCCCCTCTTGTCAGATCAGTGGCGGCATTAGATTCTAGCAATAAAGTGCACAATATATGTGATGTGCCTGAACCATCCCCAAATCACCCTCTGCCCCACCCTGCTCCTGGTCAGTGGAAAAACAGCCTTCCATGAAACAGGTCCGGGCTGCCAAAAAGGATGGAACAGCCGCCTGAAGACACAGTCCTCATTCTCAGATGAGCCACAATATACTTGAGAACCAAAGCATCACTTTTGAAACAATATTCAGCCACCAGATATGACTCTTCCACTCTCAGTACGCGTTCAGAGAACCCAAGCAGAGAGGACAGGAGGGCTGAGAGCCCATGGCAGTGGCGCCGGGCCACCTGGATCATCCCCTTCTCCTGCTCCCTAGCTGTGGGAGCATGGGCAAGTCCTCCAGCTTTCCTGAGTCTCAAAATTCTCATTGCCCCTATCTCCAAGAAGTGACAGGATCACTAAATCAAGACATGTAATAATAGAAAATTAAGCAGTACTTCCTGTGTGCCAAGCACCACGGTAAATGATGTGTATTAGTATATATAAACTCATCTCAGAAACAACCCTATGACATAGATTCTATTATTATCCCATTTTACAGATAAGAAACTGAGGTACAGAAAGGTTAAGTACGTTGTAAAAGATCCCCTGGCGAGGAAAAGGCAGAAGCAGGCACTCGAGCTCCGTGTTCTTAAACATTTGCTGAGCCTGCCTTTCAAAATATGAAAATGTTTTGAAAAACAAGTACAGTTCAAATCTATGGGGTGGCAATTAATTTTTCAAGATGTACAAAAGGCTAAAGTGCTCTAAAATGCACCTGGTCTCTTCTCCAGAAATCTGTCCCTCTGTTGAGAGGAATTACTCTAGCTATGAAAGTGTCAACAAAGCTGGGGCGATAGATACGGTTGGCTATTCAGTCCGCAGCTGTTTTCTTCCTTCTTTGCCAGACAAAAGCCAGGTATCAACAGCAGTGGGTCCAGTCTAGGCTAAGAAACACGATTGATGGTGACTTTTCTCCTCATTCACCAGCGACTGGTCATGTAACCCAGCTGTGGCCAATGAGACATTAAGGGAAAAGGTTTCTGCAAAAGGGAAAAGCAGTGCTTAGAGCTGTGGCAGCTATTTAGTGACAAAGAGGAAGGGCCAAGAGAGCATGGAGATAGTGACCCAGAGCCCTGACACTGCTGAGTACATGGACCTGCCTTGTGGCTGCTTACCTCCAGATTTCCAGCTCTCAGACGCAACTCCATGCTTTTAGGATTTCACACACTATTAGTCATATTTTCTCTTACATAAATCTGTCTGCACCCAACCTGACAGAGCTTACTTTGTTGATGCTGAGATTATAAAGTCATTCATTGACACCCATCTACTTGACACATACTGTGTGCAGGGCATTGCAAATGATCACAAATGGAAGCTAGCACTGATCCTGCCTGGGAAGTATTTGGAGACTGATACAGCTGTGGGATATACACACGAATTCTAATGCCAATAGAAAACAGTAGTCATCAGTGGGGTGCTTTAGAGGTTCAGAGAGATATTGGCTCTACCTTGGAGGAGGGTTTTCAAAGGGGGAGAAATCAAGGAAGGCTGCATGGAGGAAGGGGCATTTGAATTCGGTCTGGAAAGGCATTACATGTGCAATGGTAGAGAAGGAGGCCTCTAGACTATGGAGACTCTTGGCTTCAACTCTAATCAGACTGATGTTGCAGCAAGCTTCAATCTTTTGCTCACGCTAGTAGGTCAAGAAGTCTAGGTAAAGAATCTCACTTCCTCTGGGGGAAGAATGGCAGGTAGAGGCTTGAAGAACCATGCTTGCCTTTCCAAAACCACCATCTGCTGCGTGAGGGAGAAGCCCTGTACTATTTATAGAAACAAAGTCTGAAGACGAGAATGCTGGTTTAGGTTTCTAATAATAATAGCCAGCACAGACCGAACACTCACCATGTGTCAGGTATGCTTTGCTAACTCATTTAATCCTTACAACTGCTGTCTGTTGTGGGCACTATTATTAGCATTGTTTAATGGATGAAGAAACTGAGACAGAGAGGGTCAGAAACGTGTCCAAGATCGCAGAGCTGTTGAGGGTCATAACTAGGCCATATTCACACTCTTAACTGCAGAGCCAAACGGCCAGCAAGGTGATAAACCTCTGAAGGGAAGGCCCCACCTGCCTGGGGTTCTTAGTAAACGCTGTCTGAGCAAACAGGTTGGACACAGAAAAGGAGACTCGATCTCCTGGCATGGGACCCCGTGGAACCCACTCAATCTGGAGCAGCCTGTGTCTCGGGCCCCGCTGGCAAGCACTTTTAGGAGCCCTGTGTTCACCCAGAATAAAAATGACCTTTCCCAGCCCCTGTTGCAGCTGGGTATGGCCATGTGATTCAGTTCAGGTCAGTGAGATTCAGCAGATGTGTTATGTGGCAGCCCCTGGGAAACTTCCTCAAAAGACAGCTGGTGACCATTTGTCAACTTTTCTGTGGCTCAGCACATGTCCTGCTGGTTGGACTGTGGAAGGAGGCTGGCGGGGAGCTAACACCTTAGGTCCTGAGGTGACCTCAGGATAACAAGAGAGGAGATAGGGTCTGCAAGGACATCCCAGCAGAGGCACCCACCAAAGCTGGCCTGAACACCCTAGAACTTCACATGGGTGAGAGAGAAATTCCCCTGTGGCTTAAACCACAGGTATCTTGGGTCTCAAGGAACCATGGATTCAGGAACAATGCCTTAGCTATCATCAAGAAGGGGTCTTAGAAGAGCAAGGGGATTTGGAAGGCACAGGTACCAAACTCAGAGAAAGGACCAGACTGGAAAGATCCTGTCCTTCACTGCAGGTCACAGTCCAGCCCCTTGGGGTGTGCAGGACTGCACCCCCAGTTAGCTATGCAGGAGTGTCACTGTGGTCTCCTGTTCACATCTTTCCAGTGAGATATTGCATGCTACAGGTTGTACAAGTCCACGTATAGGGTTATGGGTAGCATTTTCAATAGTAACATAAACGTTTAATGACAATGGATGCAGCTAATCAACTTCCCTGTATCACCCATCATCAATAAATGACCGACCAGAAAGAACAGCGAGGGGGCAGTTTGTGTTTCAACACATAATGAGGACTTCCCTGATGGTCCAGTGGTTAAGCATCTGCCTGCCAATGCATGGGACACAGGTTCGATCCCTGGTCTAAGAAGATCCCACATGCCGTAGATCAACTAAGCCCACGCGCTACAGATACTGAGCCCACACTCTAGAGCCCGTGCTCCGCAACAAGAGAAGCCACCGCAACAAGAAGCTGGCACACCACCTAGAGAGTAGCCCCCACTTGCTGAGCTAGAGAAAGGCTGTGTGCAGCAACAAAGACCCAGCACAGCCATAAATACATAAAAATAAATAAACAACAAGCACATGCTCTGTGGCATGATGGCTAGACATCTTACAGATATTATTTCCTGACCTCGTTAACAAATGTACAAGGCTAGGGTTTATAATCTACCTGTTTAAAGATGAGGAAACAGGTTTAGAGAGGTTGGGTGACTTGCTCAAGGTCACACAGCTAGTTTGTAAAGTGGCTGAGCTCAGAGTCACACCCAAGACTGTCAGACTCCAAACCCCACCTCTTCTGAGCTGAGCATCATGGCACCTAGACACATAATACTGCTGCTTCGCTAGCAGCTTTACCCATCAGCCCTTAACCAACTTGGCGGTTTCAGGTATTTGGGAGGTAGAAAAAATAAGGCTGCAGAGGGCTGAGCGGATTCAAGCAGGGGGAGAGGCATTGTCTCCCGCTTTCCCCACAGTTTGGTGGGAAAAGAATGATCCATCTACCTCTTGACCTCACCAGCCACATTCTTGGCTAATGATGGCAGGGGCGTTGCTGCATCCTTTCTGGAATACCTTCTTATACCTAGAAACCAATTTCAAAAGAATTTACTACAAACCAGCAACTTTACTGTAAAAGGTCTTAGGCCAATAATTGCTTTCATTAAATAAAACCTATAAGATACATTTCTAATTTCACTGCAGAACCAAATGAAGGTCAAGAGAAAATCTGGTTTTTATACTAAACTGGAATTAGAAGAAAACCACTTCCAGAAGTTCAGCAGGAGCAGTGAGAGCGCAGAATTAGACGTGCAAGTCTCAGAAAAGTTTTTGATCTGAGGTTTATCTCTAACTGGCGTTGGCCCGGGGACATCCTACCAGCCTCCCCCTCTAAAGATGCTCTTGCTTGCCTCGCAGACCCCTCCCCAGCCTCCTTTTCCTTTCCCCACCAAAGACTGAGAGCCCAATGCTTCCTGTGTCAAGGTATTTGATCCCCTGACAGAATAATGAGGAGGAAAGGTCTTTTCCATTTTGAAGAAAAAAAACCAAATTAATGGAGAGAATTTCCTCAAATTTAAGTTTCTCTCACAAGTTTTTCTACACTTGTTAGCATTTACTAACACTTGTTCATGCAAATATCAAGTGAGAATCTGTCTGATTTAGCCCAGAATGATTGATTCCAATATTTTAGGTTTAATGTGTTTCACAGGTTTTTGGTCTTTCTGGCAAAACGCCCATAAATTACAGCTTTGTGGATAGTGATGAAACATTTCCACTGCTGTGTCCCTCTAAGGAGAGGAAACAGGCCAAGGTTTTTGGGAGAAGGATGGATTTTAGTTCTTTTCCTCTATTATGTCAAGCTCTAGATTAAAGGCTGGCAACATTTCTGTAAAAAGCCAGACAGTAAACATTTAAGACTTTGAGGTCTGTATCCTCTCAACTGTAACTACTCAACTCTGCCATTGCAGCAGAAAAAAACAACCACAGACAAAGTGACTGAACGGGCATGGCTGTGTGCCAATAAAACTTTATTTGTAACAATCAGCAGAAGGGCCACATTTGGCTCACAGGCTCTTGTTTGCTGATTGCTGCTCTAGATAACAATAACATCACACAGAATGTTGACTTTAACAATACAAAAGAAGACTAATCTAAAAAATGTCTTTATCTCCACTATGATTTCCTATAAAAGTCACCATCCTCTGAGGAGTACAAATATAAATAAGAATCTTTAATGATGAAGTAATAGAGTCACATTTGAGCCATAAAGAAGAAAATTAAGTACTTTTGTATTTAGGTAACTAAATTATTTTCTAATCCCATGACTATGGATGTAAGAACAAAGAGTATGAAGAGGAAAGTCATTTAAAGCACTCATTTAAGGTTAATTTTTTATTTTCCACTGCCTGCCATCAAATAGGATGACTTAACCTCATATGATTATAAAAAATGGTTTTGCTTCTGTGATCAGAAAGCTCAGAACAGCAACTATGGAGTTAGTAATGGTTTCAGTATTATTGCAAGTCATAATGGAAATGATTTGCACGATGTGAGAGAGAAAAGGGGGAAAAAAGCTTAAGAACTGTTAATTAACTTTACTGTTTGGCCACAAATGCTAGGAGTATTAAAAAACAAGATTGCTGAAGAGCAAACATCAGGATTTAATGAACAATGGGATGTAATTGAAGTAACAGAGAATGACTTAATCGGGACAGTGGGTTGTTTAATTATGGGGATAATGGATCTTCTGAAAGGACAAACTAAAGGGAAGAGAAGGAGCTGGGGCATGGGGGGCAAAGCCACTGTGTTGAAGGAAGCTTGTCGATGAGCAACTCTTGCTAGAGATAGTTAGAGCTGTATCAGAGATGAAATAGTTTATGAAACATGACTGTCCCCAACATGGTGACTATTGTGGAGAAAGGGCTGGTGTGGGCTGGCAGAAACCTACAATAAATCATAGCAGCAGCATTAAGATTTCTGAAGGTAAGTATCTGTGCTTTTTCAAGATTTTCTAATAATCTTAAAGACTTTCTCATAGATATGAGAATGAGAGCAATAATATGTTTGTCGGAACAGTGTTTCCCAGGGCGCCAAGATGCTATCTCTCAGACACAGCCGACTGGCAGGCTCATTTCCTGGGTTTAAGAGTTCAAAAAACCATTTCTCGCTGAACTTTGATTGTAAATCAAGCTCCTCTTGCTAATTCAGCATGCTTGCTACGAGTTATTGGGTTTTCTCATCTCCTCCTGAAAGTGAAGCAAATGTCCTTTCTCCCATGTGGTCCACTTTCCCGGAACTGAAATCCCCAACCTTCACTCACTCCTCAGAAGTTTCAGGCGATCTGCTCCAAAATCACTCTCTAGACACAGACTGCCTTGAGGGAGGGCCCGAGAGGCTCCAGCCGCAACCTCAAACGTGCCTAAAGGAGGTAAAACCACAGAGCAGCAGGCTTTATTCCTTGTCTAGCTGTCTTGGAATGCCTGGATGTTAGAGTCATATGTGTGTGTGGTGGTGAGGTGGGGGGTACGTGTGCTCCCCTGATTCTTCCATCCGGGAGCTTGAGAATGTTATGGTGGTCTGCCTCATTGAACACCAGTCTGAGGTCTCCTGGTAGAAGAGAGTGGGTTTCTTCTGGTCCTAGAGGAAGTGACTTTATGGGCCTTTGCTTACATCTAAGAAAGTCAGAGGAGTTTTCCTCCCAGGGCATGGCAAACAAAGAATTACTTCTTGGAGCCCATGTGTTACTATAATGATTTCACGTATAAGCAATTGGTAGGATGTCTTTAATGTTCTAGAAAACACTCCACACATCAGGAAGAACACATTCTAATCTTTAGAGGTGTCAAACCTAACTTCTGGGCTGTTGGACGAGGAGCCGTGTTTTTGAACATTTAGCCAAACAGGAGCTTGGGGGCCTCTTTTTAAATGTGCCCCTGACATGGCACCAACCTCTGTCATTTCAAACCATTCTGGTGGCTGCTCTTCATTTTTTTCCTCTGACTTTTCTTTGAAAAAATGTACACCACACAGACACACACACAATCGGGTTTGTTCACCACACCTTGGTTTTCAATTACATAAACCACCTCGGGCAAATTTAGAAAATCAAGACTTCAAACCGCTGGGTGTATGTTCAGGCCTGGGGAAGTGGGGGTAAAGCGAGAAAGAGGGGGCGGGAGGAGAGAGGAAGGAAGAAAATTTAAAAGATGATGGTTAAGGCTGAGGGGACTCGCCTGAAAGGAAATGAAAACCCTTAAATTTTTTATATTGACCTTCTGCTAACATTTTGTCATACAAGCACAGACCGGATCAAGCCTCCCTGGAGCTCCTAGTATAACCATTCACCCTGAAAAAGGTTTGGGGCAGGTCCAATAAAAGGTATTAAAAATCACGTTTAAAGTCAAGGGCCCTAGAAACAAGAGGCACACCCCTTCCTCAGTCTCAATGCTATCTACAGGCAAATCCGTATTCAAAAAGAAAGATTTATGTGGATTTCTGAAAGCATAATTTTCCATCAACCTTTTCCCCAGGGGCTACAGAGGAAAAAAGAATCCAAGAGTCGACACAAATTTCAACATCAAGAAGCATTTTGATGATGAGTTGAGTGTTAACAAATCAGAAACACATGGTCTTAATTGACTGTGAAATAAATAACGTTTCAAAATGAAAGGGGAAAAAGTGTTCAGATGTAAAGCATCAGAAAGGACTCGGGCCTTGAAAGTTGCTCCAGGCATTGAATCCTCCCCAGTCCCAGTTCCATCTTCTCCTCTCCTCTCTTTCCTGCCAGGGGGTTCGTGTTTTCATGAAAGTGAGACCTTGCTGGCTTCCCCTGACCTAGATTCACTTGTAAATATTTCTCTTTGGGAACCTGTGGAGCTCCTAAAATGTTTCAAAATAAAAGCATGAACATCTTCAGGGTTAGGACCCAGGCCCTGGGCCTGAAGACGAAACCCTGAATCAGCGAAAGGAGAGTCAACGGGCCCTGATGCAAGTTCATCCTTCATTCTCCCGACATACCAGTGGGGTTCTTCCTGCAGGATGCACGTCAGGATTACCTGGAGCATTTAAGACATCTATCTGTGCCCTGAGCTCCATCCCCAGAGAGTCCAATGTAGTTAGTCCCGAGGGAAGGCCCAGGTAAGGGTGTGTCTGGATCAGCATTTCTAACATGTGCCTGAGGAGATTTGAATTAAACTTAATAACTCTTTACAGGGCACTCATGTGTCCAGCAATGGTCTAAGTGCTTTGTTCATGTGGACGGTGTGTGTGTTAGTTGCTCAGTCTTGTCCAACTCTTTGAGACCCCATGGACTGTAGCCCTCCAGGCTCCTCTGTCCGTGGAATTCTCCAGGCAAGATACTGGAGAGGGTAGCCATTCCCTTCTCCAGGGGATCTCTCCCACCCAGGGATCGAACCCAGGTCTCCTGTATTGCAGGCAGATTCTTTACCATCTGAGCCACCAGAGAAGCCCAGAATATCAACCCTTAATCCTTGTGACACCCACGAGATAGGCAAGCACCATGATCACCACCCTCATTTTACATGTGAAGAGGTGGAGGTACAGAGAGGTTTCCAAATTTGCCAAAAGCCACACAGCTATCCAGAGGCAGAATTCAAATCAGCTGGCTCTCGAGTCTACACTTAGTAACCACTCTATCAGTAACTGCAGTAGCTACAGAAAGCTCTTGAGAAATGTCAAGTTCTCTGGTCACACCCCCAGACCTACTGAATTAGAAACTCTGGGGTTTAATCAGCTCTCTAGGGGCCTCTGATGCATGCCAACATTGGAGAACCACTGCACCCTTCGGGTATAGATGGGAGTAGAGACAGAAGTCAGAACTGGTGACTGCCCAGCCTCCCACCTTGTGGATGGCATTGAGCATGTGTCTTCAGTGGAGGGTGAGCTCCATCTGGCAATGACCAAGAACTCTAAAAAGCTTACCGAGGGACTATTATCCCACCAGAGGACACAACCAGAACATAGTCTACCATGGTGCAGCACCGTGGTGCCTGCTCCAATTAAGGATAGATTCTTCCAGGATGACGCTGTAGTGCTCGCCATCCACAGCGAAGCCACAGGAGGCTCAGCCCTTTTACTGAGAAATACCAAAACCCCACTGTAATTTTTTCCCTCCTTCCCCACTCATGAGATTGTGAGCAGCTCAGAATCTCCATAAAGCCAAAGATCAAAGCCAAAACACAGCCATCTCTTTTCCAAGCCTCTATTAACAGAAAAGCACAGAAAAATCCGAAGTGATTTTGGAGATACTTGCCATGCTTGACTCTCTAAAATTCCTGACTGTGCAAAAAAAAAAAAAAAAAATCAGTCTCTTTTCCTTTAAGGAAGGGAAGAGGGTGGGTGGGTGGAGTGGGGATGGGAGAAAAGGAAGTTCTTAAATGGGTGAAACCCTCCAGCAGCCAGGCAATCATCTTACTGTCATGATTTACAGCATTCCTCTAAAAATATCTATGAGATCACAGAACATTAAGTGCATGACACCAAACATTTGTAACTAATCCATGAAAATAAAGTAAGGGCATCAGGTTGCAGGGGGAACACAGTGGAATTTGTCTTGCGTTATCATTCTAAAATAAGACGGCCTCAATTTGGTTGAAATACATCTTCACACATTGTCTTCCAGGGCAGAGTCGTTTGAGAAATTCTGATTGCAATTCTAAATGCTGAATAGGGAGTACTTTGCATTTCCTTTGATGATGCTGAAGGCTATAAGCAATCCTGATATTAAAATCTTTGGAAATTGATGAGTACCTCAGGCATCATCATAATACTTTTCTCCCCAATCAGAGTAATTAAAATCTATTATGTGAACACGTGTTAATATTTTATCAACTACTGTTTTTAATTAACTAAAAGTCTGAGGCCTCTCACAGTAGTAATGATATCATTTCAAGTGACACTCTCCCCCCACCCCCCACATACACTGTCTGCCCCACCAGCTTCATCGCAAACTTACCACAGTACTGAATTCTGGAACCTGCCACAGCAGCCAGTCCTCATTAAGGGTGTACAGCGCTTTGCAAGTGATCACGTCGACGGGGCCCTTGTTTATTTTCTGGTTCAGAGTGGTCACCAGCAAATAGAATGGCTCCCCAACAGTCTCCTTGGAAAAAGATGCAAAAGTAACAGGTTTTGCCAGAATCCACTGTACTTTCCAAAGAATTAAAGTTTCAGTTTATGGCACCCCGACAAGAGACAGGAGGCAGTGTTTTCTAACAATCAACATGAAACTCTCAAGAAAATACATACTGCTCTACTTAGGACTGGGAGCAAAACTCAGGAAGCTGCCTCCTCTCCCTAGCAAACATGTGTTCACACACACACACACACACACACACACTTTCCCTCACTGCATTGACAGTTGATAACAGCATGAAGTACACAGACCGATCACTCTTTTATGCCTAAGCTTCTCTACTTCAGCCTCACTCTCATCAGTTGGCCTAAGAACAGTTCGTAGAGGTTTCACCTTTGTTTACATTCCTATTTAACTGCCCTGGTTGTTTTTTTCTTTTTTTTTAAGCACACTGAAAATAAATGGCAGGATGATTAGCCTTGGTAACTAGAATAAACATAAGAACATTTTATAAATTTATCTAGGAGGAAATTTTGGTGTTAACAGCTTCTCATAAAGGAAGTGGCCTTTAGTTACACAATCTGCAGCCTCTTCTCCTGCCCAAGAGGAAGCCAGCCCCCAGTGGTTCCTGGACCCAGTCTTCACGGTCCCACCTGGGCACCTTTGCTAGAACAGGCCACAGAGGTACCCCACCTCCTTCCCCGGGCCAGATCTGATTCCATTACTCTAAGGATCTTCCTAAGCATTCTGATAACTTCCTCCTGCACTTTTTTTTTTTTTTTCTAGATCAAAGGTGTCCACCCTTGCTGTTATAGAAATGCTTCAAATCTGCAGCCAGTTTGTGCTTGAATGGACTCAGAGCAGCCCCAAAGCAGGAGGCTTGTGTGCTGTGCTCTCATGCAGCCTCCCAAGGCATGTAGCCCTGGGTTGACTATCGTGTAGAAAATAAACGAAGTAAAGAAGCCATCCGTGATCAAAAGGATATCATTAAACTGAATTTGAGGGGGAGGAAAGAATCAGGGCCACAACCAGGAAGTCAGACTGCCTGGGTGATGATGAGCAGCCAACCATGTGACTAGGGCTTGAAGCCCCAGTTTACAAAGTCAAGCTTCACAGCCAATGCATCTGGCCTGGAAAGGAAGATTTCACCGAATCTCTCACCTGCTTTCCCTTGAACAGGTAAACCAAGACATCTTTGAGGTCTCTTGGGATCCCACTCCACCGGCCCCCATACCATCCTCTACACTGACGGTAGGGGCACATCCCTCCTCCGTCCCTGGCTTCCTGTCTCTCCTGTGCCGCCCCACCCGCCCCTGGGCCCCGGCACCACTTCCCTCTCCCCTGCTGACATAGCCTCTAGTCGCTTCCTTACTGTAGGACAGGGCTGGAATGTTCAAAAATTTCCCAGGTGGGGAGAACACTGGGACTAGAACACGACATTTCAATTCTCATGAGAAACTTCCTTTATTTAGAGGTTCACAACCACATGGCTCTCTTCTCTCTCCCTCCACCCCCTTAGGTAATGTCCTGACCGCAAACCTAGAACCTCACTTCTCTTTGCTCCTAGCCCACATCAGAGATGAGGATAAGCGCCCTTGGGAGGGGGCTGGAGGCTTCTGTAGAGGTTGGCGTTCGGGGGCCAGTGGGCTCCTCTGGGCTGTGCAGAGCGACAGCTCCAGACTCAGTGGCCCTGTAGTCAGAATTCTCCGGAAGACTGCAGCTAGACTCAGATAAGTAACATCTCATCTGGCACTGTTACCCACACCTGTGGTTCGAAACCTGGAGAATCATCACCAGAATCCCTTGGGGCGGTTATAAAAATAACTCATATGTCTGGATTCTACTTTAGATGTGGGATCTCTGGAGAAGAGGTCTGAACGTTGGTAGTTTTAACACCTTCCCAGCAGATTCTGATGCATGGCCAGCGTAGGAAAACACAAGGCCATGAGGTTTCTTTGTCACCACTGAACACAAGTTCTAAGTTGTGTTAGAACCTACTCAGACCAGGATGCACACAGCTCCTGGGGAGCCGGCCTTCAGAGCTCCCTTTATGGAACTGACAGGGAATTAAGGTTGGCCCTTTCACCGTCCTTTCCTTCCTGAGACCAGACTCTCTGACCATAGCTGAGCTTGAGGCTTTTGCACCTGTGGTCTCATTCACCATCCCACCCCTACGCCACCCCACCCCACCCTGAATCCTTTCCTAAGCCTGGAAGAAGGTAGCCTCCCCCTTGCAGAAGCAGTAAGCAGGGGGGCTAAGAGCTCTCTGGTGCTATCATAGCGTTGTGGGATCTGTGCACGGAAAAGTCTCGTCTTTTCTGTGCACCCCACCTCTCCGGAATGCAAAATGGTCATAAAGGTCCTCACCTCATGGGATTCAATGAGAAAAAGGAAGCAAAGCTCTTAGCATAGTGGCCGGCACGTTCAATAAATGGCAGTTATTATTATTACTTGACCCACACGGCCTTAGAGGCACAGAGGAGGAAGTTACCCGGAGGTCACAGAATTCATGGCACCCAAGCAAATGTTTGGGGCGGGATAGGGAGGTAGGGGGGGCAGGAGGACTAGGCCATCAGAGCCCTATGCCCCTTGGGCATGTGGAGGGGGAAATCAGGCCCTTCACACCAGAGGGAATTGTTGCCCTGAAAATGAAAGTATCACCCAACTGGCTGAATGCCACTTCCTCCCCAGGGAGCACGCTGCCCCCTCCCTATCCCAAGTGCTCAAGACACCCGTGAATCAGCAGCAAAATCCTGATGCAGAATCCTCTGCTCAGAGGGGCCATTTGGGCTCACAGCCCAGACTCTGGGGAGTCCTGACCTTTTTAATACCCAAGAGCAGTAAGGACGAGGCTCTGACTAGGCCTCCAGGGCTCAGAATAACAATCGCGAGGTCCCAGAAAAAAGAACTGGAAAGGAGTTCAAAACAAATGGCCAGGCCCCTCCTTCAGTGGGAAGATGCCCAGATGGAAAGGGCCATGCCCAGAGCCACAAGCGAGCTGGGGCTGAGATGAACGTCTAGCCAAGACTCCCAGGCCAGTGCTCCTTCTGCTTCCCTCTCCCACATTCTCCAAGGCAGGACGATGGGATCACCTGCAGGTGCCTGGAAACCGGGCCAGCCAGACCTCGCCTTGAGTTTCTGAGTCAGTGGCACTAGCGAGTGGTGGGGCAGGGGCTGCCTTTTGAGACCAAGACCCAGGAACTAGGTGAGGCCCCTGCTACCTCTTTCGAAGCAGCTGTGGCTGAAGCTAGGGAGCCAAAAATATTCACCCCAGAAATAACCACTCCACATCTCCCCAAAGCATATGATGATTTATACCAAGTAAACAGAAAAGAAGGCAGATTTCATTAATCTTAATAAATGGGTATTGCCTTGGGAGAGAAAAGGGTTGGTAAAGAAAAAAAAATGTTGTGCCTCTACTTGTAAGATTGCATTAAACTCTAAGCATAGTCTATTTAAGGCACTGCTTTTTGGATCTAAACTTAAGTAGCACTGTTAAAACCTGTGGCATAGCAGTGTATCTTATTCAAACTTTAATTAGATTTCGGAACCAGCTACAAATACACAATTATGCAGTTTTGCTGGAATCTGGATGGCTGGTAAAATTACAGAAGGATAAGAACCTTCTGCACCAGGGACCTCAGAAGGTTGAATGGAGACTGGGTTCAACAGAACACACTTCTTTTCTTATTAATATTTCATAATAATAATGGGCACAATTTATGGAGTGCTTACTCAGTGCCAAGCAAATGCATACATTTTTTCATTTGTGCTTCAGAACAGCCCTAAAACATTCTTCCATTCTACAGGTTATAAACCCAAGGCTCAGGCTGGTCAAAAAACCTGCTTGGGGCCTGTAGTAAGTGGTAGAGTCTAGATTCAGACTAGGCAGCAGGCTCCAGAGCACTCCCTCTTACCCATGGCATCTGTGAAAAGCTCGCATAAGAAAAGATTTCAAGATTCGAATAGATTATAACCATATTCACATAGTAACTCTCACAAAGTGAACTCAAGGGGCGGGGAGCTCTTTGGAGACTCGCTTTCACATGAGATGACCACTTGGGATTGAATGTCATTAGCTCACAGCAAGTGTGGTGGTAGGTAAACAGCAATTTCCCAGATGCTTCAGAGGCTCTGAAGAGAGTGTGTTTTCATCAGTATTTGAAATATGGGGATTTCCCTGGCAGTCCAGTAGTTAAGACTGTATTTCCAGCACGGGGGGCATAGGTTCGATCCCTGATTGGGGAATTAAGATCCCATATGCCACACAGCACAGGCATAAGAAAAAAAAAAAGAAAGGAACGTTCTCTCCACTCAGGTTCAGTTCAGTTCAGTCACTCAGTCGTGTCCGACTCTTTGCAACCCCATGGACTGCAGCACGCCAGGCCTCCCTGTCCATCACCAGCTCCCAGAGTTCACTCAAACTCACGTCCATCGAGTCAGTGATGCCATCCAGCCATCTCATCCAGCATGTGTTAATTAGCCATGTGAAGATGGATGCAAAAGCCAATAGGTATAAAGTCTCAGTTACGTAAGGTAAGTTCTAGAAATCCATTGTACCACATTGTGCCGATAGATAACACTTTTGAACACTTAAAAATCTGTGAGAAGGGTAAGTCTCACATTGATTGTATTTCTTAGTACAATTTTTAAGAAGAGAGAAGTCTTACCTGAGGAAATTCTAAATGAATTACACTTGCACAGGTCAGTCAGAGCAAAAGCAAATTTTCTCTTTCCCTTCATGTGCCCCTGATAAGGACCAAGACTAAAAGAAGTTAAATACTGACACCATGGAGTACGCAGGACTTATCCTGGCAAAGACGTTAGCATCTGCTGCAAATAACTGCTTACCGTCTTCTGACACTGCCGAGGGATGCGACACTTACCCGCAGGAAACCAGAAAGGCAGACGGACATCCAGTTTGTGAGGAGTTTCTCTACCACGGACTCTGTGCGTCTCAGCATGAGTTTAGGCTGCATGTTACTGCACTGCTCCATCAAGTCCCTGGTCAGCACCTCCAGGATGCTGGTTAGGTAGACCAGCTTGGTTTGCAGGGCAATGGTTAAGAAGGAAGCGAACAGACACCTGCGTAAAAACAGAGCCTTGGTTACAAAGCCAAGACATGGAAGTGTCCATCAACAGATGAATGGATACAGAAGATGTGGTGCCTATATACAATGGAATAATATTCAGCCATGAAAAGAAGAAAATCCTGCCATTTGCAATAACATGGATGGATCTCGAGGGTGCCACGTGAAATGAAATACAGAAAGAAAAATACTGTATGAGTTCACTTAAATATGGCATATGAAAAAAAAAGACTCAAACTCAGAAAGAGAGATAAGATTGTGGTGATCATGATGTATACCTAAAACCTCTACAGAGCTGTATGTCAATTATATCTCAAGAAAAAAAAAAAGAAGATACACAGATGATGGAAAAAAAGCACATTAAAAAAAAACCAGAAAAAACCAGAGCCTTGGTTAATTAGGGTTAACCATCATCTGTGGCTTGGTTGGTGTTGATAGCCGTCTCCAAGGAAACATGAGGGGCCCTGCAATGGGGTGTTAACGGGATGCTTCCCTGTGGGTGCTTTTTTTAAACATCTAGGTTTCAACTACCTTAGCCTTCAATCCATAAAAACCACATATCAATGTTAACTTCAGGTCATTTTATATGTTTTCAGCTCTAAAACTTCAAACTAGAGCGGTAACAAGAAGTGAATGTCTTCCCTGAATTTTCAGAGTGTTTTAAAAATAGAAAACAGCACTTCTGCTTTTGTGACTCAGGATTCATGTTTCTTTCTTGGTGTTGGGGTTTTTTAGGGTGCTTTTTTTTGGGGGGGGGTCACATGTGTGTGTTTCTTCAAAATAGAACTTGTGTTAGGGCATTGTGATCTGAAATGGACACACTAAGACTGCATGGCCACCCAAACAGCCAACCTTTGGAGAGATGCGGGTTCTCAGACACCAAGTCGAGGCTGTAGTTTGGAAAGAAAATAAGAGGCGCAGGTTATATTCTCTCTACTTAATCACTTTCAAAATATAAACAAATTGACGGATACCTGTCCTTCACTGAAAAGTTCTTCTGCTTTTCAAGAGTGTGGATAACAGTAACAAGGAAACTTTTATTACAAATTAGGGCATCCAAAGCTGTGAGACTTTCATTCTTGTCGCTGGCATCTCTGTTCTGAAAAAATATATAATATAATATAAATAAATAAACTAAAAGTTAGAAAGTGGATCCACAATGGGGTTTCAAGACAATGAATTATTTAATATCAAATTTGTGATCCCAAATGCCCACAATAACAATTCTAAATAATAATGGAGATGATGATGATGTGATGACAACATCATGAAAGGCAGTCATGGGCTAAAAATGAAAACTTATAGACTTACATGCATATCTTCAGTGAAGATGTGGGTGAAGCCACCTGACTGAGAGGAAGGAGACACTTTTATTATTCATAACATCCAAAAGAAATGAAGAGTGTTTTTTTTGTTATAATACCTGAGTTCGTTTTAATCAAGTAGAGACACTATTTGCTAATCTGAAGAGCCCCTGGGCTTATGCTCACTGCATATTCTCTACATAATAAATAATTATTCAGCTCTCAAGAAACACCAGTGACTTCTGAAGGCCTCCAAGAATAATTATCTTTGCATCAGTCCCATTTTTTGACAGATGAAGGCATTTAAAAGAATTGATTCCAAAGTTAAAGAAGTGGTGGTGAAAAGATTATGCAAATGTACAGACCACTCCTCAAGCAATTTACCTTCTAAGGATAAATACTGAGTTGTATTGGTCAGTTTATGCAAGTCTTCGCTTAGAAGTATTTACTGTCTCAATACACAATGTTATTCAAGACCGAATGGAGAGGGGTGGCTAAAAGCTAGAATCTGGAGTCAAACGACTTGGGTTCCAGTTCTGGTTTTATCACCTGCTGGTCACATGACTTTGGTCAAGTCATTTAACTTGTTTGAACCTGACTTTCCTCATCTGCAAAATGGAAACAATTATGACTCCCACCTCATGGGTTAGGTGTGAAAATAAAATAAACGAGTGCACAGTAAGGTTTTCACATCAGCTATCATTATTGGTTTTTTTTTTTTAATCACTAATAGCAAACTAAACCACAATGCCATTGCCCTGCTGGTTTCTAAAAATATCTTCAAGTCTTATGCTCTGTAGCCCCTGAATATAAACTTTGAAATTTGAGTTTCCACTAATGTATCATAAATCATATTGGAATTAAATGATTAAAATTTAAAAAGCATGATGTGTAACACTGAGTCAATGGGATGAAAATATAAACTTTCTGTTATTTTTAAATGTTTTGGTAATCATTGAAACCATAAGTTATATTAAAGTGAATTTCTTCTGTAGAGAATTTTTGCCTTATATTTTCAAATTTGTTAGCCCAAGCAGAAGATCTCAGACTATTTTGGCTATACTCTCCACTAGTAATAAGCAGAAAAATCAGACCCCAGGTTTGCGTTTTCTAGTTCCTAATATTTTTCTGCTGAACCAACCTTATGTCAATAGGCAATTTAAACAGATTAATTCTTGACCTCAAATAGGGAAATACTGCTCTGGCTCCCTGGGTTCAAAGGCTCCTTCCTCCTTTCATTCAAATTCCTCTCCTCCAAGTGGTTAGATGCTCTGCTTACCCTTATGTCTTCTATTTTCAGCAAAACAAAGTTGCCGATAAAATTTAAAGCCAGGCTTTTACATCCAAAAAAACCGAACTAGCAGGGCAAAAAACTACGAGTTGGTAATGCCTTGGTCTCTGAGAAGGTACGATTTCCTCCGGGTTTTGCCTGTTGTTATTGAGTAGGTATTCATCGCTCAAGTTCTCTCCCCACTTCCCAGCTTCCAGGCCTAGAGGATGTAGTCCAGATTTATCAGTGAAGGGGGCCTATTCATCACCGGGACTTCTAAGTCTAGAAAGCATTTCAACTGGTGTTGTCATTGAATACCTTCCCCTGTTCTCACATCTTTTCTTAATTATTATCAATTTAATTTTAACTCAGGTCTTCACAACGGGGTTCTAACAAATGTATGCTTGCTTTTCCTGTGTCTTCCCAGGTTGAGATGCTACACAACCCTGAGTTAGATCATTTTGCCTTCTTGCAAATGTCTCTCTTTTAAGATAATACAGCATTGTGTCTGGGATTTTTTTTTTTTAAAACACTCACAACAGTGTTCTTTTACATTCCTCAACTCAATCTTGCTCTTCATTACCGAATTTAGAAGACAGGAAAACTTTTTTTTTTGCAGGCCACAGATCACTCTCTCCAGCACTTAAGGGCAATCATGAACTATAAAAGCCCACACAATACTCCTGTAGATGGTAGAAATCTCTTATTTTACTGCTATTAAATTCTTAATGGGGATCTCAGATAGCTGGGAAATAGGACTCATGGTGCAACCTTTGCTGAGGCCAGGCACAGTCATCCTGACTCAGGGAATTCAACTCCCCTCCCCAGGCGGTGTTCTGCCGTGGAAATGGAGGAGTGCCAAATGGTAAGTCTTGGTGCCTGATATTCTTGGAGGATAACTTAAAAAAAAAAATATACAAGTGCAAAAAGTTAAGGTCTTATTTCTAGCCTCCTTGATTTACTACACTAAGGCTTGGACCAAAAAAAAAAAAAAAAAAAAAAAAAAAAAAAAAATATATATATATATATATATATATATATAGTAGGTGTTTTATAGAGGTACCCCAACCTCCAGACACAGCATCACATATCATAGTGTCTGCTTCTAGAATGATAGAGAAACTGAAAATTGCTTACTGCCTATGTCTGGGTTTCTGAACTCTAGGCTTCTGGCCAAATGAAGCTGAGAGTTGCTGGTAAAATAATACAGGCCCAATCTCTCTTTTGGCCTGGAGAGATTTCTGGCTTTGCTTAGGAATCTAGATTTAAATCTGATAATTGGTGTTGATGTGTTCCAGAGGCTGAGCCTCAGTGTGGTCACCTGTTCTGGACGAGCAAAGGGCAATATGGAAGAACTGGGGTATCAGGATGTGCAGGCGATGGTAGGGGGATGAGCATACGTGGCCAAAGACTTAGGAGGGTGAATGAGGAAGGCTATGCGAGTGGGTGAGAAGATGGAGGTGTGAGAACGTGAGGCTGAAAACCCAAAGGCTTAAGTAGACTACTCCTCGGAGTCCTAGAACAAATCAATTAATCATCTCATGCAGCTATTTCTGCTAAATGAGGGCGACACCGACGGATCAGCTGGAGAATCACTGCTGAAGAGAACCGTAAACCTCTACACCGCTAAAAACGGCTGCTATTAACTCAAATCCTACGCATGTCTAGGTTCCTCCCTCTCGGCCAATAGCACTTCCCACCTCCAATTGCGAAGTAATGGTGAATAATTTAGTGGCTGCAATGGAAGTCATGCAGATAAACACAACAAATTGGCCAGCCCACAATTTATTGATTTTTAAACAAACTAGCTCACTTCCCAAGCTACAAATTCAGTTCTAAACTGGTAGTAAAATAAAGCAAAAATCATCACTCTGAACTCGTGTCCCTCCTAGGTTTTTGTTACTGGACAAAGAGTAATTGCCAGTGACCCATCACTGTTTTCTACCCTCATCAATCCAATTAATAGTTCTCCTCCTCCCCGCTCTGCTCAGATTTAAGCCATTATTCTGCACCAAGCACATTATCTGCAGCTGCCTTGGAAGCAAACACCAGTTTTTTTGACAACAGCAACAAGCACCTTCATTATTATTCAAGTCTCAACCTTAGGAAGATGATCAATGCTCTTTTACCTCGGGGAAGAAAGTTCTCAGAGCAAAATGTTTGTAGTCAAGGAAGGGAACAGTTCCAAAACTATCAACCACATCCAATTTATCCATCTGCAGCTCAGCAAAGCCTGCAAAACAGAATCCCAAGAGCAATATTTTAACTCAACCAACAACGGATAAGATCTTCTGCTGTTTTGTCTAACACAGAGTATGACCTTGCTTTTCATTAAAGAAGAAACAATAGATAATTACTTGGTTGGCTGCGAAGAAACTGAAATAAAATACAAAGCCAGGCCTAGACCCTGCTGTTCAGTTGTCTTCGATCATACAAATGGTTCTCATTAACGTGGCTGGTTCCATTTAAGGGTAAAAAAAAAAAAGACAATAAAAAAGGCTTGTTTTTCTACAAATACAACTTTGGAGCCTACCATCACGTATCTCTTTCCGGAGCTCGCTCTCGAGGAGCTCCAATTGTTGGCTCTGTTTGCGGCTCAGCTCCTTCGATTTGTGCCTGGTCACCCCCACGGCCACTGCAGAGATAGAGATCCAGCAAGAGATTGACGGGTTAAAACACAGAAAGGGAAAAACAGAACCAACTTTTACAGTTCTTGTAACAGAGGGAAAGCAAGAAAGACTAGCATGGAAGAGGCAGAATCTCTCAGAAGAAAAATTCACAGTGAGGGGTCACACTAGAGAGGAAGATGCTCACATGTAACAGAAAAATTAAAAAAAAAAAAAAATTACTCATCTTCAAAGTAAAAACTAAATCAAATAACCTTCGCTTGTAACCAAAGATTCCAGCTGGCTGAAAAGTAATGAAACAAGCCAAGTCTCCCTACAGCCACAGGCCACTTATATTGTTCTGTTCTGTTTTAATGTTTCTAAACATCCCGGGAGAAATAAAGTTGAACCTTAAATGCAGAAAAAACCCCACAGATCCACAGTGAGCTGCGTGAGCCAAACTTGCATAGATCAAATGTAGCGACAGGAAAAGTGGTCCACAGAGAAGCCCCCTATCTGGATATTGCTCCTTTCTCCACTTCATTCTGCTTCTAACCTACGCTGTAGAGGCAGCACACTGAACAAGTTCGGCACTGGTTTGTGTCCCCGCTCTGCTGTTAATTAGCTGTGTGACCCCAGGTAAGTTCCTTAGCATCTCTGTGCCTGGCTGCCCCATGTTAAAGTGCCTGCCTCCTTATGATATTGACAGGCTTCCAATAAGTAACTCACAGGAAGCATTTGGAGCTTCTTTTTAAAAAATAACAACTGTCCTGACTATTGTCAACTGTCCTGATTATTCTAGAAATTTTTTCTTCCCTTAATAGAAATTTCATGATAAAAGGATCGTGTTACCAGTAGATGTGAATGGTGCCGGAGGAAATAAAATTCAATACAGTAAGCCACCTGCATGCCATCATGTTCCATTCCGATAGTGGGTTTGTAAGTGCATGTTGTTCGTAAGTCCAACGAAGTTAGCCTAGGTACCCAACTAACACAGTACTGTACTGTAACAGGTTTATAATACTTTCAACAAAAATAACATGTACATAAAAAACCAAAATTAAAAAAAAAACACATTTTCAGCAGTACAGTACAACAACCGTTATTCAGGGGCTGACATGCCATATTCACATCTTTGAAAGTTCACAACTTGAAGGTTAGTATGTAGGGACTTACTATACAGCTCTGTGCTGGACTCCTTCATAGTCAACAGTCTTAATCATAACAGGCATCATGCACCGTCCAGAAACGGTGGAGCAGGCAGTGATTCTCAAGTTGACTTGACTGTGGAACCCTTTTCCCAGGAGCATCACTTGGGACCGCTGGTCCGCAGACCGCCCTACAGGCAGCACCAGCTCACTGCCTGCAAAGGGAGCCAGCTGGCCACTTCCCTGCAGTCATGCCTCCTGGCTGAAATCTCCAGGGGAAGCCACAGTGGGGTGTTTCGCAGGTGGCAGCCCCAGACCAGGGGTGTTTCGTGTTTTCACTAATGACATGATTGATGGAGTAAAGGGTACACTTGCTGAAGCTGCTGATGACACATGGTGAGAAGGGCAGGAGAATTTTAAAGGGCTTTTCAGGCCCCAGTGAAATCAGGAGCCACATGTCAAATGGAGCCCTCTTCACCTTAGAGAGCATCAATGGCCTCCACGAACAGAGTGAAGGGAGAGGAAGGAAGAGTCACAGGGAGCCTAGGAAGAGATCAGACCTTCCTAGGGGGTCACCAAGTTTTCGGACTCCATGATGAGACTGTTCTATCTGGAGCTGCCTGACAGCAATGGATTTCTCAAAATTGAGCTCAGCTTTCAGAATTTACAAGTAATCTTCTTATTCAAAGCCAGCACCAGCCAAGACCTTATTAAAATACCAGGCCCAATTCTGGGTTCTAGATGCATACAAGTGGTGGCCAACTTGGGAGAGCTTAACAAATACCTGACATGATCATCAACAAACACTACAAAACAAGGTCTCTACAGAATGAATTCATTCCATTAGGCTAGTTAACAATACATATAAACCTTTTCCTCACTGGACCGGGAATTCCCCAAGTGAAAGGACCAGGACTGGACTCACCATCCCAAGGTCCAGAGTCTTGCACAGTTATCAGCAACATAACAGGTGCTCAATAAACATCAGGTAAACACATGCATGGATGGATGGATGAGTGAGTGAAACAGTGAGTACAGGGAAGGACGCAATGAGCAACTATTAGCAGAAAACCATCAGAAAGGCGATGCCTGTACTCAGACAGGAAATTGAAAGGGCTCCATAGCTCTGGAGAAGCTTTTTTTTTTTTTTCCAGGAGGACAAGAGGAAACAGACTTAAAGTGAAAAGCAGCTCAGAAACATGGGTCTGAGCTACAGGGACCAGGCCCTCAGATGAGTTAGATGGCCTGTGTGGAGCAGTAAGGGAGTGGTGGAAAAGTGGAAGTCACTCAGTCATGCCTGACCCTTTGCAACTCCATGGGTTGTAGCCCACCAGGCTCCTCTGTCCATGGAGATTCTCCAGGCAAGAATACTAGAGTGGGTCGCCATTCCCTTCTCCAGGGGATTGTCCTGACCCAGGGATTGAACCTGGGTCTCCTGCATTTCAGGTGGATTTTTTACCATCTGAGCCACCAGGGAAGGGAGTGGTTGAGTCTATGGCAAAAGCGTGGTGAACACAAGCCCTCCCTCCAGGCAGAGCCGCTCCCCAGCTGTAGCAAACCCATGCTATGGGAAACATCAGGATCCAATGATCCAGATCTTTACAATTTTCAAGTGATTTTAAAGAATGTGAAGCATCTCATTTTAAAATGTTGTCAGTGACTTCAAAGTTTTAAAAATGCTCCTTGAGCCAAACAAGACACCTTGGTGGGCTGGCGTTCATCCAGTGAGCAACCACCATGGGATCACTGTACTTGGATGAGCCAGGGAACATTTTAATAGACATTACCGATCACAGTTCCAAAATACAGTTCTGCCAGAAAGGAAGGGCTGGGGTCAGGGATGTGGATGTTACTAGGGTGAGAAGGCAGGATGAGATGATCAAGTCCCGGGAGCCCCATATCCCAGAGAAATTCCGAGGAAATCATGTAAATGGGACATCTGTCATCATAATTCACAAGTTTAGTGAAGCAGAGTGGATTATATTTCTCAAACACCAAGGTATCATCTTTGTAATTCAGCCTTTTATTAATGAAGCATCCTTAAAAAAATATTTAGGAAGCCCTCACTGTGAAACTATTAGTCCTTTCCCGAAGTTTTGCTTTGGGTTTTCATCCACTGATACTCAACTGAAGCAAACTCCCCTGAAAGCAGGAAAGTCTTCCTGCCCGCCGAGAGGCCCCTGGAAATAATTTCTCTGACAAAATTAAACAGAGCACTTACCAAAAATGACAAACACTAGCAAGATGGGAAGCCCAATCAGAAAATACCAGGGGGAAAGAACTGATTCCCGTTCGACAGAGAGCTTCAGGTTTCCCAGTTTGACCTAATAGCACAAAGAGTGTCATTAGACCCAGTCGAGGTGAGGAACACATTTTTCCCCCAACATGGTTTTCTCCAAGATACAAAAAGAGGTGGCAAGCTAGGTAGGATAGCTGAGTAGGTTAGCTATGTGCACGCATGCTAAGTCGCTTCAGTCGTGTACAACTCTGTGCTACCCTATGAAGGGCAACCCACCAGGCTCCTCTGTCCATGGGATTCTCCAGGCAAGAATACTGGAGTGAGTTGCCATGCCCTCCTCCAGGGGATCTTCCCGACCCAGGAATCAAACCCACGTCTCTTATGTCTCCTGCACTGGCAGGCAAGTTGTTTACCACTAGTGCCCCCTGGGACCACCAGGGAAGTCCCCAAAAGTCATCTTTAGAGGCAGCCCGTTGCTGCTCACCTTCAGAAACCTTGCAACACTGTCCCCTACCTTCCGCTTCACTTTTCTTTATCAGTTACCACCATCTGACACATCTTCCATTTATTTTCTATACCGCATGCCTCATTAGCTAAGCTGCATAAAGGCAGACTTTTTTTTTGGGGGGGGGGGGGGGTTCTGTTTTCTTCTCTGCTTCATCCCTATGTCCCAGTGCAGACATTCAGGAATGAGTCATGAACAATGAAGAATGCTAGCTTTTGCTCTTTTTAACTAACTTGACACATGGGAGCACTTTTGGGTTTAGCTGTTGTTATTCATTTTATAATTATTATGACCCTCTTTACCATACAACTGATGGACCAAGGGAGGCTCAGTTAGAGCCAAGTTATCTATGGTCACACAGCTATTAACTGGTGCCTCTGGGACATGAACACATTTTTTGTTTTGCCTTCCAGTCTGATGTTCTCTTTTCTTGTCCTTTATCCATTTATTTATGACTCTAGATGATAAAGCATTTTGGGAGGGACATAGAGTGCAGAGTCTCATATGGCATGAACACTAAAAATGGAGGTTTCCAATATGTTTCCCTTCCCCATGGTCTTGTGTCTTTATTATGGGACATAAATATACCAGTGATGGGACCCTCAAACATGTCTGGGAAAAAATTAAATGCAGTGAGTATGACTTCACAGTAGAGGAAGCAGCCCATGACTCATAGATTACCTGGTCTCCACTAGCTTACACTGTCACTTTCCGAGTGCTGGGGAGACCCCATCCTGGGTTTCTGTTGTTAAGACATGTCACCTCTGCATTCAGGCAAAGAATGACAGCTCATTTGTCAATGGGGTCTAGAGATTCTGCTTGCAGATGCTACAGTCTAGAACAAAAGACTGTTCTATGGCTAAAACAAAAGCTATCAAGACATTATTATTATAAACAATGGTGTGCTCAATGCTTTGCCATTCCAAGAGGCACATGGATGGATTCTGCAAGCTATTTTGGGGAAATAATGCTTGCGCCTGAGACACGAGCTTTGTTTACCTTCACTTGAAGTGAAGACCCAAAGATCCATAAAAGATTCTATCTTGGCTTCTGGTTTAGCCAAGGAATTGAGAGAGTTAATTCTTAGATAGGCTGATAAGGAGTCTAGGGCCCCCAAGGAGAAGAGGGGTCTAGGACCCTTAAGGAGGAGAAAAGGACAAACTTTTTTTTTTCCTACATTCCTTCATCTTAGTCACATAAGACTTTTTTTTTTCCCCTTAAGCTCTGAGTTGTTATGGCAACAATCTATTTCTTAAAGAAAGTTAGTCTTTTTTTAAGCCCAAGGCTAATGATTATACAACAAAGCAACTTATCTTGCTCAAGTGTATGTTTTCCCTTAAGTTCTGTACTAATGATTATATAACAACAATGTATCTTGCTGGGGGACATGTTTCTCCTTAACAGGAACCTTCTGACTAATTCTGCTATGTTAAGATGTATGTTGAGGGAGTGGGTCTGGTAAGACCTTTCCATTGTTAGTAACTAATTGAAAAAGTATATAAGACCTTGAAAAGACTAGCAAGTGGGGAACTCTCCACCGCCTTCTGATGTCTGTGTCAGAAGCGTTCTCTTGCCCTTTTTCACTGTAACAAAATTTCTGCCACACGAAGTTCTGAGTGTCTGAAGCTGAGTCCCTGGTCCTGAAGCTAACTCCTCCTCTTTGGAGATCAGGAACCCGGCATTCTTTGTCGTAAGCTATCAGAATCCCTCCAAATACGGTGAAACCACAGGTAGGCCTGTCAGGTGACTTACATCAACTTTCTTGGAAGAGGTGGCGATGCTGTTTGCAGCAGTGATGTGTTTAATTTTGCAAAAGATGGTGGTAAGATCTTGATTTCTAGTAATATTTTCAAAGCTGCAATTTAATGACTTATTTTTTCCATAGAAGAGAGTGATTTCAATGTCTTCCTTGGAAATGTTGAAGTTATCATTTTCTTTCTGTGAAGAAAAAGATGAAGAAATCTGGGCACATGTGGAAACTCACAAACATAACACACCTTTTTGGTTGAGGGGCGCACATTCCCCCCGCCACACCTTGAATGAGAGAGACATACTTGAATTTTTACTTCCAATTCTGTGTCCACCTCAGATTCAGCTCGATACCCTGTGAATCTGGGGTCATCGAGGTACTGCAAGCTTCCACAATCCAAGGCGGTCTCCTGGACTCTGAGCTTCACAGTGACATTTATAGGCCCTTTCGAACTCTTTAAACTGGGGGCTAAAAATCTGCAGTAATTTGCCATACAATATTCAGAGACCTGAGGGAGAAGAAAAAAGCATTTTGAGAGCTTCATTAATGAATCTCAGCTCTGGGATTGAAGAGCTAAGTGACCTGGGCAACTGAACCCCTTTGTGCCTCTGTTTTCTTCTCTGTAAAATGGGGATAACAGTACTATCTACCTCATGGGGTTGAATTAACTCTAAACGAGAGGAGGGCTCACTAAATTAAATGAGACTCTCCATGTGAAGATGCTTACACATTCATGCAAAAAAAGCCCTCAACAAATGCTAACAAGATTATTAACACTATCAGTAATAATGAAAGCAGAAGATGATACAATGAGGGGAAAAGGGTACTTGGAAAGAAGTCAGTGAGAGAAAGGGGAAAGCTTTGCCCCAGCGAGCCTGCGTGTCCTTCAGGGCATCAAGGCTGAGTCCTGGGAAACTGCAGGAAGGGAGGAGCCGGTCCCTCAGCAAGGCCAGCTGCTGGCCTGCATGCTCCTGGCTTCCCTGTGTTGGGTAACGTCTGTGCTTTAGCAGAAATCACTAACCACAAGGAGGAAAATGCTTTGCAGGCCTGACAAAAAATAGAGGAAAACAAAAGTAAAAGGGACAAAGCAGCCCCCATGAAAGAAAGAGCATGAAGATTGGAAACAAGGCACAAAGGACGGCCTGCTTTACAAACTTGGGCTTCCCTGGTGGCTCATTGGTAAAGAACCCACCTGCAGTGCAGGAGACGAGGGCCCTGGATGGGGAAGATTCCCCTGGAGGAGGAAATGGCAATCCACTCCAGTATTCTTGCCTGGAGAAATCCATGGACAGAGCGGCCTGGCAGGCCACAGTCCATGGGGTCATAAAGTCAGACACAACTTAGTGACTAAACAACAGCAGCTTTACCAGCTTCTTTAAAACAAATAAGCAAACATAAATACTGTCATTTTCAGGAGTACAAAGCGATGGGCAGAGAAAGCTGCTGGGAGAGGGGAGGTTGACAAATATTCTAAAGGAGAGCAACTAAACCTCACAAAATGAAATTTGCTAGGTGGGGAGTTTTCCTCTTTATTATTTGCGGTCTAATACTGGAGTTTTGAAAAGAGGGTAGGAAGAAGCAACAGGTGAGAAAATCAGATGCAAAGCACTGAGACATGGACAAGCAAAACCTCCCTTCCCCTTTAAGCCCCTTTCCAAACGACTGCCCTGAATCTCTCCTTCACATCTCTGGCAGCATGAAGAAAACCACAAAACCCACAGCCTCGCCCTTCTCAACAGCCGTAACCCCAGCCGGCTGGCTTTTTGCTGAAGATACCTTCCAGGAAGATGACTGGGGATAGGGTCATCCTAACCTCATTATTCTCAACTCTCCAGATTTCCACGCCTGTGACCAGCTCCCGTCATCTTTGAAATACTCTTTGTCTGCAGTTCCGAAGAAACTTCTTGGCCACCTTATTTTCTTTCATCCCTTCAAATGAAGCTGTTCTGTAAGATTCCATCTTAGGCCCTCTTTTCTTCCTTCCCTCTGCCCTCACTCCCAGGATGTCATTCACATACTCCCTCCAAGGACAACACCAGAGAAATGACTAGTCATCTCTAGCTCCACCATCTCCCGAGCATCCCTGGATACTTGCACGAGCATCCTCAGGGACCTCCCAGGCTTTTTTTCAGTTACTCCTCCACATATGATCCTATGCAACATTGCCAAACTCATCCTCATAAAGGGTACTTACCTCACACCACTCCCTGCTCAAAGATCTTCAATCCCTCCCCATTGCCTACAGAATTAAGGGCAACATTTTCAGACTGATCCTTTCTTACGGATCAATGTGGTTTTCCAGCCATCCCTCTGGTTCATTCCCAGCCCATCCTCTTGGTTCCAGTAGAGCTGGAATATCACTGATATTCCCACCAGGGGCCTCTGAGTAGCTTTGTCTCCTCTGTACCTGAAATTCCCTTCCTGCTTCCACCTGCCCAAGTTCTACCATCCTGCTCCACACCACAGACCCACTGAAATCTGCCCAGTTTTAATTACCCTTTCCTTTAGCAACACACAGTTGGGTGTATGAGCCAGAAGAGAGTCAGCAGACCTAGAACTTAACAATACCCTGTGCTCTCAGCTTCCCATCCCAGTCAATTAGCCATCTCCTGCCATGACGGCAATGACTCTCTTATTTCTTTTGTCCCCTGGACCTGGGAAAATGTTTTGCCCACAGCAGGTACTCAATGAATTCTACTTGATTCAGGGACAGCAGTGGGAGGGAGAGCAAGTTCACTTACAAAAGCAAGCAAGGCCTCTGGTCAGAGGTCAACCTATTATGAACCACTCAACAGGAGGTGTTGACGTCACGGAGATGTGACCTAGAGTCAGATACAACACGAGGCTTGGAGCTGACTCTGAAGGGTATCAGGACGTGGATGTGCATCCTGACAAGGCTCTGGGAGGGCTTAGGAAGGCCTCCTGGATCTAGGCCAGAAGCCACACTGGCCCCAAGCAGAGGCCAGGTTTGTGGCCACTCGCATGCCTGTCAGTTTTGCCAGGAAGTGGTCTGACTGGGCCTCCGAGAGGCTGTTATCACATCTCTCATGAAGGAAGAACAGAAAGAGGAACAGAGAATGAGGAGAGCATTTGAGAAGAGCTGATATGTACACTCAGCGGCCCCAGCCTGCTTCTGAAATCCATCAATTCCCATGACAAGGCCCGTGTGTGACTTGTGATGGGCCAAGAACTGAGTGGGGATGGGGGCCAGAACCCTGGGTGGGGAGATGAAGGGCAAGAGGTGGTGAGGTCAGAAGGAAGGTCACAAATCAGTTCAAAGAGACCGGGCGAGAGGAGAAGCGCGTGACAGGCTCTCTGGGAGCTTAGCAGGTCACTGCATCTCTGAACAACAGCACGCTAAGTGCAGTGGAACCACCGGCACCTACTCGTCCCAGAAACACTCATCTTTACCTCACACCTCAGCCACTCAGAAGGCATGTTCACATGTGTTCATAAGCGCAGCCTCATTAACAGGACTCGCCGCGATCCCACAGGGAGAAGGCCGCAACTCTTGCCACGCTAAGCTCACTCCTCTCCCCTCTGCGCCATGACTCGCGACGCCAAGTCTGAGGTCTCCTTATTTCCATTATAGCACAGATGGTAATATCATGCAACAGGTAAAACCTTATAACAGCACAAAAGCACAGAAACCAAAAGTATCCTCAACGTGTCATCGACTCAATGGACATGAGTTTGAGCAAACTCCAGGAGATAGTGAAGGACAGGGAAGCCCGGAATGCTGCAGTCCATGGGGTCACAGAGAGTCAAACATGACTGAGTGACTGAACAAGAACAAATATTTTAGTGTGATGAAAACAAAAATCATCCTTGAAGATTATTCACTATAACTATTATTACAAAGATTATAACTATTATTACAAAGCAGCTGAAGACTTACGTTTTTTTCTTTTACCTCCTGAGAAAAGATTAAGTTGTCAATTACATCAAAATTTCGGCCCATGATGGTTATATTTTGACCACCACTGCAAGAAAAAAATAGGAGTTTCATAGATACACACACAGGCATTTTGCATTTGTGAATAAAACCATCATTTGTTCATAATTTATATTAAACTCAGTTATGTTTGAGAGCAAATTAATAAATTTTAATTTCCAATGCATGACATTTTTATGTCTTTTCATGATACTGGCCACAGATCATAGTTTTTTAAGAAACATAAATGTAAAAATTCAGGTTGGATCCTGTTTTAATTCTAGGAAAATGCCCAGATTCTTTTCTAGAATTCTGAATTTTATTGTATCATGTTACCCCATATAATTAGATCATCAGCTGCACCTTGAAAAGGTTTCACTAAACAGAATTTTGTTTGATTGCTGTTTAATCTATAGAAAGACTCTTCAATCTAACAATTTTCAAAATCAAACTCCCAACCTACCAATTACATTTTATGTAGGGAGACAGGGAGTACTTTGGACAAGGTAAAATTATAAATGACATTACAAATCTAAATTCCTATTTGGTAAATCATATAAATAACAACTATGTCCTAGCTTTCCAAAACTAAGCCAAATGATTTCACATATTCTTAGCACATAATTGCATTTCAGCAAAATGGCCATTAGATGTGAAATAAACAGCTGTCCACAGCTCTGGCGGCCCTCACACCCCTGTTCACTTAGGTCACTAGACACTCATTCCAAGGGACAGGAGCCTGAACAGGTCAGCTCTGTCAACCAGCTGAGCCCATGATGACAAGACCAGGAGGTAGACGTGAGAAGGCCGATTTGTGTAGGGCAGAGGGGAGGTGTTAAGCCCTGAACCTTCCAGCCACCAGGGGGAAGGTCGAGCTGGCCTCACACCAGCCTGTCACCGTTACTAGAAAACCAGGCCAAGTGTGGTCTGCCAATGGCCAGACTGCAGAGCCGTGTTCTTGCCCAGGAGTAACCGAGAGACACTGGCTCAGACTGTCACAGGTGATGAGACATTAGGAAACCTCCTATCTTACAACAAAGCACCGAGCACAGCAAGCCTGGGCCAGGCTGCCTGGGAGCCTGGGCAAGCTGTCTGAACGCTCCACACCCCAGTTTCCTCATTGGCAAAAAAGGTTATGCATAGGGGACCCCGTGGTCTTGTGAGGATTTCCTGAGTCAAAAGACCTGACACCCTGGCATATGGGGAGTGTTGCATCACCGTTTGCTCCTATTTATAGGAAGGACTGAGACCCACGGCTGGGAGAACCATGCTAGAGCCTTGGTTTGGAAATGTCAGCTTTCTTCATGCTGCTGTTAGGAGTGGAACTGAAGTCCCAACCTCCAGGACCTCAGCACATGAATGTCTCTGGAGATAGGACCCTGAAAGAGGGAATTAAGGTTAACTGAGGTCATTAGAGTGGGTCCCAATCCAATATGACAGGTGTCCTTATTAAAAAAAAAGAAAGAAAGGAGATTATAACACAGACAGGCACAGAGGGAAAACCATTGTGAAGACACAGGGAGAGGATGGCCCTCCGCAAGCCTAGGAGAGAGGCTGCAGGATAAATCAACCCTGACAGCACCTTGATCTTGGACTCATAGCTTCCAGAACTTTGATTAAATACATTTCTGTCATTTAAGCAGTCCAGTCTGTGGTACTTTGTTATGGCAGCCCTAGCAGCCTAATACATCCACCTCTCACTTCATCTTAAATGAGAATATTAGAAGTGATTTTTTTTTTCATTTTCCTTTTTTTTTTTAAACAAAGCTTCATCTGTAGTTTTACCTAGACAGTACTTTGAAAGTTAGTTTCATGCTGTGTTAGGTGGAGAAACTATCTTTAGGTTTATATTCCAAAATCTTAATGTGAATTTAAATTCAACTAGGGGGAGAATTTTTTTTTCTTAATATAACAGAGTCATCTGCAAGAGTTTCTTTGGAAATTTCCATTTCTCACATAGGGAGTATCTTTGAAATGTAGACACTGCTTCTCATTTAGATAGTTCCCAAAATTTCTTGAAATTGTTCAAAAGAACTTACTCTAAAGGTTATAAAAAGGAAGAAGCTTTGGGGCATATGCAGGAGTGAAATGTAGTGAAGAGGATTAAGTATTTGTATCAGAAACCCAGGCTTAGTTACAGTTGAATAGACATTGAGAAACACAAACATAATCTGAAGAGAAACCAGAATTTCAACAAACGTTTCAGCTGTGAGTTTCCTGGCAGCCACAGCTAAGAATAAAACAAGATTACTCACAGCATTTACTGTGATGATGGGAGGCTACCTACCTCTCAGGTATGGCTTTATTTTCTAAGAATAAATCCTAAAGAGGAAGTTTGTGAAAATTATGACAATTATTTCTATATTTATTGAGTGAAATCCATGATCTTTATACATATGGCCCTATTAACCACAACAAGAGAAAAATACACTCTAGAAAGTACCTGATCCAGGTGGTAGCAGGATATATGAGGGAGCAGTGGGGCAGAGCAACATAAGACAAAGGTCCCACCGAAGCACAGTTCCCGCCATCGAACTGGATACACACATCCTTCATTTCTTTCCGGCTCGATGGAAGAGAGAACTGCATATGGGTGGCATTTACCACGTGGCTAACCTGTATCCTATAAAGGGGTAGAAGAGAGCTCTTCGGTGACTCAGATAGCTAGCACAGGCGATTACCTAAGGAGACAGGATATGAACTTCATTTGAACTACAACAGCCCCCAAACTATCAGAACAGCCGCGGGCAGCTACTGATGAATCAGGGCCCACTTACCCAGCGTGGGCATTATCTGGGGCTGCGTTCCTTTTTCTTTTGTGCATTTTTATGTTTTTATTTACATTTCCCTTAGAAGTGGGGAGAGAAGGAAATGCAACCACTGCCTTTAAAAATGGAGACGGCAATGGCACCCCACTCCAGTACTCTTGCCTGGAAAATCCCATGGGCAGAGGAGCCTGGTGGGCTGCAGTCCATGGGGTCGCTAAGAGTCGGACATGACTGAGCGACTTCACTTTCACTTTTCACTTTCGTGCACTGGAGAAGGAAATGGCAACCCACTCCAGTGTTCTTGCCTGGAGAATCCCAGGGACAGGGGAGCCTGGTGGGCTGCCGTCTAGGGGGGTCGCACAGAGTCGGACACGACAAGCGACCTAGCAGCAGCAGCAGCAGCCTTTAAAAAGCCCTAATATAATAGGAAATGCAAAGTGGACTGGGTATCAAAGTTTATTAAGGAATTGCCATTCGTTTTGAGTGTGCTCATGGCACCATCCTTATCTGTTACACGTACATACTGAAGTAGTCATGAGTCAAAGGATATGGTGCGATATCCTGGGATATGCTCTTAAAAACTCTAGCCTCCATCTTCCCGTCACTCTCAAAAATGTGGAGGAGATAAATGAAATAAGATTGGTAAAACGTTGACTTTGGAAGTTGGAGGATATGAAGAGGTTCTCTGTTGTGTATGATTGGAAATTTCCATAGTGAAAGACTTGAAAATCAATCAAGCACTTGCAGGGAAGGTGTGGTAGAACCCAACCCTGGGCAGAGATGGATTCTGCCATTCAAAGAACAAAGAGTTCAACACTAAAGTCCATGCCAGGAGCCCAGGGGCCTTGGAATCAACCAGCATCAGAGCTCCTGACGATCTCCAGACAGGAATTTAGCTGGGACTGTCCTGGGTGCTCTTGAAATCTGCAGGGCATGCCCTCAACACCCTTTGGGAGTCAAAGCAAAGCCTTCTACAGCATTCCCTCTGCAGCTTCCTCTGTATATCACATCTACAATGAGCCTCTAAAGCACAAGTCATGAAGACGGGGTTGTGTCTGAATAACACTCAGTATAATTACACCACATGAGAATCTACTATTATTACTTAAAGGCTTTGTACATGATTATCGATGGTAATGCCCACAGCCTTTAAGCAGTAATAACAGATTCATTCTAACAACAAGGCAAATTCAGAAACATTTGAGCCAGTCTGTACTGACACTTCCTCAAATTTACATTCTAAGATTTTATATTCAGAGCAAAGCTCTAGGAAACTCATTGTAAACTGGCTGATCATTAAAATTCAAACTTGTTTATCAATTTTGGAATGAGAGAGGCAGAAATATGGATCATTCCATTACTATTCTTATTTTTTTCTCCTTGGAATAATTAGGTATTTAAAAAATGCAGTATTGAGAGAGGTTAGGATTATGGCATGAACTCTGATACAGAATTAACTGGGTATTACGTTTACTGCTCGTGAACTTGGGTTCACTACACAGATGTGGTTACTGAAATGCTACATGCAGAAAGGTCTCTCTTAGTCATTTAATTTAATAACTGCAGTATCTCAAGACACACTCGGAATTGAAATGAGAGCATAAAGAGTCAGAAACAGGGTAATGCTCTAAAAAACGCCTTATTTTCCAGTGACGCTGATTGCCTTTCAGTGAACACACAGGTGTCTAACTTCACTACACAAAATGAAAGATTTTTGCAGCGAGGTATTTAGCCAGGATAAACGATACAAAAATACTTATGTCGCATAGATACAGCCACTAATGTGTGCTGGATAATTCTGGTAAATAGCAGAACAGAGAAGAGCATCCAAGGAGTAGCTTTCTCCATCAAAATGACAGACATCCCAAATTTACTGCTAGGAGGGGAAGGGGATGATGGTTAGATGCGGCAAATGAATTAAAACAAAGAATTCAGTATATAAGTGTGGCAAATTAAAATGCTGTCCAAATCTGTTTTAGTAGTTAAGAACCAAAAGACCATGCTTCAGTGGATTGTCTTTGACACATTTCCACGGTGGGAACAAACTCAGTATTCTACATCATGTAGATAGCAACATCTTTCTACTTTAAATTAGCCAACACCTCTAAACACTAACAAGCAGAAAACTCAAATGGTTTATTATGTTATTGTTACTTTATCTCATTTTGGAGAGTAACATTTACACAAGAGTGTTAGTAAAATACCGAGATTTTCTTCTCTCAAAGTTTCATTGATAGAATGTGTTAGGGAAAAGAAGTCATCTCTGTTGGGGTGTTTTCTTCTTTTTAACACTAATAGATGTTTCATTTAGTTATTATTTGAGCCTGAAACCATTCCAGTACAGCTGCTGCTGCTAAGTCGCTGCAGTCGTGTCCAACTCTGTGTGACCCCATAGATGGCAGCCCACCAGGCTCCTCTGTGGGATTCTCCAGGCAAGAACACTGGAGTGGGTTGCCATTCCCTTCTCCAATGCATGCATGCTAAGTTACAATACAGAGAATGCAACAAAAGAATAAAATGGATCAGAAAATTTGTCCTCTCAACTTTCAGTAATACATTGGAAGAGTGGCCCTATTTTCCCATCAAATTCTAAGGTACTCAACTATTTTTCTAAGTGATCATCTTCAAAATGATGTCTGTTCCTCAACTTACTTGATTTTGTTCATGAAAACAAATCAGGATCCCAATAGGCAACGTCCTGGAATTACTGTATTTTGAGGTGTTGGGGGTTACATGGCAGATTCTCTCACAATTAACTTCAATGTGGTGCTTAAATGATTTGACTTCTTGAAATCACGTTATATCAAATATACAGAGTAAGTGGCTCACATTGGCACATGGAAAGAAATTAATCATAAAAAGATTATAGTCTCAATGCTATTCCTTTGGTATAAGCTTTAGTTTTTCAGTATGTTACCAAGAATAAATCACTAATATTTCAACTCACACATCCTTATCACAAGTACTGGTTCCTTTCAGGATCATTGTGATGTTCGATGCCTCGGTAAAGTTTGCTCCCGTGACGGTCACATTACTTTTCCCTAAGGTCGATATTTTCTGTGGCTCAATGGACGTAACAGAGAAGACCTATTGGAAAGAAAAGATTAAAACACAAGATCAAAGCTAAGAAATGGCATTGTTCCAAAAAATCTGTTTATGCACTGCCGTTTGAAGAAATCACTGGGAAATTACAACATTTTGCAAACACAGGCAGACAGTGTTTAATGAAATCAATGTATTCAAGGAGGACTGCTGCAGATTCACGTCTCTCAACATGCAACAGCATGAGGTCAAAGCAATTAGTCTTTGTCTCACAAGACAGTTGAAAATACAGTTGAAGAGTCTGATATTCTGTCTGAAGAGTGAGATATCACTAGAGTTCTCAAACATGCTTACTGCCTCACAGCCTCTGGAGGCTCACAACGTAACAAAATGAAGTAAAAGATGAGGCGTCCACTGACTGTAAGTCAACAACAGATTCATCATCAAGTTGGAATAAATGTCATCCAGGATAACTTAAATTCCCAAGAAAGCAGTTCCTATTTTTTGTTTGTTAGTTTCAGTAAGCTATTTGACTCAAGGAGTATACGGCAGGGGAAAAAAAAAAAACTCAAGAAACCAACCAGTTAAGTCACCTAATATCAAGTAGTTGGATGCCTAAACTCCTGGAGCCACCCATTGTTATTCCACGTTTGTAGATACCATCTCCTCCTTGGAACCCATTACAAGCTTTATCAGGTTTTTTTCTATCAAGAAAGTTTCCCTTGGAATAACTGGGGCCCCATATCATGTAGATTTATACACCTTACTTCTCTATTTGCAACATCTAATCAAATTCCCCTTAAAAAAAAAAAAGCCCTTTATTTGACGGCAAGAATAATTTTCCCTTTCAAAGACAAACCAATCTTGATCTCTTTCACTTTTCTCTACAGATGCCATTGTCTATCTTTTTGCTCATTGAGTAGTTGTTTTGTAGACTATTTCCAGTAAGTCTATGTTCTTCTATAATATGGACCAAACAGAGCAAGATTCTAAGATTCTAGCCCATACAAAGCTCAGCAGATCTTTAGTATGAGTGAATTTTCATACTCACACTCCTAGTGTTTGAAAATGACCCCCAGGTCCAGAGATGCTTAATCATGTGGAGTTTGGCTAAGTCATAAATACCGAGTGTATCCACTTAGAGGATAAAGTCTAGGAGGAAGCCACTTAAGACCCTGGGGAAGCTCATGTCCAGCACCTGCCTGCCACCTGCTTCTTCGAGCACCCCACTATCCACTGCTCCTTTGTATGTATGATGCTCATCAGGATGGCCTTGCCGTGCTGCCCACCTGCTGAAAGGGTATTTTATCATCTGCTCCTTGACAAACACAGGTGCTATACGGGGGAACAGTCACCATCACTCATGATCACCGTGGACTGCTTTTCCAGATTGAGGTAAACTCATTGTTAATGTCATCACAGCAATGACATAATGTGACAGGGAATTGATTTCGGTGGCAGAATTTATTTTAATCACTTAGTAAAGGACTTCAGTCCTGTATTTATAGAATCACAGAGGGCCTGAGAGGGTCACTTTAATTATTCTGTTAGAGTTGACTGCATTTTATGGGGGAAATTATCTGCAAGAGTGGTACTTGGAATGGGGGGGATTAGCAAAGACGTGGAAATAAATCCCTCCCAAATGTCAAGTGTGTGTTGTATACCAAAAGGCTTACTCTTTGCTCTGACAGGATGCCAGCTAAGTGAACAGGTATTTGTTAAACACCTACAGGATCCCTGGGATGGCACGAGGTGCTGTGGGGGACACAGGACCTCTGGGTGCACTAGATCAGGAGAAAGCAAATTCTTAGATTTGCCTGGAGCAAGTTTAAATTCAGTCCACTGCTCGTTCTTGGGCAGCCTATGGAAAAAAAAAGTCAAAAGAAGAAGAATATTCCATGACATGTGTAAACACATGAAATGCAAATTTCAGCATCCATAAATACAGTTTTTTGGGAACACAGCCACACCATCATTTATGCATTGTCTGTCACTGCGTTTGCACTATAATGGCAGAGCTGAGTCTTTGCAACAGAGATCACATGGCTTGCAAAGCCTGAAATATTTACTGTCTGACTTTTTGAAGAAAAAAAATCTGGCGGACTCCTGCTCTACCGGGTCCACTGTCTTCTTTGGGAAGCAAGAGGCTTTAGGTAAACCTTCATTTACCTCTAAATGTGATGCAGGCTTCACATTTATATCCAACTTGGCTCTGATCCTCGGGTTTCTTTGCAGATAGCCCTTCTCGCTTCTTCTACTTAGACAGTTGATGTCTGCTCAAGTGAAATTTCAAACACGCCAAGTAAATGCTACTTCTTTGCTTTCAGGAGAGGCTAAAAAGAGAGCCTTCTAACTAGCCTAAAACAGATTTTTTAAAGAGGGTTATAGTTTGCTCCTTAAACAGCTCCACAAACACCATCAGAGGAGCTGCCAGGTCACCTGATTAACTTTTTATTTCCCCCTGAGTAGAGACAGTCCTGCTACTTTCAAAAGGATTTTGTTTTAAAACCTTATTGTTGACAGAGGTTTCTAGGATGGAATCTAGCCCTGGTCTATTCTGTGAAAGCAGATGCTTCAGATCTGCTTGCAAAGAGGGTCAGATTAGTTGTCCTTTGTCTGCTTGGAGAACCTCTTTTAATAAGTGAGTTAAAGTGCTACCAAGCAGACCTCATTAAATAAACAACACAGATATACAAGAAAAGACAGTGTGCCTATATGGCTGTACTATATGCCTACAATTCTTAGAAATACAACACTTGCTATTTTTACTGATAAATAGTCTTTAAAAATCCAGTACATACAAAAGGCCAAGAATGATCTCGCCACACACTCAGTATTCTAGATCTATTTCTGTATTTGAATCAAGACTTCACTCATAACCTGAAATGAAGTAGCAGGTCCCATAAGCTGACACATACAAGGGGTTAATTTAAAAACATAATTTAGCTTGATGCAAAGAGATTATTCCTTACAGCCCTGTGGAGTGAGATTCCTCCCTCATCCTATGCCCAAGGATTTCCATTTATCAAATCAAAATACCATTGGCTCTAACCCTTAGAGCCCTGGGTTGCCCAACAATTAACCTCAGAACAGTTTACTTCCTGTCAGTTACATTTTAAAGACTTAAGAGTTATTTTTAAATGGCTGCACAATTTTAAATTATTTAATAAAATATTTGGAACTCTGGCTTTAAATCACTGCCTATTTGATATTTTAAAAAAGCACATTAGAAACTGGTTAATTAGGTGATTACAGAATACCCAGTTATTTTATTTTATTTTTTTAAAAACAAAGTCATTATAAGACACCGGAAATAGCACAACCACTAAGAACTAGTTATCTCTGGAAAGGTCTAAGAGGATTACTCTTGACAGGAAGAGTACCTTTTGTGAAACCTGACATCAACACAATGCAAATTACCATGACATTAATGGAGAAACTACCATTATGATTGAAAAGAATATTAGAAAGAGGTACATTAGGAAGGCTCAATTTATTAAGACCAAATTGTACTCTATTAATCTGTTTCCAAAAAAAAATCTGAATACAGCAAAGCTCTCTGTAAGCCTGGACCTGAATCAACATTAAGGAAAACGTTTCTCAGATTTTCACTCGTGAAATTAGTTCAGACGAGACTGGATAAAAAGTCACATGGATTAAAAAAACCAGCTGGAAATCTGAAACCAAAGGACATGAGAGAGATGAAAGGTAGCACAACTAATTAAAGGAAAGTGCCTTATAGGGCCCTACAGGGGTGAGAATTTGGTTCAGAATTATTTAACATCTTTATTAATGACCAAAAAGGATGGAAGTAATATATTAATGAAATGTATAAATTGAGAAGAGTGGTAATCAGCAGTGGAGATGGTAAAGTGTAAAAAGAGGTGAGGTGTAGAAGGAGAACACCAAAATACAGTCCCACCAGAGAAAAATGAGAGCGTTAATTGGAACAAAAACATCGTGTCCATCTGATGCTCAGCCCCCAGCTGAATGCTTCTTCATGGCCCACCCATCCATGAAGGGACTGGTCCTAGGGAGCTTGAGATGCAACCGCCATTTGGTCGTAGCAATTATCAAGAGTTAGAATTCCAACTGAGATGGAGCTGGAGACTTCCGAGCAGGTGACAGACCAAAGCCTTGTGCAGAGAGATCAAGGCTTGCTGCTCTGACCTGGGGGACTTGAAGGGGAGGCTGCCAAGGCCAGTCCATCAGGTAGCTACTCTTGGTCACGGAACCTTCTGAATGTGATTCCTCAGACCTGGCTGAGGCACCCAGGACTCTGTGACCAGGGCGGGCAACACCTCCATTCCATTAGAGACCCCTGCTTGCAGATTTAACACCACCAATCAAAACCCATCCCTCTATTGAGCTTCAACTTCAATATGAGATGCTTGGTGCTCCCCTCTCCCGAGGGCCTCGGTTTCCCATCTCAAGCCTTCTCTGCTCTTCCCATCTTGGGGAAGACGCCAGGCTTGCCTGGGTCCAACTCCTTTTCTTCAACTATGCTCCAACCTATCACCCCATCCCAAGCCTTCAACACTAACGCACACTCCTGACAGCTTGCCCAGGCCACCCAAGAGAAGTCCCTTCCAGACTGACTCTTATCATTGATGCTACATTGAGGTCATGCAGTATATGTGGTTTAGTTGCTAAGTCGTGTGCAACACTTGCAACCCCATGGACTGTAGTCCGCCAGGCTCCTCTGTCCATGGGATTCCTAGGCAAAAATACTGGAGTGTGTTGCCATTTCCTTTTCCAGGGGATCTTCCCAACCCAGGGATTGAACCTGGGTCTCCTGCATTGCAGGTGGACTCCTGTACTGCAGGCAGATTCTTTACCAACTGAGCTACAAGGGAAGCCCCATGCGGTGTATACTAGTGGTCAAAGCTGTGGCCTAGACTGCCTGGGTTCAAACCTCGTGTGTATCACTCACCGCCTACTGACCCTGTGCAAGCCAACATTTGTCTATCAGGTGGGGAAAACAGGCCCATCGTAAAGCTCCAATAAAGAGGCACTTTGAGCTCAGGATATAACCCCAGGCTTCACAAATACGGGCCACCCCTAGTCAATTTTGCACATTCTGGCATTCCTGCTTATAGCTTTTTCTGTCGTACACACTAAGAAGCTTCATAACAATGCATCCCCAACTATTATAAGTTCTTAACATAAACTCCACAAGGGCACATATTTTGCCTCTCTGCCCAGCACACAGTAGGTGTTCAATAAACACATTTCGAATGAATGAATACAAGAGAGAACCCCACAGCACGCAGCTCAGTGCTAGGCCCACAGAAGCTACTCAAGGCACATGTTAAACTTGACTTTGCTTTTTAAGGCAGGGACCCTGAATGAGGTGATTTGGGTTGACTGTGAGGAATTAAAATGCACATCATACGTGATGGAGGAAGAGAAGAAAACTCACAAGAAAGAGAAGGAATGTGAATCTCCCGAGAGCAGGAAGACATGGCTTTGTACCATGAGTTTCTACCCAGCAGTGATAAGTATAACAAATATTAGAACAACCTCATATCATAGACCTTCAGAACCTTTCCTTGAGAACAGGAAAGACAGAGCAGTCACCTCTTCTCTTGGCAGGTGGAGGCCCCAGATATAAGATTATTAAGAAAAGGAAGGAAAAGAGGTTAGGGCAGGGTGACAAGGCCAACTGTTTCTGACAGAGACTGGCCCTGACCGTTGAAAATACTTTCCATCCAAAGGGCAAATATATTGACAGATTTTTAAGTTATTTGCCCTATTCCGATGATGCGGCCCCTAATGAAGCCCCCTGGGGTTCTTTCTGGTTTGATATCATTAAGTCCATTCCTGGTTCCCATGGGGGAGCTGCCATGACAGGACATGTTTTTAAGCTGTGGTCAAGGGATGGTTCACAGGGTCATGGAACAGTATGAGGACAACAAAGGCAAATAGGAGTCAGCCAGGAGCCCTCTCTTGTAAGTTCCACATGCTCGCACGCATGCCAAGTCGCTTCAGTCATGTCCAACTGTCTGAGGCGCTATGGACTGTATAGCCTGCCAGGCTCCTCTGTCCATGGGATTCTCCAGGCAAGATTACTGGAGTAGTTTGCCATTTCCTTCTCAGATGAGTTTATTCATGCATTAAAAAAAAAAAGTCTTGAAGAACATTCTACTGCTACTGAAAAACAAGATGTAAGGCTCTATAGATGCAGGCTCCAGGGTCATTTCAACCTTGTTCTGTCCCATAACTTCCTGCATCCTTCTGCTCCAGCCAAACTAAATCACTTGGGGTCTCCCATAAGGGGTGCACTGGAATTTTCTGTGATGCACTATGCTTTCGCAATGCCCGCGCCCTATGCTTAGAAGACCCACCCCATCTCCAGGTGTCTCTTCCCTTAACTATCGGCTCCATGCCATCTTGCATCAATCCATCCATCCATCAATCAAAGACTTAACCAACCGCACTGATGAAGTGTTTTTAACTGCCAGGCCCTGGGCTTAAATAATCAGGAATGACTAAGACAAGGCCCCGGGCACAGAGGGGCTCTCAGGGTTTGTGTACTTCCTGGTACCTTTCCTAGGTTACTATTTTCTATCTTTTATTCTTATTTCTGTGCTTATGTACACATAAGATTCTTAAGACTGATGACAAGAGATGTTCCTGATTCATGTGTATCCTCCTCATGGTATCCATGGAGCTCTGTGTATTGGTATATATTCGGTGCGTGATCCAACACCTGTAGGGATCTTCAATCCAAGCTCAGCATTAGGACACCCAAGACTGTGTACCATTCACTCACATCTCATGTCCCCATGCCTGGCACGTAGGAAGTACTCAGTATGTATGTGACGTGGAAGATGCACTGAAAGAAAGCCTTTGATGGCTTCTCTGCTAGGAAGAGTGTTCCATGCTTCATTCAAAGCCAACCTGAGGGCCAAACTGGAAGTCTGGATTTACACATTCCACATGATAAGGAAAAGACAGCAGCGTATCACAGAGCAGGAGAAATCCATCCGGTGACAATACTCCATTCCCAGTGGTCCATTCTGAACTGAGTCATTCATTCATTTCTGGTCATGCCATGCAGCTTGCCAGATCTGAACTCTCCAGTTGGGGATTGAACCCATACCCCTTGCAGTGCAAGCACGGAGTCCTAAACCCTGGGCAGCCAGGGAATCCCCATGTATTTAAAGAAAACATTTCAGCATCAAAAAGAGGTCTTTCGCCAAAGGTCATGCACAGAGAAACCCTGAAGACAGGTCTGGGCTTTTGTTTATTTCCAGCTTTCTCCTATCTCCTTGGTGACCCCAGTTCTTTCAACCACATATGTCAAAAGGGTCAAGAAGACATAATACAGGAAACCAGGATGCAGTGACTGTATTTTTTTCTTTAAAATAAAAATGTAAAAAGTCACTGCCTGAACCATGACTTAGCAATAGAAAGGGACACATTATTGATGCATAAAAGAATGCAGATGAATTGCCAGAGAATTATGTTGAGTTAAAAAGACCAATTCACAAAGGGTACCTCTGGATGATTCCATTTATATAAAATCTTTGAAATAATAAAATTACAGAATGAAGAACACATTAGTGGTAGCCAGAGGTCAGAAACAGGCAAGTGGGAGGGGAGGAAGAAGCGGGTATGACCACAGACAGGCAATATGGGGGAGACTTGAGGTGAGAGAGTTGATCTGTATCTTGACTGTATCTTTGACAGACGTCACTGTCAAATCCTAGTTGTGATATTGTGCTATTGTTTGGCAAGATGTTACTACTGGGAGAAACTGGGTATAGGTTTTATGAGGTCTCTCTGTATTACTTTCCCACAACTCCATGCAAATCTACATTATCTCAGAATAAAATGTTTTCTTTCAAAACGATCACAAAAAAAGAAGAACAAAATCTCAGAAGGCACACTTTCTGATTTCAAAACTTATTACAAAACAGTATTTTATGGGTATAGACCAACGGAATAGGATATACAGCCCAGAAGTAAACCCTTGCATATATAGGCACATGATTTTTTGGTAAGGGTGCAAAGCACATTTAATGGGAGAAAGGACAGTTTTTTCAACAAGTTGTCTTGGGAAACTCAATATCCACAGAAAAGAATGAAGTTGGACACATACCTTATACCATATATGAAAATGAACTCAAAATGGATCAAATAACCTAATTGTAAGAATTAAAACTATAAAACACTTAGAATAAGAGTTTTATGACATTGGATTTGCCAATGATATCTTGGATGTGACACCCAAAGCACGGACAACAATATTTAAAAAAATAAATTAGACTTGGACAAAATTTTAAACCTCTGTGCATCCAAGGATACAATCAACAGAGTGCAATGGCCATCTATGGAATAGGAGAAAATATTTGCAAATCCTATATCTGATACATGGCTGATATCTAAATTATATATGTAATTCAACAACAACAAAAAAAACAAGCAATCTGACTATAAAATGGACAGAACAATTGAACAGACATTTCTCCAAAGAAGCACACAAATGGCCCACAAGCACACAAAAAGAGGTTCAATGTCACTAAACAGTAGGCACATGCAAATCAAATCACAGTGAAATACCACCTTATACCAAATTAAGATGGTTACTATTAAAAAAAAAGTGTTGGCAAGAATGTGGAGAACTTGCAACACCGAAATGCTGTTGGTGGGAATGTAAAAAGGCTGAGAGGTAAGGAAACAGAACAGAGTTCCTAAAGAAATTAAAGACAGGATTACCATAGAATCCAGCAATTCCACTGCTGAGTACATACCCCAGAGAACCGAAACAGGGTCTTGAAGAGGTATTTGTACACATCCATTTACAGAAGTATTAGTTACAATAGCCAAAAGATGTCTGCAACCCAAGACATCAATGGAATGATACAAGTGTCCATCAATGGGTGACTGAATAAACAAAACATAATATATACAAACAATGCAACATTATTCAGCCTGAAAGGAAATCCTAACACATGTTACAGGACAGATGAACCTTGAGAACATTATGTTAAGTGAAATGAGCCCAAAAGGATAAAGCCCGTTTGATTCCACTTAATCTCAAGTACCTAGAGTAGTCAAATTCACAGAGAACTGAAAGTAGAACAGTAGCTTCCAGGGGCCAAGGGGAAGGGAAAAGGAGGTGTTACTGTTTAATGGGTACGAGGTTTCAGTTTTGCAAGTTGAAACATGTTCTGGGGATAGATGGTGGGGATGACTAAGAGCAATGTGAATGTACTTAACTACTCAACTGTACACTGCAAAGTGGTACATTTTGTATTATATGTATTTGACCAATTAAAAAAAAAAAAACTGAAACAAGAGCAAAAGAGAAGTTTAATTTTTTTTAAAAAGCCACTGCCTTTTTGATTTAAACACCTGTCACTACACCCTAGTTTCATCAACCAATGAGAAGAGTGATGTGGCTCATCATTTAATAAAACCTCAAAGGCTTAAAAAGTCTGAAGATATCGGCACACCAAGCTTTTCTAATGCCTTTAATTAACTCCATAATCCATTTTGATTCCCATTCCCTCTGCTTGTTACTGAATTCACCTACACTTACTCTCAACTGTTTGGTGGTGATTAAAAGTGTGCTACTTATTTATATTGGCACTTGACCTTAGGTAGCAGCAAATGGATATGTCAAAGCCACAGATTAGTCAAGAAATAGAACACTGAGCCTTTGAGAACAAAACACGCTACTGTGTTTGACTTGTCTGCTCCCACTAGACCCAAGGTTAATGAGAAGAAGAACTTGTCCTTTTTGGCTTTTCACTGCATAGCAGATGCTCAGTTAACTTCCCTTGACTGAATGGCGCCAGCACTTGGGTGTAAGTACATCAATTACGTTCTGCCCAGAAATGTCTCCTGGGTTATATTCTCTCTTTTCAAACACGTCTGTCAGTTGAGCTTGGTGACTTACTATGAAGAAAATAAGAGGAATTTCGAAGAAATTTCCGTGAAAACTATTTTTTCATGAACGACAGTTTTGAGACACAAAGAGAAATGTATATTTATTACATAGAAACAACTCTTTGTTTTGACACTATTAACTACTGGTTAGATTGTCTCTACAAAGAAAAGCAGTTCAAAGAGATTCATTTGTACGGTTTGCATAGACACGCCCAGCCCTCCTATACCCCTCAGAAATGCAATCATAAACGTGGTTAAAATCTGAAATCCCCTCAGTGCTATGTGCTCTAGACGTCCCTCTAACTCTTCCTGAGATCACAACGTCAGGTTCAAAATTTGACTTCTACCAGAACATCATTTTTCACAATTATAGATTTTTAATTTCTTTTATGTGAGTGTGCAGCCTCTGATGTATTGAGCCAATTAAATGAAGCTTGGTTAAAAACCAAAGGTAAAACAGGGAATTTGGGTAGAAAGCAAAATAGGGAATTTTTAAAAGGAACCCAAAGTATCAGATGTTACTGTCATTTAAAGGGGGATTTTCCCAGCATCAATACAAAAACAGGGTCTGACCTGCAAGCCCCAAGTGGTTCTATTACTCATATTCTCCTTGAATCTTCCTCCTCCTGCTGTTTTGGGTGGTGTCCATTTTTGAAAAGCCACTGGACAGAGGTCCTGAAACGAAGAACATTCCTTCAACATCCCAATGGGTGGAAATTCAGAGTTTGAAATAAACACAAAATACAGGCTAGGGCTGGGTGGTCACAAACATTTATTTTTGGTGAAACTCTGTACTACCAAAAAAACGTCACTTTACCTGGTTCGTCTTGTAATCCGAAGGGTCACAAGCTGTGAAGGGGTGGATGCATTTTCTCTCACTTTTACACCAGGCACAGCCAGTTCGGATACATCCTGGACATCTGGCAACACAGAAAACCAAAGTAATTCCTGCATTTTTAGAAAAACACACATCCTAGAATTTCCCTCTGTGATGCTGTGTGTGAGCATTAAAAACAAGAAAAAAAAAAGTCCCTAGACAGACTGTGATGAACCCAGGGGAGACAGGACCGTTCTTTCAGGTTAGGGACAGACTACTGGCTTTGCGCCCTGGTCTGGGCAGCCCTCGGGGCTGACAGACCATCATGACGCCTGCTAGGGGGTTGCCACGGAAACCTGAAGCTGGGGTCACCTGCTGCTTTGGAAGATGACAAGAAACCACTGAATCTGTTTCTGCATCTGGTTCTGCTATTCGTCTACCTTCAGGTAAGCTTCCCTCTGGACACTGATCTCCTCACCCCTCATAAGCCCACCCTCACTGGAGCAGGAACACTGCCCAGTGCCTGGACGATGGGAAACTAAAAGTGCCACCTTGGCAAGCGCAGAAAACAGGGTGCCACTGTTTGCTTTTTAATCAAATTAAGGAAGAATTGTGTCTACTAATCAAACAACCATGCATGGATAACAGCAGAAGACTGGAAAAGCACTTAATAGGATAATCAGTGTTAAAGCAAGAACGATAAAAATGGAAATTGAAGTGGGTCTGGAAGTGTAGCTAAGGGAAGCAAGAGAGACCTTTGGCCTCTGGGACAAGGAGAGGACCAGATCAGGGAGAGGGGACACATTCGCATTTCAGATATGCTTCCAGAGATGCCAAGGCACCCTGAGACTCTGACCTACAGAAACTGCAGTTTTGGTGGGAGAAAGCAAGCAAGCACAGGCTTGCCTAAGTGTTTACCAGGCCACCGAAGCGCACTCGAAGCAGGTCTGCGCCTTGCACTCCGCTTGCTAACCCTCAGGTGTGATGACCTTACTAAGTGCTTTCCAAAAGGAAGTAGGTATCCAGGGAAAGGGCAGGAAAGGGCGGGCACTCACCCTCTGGGGAGCTGTGGGTCTGAGATCTGGTTCTTAATTACCTCCTTGTGCACCCGAGGCAAGTCACTTCTTTTCGCCAGGCTTTACAACTGGAGGTGGGGAGCTGTATTATGTTTAAACTCTCCTTGAGCTATACAATTCTATTTAACTCTTTCCCTTTTTCTCCCCCCCTCCCCATTTTCATGGACTTTTGAGGCTTTCTGTAACAAGTTTAGCTTTTCCCCTCCTTGAATTCATTCTGTTTTGTTAGAAATCACTGAACTCAGCCCCTCTTTCAGAATGCCGAGGTGGTAAAGGTAAAGTCTGGCAGCTCCTGTCCATATAGCTGTAGGGTGGCCTCCCTACTCAGCTTCGAGTTTGATGCCTTTTCCCTGAAGAAACAATGGTTCCCAGGCCAGACCCAAAGAAACCTACATTTGGTACTCATCCAGTTGGTCAAGCAAACCATTGAAAGAACTACGAAATCACTAATAAGACAGCTTCCTATCATTTCCATGGAAACGTCCATCCCATTTTCCAGTTGGAAAACCAGGAATCTGGGAAACATCTTTTCTCTGCCTTCACTCTGCTTTAGAAGCAAGGAGGGAAGTGTGGTCCTAATTCAAGGGGGTATGCAGCTCAACAGGGCCAAACATGGTACAGAAGTGTGGGTCATGATTAACATGTTCTTTTTTAAAAAAAATATTTATCTATTTCTTTATGGCTGTGCTGGATCTTCATTGCTGTGCACAGGAGCTTTCTCTAGTTAGGGTGGCTTCTCTCATTGCACAGCACAGGCTCAGTGGTTGCGGTGCATAGACTCAGTTCCTCCAAGGTGTGTGGAATCTTCCTGGATCAGGGATCGAACCTGTGTCCCCTGCATTGGCACTTAACCACTGGACCACCAGGGAAGTCCTAACTTGTTCTTTTGATGACAGAGACTTCCGCCTTCTCTTGTCTTTAACTGTGACTTCCTTGTACCTCATGCTCCACTCTCTTCCTTGACTCAAATTCCCAAAGTCATTCTGATCCGTAGATAACCTAGCTGCACCCTTTTGCCTATTACTTCAAGGCCACCTCTGGGTCGGAGGAAGATGTATTTCCCTGTGGGTAAAATACACCCGGGCACAGTCCTTTGCCTCTTGGCTGCACCACCTCACTTAGTGGGGCTTGAACAAGCCAGCTGATTAGCTCAGGGGCCCTCCTATCTCCCATTAGGCCACGCTCCAAAAGGCGCCTTGGAAAGTTCTCCTCCACAAAAGAGTTCTTTAGGAAATGGGAGAGTAAAGCAAATAAATAAATTAAAACCAATGAGAGAATATTTACATTTCAAATAAAATCTTACTCTCTTAATGATGAGCAGTTGGTAAAGTTGAATCTCTTTGACACACGCCAGGAACCGAATGAGAACGTCATGTTGACAACTAAAACATCTGGAGCAAAGAGGGAAAAGCAGTCAGTGACGGCGAAGCTCTGCTATCATTGAGCAAAGCCGGAAATACAGAAAATAAATATTTTTTGCCTCCTCCACATAGAGGGTGGAGTGTGCCAGCTGTTCGCTAACATTTCCATCAGTATGTGGCCTCTTCCCCGGGGCCATTCCCGTCAGGCAGCCGAAGCGCACAGCACAAGCCTCCAAACAGACCCCAGCCCACCTCGTTCCAGGCCTCCCATGGATAATCACTAGGAAAAAGCCATTTCACAGCCCATTTGCAGCTCATCCTCTCCCCAGAATCACTATCTCAGCTTGTAATTGGCCACAGCATAAGAATAAAACAAGTCACTGAGCAAGAACTGTCTAGAACATGATAACCAGAATGTTAGAGAAGAAAGAAACCCTGCACCTTCAGAAGAACCCACACTACAAATGTTTACACAACACACTCCGAAGTGTGGCTCCTGTGGGCTGGGAGCCATGATCTTCTTGGAGTCAACTGTTGCCAAATCTACGATGAAGGATTTCTTATTTGCTTTTGAAAACCTACCCATCAGTTAGAAAACCCCCAAAGAATAAAGGAATATGATAAACAGTGTGCTAAATCACCATGAGAGAAAAACGGCCTATTTCCTGTATCACTGTAACTTACATCCTCTATCCAAGATGATCCCTAAATCTGGTTGTGTATCAGAATCACTTGAGAAATGGATGAAAATACAGATTCCAGAGCTATATTCCTAGATACTCTGACTTGGCAGGCCTGGGGTGTGCTGGGAATCTGGGTTTGTAATCCTCCCCACATACTGTACTGATTGTGTGTTGCCAGGTTTGGGGGCAGCAGCCTAGGGGGGTGCCTTTCAAATCCCATTGTGTCCAGGCACCAGGGCTCCTCTGTGATATTTTCATTGTCACCCATTTTGGTATTAGTATCTTCTTCCTTTTATGAATTAATGGGGAGAGCAGATGATACTTTAAAAACAAAAAGTCTTCCCTTGACAAATTAATAAGTTGGCCTAACTTTGTTGGTACCTCTAGTTTTCCTACTGAAATATGATCAGTACTTGATTCCAAAAGTCTGAAAACGCTTACTTTGAGAGGCTTCTCTACAACAGGAATATTCATTCTGAAAGCCAGGATGCCACATAAAATTCTGCTCACATAAAGTGGGTCTCTGTGCAAATGATAATGCTCTGTTCCAAAGACAAGGAGGTTTGGAGGGCTGGCATGACCTCTCAGCAAGAGCTTTTGAACAGACACTTGATAACTGTTAACAGAATGAATGTATGGACAGTAAGCACTGAGGGACTCCCAGGGAAACATACATGCCATCGGAATCTACAAGTGTCCAGTGATAGAGACTAGCAAGAGTTGTGCTTTCCTGGGTATCAACTGTGCACAAAACACTCCTGGGAAACCTCACAAGGAAACAAGTATATATGATCTCAGCTCTGAAAGCATTCAGTTATTCTAGAAGAGACAAAAAAAAATTTAGGTGAAACAGCACCATGACAGGATAGCCAAGGAAATACCTTATGAGTGGTTCAAGTTCCATGCATCACCTGGGTACCAAGACTGGGGTGCATGTGGGGGTGCCCAGAGGGAACTGGAATGATTAGGATGATTAGAGCAGAATCCATCAAGGCTGTTATGGAAAAGATGAATTCAAAGCAGAAGGGAGACAGAATTTGGTGAAAGGGATGAAGCTACTACAGACTACAAAGGTTTGGTAATGGCCACTGGCTAGCTGGATGCAGGAGGTAGGAAGTGTGTGTGTTTGCCCGCTCAGAATATATAAAGCATCCAGAGAAAAGGGCAGACGAACGGTTGGGTGAAACTGACAGAGGCTTTAAAAACAATTGACTACATTATAAATCAACTGCATTTCAATTTAAAACAAAGATTAAAAAATTTTAAGAATGCAATCAATTAGCTTTTCGCGGTGATCTCAAATACTTCAGAAGCTTATGTTCCAGGTGAGCAAGACCTGCATTTTAATAACCATGCACTTGACTCCACCACGTCATTCTCACCCAAAGAAACTCATGAATCCTCAGTTCATACACTGTAACTCCTAGCCATCTTTTTTAAAAAATTAATTTTTATTGGAGCATAGTTGCTTTACAATATTATGTTTCTACTGTACAGCAAAATGAACCAGCCAAATATATACATACATCCCCTCTCTTCTGGATTTCCTTCCCCTTCAGGTCGCCAGAGTGCATTAAGCAGAGTTCCTTCTGCTATACAGTATGTTCTCATTAGTTATCTATTTTATACACAGTATCAATAGTATATATATGTATCAATCCCAAACTCCCAATTCATCCCACCCCTGACCAACCTTTGAATCCATCCCCTTCTCTGGCTCCGGCTACTTCCACTCTCAGTCCCCTCAACCTGAATCACTGCAAGTGCTTCCCTTCTGTCAGACCTTTCGGAATGCAGCCCTTCCCTCCTCCAGCCCTGTTCTCCACCTGTGGCCATTCATTCTACAAAAAGTCTTGATCATCAACGGCTACTTTGTGCCAGACACTTTGTACCTTCTTTGGCATCTGTTTTCTGTCACTCCACTCTCTACCCCATTTGACTTGACCACATAGAACCTTTTTTTGGCTCCTCAAACAAAGCTTTTTCCTTCCTTTGGTCGGTCACACTAGTTGGGCTCTGCCTGGAATCCTCTTCCCCTTTTTCTTTGTCCAGCTCAACCCTACTCATCCTCCAAGAAGCTTTCCTCGCCCTCTCGCTGCTCCCCCAAGTCTAGTTAGGTGTCCTCTTCACGTATATCTCACAGCGTGCTGTGTTCCCTGCATGCTGCACACGGCACTGTCCGGTGCTGGTCACTTGCTGCTAACCCAAGAGGCTCTAAATACTGTGAGCAAAGAACAGATGAGTCTCTTTCAGTCATGGTATCCCTACCACCTAGCACAGTGTCTGGCACACAGATGCTCAATAAATATTTCTTGTTTGAATGAACGAATGCAATGAACCTAAGATGATAAAATATTGGCCATTTCCTTTCCTCACCTCACCAAGGGCACTCCCAGCTTTTCAGATCCCTGAACTATCTGAACCATCTAGGAAGGGTCAAGTTCAATGGTCTCTGGCTTGCCACTCACCTAAGCAACTTGAGGGGGGATTTGCCAGTCTCCATCCTTCTCTAGCCGCAGGTAACAGTAGGGGCCTGCGGCCACAGGAGGAGTGGAGCAAAGGTGAGGGGGACTGAGGGAGGGTGCAGGGAGTTGGGGAGAGGGAGTCTCCAGTGTGAGGCTATTCAAGTTCTACCATTTAACCTGTTCCCCTGGGCACTCTGGGCTCAGGAGGTTCTCTTGCCTTCTTCGTTTTCTAAGAATGATAATAAGAACCAGTGGAGTGCACGTACCTTTGTAAGCTGTCCTGGTCGGGATGATGCAGGCGCAGGTCTCATTGTGCACACTTTTACCCTTGCAGAGCATCCTGCCTGTGTCCACGTTCTTCACCACGCACTCGGAGTGCCTCGGAGAGAAGCTTCCCACCACCGTCACTGTCGTCTGTGGGGAAGAAAATACAGGAACCAAATCATGTGGCGTTCTTCCATCGTCTCTATCCACCCTAGAGCCTTAAAGGAACTGACTTTCTGACTTGCCACAAGAGAATTTCTTGGATTGCTGATGGAAAGAAAGAGATGTTTTACTGGCTATTTAATTTTCTCTGTTGTGAATCACATGTTCATATTCTTAGACCATTTTTCTGCTTTGTATGTATTTTTTCTTATCAATTCTTAAGAGCTGTCTGTATAGTATAGATATTAATCCTTATCTGTCATATTTCTGACACATTTTCTCCTAATGTACTGTCTGTCTTGCAGTTTATGTATGTTTTACCCTATATAATATGTTTTTATGATCAATACAAATTGTCTTGGTTATAAACTCTTGCTTGTGTACAAATATAATATTGTTTCACCATCTTTGTTGTTTTATTTTTTAAAGTTATATCTTTAATCCATCTGGAATTTATTTTTATACAAAGGATAAGATACAGGCTCAACTTTATTTTTACACAGATGGTTAATCAGCTAGGTAACAAGCATTTATTTTTAAAAAAGTTCCTTTTCCCAACTGAACGGAAACACCACTTTTCTCATATATTAAATCACCATATACCTACAAGTTATTTCTGAACTTTGCACTGCTCCAGTTACCTATTGATCCACTTCTTTTCCAGTGTCATCAAATTTTCAAGACTGTAGATTTAAATATATTTATGGTAAATCTATTTTTATTTTCATAATTTTCTTAGCATTTTCTAGACATTATTTTTTCCATATGAACTTTATGATCATTTTACCCAAATAGGGTGATGGGACTGTGAGTCTAACTGGAATTGTACTAAATATATGCATTAATTTTAGGAGATTTTAGATCTTTATGATATGAAGCATTCTCATCTAAACACAAATTGTTTTGTTTATATTTAGGAGGGGGAAGATGTGGTGGGGAGAGGAGGAAAAGGGAGTAGAAGGAGAAAGAAAGCAAAGAAGAAGGAAAAAAGAGGAAAGTTAAAGAGAACAATATGTCAGTGGGAGACCCGTTGTGCATCAGGTGCACTCAGGGGATCTGGTGGGGAGGTGGGCTAAATATTAGGAAGCTAGGGACATAGGAAGCGATCAGCTTATCAGCCGCGATGAGGAGTGACAGCCCTCACCACCGGGAGGTGTCTGTCTTCTGTTACACTTCTGATCTCCGCCGAGTCTGCACGGCCAGCTAAGAATCCACTGTCTCTCATCCTTGGATAAGCTCTCTCTATTTTGCTCTGGGGTTGCATCCCTATCTTTTTACTTTAAAAAAGTTGTTTCTGAGCCACAGAATCATGCTGGAAGAACACAAGTTCTTACAGTCCAACTTCCACTGAACTGAAGTCCACCCATCTCCAGGGGGCCTGAACATAGCACTGAGCCCCCAACCATCCCCACCAGCTCATCTTCAATACCTGGCTGAAGCCTCACTCATGTTTCACCCTTGTATTTCTCCCTGCACTGCACATCTCAGCATACGACCATTATGACCTGTTACCCTGTCCACAAGTATGTCTTAAATGGAATTCATTGGTCAAACATGATAACAAAAGTATCAGAAAGTTTGTTAAAGTCCTATTTTCAGTAGCTCCTTTAAATTTTCCACATTGCCTTCAGTCCTCATATGCGCAGCATTTACATAACTGTAATCATTGCATTAATTTATTTCATAGTGAAGTGAAGTCTTTCAGTCGTTTCTGACTCTTTGTGACCCCATAGACTGTAGCCTACCAGGCTCCTCTATCCATGGGATTCAATTTATTTCATAAACATTTATTAAACTTTAAAGATGTGCCATGTGCTACACAAGGTATTCACTACTTCAGTGAAGCAAGCAGCTACAGTCCTTACCCTCAAAGAGCTTACAGTCTAGCAGAAGCGTGGAAAAATTCACTAGACTAAAACTGGAAGGCCACACAGGATTGAGATCGCTGTTGGTGGGAATGCAAACGGATACAGCCACCATGGAGAACAGTATGGAGATTCCTTAAAAAACTACAAATAAGACTACCATATGACCCAGCAACACAGCTACTGGGCATATACCATAAGAAAACTGTATTTCAAAAAGACACGTGTAACCCAGTGTTCATTGCAGCACTATTTACAATAGCCAGGTCATGGAAGCAACCTCTATGTCAACAGATGAATGGATAAAGAAGTTGTGGTACATATATACAATGGAATATTACTCAGCCATAAAAAGGAATGCATTTGAGTCAGTTGTAGTGAGGGGGATGAACGTAGAGCCTATTATACACAGTGAAGTCAGTCAGAAAGAGAAAAACAAATATATTAATGCATATATATGGAATCTAGAAAAATGGAACTGATGAGCCTATTTGCAGGGCAGGAATAGATATGCAGATATAGAGCATGGACTTGTAGACACAGCGGGGGAAGGAGAGAGTGGGCAAATTGAGAGAATAGCATTGACAGATTTACACTACCATGTGGTAAAATAGAGCTAGTGGAAAGCAGCTGAAAAATATGGGGAACTCAGCTTGGTGTTCTGTGATGACCTAGATGAGTTGGATGAAGGGGTGGGAGGGAGGCTCAAGAGAGAGGGGATATATGTATACTTACAGCCGAGTCACGCTGCTGTACAGCAAAAACAAACTCAACATTGTAAAGTAATTATCCTCCAACTAAAACTTTAAAAAGAGAGAGCAAGAGATGCTAGAAGCCTGGGCTAAGATGGTACAGCAGAAATGCAAAGAACTGACAGCTCCAAGATACCATTTAAAGGTATAATGGGCCAGGACTGGAAGTGGGGTATCTGGTTGTGGAGGATTTGGTGAGGTAATGAATGTTCAGAGGTAGCGTATGTTGCAATGGGACACATGGAGCAGGAGGCAGACTTTGAATGGAAAAGTCAAGACTTCAACTTTGCTTGTGTTCAGTAAAGTGAACTTGTGTGATAATTAAGAAGAGATGAGTCTGGAGCTCAGAGGCAATCTGGACAGGAGATAAAGGAGACATGGACTATGATGGCATATTAAGCCATAGGAGTGGACAAGATTGTGGACAAAGTAGAGTCAGCTAGAGGAAGAGCCAAAACTGGGGCTGAACCAACTCCAATAGTTATAGTCAGGGAGGGAAGGAGCCAGCACAGGAGGCTGAGGCATAGTCAAGAAAGAAGGAAGAGACTATGGAGAGTGTGTGCCATGGAAGGCAATGGAAGAGTTTCATGAATGCAACCAAACGGTCAAATTAAGATGAGGACTGACGGTGTCTGCTGGAATACCTCTGTGGAGTTTAGTTTCAGGGGAACAATGGGGCAGAAGTTGACATTGATATGAAAATAGGAGACAGTTTTTTTTTTTTTTTTTTTTTCAAGTGCAGTGGGAGAAGGGGATAGTCAAGGAGTTGAAGGTATTTTAATGTGACTTTAGGATTCTTTTGTGGCTCAGATGTTACCTGCAATGTGGGAGACCTGGGTTCGATTCTTGGGTTGGGAAGATCCCCTGGAGAAGGGAATGGCTACCCACTTCAGTATTCTTGCCTGGAGAGTTCTATGGACAGAGGAGTCTGGTGAGCTACCGTCCATGGGGTCACAAAGAGTCAGACATGACTGAGTGACTAACACTTGCACTTTCTTAGGTTCCATGCAAGAATGGTTAAAAAGCTGATGCCTTGGATTAAGGAACCCAAAGTGGGAATGCTTACCAGGTAATAACTCTTGAATTAAGCTGGATAAAGTGGGAATGAAGACTCAAAAAGTCAGATGAGATACAAAGTTTGAGTGTCAATTAGCTCGTAATGTCCATGGGGCCAAGGAAATTCTTGTCACATAACATTCTATCATTCTATCAACAGACCTTATTTTGCTTAACCTTACCTCTTATTGCCAAAGTTTGGTATTTCCAAGTTTCTAAGTCTATACATGTCACAACAATAACATCCATATGCAAATGATTTTTCTTTTTTCAAATTACTTCTCCAGAAGTCTAAGCCTGGAAGTAGTGCTTCAAATAGAATGAATATACTTATGACTATTGAAATATTACTGTCAAATTGCTTTCTAAAAAGGTTGTGTTAATTGGTATCGCCATCACCAGGTGTCAGCAAACCTTATTTTCACTTTAATTTGTATTTATTTGATAACTGGTGAAGCTGAACATATTTCCATATCTATATCTAACTCTCTAAACCTCCTCTTGTGAGAATATACACTTTGCCTGCTTATTTTTTGGTGTCGGTATATTTTTTTCATTTTCTCCTAGCTTTCGTATCTTGCAGCTAATATTTTGCCTGTTGCAAATGTTTTTCCTGAAGCATGAGCTTTAGTCATCACTTATTTTTTGTGGTATAGTTTTTTTTTAAAGTCAAGTATATGAATATTTTTCTCTTGCTATTACATGATATATTGTTTCAGAGCCAAGAAAATTATACTTCCAAATTATCTGACGCTCAATTATTTTCTGTGTTAGGTTTTTAGATGAATTTCTTAATTAGCCTAAAATTTATATTTCATGTAAAAAACGTGAATTAAATTACATTTCCGTATTGTAAGCCAGTTATTTCAGCAACTTTTTATGAAATTATTCTTCTGTTTCCTCTTAATTCGTGATAAACAATCTTTAAATTTTTTACATCTATTTCTGAGCTTTGTAGCCTATTCCATGAATCTATATTCCTATTTTTTATTTATGTTTTTAGGCAGCACCACTGGAGAAGGCAATGGCACCCCACTCCAGTACTCTTGCCTGGAAAATCCCATGGACGGAGGAGTCTGGTAGGCTGCAGTCCATGGGATCGCTGGGAGTCAGACACGACTGAGTGACTTCACTTTGACTTTTCACTTTCATGCATTGGAGAAGGAAATGGCAACCCACTCCAGTATTCTTGCCTGGAGAATCCCAGGGATGGGGGAGCCTGGTGGGCTGCCATCTATGGGGTCGCACAGAGTCGGACACGACTGAAGTGACTTAGCAGCAGCAGCAGCAGGCTGCACCACAAGGCATGTGGGATCTTAGTTCCCCAACCCATTGGGATCAAACCCACGCTCCCTGCATTGGGAGCATGGAGTCAACCATTAGACTGCCAGGGAAGTCCCTATATTCTTATTTTTAAACAAGAGTCATGGGCTAAATTATTGCCACTATATACTTTGCCAACAAAGGTCCGTCTAGTCAAAGCTATGGTTTTTCCAGTGGTCATGTATGGATGTGAGAGTTGGACTGTGAAGGAAGCTGAGCGCCGAAGAATTGATGCTTTTGAACTGTGGTGTTGGAGAAGACTCTTGAGAGTCCCTTGGACTGCAAGGAGATCCAACCAGTCCATTCTAAAGGAGATCAGCCCTGGGTGTTCTTTGGAAGGAATGATGTTAAAGCTGAAACTCCAGTACTTTGGCCACCTCATGCGAAGAGTTGACTCACTGGAAAAGACTGATGCTGGGAGGGATTGGGGGCAGGAGGAGAAGGGGATGACAGAGGATGAGATGGCTGGATGGCATCACCTACTCGATGGACTTGAATTTGAGTGAACTCTGGGAGATGGTGATGGACAGGGAGGCCTGGCGTGCTGCGATTCATGGGGTCGCAAAGAGTCAGACACGACTGAGTGACTGAACTGAACTGAACTGAACTGATGTGTTTATAATCATATAGAAATGGACCTGCTTAAGTAATTTTCTTTTTTTCAATATATATCTTGGATATTCTTGACCAATTCACATTAGTATTTCAGATGAATTTTATACATTAATTTTAGGGTTTCCCTGGTGGCTCAGATGGTAAAGAGTCTGCCTGCAGTGCAGGAGACCCGGGATCGATCTTTGGGTTGTGAAGATCCCATGGAGAAGGAAATGGCAACCCACTCCGGTATCCTTGCCTGGAAAAGTCCATGGACGAAGGAGCCTGGCAGGCTATAGTCCATGGGTTGCAAAGAGTCTGACATGACTAAATGACTTCACTTTTAAGACAAAAACCATTTAAATTTTTACTGGGATGACATGAAATCTAGACAACAGATTGAGGAACTAGTGACATTTTTATGATATTGTCCCACCAAGAAACATAGTATATGTCTGGATATATCTAACATGCTTTTCATATCTTTCAATAAAATACCTGTTTTTGTTTTTATATTTATTTACACTTTTAATTGATAAGATTTCCTTATTATGAATTATAATTAGCCTCAATAGACTACTGCCTCACTAAGAAAAACTGTTGCATGGTGAAAATCACTGTTTTGATAGGAGGCTTCAACATGTATCTCCCAGTAAAAAGTATTTTAAAGCACAATGTACATGCCTCTGCAGGTTTGAGCCTGAGTATTTCCATTGGTTTTAATGAATGGGATCTTTTATTAATGTGTTAACAGTTTGTCTTATATGTCATAAGGTTACTGATACTTGAACATTTACTGAACATTAGCACTTTATTTGACCTTTATTAATTTGAATAGTTTTAAAAGCTAATATATTTAGATATAACAGATATATCAATACACTCACTTAAGATGAGCAAATAATATTTTTGTCTATTCTATTCCAATAATTATTTCTATTATTAACACTTGTTTCTTGCATTAGTGCATGGGACACAACTTTAAAAACAACATTGGTTGTCTCAGTGACAGAATTCCATGTTTCTGCTCTGATTTGTAAAAGAATGTTTCTGTTTTCTCTTTTAGGAACCATGCTATTTGTGGGAAATACTTTTATTCCTACATCTTTTCTCTTTTTATTAGTATAAACCATTTTTCCTGTTAACAATCTCTTTATAGGCATTGTTGTTCAGTCGCTCAGTCATGTCTGACTCTCTGTGACCCCATGAACTGCGGCACGCCAGGCTTCCCTTGTCTTTCACTATCCCAGAGTTTGCCCAAACTCATGTCCATTGAGTCAGTGATGCCATCCAATCACCTCATCCTCTGTCGTCCCCTTCTCCTCCTGCCTTCAATCTTTCCCAGGGTCTTTTCCAGTGAGTCAGTTCTTCACATCAGGTGGCCAAAGTATTGGAGCTTCAGCTTCAGCAACAGTCCTTGCAATGAATATTCAGGGTTGATTTCCTTTAAGATTGATGGGTTTGATCTCCTTCAGTCCAAGGGACTCCCAAGAGTCTTCTTCAACACCACAATTCGAAGGCATCAATTCTTTGGCACTCAGCCTTTTTTATTGTCCACCTCTCACATCCAAACATATAATTTTACATAATGTAAAAGTGGGGTGCCACGCATCACTTTTTGTGTGTGTCTGTGTATATGAGGATTTCAGTTGTCTCTCTTTTTTAAGTCTATCTCTGACCTTTCCTCCACCACACGAATTATTTCATCATGGGAGTCTATGTTTACAACCTAGTATGAATTCTCTCACGTTTTTCTCCATGCTCAAATAATCATATAGAGACATAGACATAAACATATAGAGGGACATTTTTGGATCAATATAAGACCATGCTATATGTACTTTTCTGCATCTTGATATTTTTATTCAACAAAATCTCATAATATTCCTCCAAGGCAATTAGAATTGCTCTACTTCTCTCTTTTTAATGCCAATTTCATAACAAGGATGAGAATATACTACCTTCTAACTGTCTTGTGTAAACAAGAGGCTCTGTATTACATGCATCTTTTTTTTTTTTTTTTACCAAGAAAGTTGCTAGAATGTTATTTGCAGTGAGCAAATGCTCTTTAAACCAAGTTATTATGATAGCTGGAACTGGAGAAGAAATTACTTAAATAACCAAGGATCTGAGACTCTCAGCAAGCCACAGTTAACCATAAAGACAGGAAATATTTTGAAATAATATGACCAAGAGCTAAAGACAGACATCTTATCAATGTCACTAAAATAATCAGCCCAAAGTTGGCTTCAAAGAAAAGCTTTACTCAGATTGCTAAAGTCTTATCTCCTTTACCTTGAGAGCGGTGGTGAGCTGGAGAAAGCGAGGTAACGGTTGCGTGGGAAGACTCTAGAGGGATTAGGGTAAACCACACTGGGACTCAAGGTGGGGAAGAAATTACCAGTGGTTCTCTGGGTGGTAAACATGTTCCAGACCATGCGAATGGTGATTAATTTATGCTGGTGAACCCAAAGATGGGTAAGCAAACTGAGTAAGCAGCTCTTTTTAGTCAATGAGCAGCTTGCTTTCCCTCACTGCACTTAAGTACTCCCCTTAACATTTTCAAAACGATAAAAGAAAAAAAGCCATGTGTAATCATAACCCCTTATCAGAGTCCTGGGTATATTCAATGATCATGGTATTTTCTAGCAGTCTCTATCAGCACTAAAGTCAGCTATTTTTCAGACTGATAACAGAAATAAAAATTTGGCCATACCTATACTTAGATACCTAAGCATCTTTTTCCACAGAAACTGCTCACACTAGTGCAGGTCTGGTGGAGGTTTGGATGAAAGCTTTGAAGGGTTTTTTTGGGAGGGCACCCGCCCCCAACCCATCCTCCATACCCTCGCCCTCAGGAGGGCGATAGAAAGGAACAACAGCCAAATAAGTTGAAATCCACGAGTTCTGATCAGTTATGACTTGAAAGCTTGATTCTTTTATTATTTATCACTCATTAAATGCTCTGGCTCTCTTTTATTAAATGTTAAATCATCTTAAGTGGTACGGTTCTTGCTATTTGAAATGGCAAAGTGTAAGGGGAAAGAGAAAGTGGCCCATCTCCTTGTTAATATGGCATTCAAATAAAACAGAGTGAGCTCAGCAGACGGGTCAACTGGCTGCTGATGGTGATTCTGTATAGTTATTCATAATACAAGAGCTGTAATTAGGGAGAAAATGTCTCCTTACAGCCACTGAGATTGCAAGGCAGGAATTCCATTTTCCCATGGGGCGAGGCTGGTATGTGAATCTGAAAATGCATGAATGTGCTCACACTGCTTCATTTCTCTCATCCAATGACAGGGCTGATGTGTTGCCAAAGGCAGTATAGTACTGCCGCAGCGCGAGCCCATGCACTTTTCAAGGGACCGCCCCCCCTTGCAATATTCACTGCCCATATTGCTTTCTCTCCCTCTCAATATCACCTGAAGGCATGCACGTAAGACAGTGTCAAAAACCTGAACACATCAAGAAAAGGAACTAAAAAACAAAATAAAATTCAGTCCTTAAGTTGCACTTAAGGACTCTTGTTGACCATGAATCTGAACTTTTTTTTCCTTCTTTTTTAAATCAATGTTTTTCAATGACATTAGTCCATTTTTTCCTTAATTTCAACAACTGAAAGTCATCTTCAGGGACACAAGATGACAAACTCCATGAGGGCAGGTTCATGACGTGTCTCATTCTCTGCTATCTCCCTGTCACTTTGCAGAATGTACAGGAATTGGTGTTCACACAGTATCAGTTCGGAGAAGGTGATGGCACCCCACTCCAGTACTCTTGCTTGGAAAATCCCACGGATGGAGGAGTCTGATGGGTTGCAGTCCATGGGATCGCGAAGAGTCGGACACAACTGAGCGACTTCACTTTCACTTTTCACTTTCATGCATTGGAGAAGGAAATGGTAACCCACTCCAGTGTTCTTGCCTGGAGAATCCCAAGGACGGGGGAGCCTGGTGGGCTGCCGTCTATGGGGTCCCACAGAGTCGGACACAACTGAAGCGACTTAGCAGCAGCAGTAGCAGCAGTGTCAGTTAACTGAGTGAATTCTCAGAACTAAGCTTATTTGATCATTAATAGGTAATTTACACACAGAAGGAAGTTGGCATCCGTTGACTAAAATGAGACAATAGAGACAAATTAAAAATCTTTCCTCTTACCTTATCTTTACTGCTTCGAAATAGGTGAATTTGAGGGCACTTTTTAGCTCCAGATAAAATATCCAGCCAGTTTTCTGAATTATTTAAATGCTCACAATCTTCTTTAAAAGTACACCTATCAAAAAAAAACAAAAAGGGAGGGGGCAGCAAAACAGCAACCCCAAACATGCATCATTAAAACTTTCTCATACTTGGCTTCAGTACAAAATGCCAGACTTTGTGTGAGGATTATTGATTTCGAGTGAGAATAAGAACATGATGCTAAAACCATGAAAAGCAACAAGAAACCAGCAAAGCATTTTTTCCATCATGTCTCAGAGCTGAGAACAAATGTGGACATGTTGAACTTAGACTCCTGAGCCATCTCTCAAGATGACATTGCAAATACATCCAAAACACATCCTCTCCTGGATTCTAAAATTAAAGCACTACCTTCTAGAAAAACCTAGCGTAGAACAGCCCAAAAAAAGGTTTACACGTCGAAAACGTTTTAGCTTTGCCATTCATTTCCAGAATTTCAACCTATTGTGTAACTTTTGCTGTTGTTTAAAAAAAAAAAGAAGCAACCATTGTTGTGCTTTGCAGTATGATAATCAAATAAACATATTGCAAGGGCAGAGTCTTCCCAAGAATTTGATAAGACATTCCAGAACCATCTGCTACATAACATTTATTTAGACAGATACCAACTCACATCAAAAGATATTGGGTGAAACATTTGCCAGGGCCACCTCCCCAAGTCAGCCAGCCCAGAGGATGTCCCCAAAGAAATCTGCAGCTGTGGTCACGGCCAGCTACTTTGATAAACACCATCATAAGCTGAAGGTGAAATCACCGCTTCGCCTATGCCTGGTCCAGTCACTCTAGGTCATGCGAACTTGGGAACTCCTGCCTCGCCGGCAGGGTGGCCAACTCAACAAGAAGAATGAATGCCAAAGGTCACTTGGGTTCCAAATGGTGTTGGACTCCACAGACCTTCTACTGAATGATATCAAGGAAAGAACAAAACCTCTGTTACCTCTGCCGTCTCAAGGTCCAAGGTTAAAACGAAGCAGTGGAGGAGAACCAGTAAGTTTTAAAAGAAACTGAAAATTCATGATTCACATGAGATTGAAAGCAACTAGATAATAACCTCATTCAACTCTGGGGAGTCCCTGAAAGGAAGTGAGTGGAGACAAGTGTGGTCCCAAACAGTGTATTTGACAAGCATTTTATTTCTTTTTCTTCTTCTCTTTTTTTTTTAAAAATTCTTAAGAATAAATTTAGGCCTCACAGCTTCATCTTTGAGCGCTGCGCTAATTTGAATATGACAGAAATAGAACAGGAAGCCAGTGAGTTTCATTAGACATCACCCCCAAGTGCAATCTTTCAGCGTGTCATCATATTCTCCCGTCTCGGGGAACCCTGCTTCCAGGCAGCACATCTGTGTCCAAGCTCTCCTCCACCTGTGTCGGCTGCTTCTCCAGCATCAGGGCCACGGGGATTTTCATCAGCAGTTCTCCACAGTCATAAATTTATCTGACCCTTGATGGCTAGCTCGTCCGTCACGGACATTAAGTTCAAATTAAACCTCCTCTCAATGTCAGGGAGAGTTTTCAACGGAGGGACACATACTGCCGGATTGAAACAGACAGAAGGACAAGGCTAGAAAGCGATGATGACTGTCAAAAACGACCTGCCTCTCTCGCAGGGGCATTCCAGCTTGTATAAGGCAGTTCCTCTGTCTAAAAGGAGGCCAAAAAAAAAAGCAAGTTCTAAAGAGAGGGGAGTACAAATGTTTTTGTAGGCTTTTAATACTGCCTGGGAGTCAAGGCCTAAGGCTGCCAAAAAAACAAGTGTAAAATATTTCATACAAATAGTGCTACAATTTGCCAATTTGTAGGCAGAAAACAGTAGTGCCACTGAATTATCACTCCCTTTTCTGAACTCCTATGGCATTTCTTGTTGGAACCACAGATTTTGGTATTTAATCATATGCTGCCTTGAATTACAACTTAACTGTTTTACGTGACTATGGCATGCCCCCCAGTAAGCTGTAAGCTCCTCAAAAGAAGGAAGAATGTCTTTAATATTTCTTCTGCAGATCTTTCCATGTCTGACAGCATGATATGCAAATACTAGGGTTTCAACCAACATTTTTGAATGAATGAATGAAATATGAAATCTCTGTAGGTCCTTTCTGTAGGTGAGATTTCTTTCTAGAGTTTCCTTAGTTTATGTCTGACTTGTACTTATAGCAAAGAGACTACTTTTAATATAAGCTAAAAGTTTGAATTGGGGGCCAGAGAGGGGACAGATTAGAAACTAAGGTTTTCAGTTTATCTTTTGGGAAAAAAAACAAAAATATGTTTATATATACATATATAGGCTTCCCAGGTGGTGCTAGTGGTAAAGAATCTGCCTGCCAACGCAGGAGACATAAGAGACATGTGTTTGATCCCTGGGTCAGGAAAATCCCCTGGAGGAGGGCATGGCAACCCTCTTCAGTCTTCTTGCCTGGAGAATCCCATGGACAGCGGAGCCTGGCAGGCTACAGTCTATGTTGTTGCAAAGAGTCAGACAGGACTGAAGCGACTTAACACTGAAACATATATATATATGTATATATGTAATAGACCTTTCACTTCTTATTTTGTATAAGGCGAAAACAAAATTTAACCATGTTAAGCAACTAAATATAAATTCCTGGTTTATAAAACACCTTTGAGATCTCATGCCTTCTTTCTCGCCAGCTGAAAAATAAAAATTAAAAAGCACACCGTAACGCCAAGAACGTATAACCAGATGGTCAACCAACAACAAGATCTTATTACTTCTTCAATATTGCAGATGATAAAATCTTCATGACACCACGTTACCCACACAAACTTTCTCCGAGGGGGAACAGACCTCAGAGCTCCCACGTTTTAGTAAACAAAACCAAAATGGTCCCTTTTGAAAGTCATCACTTTTGTTCCTACACATCCACAAAAGCAATGGTCAAGTGCATAGACACTTAAGCCTTTGCCCAAATACAATTAAAATCTCATTTTCAGGCTCAGGTCTCAGCAAGGCTGATTCTCAGTGAAGCAACCTCAGATAGGCCGATTTCTTAACTGACTTCATGATAATTTCTTCAGATAGGAGGAAAGATAGGAAGAAAATGGGATTCAAATTTGAATGAGCATATTCTAGGGGAAAAAAAAAAAAAAAGGCAGACATGTATTTGCTTTTCTTATCTTATGCTGTTGCCCCGCTTTCCAAGGGTCTTTCCCAAAGTTCTAGGACTCCCAATTAATATTTTTCTGGCCCTTACGTCTAGCTAGATTTCATGCCTACAAAATAAGGCCAATATGCAGACACTAGCCTACTCGCAAATTAATAGAATTGGCATTAATGGGAAAAAAAAAAAAAAAACTGCCTGAAGGAAAAAAAAAAAAGCCCATAAACCAAAAGTTAATTAAAAAAAAAAACAAACCTTTTGCTAGGTGAAAGGACCATGAATTCAATTTAGTGAATTAAACTACTTAAGAAGGCTTGTTCATAGTATCTACTATAGAGCTTAATCTGTTCAAAATATTAAGAGTTAGAGATTGTTACTCAACTATATACGTATGTGGACCACCCCTCCCTTGCCCTTAACTCTTAGTTTGTTCAAAACTCATGAACAGGGAGATTCCAGACACTTGTCTAAGTTTGCTGTTTCAAATTCAGAAAGTATCTGCCGACAGTGTGTTTGCTTCCTGAGTTTGTGGAAATCTTTCCAAACAAACCCTGATGTCCCTCAGTCACCACCCTACCAGGTATCTACGTGGGGTAACTGCCACCGTTGAGTGTTGATGGTCACTCCTCCCCTGTTAGTCCTCACAGGCTTCCCAGGTGGCTCAGTGGTAAAGAATCCACCTGCCAATGCAGGAGAGGCAGAAGACGCAGGTTCAATCTCTGGGTTGGGGAGATCCCCTGGAGGAGGAATGGTACCCAGCTCCAGTATTCTTGCCTGGACATTTCCATGGACAGAGGAGCCTGGAGGGCTACAGGAGGAGCCAGGGGTCACAAAGAGTCAGACAAGACTGAGCATGCATACACATTAGTCCTCAAAACCATGTTGCTCTATAGGGATGAAATGGAGGCTCAGAGAGGTGTTTACAATGTGCCAAGCTTTCCCAGCTTCAAGTGTCTGAAGTCTGCTTTCAGAGCCACACACTTGGCCACTCAGCTGCATGGTCATCTGTAAGCCCTATGTGTTACAACATGTCAGTCATGTCTGACTCTTTGCAATCCCATGGACTGTAGCCCGCCAGGATCCTAACTGCCATTTAATAAGCTGCACAAAAATAATGACATTTAGAGTTCCTCCTGGCTTCCTTGGGCCCCATTAGTGGCTGGAGGGTGGGGCTGGGCCAGGACAAGGCAACAGAGATGAAGACCCCAGGAGCATAGAATGGAGAAGGTGAGACAGAGCCTCCGGAATGAAGAGGGGAGCATGGATTTGGGAGGGAAACACAGAGCAGGGTTCTGAGAGGCCTTGAATGTTCACCCATCACTAGCCCTGAATACAAAACACCTGATTAGAGGTTAAGGTTCCAGGAAGCCCCCCAACTCACAAGTCTATTGTATTACAAAAATTGGCTTGCAAACCCTCTGTTTGTAATACAGAATACACTTTTCTCCCCAGAGAAATAATGTTATAAACAGTGATTAAGTCTCCAGGTTTTAACCCACAAAACCTATTTATTTGCAATGTAACTTCAATTCTATATATTTGCTATATAAGAGTAGCAGAAAACAATGAGATTGAATCCATTTGCATTATATAGCAGTTTTTCTTCTTTACTTGTGTTTCTGCTTGGCTGGTAGTCTGGGAACAGTGCCCAGCTGGATCGACTTTTAAATTTATTATTACAGTGTTGCATTTATACAGTATTTCTATTTTTTAATGGGGATGACTTAAATTATTAATTGTTTTCATGCCAACATAAAGAACTGGGAGACCCACCTCTAGAAATGAGCTGAAGTTTCCAGGCATGCAGGCAGGTGAAATGCCCAGGGGACGGGCTGGGGGACCTTGAAAATCTGACTCTATTAGGCTAGAATCTCTCCCTAAGAATTTACTACTTACTCAACCTTGAAATAGAAACTCTGAACTCAGAAATGTAACTTCTACTTCCTGCCACTCGAATTTCATCAGCATCCTCTAATCTAATTGTTCACTAAGAGCAGACAGTCCCTGAAGTAAACGGACAACTAAATATCAGGTAATTGGCTTGAATGGGAGGTTGGTGTGATCTGTTCCAAAGATTCTCTACAGATAGAATATCAGAAAACTTTTAACAAGGAAAAACAGAACAGGAGACTGTGTCTGTGGCTGGGGGAAGATTTTGCTACAAGAGCATCCCAAGGTCTTCTGCTAAGTGATTTGAAACAGATGTCTGCATTTTTTCAGAAGGGCACGGAGCCCAGAGGAGGGACCAGGTGGTCCCGAGAATCGAGGGACTTTCATTAATGTTGTTAGTCCACGAGATGGAAAAACCAATCTCAACTGAAGAGAAGAGAATGAGAAGTCACTGTGACAAACTCAACTCTGAATTCTAGGCCTCCAGAGTCAGCCAAGAGGGATGCCAAAATACAAGACCAAAATAACTTGCCAGGAAAGCTGAAAAACTGCATTTCAGCTCCAGTGATGAAAAGCCAACCTACATAAGAAAATGATGCTAATAACAGAAACAATTTAGAAGATTTTTTTTTTTAAGTGAAAACATCTAACATGCCAGGAGATGTTCTTTCATATGATTTGATTCATTATTCTTCACAAAACTATGAAGTAGGTACGACAAATTCCCTGGCTTTTTACAGCTGGGGAAAACTGGAGGCAGAAGGCTCCATATTGTTTCCCAGAGTCACAGAGTTAGGAAGCAGAGGGGTTGAGATACCAAATCAGAGAGTGCTGTTTCCAAGTCCATGTCTCATCTCCTACCCCCTACTGCCCCTCACCAGGGCCCTCGTTTATGGAGCCCTTTCCAGGGGCTGGGTGCTGTTTCTAGGACTTTCTGGGACTTGTTGATCCTATAGCTACCTCAGGAAGTAGGTATTATTGTTATCAGCTCCATTTCGATGATGAGGAAACTGAGGTGCAGAGATTAGACGGCATGGTATGAACCTCAGCAGTCTGGCAGTGGTGTTCATACTCTTAGGACTGTGCCAAACAGCTCAAAATTTTCAAAGGTTTCCAGGATAATAACATCATAAAGGCCAAAATAAAAATAACTACATCCTCCCAGAGCCTGAGCCCTATGAGAAAAATACAGGTTTTATTCCATTTCTCAGCAATTCTCCAAGTGTGTTCTTCAAGCTGTTTTAGGTGTTAGTATTAAACGAGGCTTAAGAAATTTGGGAAACACTAGTTAAATAAAATTAAATGATCTTCTCTACTGCAGGAATTCTCAGAGCCTTCAATATTCCGGTGTACTTTGTAACTTAAAAGATAGGAATGGATAATGCACATCTTCTAATGTTTTTACTGAAGGATTAGAAGTCCTAGCCACGCACACTGCTGCTGCTGCTACTGCTACTGCTAAGTCGCTTCAGTCGTGTCCGACTCTGTGCGACCCCATAGACGGCAGCCCACCAGGCTCCCCCGTCCTTGGGATTCTCCAGGCAAGAGCACTGGAGTGGGTTACCATTTCCTTCTCCAATGCATGAAAGTGAAAAGTGAAAGGGAAGTCGCTCAGTCGTGTCCGACTCTTAGCGACCCCATGGACTACAGCCTACCAGGCTCCTCCATCCATGGGATTTTCCAGGCAAGAGTACTGGAGTGGGGTGCCATAGCCATGCACACTGGGAAGCACTTAAATCTTGGTTAATGAGCAATAATCCAAATGGAAGATCAAATTGGAAAACTTCAGGCTTTTTGGGGGCTCTTTTTTCTCATTTCGCATACTCGGCTGATCATGACCTATTCGTTCCAAGCATTGCTCTATGCAGTCTCCCACAATCTGCCCTCACCTATCACCTGTCACCTGGGCTCCTGCAGCAGGCTTCTGACTGGCCTCTCTCCTCCCTGCCTCTAGTCAGCTCTCCACACCAATGCCTAGGTATTCTCAAGTCCAGAACTGATTACACCGCTTCCTACTAAAAAATCTTCAACGGCACCCTTCCACTTACACCAAACTCCTCTACCTACATCCCTTTCATGACTTGGAGCCTAGAACACACGTTTCCACACTCATTGTGGTACCCAATACTATGATTGAGCCTCTTCCTTCTTTTCCAAACTCATCCCCAGGCAATCGTGGGTTGATAAGTCTATTTAACTTACAAGCTCCTAAAGACATCCATCACTAATACTTAGTACATGGCACCTTGCAAAGAGCAATTACTTAATAAACACATGCAGGGAAACCTGCCCGGCTCTTCTCGGCATGTGCAGAATGTCCGAGGGCCTGCAGTATTGGTGAAATGGTGCTCCAAGTTCAGAATCGCCTCCTCCCTGTCTGCCCAGCCTCCAGGCAAAGCAGTCATGCCCTCCGCTGTGTCCGTATGGGCACCTTACACATGCTTCTGATACATACAGCACAATGCGCTGGTTGCTGACTGCCTGTCTCTCCGACCACACTGTAAGATCCCTAAGGGAAGAGCCTGCCTTATTCACCTTGGCACCCCTAGGGCCTAAGGCCACATCTAGGATTCCTTCTAAGTATTGTCTGAGTGCCCCCCAGATACCAAATACCGAGCACTGGGGATGTATGGATGTTTAAGCCAGTTAAAGCTCCCCTCTTAATGAGCTTATATTCTGGTGAGGCACATGGACCAAAACCAAATAAGCAGACAATAATTTAAATAGTTTCAAATCAAGGCTAGTTTTCAGCAGAAATTAAAAAAAATATAGCAGCGAGGAACTACTTTAGGTAAGCTAGCCAAGAAAGATGGCATTTCGAGTTCGTTGGTAGCCTAGTGGTTACGATTCCAGCCTTTCATTGCCATGACCTGGGTTCAATTCCTGGTTGGGGAACTGAGATCCTGCAAGCTATGCAGCATGGCCAAAAACTTAAATTAAAAAGAAATATGGCATTTCAGCTCAGATTTCAAAGATGAAGACAACTTAGCTACATCAAGAGCAGTAGGAACAGCATCCTAGGCAGAAGGAACAGCAAGTGCCAAGAGCCTGAGCTCACTTAAAGTCTGGTCTCTGCAAGGAACTGATTAAAGACCAGACCAGGCTAGAACTTAGTGAAGAAGTGGTGGGTGAAGCTGCCAATTACAAGCGGGTGACGTTGGGCAAATCACACCTTCTCTATGTTTCAGGCTTCCCAGCTGCAAAAACGCAGATAATAATCATTTCAATTTCATGGAATTGTTACCAAAATGTACATCTACTTAACATACACCTACGAAAACATAGATCAAAGAGTTATTTCAGAAACATCCATCTATTTAACTGAGGCTTCCAATAATGCCTCAGTAAATATTAGTAGCTGTTACCATATTTATTACATAGGCAAATGAAACAGAACTTAGGTAAAAAGTCTGAACAACATAAGCCAAACACATACAAAATAATACTGATGTGACAGGCATCTGGGCAACAGGGGTAACTGGTCTGCCCTTTGCGTTGCTCACACACATCAGATCAACAATCAGCCTGCCCTTTCCACGTAAGGAGGCAGACTCAGCTCATGGCTTCTTGGAAGGTTCTTAATCATAACCCTCCTCCTCCTCCTCCTCCCGATGGTTCTCTGGGGTCTCCCCACGCCTTGAATAACAGGGCATTTTTTCATGGCATATTGGCTGATGCCTGCTTCCCACGTGAACCTGTGAGCTTCCACTGGGTAGAGCCTTATTCATTTTTGTCTCCCTAGGGCCTAGTACCGGACCTGGCCCATGGCTGGCATTCAACACATGTTCACTGAACTGGATTAAGAATTAAATGTTCAAGTGACTAAATTCTTGGCTATGTCTCCACGATACCAGCAGAAGTTGTTTCACTGATTTTTGTTCACTGGGCTGGCCAGTTCACTGGCATGGTGGAAAACCGGCCTTTGTCTTAACACTTGGAGCTATTCAGCACATGTGAAACACTCACACAAAAAAGGGATTTGTGGCCTTCACCCCATGTGGTTCTTTGGTGGCTGATGAGTGCACTAAGAGTTGGTGTTTTAATTTCCAAAGGCATACCCTGAGCTGAAGAATTTAAGGGAGGCGTTCGTAAAGAATAGGTAGCCTGGAAACAAAGATGGGAAATGATGCCTCTCAAGTCAGGAAGATCTGGGTTCCAAGCTGCTCTCCCACACGTTTGTTCTGTAATGGGAAGCACACTCTTCAGCTTCTCAGGACCTCGGTTTCCCCCATCAGTAAAAAGCTGGCAGCAATAAAACTCCATCTTCCTAAGAGTAACTCAAATCCCACACGGGGTGCTTCAGAAATGGTCCCATCTCCCTAAGTGGGATACAAGGGCCCAAATGCTACAAAACCTCACTGGGACCCAAGAGCAAAAACACCAAAGCCTGGCAGGAAGGCTTCCAATGAAGACAGGAACATTGGTTTCAATGTGGAGTTGTTGAGAACAGGAAAAGTACCAGGTCACCAAGACAAGTGAAAACATCTGAGGAATTTTTAAAAGCCAATCGATACATACTTACGAAAGTGCCTGCTAAGGTCATTTCAAAAAAAAAAAATCTATTCCATTAAAACATATATTTACTAAAAAGGGTGTTCCTAATGGTACCTGCTCGAGCTACACAGCGTCAATTAAAAAGATGTGAGGCTAAGTAGTTTGGAGACTGAAGTTGGACCAAACAAAACTGGCTTCCGAGTATGGTAAGCATTCCCTCAGTGCCAGCCACTGTCAGCTGCCTAGGTGCCAAGAGCTGGGTGCCTTCATGGTTTCATCCCCTCTCCACCTTCTGCTTTGAAATATTCACAGCTCTTCTAACAGCTGACAAAGATGATGAAGAACCCAGGGGACTCGGGTCCACCCAAGACCCCCCTCCAGTGTGAGAAGGCCCCCACATCCCTTTCAGCCTCCTTGGTAACCCAGATGCATGGGTTCGGCTTCTGCCAGGGTAATTCAGTGATGCCCTGAGGCCCGAATAACATATTCCTCTCTGCTCCCCACTGCTTCCACCCCACAGACAGTTGTCCTACTTGCTTCTACACAATTAGTCGGCACAATGGGGTCCTCACACGAGGAGGAGGGGCTGCCCCCAAATCCCATTATTCTCATGATCGCTGCCATTAGAGCCTCACTGGACCATAAAGGAGTGTCACTGCACAGAATTCAGCACGAGGGCACGTCCTGGGTTGGAAGGAAAGGGGGGACGGATGCAGAACTGGGAGCCATCTTCTGTCGTGAATTGACTTCCTGGCCACAGCCTCCAAAGGGGACATCCCAAAGTGGAGTGCGCTCCTTTGGGTCTTGGCTCAGCCGCCCTCTTCTCTGTGAGGCTTCCCAGGACCCTCTGGTTGAAACTAACCTCCCCTGCCTCCGGCTGGCAAGCCCTACCCCCTCCTCAGCTTTATTTTTCTTCCTAAGGGTGATCACATCTGACACGCCATGTTCTTATTTATTTTCACTCTTCCCTCATGTAGTTGGGTCAGTAATGTTCCACCCCTAATTCGTGTCCACTCAGAACCTCAGAATGTGACCTGATTTGGAAATAGCGCCTCTGCAGATGTCATTAGTTAAGGGTCTCAAGATGAAATCATTCTGGATTTAGGATGTTCAATGACTAGTGCCTTGACAAGAGAAAGGAGAAGGCAATTTGGACACATGAAGGGAAAAAAGGCTACGTAAAGATGGATGGAGGTTAGAGAAAAGCTGCCACGAGCCAAGACACACTGGAAGCCACCAGAAGCTTGAAAAGGAGAGGAAGTGTTCTCCCCTTGAGGTTTCAGAGAGATCATAGCCCTGCTGATACCATGATTTTGGATTTCTAGCCTCCAGAACTGTGAGAGAATATATCTTCACTGTTTGAAGCCACTGATTGTGTGCCCCTGGTTATGACAGCTTTAGGAAACTAATACATTTCTAGAAGAACCTGCACGGGGCAAAGACATGGGACTGAGCTGTTCATCGCTAGAGAAGCTCGATGCTTAGAACAGTGTCTGACACACTCTAGGTGCTCCATAAAGATCTGTTAAGTGGGACTTCCCAGGAAGTCCAGGGGTTGAGAGTCTGCAGAATCCACCTACCAATGGGGACATGGGTTTGATTCCTGGTCCGGGAAGATCCCACATGCTGTGGAGCAACTAAGCCCATGAGCCAAAACTACTGAGCCTGTGCTTGACAGCCTGTGCTCCACAACAAGAGAAGTCACTGCAACGGGAAGGCCTCGTACCAAACTAGAGAGTAGTCCCCACTCACTGCAACTGGAGAATGCCCATGAACAGCAATGAAGACCCAGCACAGCCAAAAAAAAAAAAAACAAAACCCAAAATCTGTTGAGTAAATGCATGGATGCTTAAACTCTCAAGCTGTAGAAGGGTTTCCATAACTCAGGTTGACCCAGAGTTCCATGTGTAACCAGTCTTCCATGGTGGGTCCATCTGGAGCAGGCTCTCCCTTCTCCCCACCACCACGAGAGATAATGTCTCTAGGTTTCTCCTCCCTTTCACTGTGGTGGTAGGTAAAGGTACTGGCTTGGGAGTTAGAGCCTAGATCTAAGCCGAGACTTGAATCCTGTTTCTATTGCTTATACAAGCTATAGTAAGCAGACCAATGACCCCTAAGATATCTATGTCTTAATCTCCTGAAGTTGTGAATGTGTTGCCTTACTTGGCAAGAAGGACTTCAAAGATGTGATTAAGAATCTTAAAATGGGGAGATTACCTTAGATTATCTGAGTGAGCTTAAAGTAATCTCAAGGGTCCCCGTAAGAGGAAGCGGGAGGGTCAGAGTCAAAGAGGGAGATGTGATAATGGAAATAGAATTCAGAGCCAGAAAGGTCTGAAGAGGCTACACAGCTGACTTGGAAGATTCAAGAAGAGGTCACAAGCCAAGGAACGTAGGTGCCTCCAGAAACTTGAAAAGATAGGAAATGGATTCTTCCTATGGGCTCCAGAAGGAACACAGTCCTTTCTACACTCTGGTTTTAACCCAGTGAAACCCTCTACAGACTTCCAACCTCCAGATCTGTAAGATAATAAGTGTATGTTGTTAATGCCAGCAAGGTTGTAGTTATTTGCTACAGCAGAAGTAGGAAATGAATACCAAAACCTAAGGCTGTTTTCTCATCTTAAAAGTGGGTACTGTAATAAGTGCTTACTTCACCCTAACCCTAACCAGGAGGACTAAATGGAACATGCAGGGGACATTCAGGGCATAGCATCTGACGTGTAGTAAGCAGATTCTCCTCCGTGCCTGGGGACCCTGTCTCCTGGCTGGGCCTGGGCTCAAGGCAGGCTTCCTAGGGAAGGGGCACGGTAACCGCATTCTGAAGGAGAAGTGGGCATGGATTCCTCCACTGAAAAGCCCCCAGTGGCCTTCTCTGCTGCAGAGTGGCTGCCTTTCACAGTGGTAGACCAAACCAGAGTAACTCAAACTTCAGAGGAATGTGGCTATGGTTACTATGCACCGTGGGTCACCTTGGTCGAATTCTCAGGCAAGAGCAGCTCCTAGGCCTTACGGGTGATGCTTAGGGGAGACTTGAGAAAGCAGTGTCTCTTGGGAGAGGGAGGGAAGAAAGGCCTCAAGACAGGAGAGCAATGTAGGGAACTGAGTGCGTCCATAAGCAAATCATTGAATTCTTTTTGCTTATTACTCTGGGGTGTTGAGGATGAATATGTTTAGCAGGCTGATTTTAGTTTTTCTTACCAGCGTTCAAATCACCTTCTGTTACCCCAACCCTTTCAGAAAGTCTGTTGTTATGCCAAGTTGAGAAATGACCTCTTTCACAGTGTCATGTATCAGCCAACCAGCAGATGAAAACCTAAAAAGTGCCACCAGGGGCTGCTTGGAAGTCTTCCAATTGCCACCGTGGAAGGAACGTGTAGAAGGATACGAGTAAGTGTTGCACTCCTACAAATAAGTGAGGGGAGTCTACAGATACTTTAAAATCAGCATGCCTGGGTGCTTTGTCCCCACCCTGCACACATGCTCTGGAGAGGGGGGACAGGACAGGACAATAAAGATGAGTGTGGCTTTTCTGACATGTACGTTTTCTGAAGAGCACCCAGCCTCGGTTCCGTCACCTGACTTGGGACCCCACGTGGAGCCCGTGACGGTGTTGGGAGGTGGTGGGGTACTACGTGAAGTTTGGAGAAAGGGCTGCTAAGTAGATGACTCAGGAAGAGACAGGAGGTAAACTCACTCTTCATAAAACATACTGGAAGGCAGCGACCCTAGAAATGGGAGGAGTGGCAAGCGTGGCACGGTTAATGCTTGGCTTAATGCACTTCATCTTCTTCTACGCCATCACGATAGTCTTTTAAAAACACAGATATGATTGTTTCAGTCCTCTGCTGAAAACTCTTCTCTAAGTTTCCAGAACCAACTAATAAAGTCCAGATTCAGAAACCTTTCCTTCCCGGCCCCTCCCCATCTACTTCCTCCTTCCAGAGAAGTGCTGGGGTGAGATAATTCAGTTGGCCCTTTCCCTCAAAAGATCTCCTATGGCCAGGACTGGCCCTGTGGTCCAGTTGTGCTGCCACTGCAGGGGCCATGGGTTTGAGCCCTGGTTGGGGAACTAAGATCCCACAGGCTGTGCGGCCAAAAAGGAAAATAAAATGAAAAGATCAAACCCTTATTGTGCTGGTTCTGCTGCCTGAACTATCCCTCACCCGCCACCCTTGGTGAAATTCTCCTCAGGCTTCAAGACCCAATATTCTCCTCTCCCCCAAGACCCAATTTTAACGTGACCTCTTCTCTGAAGCCTTTCCCAACCTTGGTTACAACCAACTGCTCCTTCCTCTGGGGTTTTGCCATCATAATAGCTAACATCACTACAGTGCTTACCACAAAGAGGAACTGTGCCTAGGACTTGATGCACATCATCTAATTCTCTCAGCAAGCCTCCAAGAGAGGTACTGTTACTACTCTGCTTTATGAAAATGAAAGTCACTCAGTCATGCCCCACTCTTTGCAATGCCATGGACTGCAGAGTCCATGGAATTCTCCAGGCCAGAATACTGGAGTGGGTAGCAATTCCCTTCTCCAGGGGATCTTCCCAATCCATGGATCAAACCCAGAACTCTTGCATTGCAGGCAGATTCTTCACCAGCTGAGCCACCAGGGAAGCCCAAGGATACTGGAGTGGGTAGCCTATCCCTTCTCCAGGGGATCTTCCAGACCCAGGAATCCAACCAGGGTCTCCTGCATTGCAGGAGGATTCTTTACCAGCTGAGCTACCAGGGAAGCCCTACTTTATAGAAGAGGAGATTTGGCACAGAGATAAGAAACTTGCAGGTCACACAGGGGCCCGGATTCGATCCTGAACACACTGACTCCAGGTCTGCACTCTTCTTTCTCTGCTGGACTCCTCCTTCCAGTGTGGTAGTCATCCCCTGCATTGCTGGGCATCCCAAACTGGCTAGTCTTTCTAAATTCCTGCTCAGTCAATAATACCTTGGTCCCTCTGGTACCCGAGCCAGATACTTGCACTCTTTCCCCTATCATTTCAACAGCAAAGTCCCAGGACCTGAGACCCAGCTCCATCTCTCTCAGAAGTCCTTCTCCATCTAACTTAGGTACCCATCCTTTGGGTTCCCACCCAGAGCCAAGTACAAGGCCTGAGACACAGTAGGCGTCCAGTGTAGGCTTGGGTATCATTGCTTTCTTTGTGAGGACTTAGATCAAAAGAGAAAGAATACATCTTCCAGAAAAACAGTGGCCACCTTGATATTTTATTTTTCATTTTATGGCCCTATCTTTAGTGTGTCAGACTCAAGGGAGGAATCCAATTAATCACTAAGTCCTGTCAATTCTATCTTCCAGCCAGCTCTTAAATCCACCTGCTTCTCTCCATCCCCACGATCATCTCTCTAATTCAGTCTCCAATCTCTTGCTGGTTTACAACCACCTTCTCAGTGATCTGCGGGTTTCCAGCGGTGTCCTCTCTAGTCTGTCTTGTGCCAGAATGCTTGTTCTACACCACACAAGTGATCCAGTCTGCCTTCTGATTGAAACCCTGGAATGGCTTCCCAAAGCCTTTCCAGGAAAATTCAGATCTTTAACACCGGCTATAAGACTCATTCTCCCCGACCCCATCTATCCTCGTTAACTAACACTCCTCAGACCACACCCTTGCTCCATACTGCCCATCAGGCCAAGCGCTCCTCCAGCTCCCAGCCTTCGCATGGCCTGTTCCCTCAGTTTCCTCCACCTCCTCTCTCTTTACCCGGATGTTCTCTGATGCTCACACTTCAGGCTCAGCTTAGACATCCCTTCCTCCAGGAAGCCTTCTGTGACCTTAAGTTTAGGTTTCTTTTCTTTGATTGATTAATTTTCACGGAACCTGTGGTTGTCTTTTTTAATTGAAGTATAATAGACCTATAACACTGTTAGATCCAGGTGCACAATATAGTGATTTGATATTTCTATACATTAAAAAACAGTCACCATGACAAGTCGAGGTACCATCTGTCACCATACAAAGTTATCAGCATATTATTATCATTAATCATTATTCCATTTTATAATTACTACTAATAATTATTATTAATTATTACCATATATTCTCCAGCTGTACATTTCACTCCATGACTCATTTATTTTGCACTGGAAGTCTGTACCTCTTAATCTCCCTCACCTATTTCACCTATCTCCCCATCCCCCTCCTCTCGGGCAACCACCTGTTTGTACCTACGACTCTGTTTCCATTGCTATTTTTGTTCACGTTTTTTTAGATTCCACATACAAGTGAAATCCATCCAATATTTGTCTTTCTCTGCCTGACTTATTTCACTTAGCTTAATACCCTCTAGGTCCATCCATGTTGCTGTGAATGGCAAGATTTCTTTTTTTAAATGTCTGACGAGTAGTCCATTGTGTACATATACCACATCTTCTTTATCCACTCATCTATCGAAGGATACTTAGGTGGCTTCCACATCTTGTCTATTGTGAATAACACTGCAATGAACATAGGAATGCACTTATCTTTTTGAATTAGTGTTCCTTTTCTTCAGAAAAATACCTAGGTGTGGCATTGCTGGATCACGTGATGGTTCTATTTTCAATTTTTTGAGGGACCTCTACAATGTTTTCCAATTTACTTTCTCACCAACAGTGCACAAGGGTTTCATTTTTTCCATATCCTCGCCAACATGTGCTATTATTATTTAGATTTTTTTTTAAATGTGCCTCCATGGAATCCTCCACTTCCTCTGTGCTAAACATTACTCTCTATTTACTTATCAAGATTAATAGATTGGAAACCCCTTGACATATTGGGGTAGACTGAATTACTGTTTCCACTTCTGCAGTCTCTCGTGTAATAGAAGGACACTAGAGTAGGTGGAGTGTGTATCCCTACCTCACTGATGTTGGGCTTGGCTATGTGGCTTGCTTTCCAACGGAATATCAGCAAACGTGACATGAGTGGAGGCTCTGAATCCACCACAGAGTTCAGCTTGGGTTCCTGCACTTCTGCTGTCTGCCTTGAGGAGAGTACATGCAGGACGAGAGACGTGTGAAGCAGATCTGAACCAAACTCTCCACCTACAACTTGACAGAGTCCCCTTCCCACCCCCACCCTCCACTGGAGCTGAACCGTGAGCAAGAAAAACAAATTTTTGTTCTTGTAAGCCACTGAGAATCTGTTGGTTAACACAGTATTACTGGAGCAGACCTGACTAATAACACTGTCTCTATCTTTCACTGGGCTTCCCTGGTGGCTCAGATGGTAAAGAGTCTGCCTTGCAGTGCGAGAGACCCGGGTTCAATCCCTGGGTCAGGAAGATCCCCTGAAGAAGGAAATGGCAACCCACTCCAGTATTCTTGCCTGGAAATCCCATGGATGGAGGAGCCTGGCAGGCTACAGTCCATGGGGTCGCAAAGAGTCAGACACGACTGAGCGACTTCACTTTTTGCTTTTTTTTTTATCCCTCACTAGACTGCAAGCTCCATGTGGGCAAGAAAGAACTGTATCCCAAGCACACAGTAGGTGCTCAGGAAATCTGTTGATGCGATATATGACTGAATGAATGAATCTTGGCCAGTGATGGGTCTGTCTCTTTAGCTGGCATGTAAATTCTTTAAGGCCAAGAATGGCATCTGATTTCTCCCAATATCACCTAGTTATGTCACTTCCCACATTGGGTTCTTGGTAGATATTCAATAAATATTTATTGAAATTAAATAAATTGAATTTTGTGGGCTGACTTGGGAATCAGCCCTTAATTTATGACATTGTTTCTATGGGAAAAATGCATTCGGAGTGCCAAACAAATTTGCAAATGAACTTTTGGAACCTCACCCGTTCATTGGTTCAGGATTGCCAGTTTTGTGGAAATCCATAACTGAACACATGTGCTATGCTTTGCAATATGGGAGAAACTGAGAAGCTGCTTCCAAACCCAAGATATTCAGCCTGCAAAAATTCACTTTCCACCCACACAGAAAAATTCAGCATAGGTTGGATTTGAGGTTCCAACAATAAAATACTAGACTTTTTCGAGCTCATTGTTTGTCTAATTGCTTTTTATCAGCTTATACTGGATGCCCATTCTTCACACTCGATCCAAAGGAAGCTAAGATCATTTTCTTGCACACACACCCCCAAACACATCCACTTTCTAGACATGTATGTAATAAAACTCAACCTTCTCAACAGAGAAAACAAATTATTTTTCTAAATAAATCTGTGACATTTAAAATAAACAGAGTGGGATGCTCTACAGTTATAAGAAAACATCCCCCTTTAGAATTCCTAATTTTGAATGGTACTGGGAGCTTAACATGAGTCACAGATATGAGGCTTAGTTTTATTTCATCTTAGGCCAGAACCAAGCCAGTTTGAAACCAAGTGATCTGACATGGCTGGGAAGGGCCATCAGTTCACAAACCTGGAATGTTTTAATCGTGCTTAACACGTCTCAGCCTGCCATTGGTAGATGTTCCCAACCACTCAATCTCCATTCATTTAACATGCATTTTTAAAGCACCTATCATGTGCCAAGCACTGTTCTAGATTCTGGGGATATGGTCATGAACAAGACAAAGCTCCCAAGCAACTTACATTTCAATAAAGAGGCAGAGAAAGAAGGTCATTCAGGTAGTGATATGTATGTGTGGTAGTTGCTCAGTCATGTCCACCTCTTTGTGACCCCATGGACTATAGCTCAGAAGGCTCTTCTGTCCATGGGATTCTCCAGGCAAGAATACTGGAGTGGGTTTCCATTTCCTTCTCCACGGGGTCTTCCTGACTCTGGGATTGAACCCAGGTCTCATGGCAGATTCTTCATCACTGAGCCACCAGGGAAGCAAGGTAGTGATGGGGCCAGGAATAAAATAAAACAGTGATGTCACTGGGAGTGAGGTGAGGCTTCTTCAGACTGGGTCATTGGTAGAGGGGGAGATGTGCGTGCTGGGACCTGATGAGTAAGAAAAGAACCAACCGTGGCAAGATTTGGGGAAGAATTTTCTAGATTGAGGAAACAGCCGGTGAAAAGTCCCTGTGGGAGGAACAAACCTAGCATATTGTTAAGTTAGAAAGAAAGGGCCAAGTAACCAAGGACCTGATTCTTAGAAGCTCTGTATTCAGGTCCCATGAGTAAGGGAGTCAGACTGAATTCTACAATGGAGGCCAGTGGAGGTTTTTAAGCTGGGGAATAAAATGATCTGGTTGAGATTTTTAAACGCCCACTCCTCTTGGGGCAGGGGTAAGGGAACAAGAGCAGAAGCAGGGGAAGCTATGAGCTGCCTTTTCTAGAAAACTGGAACACCTTTATCATAGCCCATCATCAATAAAATCCCTGGAGTCTTCAACTTCTCCAACTATTTCCTTCACTCTTTTGTTCATCCTGAAACCAGGCTCTCCCTGAGGACACCGATTCCTGCAGCCCACCGAGGGCTGGCTGCTTCCTCTCCCTCATCATAAGGGTCCTCCTTGTGTCTTGCTGCCTCTTTAGGATGATTCATCTTCCTTTCTTTCCAAGCCTGCTCCCCACACCCCAGCTCTGAAGCTCAAGCCATTGCGCCATCTGCCCAGAGGCCCCCAAGCCCCGCCTTGTCACGACCATCCACAGACCATGCAGCCTGCAGGCAATTCCTTTCTTTTTTTGAATATCTTGCTCCTCAGTCCCTCCAAAATTGTTCCATAGTCCTTCTTGATGACTGGCCCAGTAAGCACTGTAACCACTCAGTTGCCCACCCTCTCTGCCAATGATCTTGTCCTCCATCCTACTTCAGTTACAGAATCCCACCCCAGACCTTGTCAGGACCAATAACTCTGCACCCTCTGCAACCTTAATTTCAAGTTCCTCAGTCCGACCACTACCTCTTCTCCAGGTCCCCAGGTCCCACAAGTCTCAAACCCCAAAACAGTCTCCCCTGCACAGAGCTGGCTACCTTTTCCCATCCCTCACGCCCATCCTCACCTCCCTCCTCACTTCCAGCTTGGAGCCCAGGGTCCACAATTGTAAGTATCCAAATTCATATCATCAGGCACCCTCAGCTCCTGGACCCCACTTTCCTCTCTTGAAAACTCCCTGCTGCTGCTTAGCTGCTTCAGTCGTGTCCAACTCTTTGTGACCCCATAGATCGTAGCCTGCCAGGCTCCTCTGTCCCTGGGGATTCTCCAGGCAAGAGTATGGAGTGGCTTGCCGTGCCCTCCTCCAGGGGATCTTCCCCACCCAGGAATTGAAACTGTGTCTCCTGTATTTCAGGCAGATTCTTTACCACTGAGCCATCAGTCCCATCTCTGGCTAAATCTAACTCTCCCCTATCCTACCGCTGTGCCCACAGAGCCAAACGTGGCTTGTGAAAGCAGAACCAGGAGTACCGCTCTCACTTCAAGAGCAAGACCATGGAGCTCACGTGCACCCTGACACTGTCTGGCAATTGCTCTTCATTTCCCAGCTCTGCGCTCTCGTCCTCTCTCTTCTGTACCTTCTCTCACTTCTCCCTTCCAACTCCAGGGCTTCCTCCCTCACCTCGCTCTCACTATCATACATTCCTGAAAATAATGCAAAGTCACACGAAAAGACACTGCGTACGCTTCCACCACTGACCTGCTCCTGAGCCCGTATTTTCCTCCTGCCCTCCCATGACCAAGGATGAAGGGTCCCATGCTCCTGGCTGGGGCTGGGCCCCCCACTGGCACAGAAGATCATATTTTCTTTCAGCTGCAAAAAGACAGCAAGCACCCCACAATTCTCTTCTCTCTGCTGTATTGTCAGTTTCTCCCACACTACTAGAACTTTCCCAGCTGCACAAAAACACAGTTATTTCATGTGTCTTAAAAAACAGCTCTCTGGACTTCACACTTTTCTGCAATGTCTGCTCCATGTTTCTGCTGTCTTTCTCAGTAAAGCTCTTTGAAAGAGCTGTCTCTGCTCCATCCTCTTCTCATTTTCTCTTTACAGTTTTATCACTACTTCCTGTCCTTGTCACAGTCGGCAGTAATCACCTGCTAAGTCCAGTGGTTCAATTCGCTTTTCTTGCTCGACATCTCAGCACAATCTAGCACGATGGACCACTCCCCTCCTCCTTTCTTCCCTGGGCCTCCAAGAAGCCACCTTCTTTGGTTTTTTCTCTCACTTCTGGCTGTTCTCTCAGCTCTACTTCTTCATCTCCCTGACCTCTAAACCCTGCACCAATGCTCACTGAACTCAAAGCTCAGTTCTCCAACTACTCCTCTCCTCAATCTATGCCCCCTCCCTCACTGGTCTTACGACTTCACGACGTGTATCATCTGAACACTATTAACCCCCCAAATTCACATCTCTAATTCAGACATCTCTTATGAATGCCAGACCTGTGTTTGTCCATAGAGTGGCCACTAGCTACATGCGGCTATTTAATCACATCACCACTGTGACCATCACCACCAGCTCCACCACTGTTACTGAATTAACTCCTGCACAGAGCTCTGCAAACCCAGAGAATGTACGTCAGTGGAAAGGGTTGGAAAGATTACAGCAAAACTGCTTAGTGAGTGTGAGGCAATACCGGTCTGTTTGTGATCAGTTAATTTTCTTCAAGTCTAGTCTTAGGCAAGCCACAAGAAGAAAACGTTCCTACCCAATTACAATTATTCATGAGACTCTTCCTGGCCCTGCTTCTTTTGTCTGCCGGTGATTCTGACGGCAACAGCCCGGTAAGGAAGCTCAGCGAAAGGCAAGGGCAATTATGCATCTTGCTGCATCTCAGCTTCAGACTTCCTCCATGAACTCTTAATTAATTCCATCCCCATATTTTTATTTTGTTTCCTGAACCTCTGGCTTATATTGTATTTCCCCACACCCCTTCATTCCTCTTGCCTTCCTCCCCGCAAAAGCCTCCCAAATTCTCTTTCTCAGCCTTCTTTTCTTTCCCCAAATTGCCCCTTGTTTAGCCTTCAGCTTCTCTGCCCCTGTTCTACTCTTTCTTATCCTTTTTCACCTTTAAAAACTGAAAGCACCAAACTGACAGACACCGTTACGGTGTGTGTGTTTTTTTTTCCCCTCTGCCTGAGCTGCAGCAGGCTCTCCTCTCCTCACTTCTATAGCAGAACCTGAGTACTGGGTTGCCATGGCAACAGTGAATCCAACCAGGCTGGTCCCAGCGACACTGGGAGCTGCCATGGCGAGGAAGCTGCTACAAGTCGCCCTGAGCCTAGATGGGTCGTGAACATCGTAATTCAAGACCGAGCTGGGCAGATTCTGCCCGGAGACTGCGACTGCACATCAGGCCCGTGCACAGCTGTACCGCGCATCAGGAGACATCATCATCAATAATCAGGCTTCCATGGAGCCAACCGAATGCGTGACATCATGAGGATTCATTTGAAACATTTCAAACATGCCTATTCTTTTATCTCCGCTGAGGGAGAACCTTCTGTCTCTCTCTCTCTCTCTCTCTCTCTAGTCTTGGAGAACTCTGCAGAAAGTAAAAGAAAAACTGACAGCCCCAACTTATCCCCTCTCCCCCACCTCCAACTCCCCCTACCCTTCCAGCCTGGGGACCCTCTCAGCCGTCCAGGTCAAATGATTTCAGTAACACCGTCGTGGCTGGGAACATCCCCGAGAATGCATTTGGATTACACAATGATATTTTAGTGGGCGCCGAGATCAGTTCCCCCAGGTCATTGCAATGGATCCTTAAAGTAGGGCAACAAGTGTGCAGCCGCATCACACTGTTTCAAAATTGCAAGTCAGTGAGAAAACTCAGGAAATACCTTTGTAGCGAATGGCACCAACCGCAGTGAGGGTCTGTTGCTGCTAAACACTCCCAACAGGATTTATGTTTACTGCAGTTCGCAACACGAATTCTCCTCACCTAAAAATAAAGATGATGGCAGCTCAGATGGAATTATAAGCAACACCAGAAAAACTCCAACACCTTATCTGATGAAGGGCCACGAGGAGACATTTATCAACTCAAATGCTGAATGTCTGTGTAATGACATCGGGCAGTGGTTCTCAAGTCCTAGGGTATGGAGTTTATCAGCATCTCCTGGGGGAGCTTTTGAAAGGGCAGATTCCCAGACCCCCTGCCGCTGAGACTCAAGTTGAGCAGGACTGGGGCAGGGGCCTAGGAATCTGTATTTTTAAAGAGTTCTCACAGGTGAACCTCTGTTAATCTCTGCTAACAGGTACATAGTTAGCTTTCTGATCTGCTAATAGTGATTTCCAAGATCATGGAATCAGGTCACCTGGTGTTCAGAGAGTGAGTCAACAGCACCTTGGAGATGAGCATCAGGGGAAAGCAACAGGCTCTGACCCCAAATGTCAGCAGCAGGTTGACCCTTGGCATGGAAATGAGGACCACCCTCCCACACCCTTCTCAGGGGTGTTCCATCACCTCAGCTCCCAGCTCACTGCTCACACTCCCTCCACTGAAGGCGAAAATATAAGAAATAGGAGGAGTTTTTCAATCATTCTCAGCCCCTGGAGCTGCCTCTTTCAGTTGTCAGGTAATAGCAGCCCCCAGAGAGGGAGATGGTGATGGGCAAACCCAGGCCCCAAAGGCAGGCCAAGCCTCCAAGCAGGGTCAGGGGAGACAGGGAGGACCTGAGCCTTACACAGCACATTTTTTGCAGGCAAAATCCCACAGCAGATAGTCAGGAAACCTGTAGAACTCAGAGCCAGGAAGTTGTACCTGCTGGAGACCATAAGTAACTTCTTAAATCATACAGAGAAACAGAGAGTTCTAGAAGGAGTTTGTGAGAAAAGCAGAGTCCATTCTAAGTTGAGTCCATTCTAATGAACAGTGCATTCTAAGTTGACTTTGTGGAGAATAACCACACCCATCATCTCAGTTCCCAGGGTGGCTGACAGATGCAGCGGGCAGGCCACCAGCCTGAGCCGAAATTAATCAGAATGTGGATACTTCCTTGGAGCTCACAGGACATCTTTGTAATTCTGGGGTGTTTTCACAAATGTCACGGACTCTCTCTGACCTTGTTTTCTCACCTGTGACACGGTGACGGCAGTGCTGACTTCACAGGGTTATTACCACCATTGCCCAGCACATAATACACACTCAATAAATCTTGGTTCTTGCTACTACATTGGAAAAAGTTTCCACGGTCCAACACACATGCGAAACCTCACAGGCAAAAAGCAAACTAGGTTTCCTTAGCACAAGGCTTCTGAGAGCGTTTGAATGCTCTGGTTATGATACTCTAGGAGGGATATAGTAGGTAACATCTGCTCTCAGGACCACTGTTGCTCAGAACATTTAGTACAAAATGAGTCTCCAGAACATTCTATGAGAACTACTCTGAAAAAAAACGTGAAAGTGTTAGTCGCTCAGTGCTGTCCAACTCTTTGCAACCCCATGGACTGCAGCCTGCCAGGCTCCTTGCGTCCATGAGATTTCCCAGGCAAGAATACTGGAGCGGGTAGCCGTTTCCTTCTCCAGGGGATTCTTCCCAACCCAGGGACTAAACCTGGGTCTCCTGCATTGTAGGCAGACTCTTCACTGTGTGAGCCACCAGGGAAGCCCATGTTAAAGAAAGACCACCGTGACTACTACGTTGGACCTGCTTCTCTAACTTAACACATTATAGGAGTTATTCCACAACAATGTAGCTATCCCCATGTGGTTGTTTTTAATGACCAGGTGTTCTATGGATATACCAAGGCATTTCAGTTTGTCTGTTCCTATCTCCCCAAGAGTTGAGGAAGGATCTTCCTTGGGTTTTGCCTCTGTAGGGTCTATCTTGGCTAAACCAGAAAACCAGAGTCTTACTAATAGGAACTCCAGCAGTGAATCTAAGTGAAGAAAGTAAGAATAGCCAGCTTTGATGCCCAGTAGAAAACTCTTCCCAGGTCTTCAGGCTTTGAATGGCCAGACTAGAACTCTTCACCTTCAGAAAGTGAGAATCTATCAACTACTGGTGATTCTCACTGTGGTTCTCGGCCTACAGTCTGGGATTTGGGGGAAGGATTTATGAGCTATTTGCAATGTTTCAAAAAGCTGATTACAAAAACATGCACAGACTAAGCAAGGCTACAAGTGTCTTTGCTTTGAGCTGGAATTTTATCAGCTCCCTGTGGTAGCATACTCAGCGCTCTGAGTGGCTGTTTTGAGATGCCCTTGATAAATAAAGCCTGAGAATGGGAATTGTTACTTAATAAATGCAGTTTGTTGAGTAGACAAAAATCTTTCAACTATGGGAGCCCTGGGGGAAGAAATATAATAGACAGTGTTTAAATGTTGAAGCAAGCTGTTTGCAAAGGTTCTGTATGGTGAAGAACAAAGGTATATGAGATTCACTGGCCATCTCAACGTGGTCATTTTGAATAGCTGCCTTTTCAACATGCAAAGGGCAATATGGCCTTTTTAGGAAAGTCAGAAGCTCTAAATGGCTTGCACATCATCTCTGTGACTTGGCCAGTACATGGAGACTGATGTCATTGCTGCTCTGCTTAGAATAATAGAGAAGAAAAGAATGAAAAATGGGGGTGGGCTGAGAGCATGTGACATTCATCATATAATTATGTAAGTCTCAGTTATCTTTGCACTTTGTATGTTCAAATGGTCATGAGTCAAAACAACCATGAAAGAATGTTTGGTTTTCACAAATTTGGGGTTGATCCTACTTATTACAGGCTTTGACAGTGTATTAAAAAGCAGAGACAGCACTTTGCTGACAAAGGTCTGTATAGTCAAAATTACGGTTTTTCTAGTAGTCATGAATGGATTTGAGAGTTGGACCATAAAGAAGGCTGAGCACTGAAGAATTGATGCTTTCAAACTGTGGTGCTGGAGAAGACTCTTGAGAGTCCCTTGGACTGCAAGAAGATCAAACGAGTCAATCCTAAAGGGAATCAACCCCGAATATTCACTGGAAGAACGGATGCTGAAGCTAAAGCTCCAATACTTTGGCCACCTGATGTGAAGAGCTGACTCACCGGAAAAGACCCTGATGCTGGGAAAGATTGAGGGCAGGAGAAGTGGGTGACAGAGGATGAGATGGTTGAATGGCATCATTGACTCAATAGACATGAGTTTGAGCAAACTCCGAGAGGTAGTGAAGGACAGGGAAGCCTGGCGTGCTGCAGTCCATGGGACTGCAAAGAGTTGGACATGATTTAGTGAGTGAACAACAACAATCATGGGCTTTAAGATCAGGGTAGAATTTAAGTCCTACCCCTGACAAGGCCTTATATGTATATATCCATGAAAAGATATTTAGCCTGAGTCCTAGATTCTTCATATACAAAACAAGGGTAATTTTTATCTCACCACATTATTGACAGCTTTTGTTAACATTGTTTATTATATTTTGGGGTTGGTGTGTACAATTCTATGCATCTAGAGAGACTCCCTTTGGAATAGTAACTAGTACAGCATCGGTAGGAACTCAATAATAATAATTCCCCTCCTCTTTCCCTTGGTGAAAGCTCTTTAAAACTGAAGAAAATGTAAAAAGGCATCCTTTTTATTTCAGTAAGCAGAAGCAAGAAGAAAAACTAAAACAGCCAGATAAATTAAGAGAGGGAGGGTGGGTGCCATATATTTCCTGGTTCATGAATGTGTATAAGACTGTGGCCTGATATTAACCCCAAATTCCAAAGCCAATCCCATTGGGCATATTCATAAATGCATCTAACTGTTCAATGCCCACATGATAAATGTGTAAATTCAGTTACCTTGCTGATTATGCACCCATTTGCAAGCACACACTTCTCTGAAAAACTTGGCATTGGAAATATAGCCAATAATAAAATTGTCTAAATAGGTAATATTTCTTGCTTACTTACTGACAGTAAGGTTTTTAATTCCATGCCTGTGAACCACGGCAGGTCTTCTCAGAGCTTGCAGCAGTGTTTAAACTCAGTAGTTCATAGTACAAGCTTTACCATCGGATAATGACATCAGTCAAACAGTCTGTATTCATAAGACAGAAATGGTAACTAGTATTTCTACCTACCTCTTTTCCAGCTGTTAGGTAGATGTAGATATTCTTCTTAGGATGAGGAACAAGTTTGTAGAAAACAGGTGTTTCTTCTTTGATTTCATAGATAACCTCTGGACAATTCGAGGCCAAATTTTCACTGAGAATAACCTGTTTTTTTTTTTAAAAGAAATAAAACGTCCATTAAATAATTTGAATTTCAGGGTGGCAAAACTTACTGCTTAATCCTAAGACTACATCCTTTCTTCCTCACTATGCACTCTGGCTGGGATGCTACTTTCCTTAATCTTCGGCTCATGTCTCAGCCTTCAAGGCCAGTGATGACAAGCTTGGTATTTCTGCTTTTGTAGGGGACGAAGCTGTGCATGCACACACACACACAAGGTCACTCTTCAGTGCTGGGCAGTATCCTTCCATGTGGAAGCCCACTGTCCACAATTTCTGACCATGGGGGCCTTATGAGACGCTCCAGGACAGCTTCAGTAGTGCTATGCCAAAGTGATCTTGAAACTAAAGGCAGTCAGTTTGACAGATATTTGCATGGGTTACTCTGATTTGCCCATGTGAGTCTGCATGGCTATGTGTTTTAAAGTAACCAGGACAACTTAGCAGGCCTAAACAAGTAGGTACTTGTTTATACATCAAATATAAGTGTGGCTTTGAAACTGGCCATTCCTGAGCTTCATTCATCTTTTGTCAATAAATAGCTACTGAACATCCACTATATTATTCTGGCACATTCTAGATGTTTGCAAAATGGCAGTGAACAAATGGCGGGAAGATTCTGCCCTTATAGAACTTATATTCATGTGCATGCGTGGGGTGAGGGGCAAAATGATAATTAACAATGAATTATAAAGTTATAAAATACACCAGCAGGTATTTTATATCACAGGGAACTACATTCAATATCTCATAATAATCTATAAAGGAACAGAATCTGAAAAAGAACCGATTTATACATGTACAATTGAATCACTTTGCTGTACACTGGAAATTAATCCACAGTTATAAATCAACTATACTTTGATATTTAAAAAATATGTTAGCAGGTGATACAGGTCCAAGTAAAATGAGATGGAAGATGCATGTTCAATGTAAGCTTCATTAGAAGGCGATGTTCATTAGAGACTTGCAGGAGATTCTGGAGCAAGTCACTTAGGTATCTGAACAAAAGATGCTCTTAGAAGAGCAATCCATTGGTGCAAAGGCCCTAAAATGAGAGCAGACCAGTATGACCTGAGCAAAACAAGCGAGGTAGAAGGGAGTGGACAGCAAGGTAGTAGGGTGGATCACATAGGTTCTTGTTGGCCTGTGTAAGGATTTTGCCTCTTACTCTGGGTAAGAGACAGGGAGCCACAGCAGGGCTGTGAGCATAGGAGTGACATGGTGAGAAAGTATGGTTTGAAACATGGCTAGGAAGGCTGCTCAGGAGACTATCACCCTAACCCTGGGGAAACAGAACAGTAGTTTGGTCTCAGGTTTGCCTCCTGTCTCTGCCCTTCCAGTAGCTGTGCTACTCTGAGCTAGGAGTTTACTGAAGCTCCCTTGGCCTCAGTCTCCTCATCTCTAAAATGGAACTCATAATGCTTTCCTTATACACAGTTGTTGTAGGACCAGATAAGAATTATGAACAATGCTTAGCACATAACCAATACTCGATGGATAATATTACTAGATTGCACGCTCTTCTTGGGTAGGCACCATGTCCTAATCCTCTCTGTACCCACCCCTTTGCCCCAAACAATACAATGCTTTTCAAAGTGAAGATGTTCAGCATTTTGTCATTTTGAAAACATCCAGATACAGCATCTATATTCATTCATCTCTCTACCACTGTGGCCATTGGTTACACTGGGCATATAATTTGGAAAAAAAAAAACAAACAAAAAACTGGCACCTGAGATTCTTTTCAAAGTCTACAACACATTTACTGAGCTATAACATGCCTGTGCTGCACATCCTGATGGTGAGCACGTTTTTGCTATTTAACCATAGGCTCCTTATCAGTTTGGCAGATGGAACTGCATCCTGCATGCACTCAGGATCTGGACCTGTCCTGTGATGGTGATTTCCTTCCATCATCTGTTCTGAGTCAAACCTGGGTAGATTTGGTGTAACTGGTAGCTCATGAGAAGCACATGAACTGCTAAGTTCAGTGGCAGCTCTGGAAAAAATCAATGTAACTAAATACATTAAATATGACTTTTAAAAAAGGAAAAGCAATATTTAGGTCCCAAGGGAGTTGGGAAAGGTCTGTACCCCAAGTCATTGAAAAATGACTCTACAGCTGCACCATCCAATACGGTAGCCAGTAGCCACACAGGGCTACTTAAATTTAATTAAAAATTCACTTTCTCAGCCACATGAGTCACATTTCAAGGAATAACTATCCACATATGGCTAGTGGTTATCATATTGTGAGTGCAGATAGGCAGCATTTCCATCATCAGGGAAAGTTCTGTTAGAGACTCTGGCCTACAGAGAACGGTGAGCCAAGGGAGACCTGAGGGAGGGACTGACCAAGTGTGGACTTGCCAGGCTCCTGTCTTCCCATCTCTAATTCACATTCCTTATTAATCAGCTCAGATGCAAACAGCTGATCTGGTTCTTGGAAAGTGGTTGTATAGAAGGATAGAGATAGAAATCAGATAAAAATAAAAATAAGATTGATAGAAGTTAGAGTCAGGAGAAGAAAACCTGCTGTTCAGATCTCTGTTGACTAATTGATCGGATAAAACCCATCATTTGGGAGGAACACCTATGAAGCATTCTTGCCAATAGAGCTGAAGCCAAATCTGGTAAGCCTTTAGTGCTAACATCCATTTAGCATTAGGAAACAGAAGGGGTAGAGGAACAAGCTAAATGGTACCACAAGGATGTGAACAGCCAAATCCACAATATGAGACATTCCACAGGACCACAGACTTCCCTTCCTCAAAAAGTCAATGGAGGTGAACCAAACAACAAGAGGAGGTCACACGGATTCAGAGAAACAGACCAACCTCAATGTCATTTTAGGATCTTGTTCAGATACATTGTTCAAGATCTTGTTCAGATATCTTGATCAGATACCAATTTGAAGAAAACAATTTTAAAGAGTTGGACACAACTGAGCGACTGAACTGAACTGAACTTACAGCTATACATTTCTCTGTAAACAATACTGTAGCTGCATCACATAAATTTTGTATGTTGTATCTACATTTTTATTTATCTTAAAGTAGTCTGTAATCAAAAAAAAAAAGACATTCTTGAGTCAATCAGGGAAATTTAGTTATTTAGACTTGTTATTAGATAATTCTTGGAGAAGGCAATGGCACCCCACTCCAGCACTCTTGCCTGGAAAATCCCATGGACGGAGTAGCCTGGTGGGCTGTGGTCATGGGGTCGCGAAGAATCGGACATGACTGAGCGACTTCCCTTTCACTTTTCACTTAATTATAATTTTCCTATTAATATTTGTGATAACAGCTTTATGGTTGTAGTGATATAAAGAAATGATCATAGTTTCTCAGACATGCATAATAAAATATGTATGAGTGAAATGACATAGTGTCTTGGATTTGGTTTAAAATTTAAAAGTAAATAAAAACATACTTTTTATTTACTCATATCACTCATCCCCTTTCAGTGAGTTAGAAGCTGCCGTGTAGTTGTTACTGGAGCTTATTTATTTCTGGAGCATGGGGGATGCAGATGAGTAGGGGCTAGAAAGATCTTATTTGGGTCAATACAGATTTATTTACTAGATCCCTTGGAGACAAGGCATCAGTATTCTCTCTAAAACTTGGAACTATGGCAGGGAAATTGCTTTTTTTTTTTCTTTAAATTACCAATGTGTACTTGTACCAGGATTTGCCAGTTTCCTGAACAAGCTACCTTGAGTGGCCAACACTGAAGCTTGTCCCAATAACTAGAGACGCTGGGTTTAAAGGGACATGCTTCATTGTTGGTGAGAGTAAGACTTCTCCAGAAGGTAATTTGGCATCATCTATCAAAATTATAGAACACATATCCTTAGACCCCACAGCCCTTAGTATATATGTGAAATGATAGATGTAATGGGGACTTAATGCAACATCGTGTGTTCCGACAAAGGACTGAAACAACCCAAGTATCCAACAATAGGGATCCAGGTAAGTAAGCTACAGTGCAAACAATAAGTGCTATTTAGCAATAAAAAGAATTAGAAAGCTTTTTATGTATTATATGTTCAAACATATTATGTATTATATGTTCAAAATGCTATGTTAAATATGTATATCTACATGTATACACACATATAACATATATGTTTAATAAACGGGGAAAAGACTATCCTCCCCCTTTTGCTTGTAGACATATATAAAATATCTCTGTTTTATAGAGAGGTATTTGGTTGCCCCAGAAGTCAAGAATGGGTGACTTAACACTGCATGTTTTCTTGGTTCTTTTGAGTTTTGAACAATGCTAATACATTGTCTTTAAACATACATGCACACAATCTAAATTTCAAGTGTTTGAGGATGAGTGGGTCAAATGGTTTTTCTTTTTGCTAGATTATGCAGAGAATGCTCTCCATAGCCCCAAGGAAGTTTCCATGTTCATCACATTTTTAATTTTACTAAACCACAAGTTACACAGAGAGACTGGGGTCTCTGTTTCAGCATGATCTTTATCTCTCTCAGATGACTCCAGGAGAGGATGGGGAAGACTCTCTTTCTGCTCTGGATTTCTATTAATATCACCTCTGACCCCACCCAACCCCAGCCCAGCACATGGATGCTGAGAGAACCCTTAGATCTTCTAACTGCAAAAGTCACATCCACTTCAACACAGAAAAGCCAGCCAGCAAGACTGGAGCTGGGCAGCCTCGGAAAAGAACACGATCAGTGAAGTGATGCAGGAAGTAATGGTGAGTCACAGAAACCCAAAATGGGTTGAGTTTTGCATAGGAGAAAATGCCTCCAACACACACAACACACTCCTCGGGCATGATGTGGATTTTCAACTGTTGCTTCCAGGATACATGCTTGTTATAGATCTAATCTGAAGTCAATTTGAGTCTCTGCCATGTATATTCTCATAAACCCTTTCATCCTTTGAGTCTCAAAAGTCACCTCCTCTGAGAAGCCTTCCCTGGTCACCTTTCTATGGTACCCCACTGTCCCTCTCTACCCATCACTCTGCTGTCTCCATGGCATTTACCACCTTGTGAAATGACTTCACCACTAATTAATCCATTTACCCGTTCCCTGTCTTTCTCTTCCCACCAAGAGCATAGGGGCATTGTTGGTTTTGTTCACTTTTGTATCCTTGGCACCCAGAAAAGGTCCTGGCACATAAAAAAAGGTGCCCAATAAATATTTATTAAATGAAAAACATACTTTATTAGCATTCAAGATTTTATAGGGCTCTTCAGATTTTTCCAGCTGCAGCCTGTGTAGAAAACAAATTTTTCCCGATGGAGGATTTCAGTTAGTGTCAACATATTGTTTCTGTTGACATCTTCCTGAAGCCTCAAGGCAGCCTATTAACTAGCCTTGGGATTTTCGTTGCATGCAAAAATAAATAAATAAAAAACAAACTACAGTCCTGAAATGTATCTTGTGTAAGACTTCCACACCATACAGTTAGCTGTATAACAGGGACAACACCATCCACTGGAAAGATAGCCTGGTAAGGAAAATGAGGGGGAGGAAAATTAAATGAAAGACTATTTTTTTTCTTTACTATGACATTGGGAAGCCACGGGTGTTCAAGAAGTTAAACTATTTTTCACCACATTTTTTTTCTTATACCTCACTCTGTGAGGCTAACCAGTTAAGTGTAAACAATCTTCTCACTTTTTTTTCCATCAATAGTTTCTGAGAAATGCTACAAAGGAGACTTAAACCACACACACACACACACACACACACACAAACGAGAAAGCAAGGTAATTATACAGTAGCCTTTACTGTGCTTCAGTAGGTAGGAGTAATAATAAATATGAAATAGAAAGATTAAAGCAAATGCCTCTCTGGTTTCCTGTCTCCTGATTTCAGTGTAAGTAGTAAGAGAAACACACAGCCTGAATCACGAGTTCTAGATGTGTGGATTCCACGGGAGAGCGTGTTCTGAATCAGGGAGTCCCTGCACACTCACAAACTGGAATGAACGAGATGGGGGTAAGCCTGAACATGGCATTCTCAACAGCCAACCATGGAGGCCACTTCCAAGTTTCAACAGTCCCTACTCTCTCTACTTTTTGGTCTGTTACCTCAGCTCAGCCAGCCCCACCACCCCCACTTCCGGCCCAGGTCCTGTCCTGGGTTCCTCATGGCCTCCTTTTCCTTATTTGAACATTCTGTAGGAGTATAAACAGAGCTTGACCTTATGAAAGACTTCTCTTATTTTTCACTCAAAAATTTTGAAAGCCAGAGTCCAGGCAAACTCTTCAAAGGTTACTCTGGGTGGAGGCAGGAAGAACTTTCTGGAAATGGGTTGAATTTCCCTCCATGGTAGGAGCAGAGTTTGGAGAACTACCCAGGGAATCAGTCCTAACCAAGCACAAGAGTGCTGCTTCTCTGCTGGACCTGGGGAAAGGGCCTGGTATGGCTTCCTGTGTCCTGAACTCTACTTGAGGCCCAGGGACATTGGAGAAAGCCAGCCCTAGCCTCTTACTGCTGGAGCCATTCTAAAACTCAACCGGAACAGATTTCCTACCTTCGCTCTAAAGGAGTTCACTGGGGAAAAGCCAGCCTTCCTAAGGGACTTCAGAGGCTCCCAGGAACTACATGCAGCCCCAAGAGGACAGGGCTCTGCCTTTTCCTAAAAGAGAAGTCTGCACCAGCTGGGCTGAAGCAAGCTGTCCCTGAATAGGAACAAACTAAAACCACAAAAGCCAGAGCCCTTTCTCATGAAACCTCAAATATGTGCATCTTGATACTAACCTAGATATTCCAATATTAGAAAATAATAATAATTTACAAAACAGTTCCACAAACTCGACAGAACACATTTGAATTGTCAGTGCATTTTTTTTCTGAGACTGGTTGCATTGTGCTATGCTCAGTCATTCAGTCATGTCTGACTCTATGAGCCCTATGGACTGTAGCTCACCAGGCTCCTCTGTCCATGGGGTTCTCCAGGCAAGAATAATAGAGTGGGTTGTCGTGCCCTTCTCCAGGGGATCTTCTTAACCCAGGAATCAAACCGATATCTCCAGCATCATCCTGTATTGCAGACAGGTTCTTTACTCACTGAGCCACCTGGGAAGCCCAGAAGATTGGCTGCTTCAGTTCAAATCCCCTTGAGCAAGTTACCGATTATCTCACAGCCTCAGGTTTTTTCATTTCTGAAGTGGAGATGTTAATAGCATTCAACTAGTTAATCCATGAAGACACTGGTCCTAATGCTGGGCACACAGTCTGAGCTCAGAAACATTAGCTGTTATTATTCCTCACCCACTGCCTTATTATGCTTACAAGAAAGGTATGGGCATGGGTAAGGTTACAAATATTAGATTTCATGCATGTTTCTTTATTACTTGTTTTACCACCAGGAAAAGCTCAAAATATTCAATTCTGCCCCTGAAATAATCTGCTATATGCAACAGAGTCAGCTCAAAGGAATCCAAACTACACCTGAGTGTGTACCACAGTCTGGAGAAAGAGCCAGCCCATGTTTGTAAGAATGAGCACTCATTGCAGCATCCTGGCCATGTAACACATGGGGTATGAATTCCCAAATACTGAGTTCAGCATGGCCCTACTTTCTCAGCTGATCTCAGTAGAGACGCTGACAACTGAAAAATTATAACATGCAGTCATACTCAGAAAGGAAGTGAAATGAGGAAATAACCAGAGAGAAAACTGGACATAACTTGTCTCACAACCATGAGGATAGCAAGTCGGTAAGGAAGGGGCAGAGTAGACAATCACAAGGACATGTTCAGTTCCAAATTAGTTCAGTTTTTCTAACATCTTATAAAGGAATTTTGGAATAAAATCAGGAGGAAGAGGGTAGCAAAAGTATTAGCATATTGTGAGGTCTTTAATTTTTCCACTTTATCATCAATAAAATCTTCCCTTCGGAGATAGTACTGGATGATTTGAAAGAGTGCATGCCTTTCAAGACCTGTTAAAAATGCTTCACTATCTTAGCTTACACTCAAAATGTTTCCACATATTAGAACATGATATTTAAAAATACTGTTTACAAGTGTGCCGTAACATTTTAATACAAGCATTTCTTTCCTCATTAACTGAAGAAAAAAGGATACAAAATAGGATCGAGTCTGACCTCAACTATGTTTAAAAAAAAAAAAAAAAGGTGAAAAGCTGACATCGGCTGCTTCCGTGTAAGAAAACCAGGGGCATTTTTTCTTTGCTTTCCCCTCATACCCCGATACTTAGACAGTTTCTCCATAAGCATGTATTACTCTTACAACAAAACAAAATAATTTAAATAACATGACATTTTAATGGCACCAAACTATATTAAAACTCCATGAAGTTTTCAGAGATTTAGGAAATGGGAGGGGGGGTGGGGTAGATGTGTGTGTGTGCGTGCGTGCATGTGTGTGTGTGTACATGCGTGTGTGTTGGTCAAAAACAGCAATGGGCTCCCAAATGCTAGTGCCTGCCTCTCATCCAACCAGGCATATACTACCGCGCCTGGCGTCTGTCAAAACGCTGTCGACTCTTGATCACCGGGGAAACTGATGAGTCAGGCTGTGGGTGATCCAAGCCCTTTCTTCTCCTCCCCCCCTCAGGCTGCCTTGGGTTGGGTTTTGTTTTTCTCTGCTCATTAGTAGCTCCGCTCTGCGGCTTAAGAAGCCAAGCTTGTGTCTATCAATGTTCGTCTTTTCCAACAGTTCCAGTGACAAGTCTGGCAAGGGACAAGCTTCAAGTTTTTGAATGAAGGATTTGGAGGTTCTCCCAAAGCACCTGCCCAGCGCTGGTTCCTCAGGACTCTGGGTGGTTTAAGGGGCTGTGCCCCTTAATTTCCCTGGGGTTGTGCCCAGGACTCCTGGGGGAGTCGGAGTGACCGGGCTGTCCTAAGGAGCCCGGGAAGGGGTGGGCAGGTGAGCTCACAGCCTCCTCCTGAGGGCAGAATCCTCCTAAGGGGGAGCTGCGGGTAGAGTTTAATTCCTAAGAAGCTCTCCTGCCAGTGAGGTAGTCCCTCAGTCAGATGGTCTGCTTCTTCTCAAGCTGGGATTCTTCCCTGAGCTTCTAAGAACCCCGATTCATCGCCCCGCCCCCACCCCCATCATCATGACCTCCTGTCAGCCGCCTTCCTACTCTCCCCCGAGGCCCTTCATGGAGTGGCTGCCCACACCTGGGGCAGCAGCTACCGAGTCAGAGCAACCTGAGGGATACCAGTCAGTCTCTGAAGTGGCTCCTGGTTCAAATCCCCGCTCTGCCACGTGTCCTTGTTCAGTAGCTAAGTCGTGTCTGACTCTTTGTGACCCCGTGGACTGCAATGCCAAGGACCGGTTTCATGGGAGACAATTTTTCCACAGACCTGGGGTGGGGGGGGTATGGTTTCGGGGATGATTCCAGCACATTACATTTATTGTGCACTTTATTTCTAATCTAATGCCACCACTGACCTGACCAGAGGCACCGGCCCTCAGCCCAGAGGGTAGGGATCCCGATCCACATCACGGAGTGGTGGAGAGGACTAAGTTAGTTAGAACAGGTACAGTGATGAGCACAAAACAAGGAAACAGAAAATGGACCTGCCCCTGTTATTGGAACCCTACAAGATGCGACTTTTGTAGGTGAAGCCTGGACAGATGCTGAAGAAAGTGCGACTTGGGTCAGCCACCTCTTCCTCAGCAGCTTGAGGCTGCAGCTCAGTTTCACCCCTCAAGTACCACAACATCAGTACCCGCCAGCCAGGTACACACGAACTGCGGCGGTGAACAAACAGGACAGGCAAAACCAGGCCGTCCCATGGGAAACTATTTATAGCCGAGTGTTCCCTCACCTCCTATTTACCATCTAACAGTTTGGTTGGCTCAGCTTTGGGGAAACGGTGTTCTTGTCAAAACACTCGTCAAAAATATCCCACATCTGAGGACAGAATTGGTGAGGAGACCCAGTAAGGGTTGGCGGAAACGTCTTCTGCCAGGCGAAGGGGTCTAATCAGCCTGACCAGGTCACGGTGGCTCCGGACACGGCCTGACAACACCGAGATGGTGCTGAGCAACTTGTGCATGAGGACGGGTGGGTATTTACCTTTCGCCAGGAAATACAGCTAACACAACAGGAAAGATGATCAATGTATATTTTAAAAGAATGTGTATACAAACAAACCCCCTCCCATATGTTACTGGGTTTCCTCCAAAGAAAACAGATTAAATCAAATATCTACCAGGCACTCAGCCCTGTATTGGGCTGTGGGAATTCCCGGCCTCCTTTCTCAGGAAGCTTAAAATCAAGTTGGGAAGGCAAGACAAACACACGAGGAAAGGTCAGGCATCCAAGCAAGACATCTGTAACAAGCCAAAAGGATGATATAGACAACAGGTATTTCAGGAGATTGGGGAGAAACGTGAACACGCCAGTCTTAGGAGGGCTCAGAGAGGAGGTGGAGTTTGAGCTGAACCAAAGCATAGACTCACAGGATTCAGTAAAGCAGAGGGAAAAAAAACAAGAGTAATCCTGGGAGGAGGTACAATGTAAGCAGAGGTGTGGGAGCAGTACTCGGGCACATCTGGAGGAAGCCAGCCAGCAGGCAGGCTTGGCTACAGTGGGGCATCACTGCACAGAAGACAGAATCAGCGACCACCAGAAGAAAAAGCGATTTCCTGGGTCATCCAGTACAATCTCATTTTACAGATGAGGAAATGGACGCTCAGGGAGACTAGGTGATTGACCTCAAGTCACACAGCTAGTTGTCAGTGGGAAATCCTTTGAGAAAACAAATCTGTTAGTATTCAATTTTGAATTGGAGTAAATTAACTGGCTACAGAGAGACAAAGGAGAATCAGACTAGGGTGAAAGAGACAGTGCCCTTTCGAACCATGAACATTGGTGGTCACAGGAGGTGCTCAGTAAATGCTTACTAAAGAAATTGATAAGATAACCACGATATAATTTCAGAGTCACGTAGTATCTGAATTTTTCTCTTCCTTCCCACTGCCCCTCTGCCCCAGTGAATAAAAATCTCAACTTGAGCAGTGGTATACCCACCAAGTGGAAAAAAGTCCTCAGAGATAAAAGTCAAGGGGAGTCTCAAAGGGTTTCAGATCTCTAACCTCTCTGTGGTGGGTGTGGGTACAAAGGGCAGAAAACAAACCCCTATGTGGGTGGCAGGTGGGCTGGGGAGAGGGAACATCTGTTTTTTGTTTTTTTATTCTCTTTTTAGCCCTACAATCTCTTTGAAGCTATGAGAAATCAGGTGCTTTGTACATTTCCATCATAAAGGAGACAGAATTGAAAGGTTAAAAGTCTTAGAAAGGTGAACCAAGGATGGGGTAGGGCCAGACCTCCATATGCTTCACCCAGGCAGCTTAGGAGTAAGGAAAGGAACTGCCTTGACAAGTTCCCAGGAAGCAAGGGGGCTGTCACTTTCACACATGGGTAGGGAGGTTATTATGAATAGATTTCCGGAAAGTTCTTTCGGGCCATTTCAGGGGTTGGGGGTGTTCTCTGAGCAGTACATAAAGCAGTGGGTATGGTCTTGTGCATAAACCAGAAGCAATAAAAAACAAACAAAAAAGAAGCCAAAAGCACAAAATGGATCAAACAAATCTAATACAGTTATGTAAAGTTTAAAAATAAAATAAAATTAAAAAAAAAAAAAATAAAAAAAAAAAAAAATAAAAAAAAATAAAAAAAAAAAAAAAAATCGACATTGAAGAAGGCACAGAGAACCAACCTTAAGTAACTGGCCATCTCCAGTCCCCAAGAATAAAACAGTCCTGTTCATTACCACGGTGCCATAAACGGATGTCAGGTCGGAATGGATCAAGGTAGATGATGCGATCGGTTCGACTTTTTCAGGTTCATCCTCGTTTTTCTGAACATGCACACAAACGTACAAATTAAAAAACAAAAAGATAATTTTTAACAGTGATAATTCTCATGATGATAAAATGTCACTCATGCCTACCTGGGAAGGATCCTACTGGAGCCCCCAATACATTTGTTTAGGCAAGATCCCCAGGAGCAACCTTTTATCCCCTTTATCTGCAGAATCACTGTGCTTGCCCAGCCTGTGGAAAGCCATTTGTTTACTGCGTATTAACATCTATTGATTGCCAGCAGTGAGCTAGCCATCCATTTAACACTCCCCCAGCAGATATATGAAACCGAGGTCCACTTTATTGCCAAGAAAGAGCCCACCACTGAATTGGGAAGGAGACAGTCTTATACTTGGCTATTTGCAGGAACATGTGACAATTTATTTTGGAGAGGATTCGGCTTCTGCGAGGTTAAACAAACCATTTCGTAAGGTGTGAGATGGACCATCCTATCTGATGTGATGGCAGAGAGGAAGGAATCTGGATTCATAAGAAAGTAGCACTGTGTTAGCCCAGAGACAGGGTAAGTCATTCAGAGGGTAAAGAGGGAAAGAGAGAGTCATGGATAGTGGGTAAGAGAGAGCCAGGGAGCTGAGGAGGAGCCAAGCATGAGGACTGGACCTGGTGCTGATGTTCCTGAAGAAGAAACGAAAAACCTAACTCTGAACCTGAAGGCATTTAAATGGTCTGAGGTTCTGAGCACATATGATCACAGGCTCACTCCCAATCAATCATTAAATAAAGCCCCTCTTTAAGCCAGAGCAGAGAGTGCATCACCCCAAATGTCTTTTTCTTTCTTGTTTAAAGGCATGAAGTGCTTAATCTGCTTCCTGCCTTCAACGACAGGAAACGGAGTTTGTTATACAAATCTCTGGAAGATATGGAGCTAGAAAGAGCCGTTGCCCTCTGTATGCTGAACACAGTGTGATAGCATGCATTATCTGCCGGAGCTCGGTTCCCAGCTGCACTCAGGTTTGCAAAGGCACATTTACATCTCAGCCAATAGGAAAGCCCACAGACTTCTGTAAGCATCAGGGCAACTCCGAAAACCACCCCATTCGGGGCGGGGGGAGAGGGGTAGGGGGAGGCTGAGACTTATTAACTTCATTACATTATTGTCAACAGTGTTTATGTATTTCAATTTATGTCTTATTAAACATTCATTATTTTTAAACCCACCAAGTTTCATTAACATCTAAACTAAACGGATTCATGGACCAAATTGATTTCTGAAGCCTTTAAAGTACCGTCTATATTTCTTTGTTGAAGTTGCGCTGGGAGGAAAAGATAAGCTGGCAAGGGTTTCTCCAATGCCGTGATCTCTTTTCAAGTAAGAGATGTCATAACCTAAGAGAAAGTGACTTATTTGCATAAAATATTCCATAGTGAACTCAGTTGAAGAAGATTTTTAGAAAGCTCATTAGAGATTTTTTTTTTTCCTGTTAAAATTACTTCTAATACCGTCAGGGAAGATGAGGAACTGTCCTGTGAAAATGAAGTTGAGGAAAAAAAAAAAAATCTCTATGAGTCTAAAATCAGAACAATAGATCACTGTTTAGATAAGGATCCCTTGTGACTATGAGTAGAAAAAGAAAAATCGGTGACCTTTAGATTAAAAAAAGTAAAACCACACCACACATCTTGCTTTAAAATAAAACCAGAATTGTTCAAACTTAAGATCAGCTGACCACACTTCTTATTTTTGTTAAATATTTGAGCATCTCAGAAGTGCTTCACTCAGAGAACTGGATGTCATCTTTGAGCATCTGGAATGTTCTAACACTGATCTTTTTGGCTGGAGGATCCATTCTCCCTCCTCCTATGATACAGACAGAGTAATGACTGTGGATTGTTGATTATCCATCCACAAGGGCCAAATGAGACAATGGAAGCCATGTTCAACTCTTACCACCACATGGACTGTAGTCTGCCAGGCTCCTCTGTCCCTGGATTCTCCAGGCAAGAACACTGGAGTGGGTTGCCATTTCCTTTTCAAGGAATCTTCGTGACCCAGGGATTGAACCCAGGTCTCCTGCCTTGCAGGCAGATTCTTTACCACCTGAGCTGCGAGGGAAACCCATATGTGGTATACAATAGGTGCTTAATAACTGCAGTGATTCAGATTAGCCAAGAATCATGATATCACAGTTAGCCTTTGCTGAGGTGGGATGAAATACTCTGTTTGTGAAAGATTGACTCCAAAAAACCCAGAAGTGGCTCAAAAGCTGGAAAGGAACAGGGAGAAAATTGCTTCTAAATTACTGTTTCATCTTCTCTAACATCTTTCCCTGACTTCTGACTGTTTCTCAATAATTGCATTTTTCTAAATTAAGTCCTGGATCAACAGCACAGGTAACTAGCATGGCCATTAAATCAATGTTCCCAGAACTTGAGAGCTGGTGGCACAGAACAAACCACCAGGGACTAGGGGCCAGAGAGGTTAGGTTTACAATTCAAGTTTGGTTCTCATCCACTGGATGATCTGGGCAATTTATGGAACACTGTTGGGAACTGGTTTTCTCAGCTGTGAATAAGGCCAATGGTGCCTGATTGGTAGGGTAGTTATGAAGGAAAGAGAATAATGACCGTAATAATAATAACACGTTAATACATGCTAGCTGCTATTATTATTGGTGGCGATTAGTTGCTAAGTCATGTCTGACTCTGTGCGACCCTATGGACTGGAGCCCACCAGGTTCCTGCCCATGGGATTCCCCAGGCAAGAACTGGAGTGGGTAGCCATTTCCATCTCCAGGGGATCTTCCTGACCCAGGGCTGAACCCATGTCTCCTGCATTGGCAGGCAGATTCTTCACTGACCGAGCCACCGGAGAAGCAGAAATATGCATTTACTGTGTTTTCGTGGAGTACTTTATAATACTCCAATGAATAAGGATTCCCGTAGGGTGGTGAGACAGACTTTCAGGCTTTCAATCATGGCTCTGTCACTTTCTAAGTAATTTTGTACACATTATGTAGCCTCTTTGTGATTCAATTTCCTCCTCTATACAACAGAAGTGATGATTAAGAGGCATTTGTGCCATGGACTGTTCACAGGACTGAATGAGTTAGGACGCAAGTCTCAGGAAACTCAGTAAAATCTGGCATTTGATAACTTATGACCCATGTCTGCTATCATTACTTTATTTAAAACACAAAACAGTTTCTGCCATGCCCGTGGCAGTTAAGCCCATCTCCTTCTTTGCCATAAAGCCCTAGTTTTGTTCAGGTCACAATAAACCCAAGCCTGGGAAAGCTATGATTGGCCCAAGCTTCATGGTTATCCCATTCTCCGTTGCCTGGTTACTCACATTCCTACCCCTCAGAGCTAGAGGTGGCCATGTGGTCCAGTCTGGACCAGTGAGATGCCAGAAATCCACCAGGGGCACTTCCAGGAATGAGCTTCCTCCTTGCTAAGAGTAAGGCTCTTGAGGAAAGCCCTTTGCTCCTCTTCCCACACTTCCTCCCTTTGGACTCTGATGTGAGGCTATCCATGCAGAGAGGTGGCAGCCGTTTTGCTTCCATGAATTCAAGATGGGAGATGAAAACCAGCAGATTGGTGCAGGGGAAGGGTAAGAGACACTGGATTGTTGAGGACACCACTGAGCATACTTCCAACCTTTAAGCTTTTTCCTAACGATAGATGTCATGGTTTAAGCTGCTATTTGATTGGGTTTTCTGTTACTTGTAACCCAGAGGAAGTCCCTGTAAGAAACGAGAGCCATGACTGTTGGACACAGCACTAGACTCTAGGTGTTTCTCAGCCACGAAGGCTCAGAACTGCTCGAGTGTTATCCTCTCACCCTGGAGAACCCTGGCCATAGTCAGGACTGTGCAGCCAATTACAACAGCGAGTCTGGAAGAAAATAGGAAAAAGAGGGCTTGGACTTCATGTAAACTTGAAGGGCTGCTCGTGCTGAATGGAAATGGATTCTTTTGTGTTGGAAACACACAGAAATGGACAGGTCCCTGTGAATGGGAAAAAGAACCCTCTGAATGGCTTTCTTTTGCTCATTTCAGCAAATGAAAACAAAAGACAGACTCCAGAGAAACCTGCTCACAAAAGTGGAATTAATACCTGGGGAGTCAAGTAGAAAAAGGGGTGAAATAATGCTGTGGCCCCCCGTGTCCAGAGATAATTTTCACTTTTCTGGGTTTTTTTTTCTTTTTTGTCTATTTTCTATCTTGCCCTTCTCTCCCCCTTAGGGCATAATCGCTAATGTTGCGGCCTATTCTGTCTAGTTTATTATGTGTAATTTATTTCTGAATCCCAGCCTCTGCTTGTTCTTCTGTGTGTAACAAGGTTAATGCCTTGTAATGATGCTTTTGCCAGTTCTGCTTTTCATGACAAAATCCAATCTTGATTTAGCTCTAAACCTTGTCTCCCCTTTGGGCTTTCTTGGTTCCCTCAGAGTTGTCATTCTGCGTCTCCTTCGTGCCATGTCTAACCACACGTCCCGCCTACACTTGAGCCTGCTCTCGGAGGGAAACCTTTTTCGGTTTGTCTCAAATGATGTTTGGGCTGAAAAAGAGAGTGCCTGCGCTTGACACACCAAAGTGGGACCAAGGCTACTGGGAACGAATGTGTGTGTGAGCATATTCAGGAAATACTGGGCATATCACGAGGGAAACAGCTTGACCTTGTAGCTCCTTCGTATAATCTTTCAAGGACCATAAACATCCTCCAGTGTGCACTGCCCAACTCCAGGGGACATGAGCCTGTCTTCTAGGATGTGAACGGCACACTCTGGACTTGAGTACCGTGGGGCCCCGCCCCTACCACGTGGAAGATGATCTGACTCAGTGAGAATCACGCGGGATGCTCACAGCCCTGCTGCAGTTATTATGGGAACAGCTGGAGGAAATGCACTCAAACGTGGTCTCTCAACTGTTGGGGAAACAGAAAAAGTCAAGTTTTTAATCCCCACAGTGCTGAAAAGATTCTCTTATTTTGGTTTTTCCCTATGGGGCCAGGGCAAAGAAACAACTGGATGTCTAGGAACTTCTTCTCCTCAGATGCTCAGTCGTGTCCAACTCTTTTGCAATCCTATGGACTGTAGCCCACCAGCCTCCTCTGTCCATGGGATTCTCCAAGCAAGAATACTGGAGTAGGTTGCCATGTCCTCCTCCAAGAATGTTACTGACCCAGGGATCGAACACATGTCTCCTGCGTCTCCGGCATTGGCAGGCAGATTCTTCACTGCTGAGCCACACCTGGGAAGCCTAATGCCTCTCTGGCAGTAAATATTGTACTTTGCTCCTCATTGACATACACTCACATGAAGCAGTTTCTTCATCATTACTTACCCAGGGGCCCACTTGCAGTTAGGAAACCTCAGCAGGAGCCCTATGCCCAAGATCTGGCCCTGCTCCATCTCCGACCTGCTGCTTGATTTGGGCAAGCCCCTAAACCACAACAACTGAATCTGTAAAATGGACACAATAAAACACATGTCCTGCTAGTACACAACATTAGCATTGTTGTGAAGCCCAAATGAAATCACGTGTGTGAAAACGATTGGAACACTAAGTTCATCAAATTAAAGAATGGAAAGAACAACTATTTACCCATGTTAGTGAGTTTTAAGCCAGCTTTTTCACTCTCCTCTTTCACCTTCATCAAGAGGCTCTTTAGAGAGCTAGTGGAGGTGATAGAATTCCAGCTGAGCTATTTCAAATCCTAAAAGATGATGCTGTTAAAATGCTGCACTCAATATGCCAGCAAATTTGGAAAACTCAGCAGTGGCCACAGGGCTGGAAAAGGTTAGTTTTCATTCCAATCCCAAAAAAGGCAATGCCAAAAAATGCTCAAACTACTGCACAATTGCACTCATCTCACACATTAGCAAATTAATGTTCAAAATTCTCCACATGAAGCTTCAACAGTATGTGAAGCGAGAACTTCCAGATATTCAAGCTGCATTTAGAAAAGGCAGAAGAACCAGAGATCAAATTGCCAACATCTGCTGGATCATCAAAAAAGCAAGAGAGTTCCAGAAAAAAACATCTACTTCTGCTTTATTGACTACGTCAAAGCCTCTGACTGTGTGGATCACAACAAACTATGGAAAATTCTTCAAGAGATGGGAATACCAGACCACCTGACCTGCCTCCTGAGAAATCTGTATGCAGGTCAAGAAACAACAGAACCAGACATGGAACCACAGACTGGTTCCAAATTGGGAAAGGAGTCCATCAAGGCTGTACACTGTCACCCTGCTTATTTAACTTATACGCAGAGTACATCATGAGAAATGCTGGGCAGGATGAAGCACAAGCTGGAATCAAGATTTCAGGGAGAAATCTCAGTAACCTCAGATAAGCAGATGACACCACCCTTATGGCAGAAAGAGGAGAGGAACTTAAGAACCTCTTGATGAAAGTGAAAGAGGAGAGTGAAAAAGCTGGCTTAAAACTCAACATTCAAAAACTAAGATCATGACATCTGGTCCCACCACTTCATGACAAATAGATGGGGAAACAAAGGAAACAGTGAGAGACTTTATTTTTCTGGGCTCCAAAATCACTACAGATGGTGACTGCAGCCATGAAATTAAAAGACGTTTGATCCTTGGAAAAAAAGCTATGACAAACCTAGACAGCATATTAAAAAGCATAGACATTACTTTGCCAACAAAGGTCCATCTAGTCAAAGCTATGGTTTCTCCAGTAGTCATGTATGGATGTGAGAGTTAGACCATAAAGAAAGCTGAGCACCAAAGAAGTGATGCTTTTGAACTGTGGTGTTGGAGAAGACTCTTGAGAGTGCCTTGGACTGCAAGGAGATCCAACCAGTCCATCCTAAAGGAGATCAGTCCTGAATATTCATTGGAAGGACTGATGAAGAAGTTCCAATACTTTGACCACCTAATGTGAAGAACTGACTCATTGGAAAAGACCCTGATGCTAGGAAAGATCGACGGCAAGAGAAGGGGATGACAGTGGATGAGATGGTTGGATAGCATCACCGACTCGATGGATGTGAGTTTGAGCAAGCTCCGGGAGTTGATGATGGACAGGGAATCCTGGCGTGCTGCAGTCCATGGGGTTGCAAAGAGTCGGACAAGACTGAGTGACTGAACTGGTCATCTGAAAGAAGAATTTACTTTTGAACTCAAAGGATCCAAAGGAAAAGTTCAAAGTGCTCAGGAGGAATAAAGAAGGGAAGTTTAGGGACACACTTGGATATTTCATATCCACCTGCTTCACTCTCTCTAAGGGCCCAGAGTCCTCCAGCCCTGCAGCCCTCGTAGTGTTAGTCGCTCAGTCGTATTCAACTCTTGGCGACCACATGGACTGTAGCCCACCAGGCTCCTCTCCGGGCAAGAATACAGGTTTGGGTTGCCATTCCCTTCTCCCAAGGATCTTCCTGACCTAGGGATTTAACCCAGGTTTCCTGCATTGCAGGCAGGTTCTTTACCATCTGAGCTCCAGCCCTACCTACAGCCAAAGTCTCACTACCCCAGGTTTATCTTCTTTATTCTTGTTTTGTGCACCATCCCCCATCTAAATCTCGATCCTTTCCATGTGACTACTTTCAGTCAATTATCTATGAAAAGACAACCTGACTCAAACAATTCATGAAAGTTTCTGAATGGCTGACAGTGCAAACAAATGCATTTTCCGAGATTCTTAGAGTTGGAAGAGAGACAATCCAACAACGTTTTCCATGAGGAAGCTACAGGCATTCTAAATAGGCTATTTCTTCACTGTGGGGGCTGGCCTCTATGATGCGGGATTTTTGACACCTGTCCATGTTATGGCAACCCACTCCAGTACTCTTGCCTAGAAAATCCCATGGACGGAGAAGCCGGGTGTCCATGGGGTCGCAAAGAGTCGGACACGACTGAGCGACTTCACTTTCACTTTCTTTCTTTCATGTTATACCAGTACTGCCCTCACTCCTCATTTTGACTACTGCAAAAGCTCCCTCTCCCAAATTGCTAAATACCCACTAAATAAGTGGCATCATCTTCTTTGAGAACCAATGGAATCTGTCATAAGGTTTCGGAGTTGCTGCAAAATGGTCATTCAGACACTTCTTCCTTCCAACTTTCCTCCTCCTCCTCCTCCTCTCCATCATGGTGAATGGCACCACCATCCACCCTCAGCTCCCCTTCATCACTCTCCACACCCAATACATGAAAATCTCAGCTGAATCTCCCAGTCTTAAGTCTATATTAAATTGCAACCCACTCCAGTATTCTTGCCTGGAGAATCCCATGGACGGAGAGCCTGGTACTCTACAGTCCACGGGGTCGCAAAGAGTCGGACACGACTGAGCAACTTCACTTTCACTTTTTCTCCATCTCCATGGTCTCTACCCATCATCTCCCTCTTCATCTACTGCAAGAACCTCCTGGTCTCTCTCTTTCAACCTATAATTTATTCTCTATCCAGTAGTCAGAGTGATCCTCTAAAATATAAAATAGGCTGTTACTTCATTGCCTAAAATTCTTCAGTGGCTTACCATCACATTTATAATTAAATCCAAATGCCTCCCCAGGGCCCACCTGATCTGGTCCCTGCTTACTTCTTAAAACTCAACCCTTGTCATATCACTCTTTTCCTTCACTCTGCTTCAGTTCCCCCAGTGTCCTTCCTTCAGACACTTTAACATGTCCCCATCTTTCTGCCTCAGGGCCTTTGCACATGCTATTTCTTCTAGTTCCCCTCTCTTCTCTTCTTACAGGCTGGTTTTTTTGAAAAACAACTTTCAGATTTCAAGTTCAATGTCACCTCCTTATGGTCACATGACTATAGATCTTCCTATCCCTATGCCAGTTGCTATTTTGAATTTTAACATTCCATTTGTTTTATTGAAAATAATTATATTGCTTAAATTTTTAAATTCAATGTCTCCCAGTAGACTCTAAGCTCTACAATAGCTTATCTTACTGTACACTCTGAATGCAGCATATACCTCAGCATCTAGCATGTAGCAAGCTGTCAATAAACATTTATTGAATGAATAAATAAGTACATGGACCGATGTTTGAATGCTTTCAGTCAATATCTAGCCAGATAACCCTGGCACATTGCTAAATAGGTCTAATCATTACAAAGTTCTCCTATTGAGGCAAAATTTGTTCCCTGCAAGCACTCGGCCTTGGTTCTGCCTGGGGAAACACCAAACTACCCCACATCACCTGCTTCCATGTATTGGGTTGGTCAAAAAGTTCATCAAGTTTTCTTGTAATGGGAAAAACCTGAATGAACTTTTTGGCCCATCCAATACATTCATATCCATAGTTCATTAACGCTTGGAAGAGAGTTTCTGGGTCTTTTGCCATCTCTGTCTATAGCCAGTCTACAGACTTGGTGTACTGAAAATGAGGCTCTAAGAGCTAAACAAAATACATTTAAGTATTTTGGTATCCTCTCACCAAAGCAAAGAATAACAGCACTGTTCTTTCCCCATGATTAGAACAGCATAATTCATGAACATTGGGCTAACTTTAGAAATAACATAGTAGCAGCACGGATAAGTAGAAAGAACAGGAGATTCAGGGGAAAAAAAAAAAAACAACTTGGGTTTAAGTTCAAGCTCTATTACTTATGAGCTGTCTCTAAGCAGTCAGTTAACCTTTCTGAGGCTTCTCCACCCACCAACCTGCTCCATCCAGTCCATTTATGAAGCTTTTGGCTCTTGGCCAGGTGCTTGACCTGTAAAATACAGATGGGATTAAACCCCCTACTGTCAAAATAAGCCAATCAAATGAGTTCTAAAACAAAATGCAACATTTTGCCATTGGTTTTCTGTTACACATAGTAATAGAACAAGTGTCTGGAGTATGGGCTCCACTCACATCCAGTTCCTGCAAAGAATTCAGGGAATTCATGAAACTGGATGAGAAAGAAAAAATCCTGTATTGTGAACTCTGACAAAAATTTAGTAGTCATATTAACTGAACCTGTGACTTTGTCTTCAAAAGAAATCAGATATTTTCACATCATTTTATAGTTGTTGCAGGTATCTCAAAATATCATTTGTGCTTATCTCTTCTTGGAAATGATGGTAGTTACTGCTGTTAGGTCTCGCTATTTAATGTGTTAAGATATATTACTCTATCTCAAATTGGAAAAAAAACATTTGGATATATCTGTAGATCAATATAATTGGTTCATTTGGCAGCTCTCTCTTTTTTCATGTGTTTAAAACCATGAGGCTTCCCCAGAGGTCCACAGCACAAGGGCTCCACAGGGTGAGGACCTCCGTATGGAGGGGCACAGAGATGTTGCTAAGCCCAGGAGACTGAGGCTGGGTGTTACCTACAGCTACCAGCTGCTCTGGGTGTCCCAGGCCTGCGGAAGCCTCAGACAAGCAAGGACCAGCACTTGGAATCCAATTTCTGAAATTGATCACTGATGGAAAAGGGGCCTCAGGAAGATGTCAGTGCCGAGTAATTAGGAACTGTTGATGGGTTAGAGGACATGCTTCTCAAGTGGACGCTTCCAAGACCAGGCTGGAGGGAAAGACCAGGAATCGGGCCTCACTGGTGAGGGAGTCACAGAGAAATGCCCTTCCCTCTTGGCTACCTGGCTTTTATTCTTCCTATAAACACAGCTCCAGGGTCCTGGGCTTCTCTTGGAAGCTCTTACCTCTATAAGCTGTAATCACATCTTCTACATCAGATGGAACCTTCTTTTCAGTTCAAATATTTATTGAGGGCCCACTGTGCATTAGGTGGCATTCTCAATGCCTAGGCAGCACAGATGAGACACCCCTGGCTACTCCCCATTGGCACCATCGCCACATTGAGCCCAACACAGAGCCTGGCACATGGCAGGCTCTCCATTAGAGGCTGACAGAGTGGGCCTCACTTCATGGCCAACTGAATGTTTAGTTGTCCTCTCTGGCAAGGAGGTCTCAAAGATATCTAAAATCTATGACAATTAAACTAACTGGTCACCAGTACCTCTCAATTCAATATCTTAAAAAGCTATTTCACTTGATCCCTTGTCTTCGCCCACACTGCCACCTCAGTTCAGGTCTCCACCAGGCTCACCTGGATTACTGCAACCCACGTGATCCATCTGTCTCCCTGCGCTTTCATGGTGGCCACCACTCTAGACCAAGGTGACATCATTTCTCACCTGGACTAATAAAGGACCCTCTTGCCTCTTCTGGGGTCAATTTCTCATCCATGACCCACAGGGCAGCCATTATTTAGGAATTCAAATCCAGTCATTTCACTTCCCTTCAAAGGCTCTTCTAAGCTTTAAGGGAAAAAAAAATATATATATATATAACCTCCTTCCCACAGCCTGCCAGGCCTATGGGGTCGGCTACTGCTTTCTTCCCCAACACTCTCCCCCCTCCACCTCCCTAAACCAACCACACTAGCCTTTTGTTCTTCAAAATGACCAAGTCATTTCCCCTTTTGAAGCCTTGCACTGCTCCCCACTCCCCATGGGAGACGCCTACAACTATCCTTTCTCATCTTCCTGGGGTTGACTTAACTTCCTTAAAGAGAACTTTCCCCAACAGCTCAAATAACATGGCTCTATTACATCCTCAGCTTCTTCCTTCACGTAGCCCCAGTCTCAGCCTGGGCCTCAGTTTCCTCATCTGTAAAATGGAAATCACACTACCCATCTCACAAGGCTGGGGTGAGGGTTAAATGAGTTAATATTGGTAAAGTGCTTACTTAGAACAACACTTGGTGCAAAGTGAATGCTTTAGAAGGGCTATCATTTTACAGCAAAAAGAAGCTCTTTATTTTCTGCCTATTTATTGTCTACTCTATTCACCACTGATAGAAATATTTCACACAGTGCTTCACACAGAGTACGGACTCAAGAAGTATTTGATTGAACTAGTGACTGTCCTTCTAATCAGCAGTTTTGCCTCTCGTCTCACCTCATTCATTCTTCTGAATGATTGCACTAAAACACAATCAGATCACGTCTACTTAGAGCCCTGCTTTAGTCCTGCAACAGCCACAGCTTTCCCACCCTGCTCAGCAGAGTCCTACAAGTTCCTTTGAGATGCTGCAGGGACAGCAAGGGCTGGGGGAGGCTGAGTTGCAGGATTCTGGGAGTCTCCCCCACACCCCCGCTTCACCCTGAGTCTCAGTGCTTGGCAATGGCCTCACCCAGAACAGCAGGTCAAAGATGATTTGTTAGCCTTTTTCTCACACTGAGCTTCGGGTTTAAGATTTAGAAACCTGGTTTTTAAAGCCTGAAAACAACTGACCATCAGGATAAAATCCAGTCATCTTGGCCAGTCTCATTAAACCCTTCGCCATCTGGCCCTGCATGCTCTTTTCTGGACACTCCCCAGCCAGGGTGAGCTACCTGCGGTTCACAAGCTTATTCAACTTCCCGCTTGCGCACAAGCTGTGCCTTCTCTCTGGAACTCCCTTTCTGCCTCTTCTGCTTGGCTTCAAGACACAGCTCCAGTATCACCTCTCTAAAGCCTCCCAGGTTCCTCCCACGCTGAGTTTGACGCTCCTTCGTGGGGTTTCCACATCACCTTTTTACTAAATTTCATAGGCCGTCTTAGGGCAACGCGAAGGTTTGTTCCACTCTCACCCTTTCCATGCCAGCAGGGGTGGGTAAACTACCAGCTGTGGACCAAATCTAGCAAGCTGCCTGCTTTTCGCAATGCGCCCCCCTCCCAAGCCAAGAATAGTTTTTACATTTTTTAATGGCTGAAACAATCTAAAGAATAATATTTTATGACAAGTGAAAATTATACATGAAATTCAAATTTCCGTGTCCATAAAGTTTTATTGGAACATCGCCACGAGTGTTCATTTATGCGTTGTCTATGGTTGCTGTCACACTTCACTGGCAGTCGAGCAATTGCAGCAGAGACTGCACGTGGCCTGCAAAGCCTACGATATTGACAATCTTTACAGAAAATGTTTGCTGACTTCTGCAGAAACGCACTGGCCAGAGTAGTGGAGTGGGGATTACTGGGGTCAAATCCCCTTTGTGACTCCTCTGAGAAGACACTAAGTGTAACTATTGATCAGACAGTCAAACCCATCAACTACAGAAACTGTAAAACAAATCACAGTTCTCTTTGGTTTTCTGACAGTATATAAATTAATATTAATTTTCCATCTTGATGAAAATGCTAACAAAAACTATGAGCATAACTGATAAAAAATCTTAACCACTACCATGCCCCTAGGAGGCCTCCCTAGTGGTTCCGATGGTAAAGAATCTGCCTGCAATGCAGGAGACCTGGGTTTGGTCCCTGAGTCAGGAAGATCCCCTGGAGAAGGAAATGCAATCCACTCCAGTATTCTTGCCTGGAGAATCCCTGGTGGGCTACAGTCCATGGGGTCACAATGAGTCAGACATGACTGAGCAACTAACACTCAGCTCAGTGACTTTTTTCACCATGCCCCTGCTACCACAAACAGGTTAGATCCAGGATACCTACAAACTGTCCCCCAGCAGACTGTGGGGGTTCTCAGAGCAGCCCTCAGTGATCTTCAGCTAGGTGCCACCTCGTAGGTGCCTACCTCAGGGAAGGCTGAGCCGGGTCATGGAGAAGCCTGAAGGGAGGCAGAGATGGCTCCACGCTGCTGTTGTCAACGTGGTAACCATGGTGTGGGTCTCCCACCTTTCCATCCCGAGGCAACCTGCCTACACCACCTACTGGGGGCCATCACCTGATGGTCTGCCTTCTTCTGACCGAACCAGGACTCAGTACTTGTCCCAATGGCAACAAATCCCTACCATGAACTTGGGCTCATAATGTGGAGTCAAAGGATGGGTTGGACCCCATTCTCTCTATTTCCTGGTCATTTGAACTAAATAATATAGAAAGCTGTTGCCAGTTGGTAGCTGATGCAGAAGGTTAAGCTATTGGGAGACGGAGTGGGGATCAGATCAGGCTGAGGCACATTCAGGTGGAGACGGAGAGGGACAGATATTCGAGGAAGCCGAGGTGGTCATTTGGCAGCAGGACTGAGGGAAGCCGCCACCCTGTCAGGCTGACAATGAAACCTTCGAATGAGGATCCTTCACACTTTCTGCTTCTGAGTACCTTTCCACTGTTCTGACTGCGGAAGCTTCTTCCCACTCCACATCATGCTAAGTTGCTCAGTTGTGTCCGACTCTGTACAACCCCATGGGCTGTAGCCTGCCAGGCTCCTCTGTCCCTGGGATTCTCCAGGCAAAAATACTGGAGGGGGTTGCCATGCCCTTCTCCGGGGGATCTTCCTGACCCAGGGGTCGAAACTGGGTCTCTTATGTCTCTTGCATTGGCAGCTGGGTTCTTTACCATTAGTGCCATCTGGGAAGCCCACCGCCCCCTACATCAGAGAGCCCCGGTCTATCACTACTAAAAATCACGACAGTGATGAAGTAGACACATACACAGTGTTTACTCTAGGTCAGGTAGTGTTCACGCTGCTGCTGCCAAGTCACTTCAGTCGTGTCCGACTCTGTGTGACCCCATGGACGGCAGCCTACCAGGCTCCTCCATCCATGGGATTCTCCAGGCAAGAACACTGGAGTGGGTTGCCATTTCCTTCTCCAGTGCATGAAAGTGAAAAGTGAAAGTGAAGTGGCTCAGTCGTGTCTGACTCTTCGCAACCCCATGGACTGCAGCCCACCAGGCTCCTCCATCCATGGGATTTTCCAAGCAAGAGTATTGGAGCGGGGTGCCATTGCCTTCTCCGTGTTCATATCCTATACATATTAAGCCATTGATCCAGACAAAAATCCTATGAAGCAAAAAGGATCAGTACTTCTAGGTTAACAAACAAGCACAGAAAGGTTAAATAATTTGCCCAAGGTCACACAACTGGGAAATGGCAGCTATGCCATATGGTCCCTGTCTACCTGGATCCAGAGTCTGTGCAGGCAAGCACCTCTCTTCTTCCTAGGATTCCATGTAATCTCACATGTTCCTATCCACTAAATTCCCCTTCTCCTTGTTGGAGCTTACTTATGTAGATCTTGGTTTCATGCAACCAACTGTGCCTAATTAGAATAGAAATTGGTACCAAGATTGATGCTGTAAAGAGTAGACCCTTAGAATTCTGGCGTGTAGAACTGGTTGTGTACAGCAGATTGGAAGGCTCTAGAAATCTCCCCCTGCCCACATCCTGGAATGAAATGCAAACAGACTGTTGCATGAAAGGGTGAAGGAGCTAACTAAACTATGACTTACAGGTTCTTGAGACTCAGACTCCAAACTCAGAAATAGTAAGACTTTGGAAGTTTTTCTAGGTATTTCTGTTGAGCAATTAGAAGAGGATAAGAAATATAAGGGGAGTGGGATGAGTCGGTTACTTTCTATGACCTGAAGTAAAACTGCAATGAAAACAATGGGACAAGTTCTTATCCCAGGTGTTTAAGCTGCAAGGGAAGATGTGATACCCTGCAGCTGTGATTCTAAAACCTGAATGTCGAGTAGAGTCACCTGGAGAGATTGTTACAACACAGACTGCCCATCCCATGCCCTACTCTGAGATTCTGATTTAGTACATCTGACTTGGGGGCCCAAGAATTTGCATTTCAAGTTAAGTTCCCTGGTGATGCTGTTGCTGGTCCAGAGACAACACTTTGAGGATCACTGCCCAACAGCACAAAGCCCTCTCTTTTTGTCTCTGGAAGGCATGAGCATGCACATTATTAAATTATACCAAAGGAGTGCCAACCATGCTGGGTTTTTATGGTCAAAGTTAATGCTCAGGTTGGCAAGACCGTAAGCCTGGCAAGTCCAAAGAATGGGAATTTCTGGGGAAAGCCAGAGTGGAGGATGTCAGAGAGGCTCGGACTAGAGAAGAAAGAGGCCCCAACACATCAGACATCAAGAAAAAGACAATAGTTAAGGGGCCATGAAGGCTTCCCAGGTGGCTCAGTGGTAAAGAATCCACCTGCCAGTGCAGGAGATGAAACAGATGAGGGTTCAATCCCTGGGTTGGGAAGACCCCCTGGAGGAGGAAATGGCAACTCACTCCAGTATTCTTGCCTGGAAAATTCCATGGACAGAGGAGCCTGGTAGTCCATGGAGTTGCAAAGAGTCAGACCCGACGGAGAAACAGAGCACAGCATACATAAGCGAGCATGAGGTGGCCAGACTCAAGAAAGTGTGGCTGCTAAGGACGGAAAACACCCCCAACGTGAGCCCCCAAGCCCTTTCATTTATTAATTTAACAAATATTTAAGTTACTATGCTAGGAACTCTGGCTTCAACAGAGAGTTGAATGTTACAAGGTTCCTGACCTCCTGGGGCTTGTATTTTAATTATGGCTGCTAATAAAGACAAGAGTTCCTATAACCCAGGTTTAACAGGCTGAGATCTCGGGATCGAGTTTATGAGCTAGTTCTTATGTCCGAAAACCAAAAACTTAGAGCAGTCCTTAAAGGTCCTGTACGTCTCTCTGAGGTTGTTATAAGTCTGAATACAAAGAGTCCCAGTGCTACCTAGAAACTGACCACTGAGGAACTACAACCCTCCCAAAGCCTGAATTTCAGGTGCTCAAATATGCAGATCCAGAAACCCAGTTCTCACTCAAGAATTCTCTGTTCTACTGTCTTAAGTCCAGCTTAAGTCAATCCTAAAGGAAAACCACTCAATCCTAAAGGAAATCAGTCTTGGCAAGACTGATGCTGAGGCTGAAACTTAAACACTTTGGCCACCTGATGTGAAGAACTGACTCCTTGGAAAAGACTCTAATGCCGGGAGAGATTGAAGGCAGGAGGAGAAGGGGACGGCAGAGCATGAGATGGTTGGATGGCATCACTGACTCGATGGACATGAGTTTGAGCAAGCTCTGGGAGCTGGTGATGGACAGGGAAGCCTGGCGTGCCATAGTCCATGGGGTCACAAAGAGTCAGACGTGACTGAGTGACTGAATGAAGTCCAGCTTACAGCTGATCTCTGAGTAGCAGGAAGAGCCTAGCCTCCTCATGGAGGACAAGATTGACACCACAATCCAACGTCTGTGATGCTGAATTGTTTACGGCTGTGTGTTACAGGTTCAGGTCCTCAATGCTCTGTCATTTACCAGTTATGGAAATTAACCAAAGCTCTCCAGGTCTCAATGTCTCATCATAAAACTATAACAACAACTACGGTCCTTGCCGCGTATGGGGCATTACAACCAACCAAATGTAAGTCATGTGAAGTGCTTAGCTCAAAGCCTGGCCATAGTAATCATCTAACAGTAGCAGCTATGACTGCTTTTTCCCTCTAAGTGGGTGTTGGCCTTTTTAAATCCCTGCTTGCATATCAGATGTATGTATGGGGGTAAAATTCACCACCTAGTCTATAGACTGCAAAGTGGCCAGACAAGATCATAACAGAAACTAAAGGGGAAATAAACATCACAGGAAGACTGTGGATTTTGAGGTCAATGAGGCTGCATTGCCGAGTGGCCCTGGGACGTCACTTCTGCACGCAGTAGCTAGAAGGGTCTTGGGTTACTGTCTGTTGGAGAGCATGCGAGTGTTTTGTGGTTGTCTGCATGACAAGTAACTTATGTCAGGCTTTGGAATTATGTGAGTGTGGAGGAAGGGGGTGTGTCTCCCTACAAGGAATAGAATGAAATAGTCATCTCAGCCAACACAATAAGAAAACACACTCCCCTCAGTGTCTACAGAGGCCACCATGTTTAAACCACAAGCAACCCCAGGATCCAACCACAGTAGCCAAATAGTCTGGACCAGACTTCAAAACTCAGGTACACACACTTTTCTATCAGTGTATTGGTATGCCACGGGTGGCAGGAGTTCAGAGAGGAGAGGAAGTTAAGTTAACTTGTACATAATTTAAAACATTCATTTTTATGTTGATCCAAGCACACAGATATGTTACGGAATAGAATGAAAAAAAAAATTACATCAAGTTTTAAAACACACTTCAACGGGTGTATCCTAGGGGAAGCTGGTTGCTGCCTCTAATTAGGGGACTTTGAAGGCAAAGTTTGAGAAGCACTAGAGTGGTGGAATGAATACAGAAGTAGATACCGCAAGACCTGGGTTTAAGCTGGAGGCTCTGATGTTTACTTCGTGTATTATCTTGAGCAAGTTGCTTTAGTGATCTCAAGCTTCCTCATCAGGTAAATGGGAAAGTTCCTCAGAGAAGCAACCTTAGACTTGATGAGGGGCTCAAAAGAAGTAATATATGAGGAACTGCATACACATACTGATTAGGATTATTAGAGAGGGTCTACAGAATTAGGCTGCCTGGGCACATTTGCAGGCTGGAGCTAACCTGCCATAGTTGTGAAAGGGGATTCAAAGTTGGAGGCAAGACAGAAAAAAATGGCCCAGTGTGTGAATGGCTGAGGACACAATCATTGCACAAGCATCTCGTGAATGAATCCTTAGCGAGAGAAGCTGAAGGCAAGAAAATCAGCTCACAAGCGATCAGGAGAGAACGTAGACATGAGAAAACACAACCCAGTCATTCCCGTCACTTTCCTACCCACGGCTGACTGAAGATGGAAAGGAAGAGAGTCATGCAGGGGGAGCAGGGGAAGCCAAGCCAGTCTACGCTTGTGCCTCGCTGCCCATGGATTACTACTATAATGCTGTGTCTGCTGGGGGGAACCACTGTTAGAATCGACTGAGGCTCCCTCTAGAGTGGTTTTTCAAGTTTCGTCTCCTGTCTTAGGCGCCTTGTAATTCAGCATGCCTTTTCCAAAACACATTGAAAACCTGAAAATAAAATGCAGAACAAATGCAACCCAAATGACATCATTGTTCTGAGCGACAACTAGGGGCACACTGATCTCATAACCCCATTAAATGGGGTTGCCACCTGCTATTGTCCTTTCGATGGCAGAATCAGCGGCGCCCAGCACAGAGCACTGCCTGCGCTAGCCGGCATCAAACAAATATCTGTTCAACTATCTCATCTGCCTATTTAACAGGTTATAAAGTTGTCAGCTTTTTCATCAAAACTACCGCCTTTCCCCCCTCCCCAAAGTCTCTCTTGAAATTCAGTTCCATTAAGGCTTTTTAATACATACGAGCAGCAAGGAATTTACTTATATATATATATATATATATATATATTTTTTTTTTTTTTTTCAAGGCAAAACTCCAAGTTCCCACCTGGGCAGCCCTGACAAGCTATTGTTTGAACTGGAGTACATTATTTAACCTGGGTGACAAGCTCAGGGGGTAGAGACCCCGTCTTTCAGAAACTGCAGCTCTGAGCACACTGGGAGCTCTTGATAAATAACAGCAGCAAGACATGCTGTGGAGGGACCTAGTTTAATTATTTATTTTTCCAATTCCAGATTTTTGGCAGCATGTGTTTGCCCCTTGCTTGATTTCTAAGGGGCAGCCACCTCCCAGAAGTGCCCCACACAAAGATGGATAAGCAGCTCTCTGACTTTTCCTTCCCCCCATCCCAGCGCAAGTAGGAACACCTGATCGAGCCAAAAACGTGGATTCTGAGTGCATTCAGGGTGCCTGCTGGGTTTGGAAGGGAACTAAGTCCTCTAGGACTCAATGGGTAGAGCAAGGCAGTCAAGAGAAATGTTTTGGCTCCCACACATCTACACAGCTGTCAGATGGCGGAGCTTGGACTTCCACTGTTATCACCTGCTGCGGGCCTCCGAGCTGTCTCGACATTAACCCGAGAGACCAAGTACGCCTGAAGCTGCACGCTAAGAGCTATGTGCGGGTACTTTCAAGTCTTTCAACAGAGAAGTCAAAGACGATGGTTTTTGCCAAACTTGAACTCATAAGGATCTCATGAAGACAGATATTAAATATTAACTTATAATTGTATAGCCAGATGAAGTCATGTAGGGAGTATTATGCATTATTTACATTTTAAAATAATTGTAACAGTAACTAAATGAAGACATTATGTGTGTGCCCCAGCACACAAGCAGTGGGCGAGGAGGAAGCAAATGACCATTCTAAGGGGCCTTGCAAAAGACCTGGTTTTTTTTCTTTCTGAGTAATAAGGCTAATATTTGGTAAGATGGGCTCTGCCTGGGTGAGGGTGGGAGTGTCTTTTCATACACCTCTCAATAGGCCTTAGCGCCAATGTCCTCTCTATGCTTACACAATGAATGTATCAACACAACACGTTTTTCCAAGTGAAGACTTCTCGCCTTGCTCTCTGACGCATTTTATACCAAAACAATGGCAACACCTGTAGCCGTTAATTTCTGCTCTTTGATTGCTGTCCAGTTATAAAGGAGGCGCTCAGCAGGCTCCCCTCTCAGGAGCCATATGTGGAGTTGATGTGCCAGCAGCCTTGGAAGGAAAAGAGCCTCGGAGAAGTGCACAATGGCTCCATAATCCCCATCAACTGGACCCTCTTGAACCGCGGCTTTCTTTCCCAGTCAAAGAAACGCCAGTTTCAAGAGTCAAGCTGTGGCTGTCCTGGGAACCCTGGGGGAGGTGAGAGGTGGGGGGTGGAAAACTCTGCCGTTTGCCTGGGTGGGTGGTGCCCCCGAGCCCTGCCATCTAGTCAATCTGGAGCCCAGAAACTGCCTGTGGCACCCCCAACACTTTCTCTCGCCCTCCCCTCTAGGGTGAGGCTTTTTACCCACAAAGCCACCTCCGCCGGCCCAGCCTCTCCCCGAGCCGTAGACCACAGCGCACACCCTCAGCAGAGCCACAGCCCCGCCCCCTTGCACCGGGTCGCGCAGAGGGTTCTGTTCCCCCAAGCCTGAGCCTCTGTTCCAGCCTAGCGCTGACCGGTGTCGACCAGACCAACTCTTCAGACCACATCACACGGGTTACGGGGGGTGGGCACAAAGACTGGGGTGTGGCAAGTCCTTTAGTTTCCAAGGCTTCTCAGCCCAGGGCACTGCGTTTGGGAACCCTGGTGAGGACAAGGGTCAAAGCCGCAGGCCAACCCAGACCACACACCGGGGGATGCGTTCAGGGGAGGGCGGGGGAGCTGCCTGGCGAGGCTCAGACCCTAACAAGCGCCCCTGTTTGGATAGGCAGGGATGGCAATAGGATGCAGTCACCAGAGTTTAGAGCTTAACTCCTACCCTCTCCACCTCCCTTTTTTCACACTCCCTCGGGGACTTCCGGCCGTGCTTTAGAGTAGCCCGAGGTACCAGAACTGCCGTCGGGCGGCCACAGGGCTGCGTAAATCCGAGACCTGGTAAAGGTCAACCCTCTCTCCCTGCGGCTCTGCCTCGCCCGCGGCTCCGCAAAGGGAGCGCTCCCCTCCCCAGGAAGGGGCAGGACTTACGCAGTGGTTCTCGTTATTATCGATCTCGAAGTCCCAGCGGCAGATCCTGGTGCGCGCCTGGATCTCACTCATCCTGAAGAGGCAGAGTGCGGTGGTGGTGGGCGAGCGCTTCTCCTGGTCCTCTCCGGTGGCTGCGCTGAATACGCCCGCCCAGACGTCCAGGGCCTCCACCAAGTTGGAGGAGAGCAGCAGGCGACGGCCGTCTGGGTGGCCGTGGCCGCAGTTGAGGGCCGCCTGGCCCTGGAACAGGAGCATCTCGGAGCTCTTGGCGATGCGCGCCATGCTGGGCCAGCCGGTGGCGGCGCCTGTCGAGTAGTTGTAGGGGTAGTAGGGGAAGTAGACGCTGCCGTTCCAGAGAAAGGCGTCCACAAAGTGCAGGCTACCCCCGCCGTCGCGCAGCTTGAGGCGTCCCGTCTCCTTCGTGGCCAGGCTGCGCTTCCCCGTGTCCTTGAGCGCGATGGCCGTTTCGCGGTCGGACGCCGCAGGGTTGCAGCGGCTCGCCGTCTCGGACTCGGGCAGCACATAGGTGGCGGCCACTGCCAAGTACCAGCTCTGGGTGTCGTTCGCGTAGTACACCACGCCGGCCGTCGAGCCCTGCGGGTGACACGACACCACTTCGGTGCCGTTGCGCAGGGAGCTGCGGCTCAGATTGCCCAGGGGTCGCACCTCGCAGGCGCCCCGGTCGAAGGTCCAGCCGGTGAGCAGCAGCCCCTCGAGGCCGGCCGCCCCCTCGCGGTAGGGCAGCAGCAGCTTGCTGAAGCTGCTGCCCGGCCGGGGCCGCGCGGGGGGCGTCAGCGGGACGGGCTCCGAGCAGTTGCCCGCTTGGTCCCGGTATAGGCGCGAGAGCCTGTGCTCCAGGCTGTAGTCCAGCTGGTCTAGGCAGCTGCCGCTCGCCACGAACACGCCGTCCTCCCGGCTCACCGCGATGGCTCCGATAGCTTGCTCCGACCGCCACACGGGCTCGTCCGCGCCCCGGCCGGGCGCCGCGAGCGCCAGCAGATAGGCAAGCAGCGGCAGCAGCGCTGCGGGGCGCGGGGGGCGCGGCGGTGCCTTCCTCCAGGAGACCTCCATGGGGCTGTGGCGGGGGGGGGCCGCCCCCGGGCAGGGCGCGCGGCGGCGACAGCGGCTCAGGCGCGCGGTGAGTGAGACGCGGGCGGCGGCGGCTCCTGCGCGCGCTCGGGTTCCCGCGGCCGCCCCATCCCCGCGGCTCGCCCGGGAAGGAGAGCGGGGAGGGCGGCGCGCGGCGGGCTCGTTCCGGCAGCCTGTGCAGCAGCGGCGGCGACGGCGGCAAGCCCTGCGCGCTCCGGCGCCGCTTCCTCCGGGCCCTCCTTCTCCGGAGAGTTCCTCTGTGCAATGCTGGCGCTCGAGGGGAGGCGCGGAGGGGAAGGGAGGGGACGGGCGGAGGGGAGCTAGGCAGGCGGGGAGGGCTGGAGAGGTTGGGTGCGCTTGTGCGTTTCACTTTCCCATTGTGAAAGTGGGATGCAACTGGCCCCCTTCCTCATCCTCTTCCTCCTCCTCCCTCCGCCTCCTGGCCGCCCGCCCTCCCTCCACGCCCATCTCCCCTCCCCTCTTGATTCGGTGAGATAGGGAGGAGGGAGGTCTCGTAATTTGGGTTACTGTGTAGGTGGCCTCTTTCATCTATTCATAACAAAGCTGAGCCGCCTGCCGCCGCCACCACCATAGCCCCTTAGCTCTCCCGGGGCTCCCGGGGCGCGCTAACAGCGCACCAAGCTGGCTCCGGCGCCTGTCCGCCCGCGGGGCTGCTCCAACGCTCGGGTTTTGTTTACGAGAGCGGCGCGGAGAGATGCGCAAGGCTCGGGGAACTAGGACCCAGGCCGCCAAAGGGTTGCAGCTGAGGCCCGGGGCTCGGGCCAGTGGGAGGCTGCGAGGGCTGCTGACAGGTGTGGAGCGGCGGGAGGGAGGCCCTGGGGAGGAGCGCGAGAGAGGGAAACACTGACAAGCCCGAGGCTCAAGGAACAGAGGCGCCCCTGTGACAGGAGATGGGTTTCCCCGGGTCAGAGGAGTGAGGTGGAGGAAAGGCAGGCGCCGAGATTCTGGTTCTGGACAATCCCTGGGGCCGGAGCTCCCATACTTGAGGAGGTTCTCTCATTTCCCTTGGCAACGGAGACCCAGGCTTTCAAACCTAGCACTTAGCAAGTTCTACTCATCATCTAACCTGAATGATCATGGCTAATATTTATTGAGTGCATACTGCGTGCCGGGTCCCGCTTGAAATTCATTACGTGGATTAAAACTCATTTAATACCCATAACAACCCTGTTAGTGACTTGTTATAATCAGCCCCATTTCGTTAGGAGGGGTGGAGACGTTGCGGAACTCGCCGGGGGTCCTACTGCTGGCAGACAGCAGAAGTGAGATTCGAATTCTTGTCTAGCTCCAGGGCCGCTTACACCGCCCTCTCTAGCCAAGTTCCACCTGTGGTCTTTACGGAACTACCTGGAGAGCATTCTCAGCAGGTGGGACAGAAAAGTTCCCCAAGTTAAATGTTCCCACCTACCTCCCAGCCCAGACTTCAGAGTCAAGTACCCTTATTTCCCTAGAGGCGCTCCCTCTGTTTCCCTCTTTCGCACCTCTTTCCTTTGGACTCGCTGAGGTCCCACCAACCCACCAAGGCGGCAAATACCAGCTGGGCTGCCCCCCAAACCACCAAGAACTTCTGGAGCTCAGTGACTATCTGAATCATTGCACACCTGTGTGTAGGTTCATGCTTTCTCAGAAGGGAGCCTCAGAGACTGCACAGATACCTCCCAGCTCTGAGGCAGCTGCACCTTACCATCTGGCAGGTGATCCGGGGGTGCAGCAGGGGGACCCCGAGAACCCGGTGCACCCCATGAGAGAGGATCTGTGACCCTTTCCAGGCCATTTCCAGACCAGAGGCCCCAGGGAGGGTAATTGGTCACGACCCCTTTCTTCCTTCCCCTCCCAGTTTCCCAATTCTAGATGGAATCGGTTTGGGGGTGGGGTGGGGTGCCTGTGCTTCGTCTAGAAGCTGAGTCCTTCTGAAGGAGCAGCTGTTGCAGGTGTTAACTTCTACCATAGTGCCCCAAGTTCTCCCCTGTGCTGAGGGACAGGGCAGGAGGAGATTGATCTGGAAGGCTAAAGCAAAGGAGGGTGAGGGGAAGCAAGAAGCACAAGAGGAACTGGGGTTTCCAATCTGGACGTGCAGTTAAAGGCTCACATCATCCCGGCAGTAGCTCTCATACTTTGAATTCACAAGTGGTCATCTTTCCATTTGTCCTTTCCTTGTTTGAAATTGGATAACATTATCTTTGCCTGCCAGGAGGCAGCACATGCTTTCCCACAAGCTGTCAGGTCCCTCTTTCTGCTGCGGTGACGGCGGTTGGGGTGCCAGTGAGGAGAGAAGAGGAGCAAGGGAAAGACCTAGAGCTACCAGATCGAGGTGAATCAGGAGATCTTTAGGCGAGGCTAATCAGACACGCTCTGCTCCAAAAAAAACAGGCGTCACTCCCTGCACTGTCTTCCCACCTGAAATGTTTTAAGAATTTTTGCACTGCTGACAGTGGAAAAAGTGGTGTCTTGGAAGCATCTGCAGTAGCTCATGGAACCCTTCACAGCATAGGAGGGGATGTGTGTGCCCATATTTTGACAGCGTTCCCCGTGAATGGTGAAGAAACACAATGATCTTCACTGCCTTCATGAGCCGGCTGTGGCAATGTTGTTGTGAGAAGCAACAGTTCAATTCCATTCTGGAGATAGTTTTACTTCACTGGTAACCAAGTAATTTCTTGAAGTCCCATAGAGTTGGTACAATCAGGAGCAGACCATCTTGGGAGCTATTTGGATTAAACATACTCTGTGGTGCGGCATTTTGATCACTACTCAATTCATTGCTGCCTCGTGTTGAAAAAGAAACAGCATCTTAAAAAACTCTACCAGCAAGAAGCATAAGTGGCTTTGATGGCTACAGTCTCTTGCCATTCTACTGGGATCATAAGCCCCACTCTTGAGAGCAGGCTTCTTTTCTCTCCCATTTAATTGTATGCAGGCTCCTATGGCGAAAGAAATCAGAATCTGTGCCTATTTTTTGGCATGAAAAATGTAGAGGACTAGGAAGCATATGAATGTGTTCTTTGCTGATTCTATCCTGTTTGGTACAAACACATTTGGCCCATTCCAATTTTCCTGTGTGCTAAAGCTCCACCTTCAGGACATAAGTTCACGTTTGAAAAAGGTGGGAAACATGAACAACCAAAATAAATATTTAGGCATATGGATTCTGAATGTTTTTGATCGCTTTCTCTCGGACACCACTGTCTGACCGAGGATGCGAATCCCACCGGTGACCAGGTTTCCCTCTCCCAGTGCTGGAGCCCAGCCCATCGGGTGTCACGTATTGCACATTCAGAACTCCTTGTAACACAACTGGCTGAAACCCCAAAAAAGGAAGATGGTGCAGATTTATCCTCCAGACAGAGACCTGCTACCACGGAAACAAGCAGTTCAGACTGATTCCGAGCAGTTTTTATTTGTAGCATTCACTAGATGGGAAAGTCTTCATAATGAGAAAATATCAACTCCCCCAGGCACCAAAGGCAATCTGGGTTAACCAGACCATCGACAATCAGACTCATTTCTGCTGGACAGGACTTTATAGATCCCGTGGCTTCCTGCCGAGGTTCAGGACATTAAGAACTGGTTGGCAGGCAACTGGTCACAGTCACAAGATGGCTATCTTTGGTGCTTCAGTGGTCTTTGGGAATGACTGGCCTGGCAGAGATGAAAAGCCACCAAGATTATTAGTTCCGGCAGCCAATGAGTTCTCTTTATACCTTATTTATGTAGCTATGACCCCCTCGGTGGCATTTGGAAAGCACCACTCAGGGGACTGAATAGTTCCAGTCATGTCCTTCTAGGACTTAAGACAGCTTTGCTCAAATCCATGTGGTCTTCCACATCAGGGCCCTTATCAGAGCTTCTAGCCCACTTTGTGACTGACAGGAAAAAGAAATGAGCCAGGCTTCTTTCTAGTCTGCTGATGAGTAGATGGTTGAAAGCAGATAAGATGAAGAGCCATTTAATAAGTTTGAATTGATGCTGAGAGACGAGTTGAATGTAGTTCAATAAACATGCAAAGTCAGTCAAAGGCACAGTTAAGATGTGGTAAAGGAACATTCATTGGAAGGACTGATACTGAAGCTCCAATACTTTGACCACCTGATGCAAAAAACAGACTCACTGGAAAAGACCCTGATGCTGGGAAAGATTGAGGGCAGGAGAAGAAGGGGGCGACAGAGGGTGAAAGGGTTGGATGGCATCACAGACTCAGTGGACGTGAGTTTGAGCAGAGTCTGGGACATAGTGAAGGACAGGGAAGCCTAGTGTGCTGCAGTTCATGGGGTCGTAAAGAGTTGGACACGACTGAGTGACTGAACAACCACAAAGGAACATGGTACCTTGTCTTCCCTGCCCACCCAACAAGGCCCCACACAATTGCTGAGCATCTTATACTTTGGTGATGATGTCCATGCCTTTGGTTAAAGTGTTGAAGGCTCAGTGGTGTTCCTTCAGTAGGCAGAATTTGGTTTGCTCCCCCATTACAATTGTTTTTTTTGGACATCACATTGTCCTCATGGTCATTCACCAGCAGAGATACAACTGTAGAGGGGAGAGTGGATTGAATGTACAAGGTAACAATTCTTTACTCCAGGTCCAGTGACTTCCTTTAAGCTAACGGGGGCCCTCACTCAGCTCTAGGGATGGCTGAGTTATTGCCCTATGGAAGGGATGTCAAATGTCAGATGTTTTTAAGGGACTGTGGTGTTGAGGACATCACCCTGCCATCCTAGCACCTCCCTTCTCATGTAATACACTCAGCGTCATGAAGTTTCTCTTGAGCAAACTTCAGTGGTTAAGAGCATGAGACCATTATCAGCTGAAAGCAAAATACGGTAAATCATCAACCATCGCAGTGTTTTTCCAGACCAACCGGAGTTCATCCGGCACAATGCACAGAGTCATCCATTAATTATTCCTCCGGATCTGGGGGACCTCTGCAACTTGTGAGCAGTCTCTTGGTCACCAACTTTTCTCTGGTTTTACACAAAACCCGGGTCTATCCCTGCTCATGTTTTCCTTGCTGCTGTTTTGAAATGTGGAGCCAAAAGGGCATCATGGACTAGACACAAAATGCCGATCCCTCTTTAATACTTGCCCTGTGTCTCTGTCCTGCCGTCACAGCTCTGAGGCTCCCTATTAGTGTAATTGTAGGCCCTGAATCCTTTGATAACTGGAGGCTTGGCATAAACCCATTTAAAGAGAAGAGCTGCCAGAAACCAGGCCCTCATATTAATAACTCAAATTCTTGAAACGAATAGCAGAAGATAAGATAAACATGCAGATAACGTCACAGTCACTCATATTTCCGTTTCCTTGAGATTCTGACAGGGAGATGCTCTGAGCTGACGATGAAGTTGCTGGACTGGGCTGTGAGTGGTCTGCTGCTTGCCACCAAGTTGGCACACCTTCTCATTTTTAGGCCTTGCCACTCCCTAGAAAATATGTCCACCAAGGTGGATGAGAAGCAACTGGCATCAGCTCTGAACTTGGGTTGTTGGCAACCAGAAGCTCAACATGTGGTCCCCAGGGTGAGGGCAGCCTCACTCGTCACCCATGGTGGGGAAGGCATTGGACGCGCAGACAGCATCATGCAGAGTCCCAAGGGCAAATCCGATGGAAGGCCAAGCGTTTACCTCGCCATTCTGCCCCTCCTCTAATCCTGTTTGTTTCTCCTTCCCCATTTGTGCTGGGTAGTTTCCACTGATCTCTACAGAACACAGTCCCACTCTGCTCTGTCCTGCTGTACACCCACAAGTTTGACGTTTTTGGACATCCTCCTCGCTTTTTGGTTTCCAGTTAGGTCCAGCCAATCTGAGCCCCCATCAGGAGACCCAGGGGTGATGTCTGGATATTTATGCTTCCAGTAATCTGTGCAGTGGCCTTGTCCCTCTCCAAGGCCACAGAAGCTATGGTCAGCCCTGTTTTACAACTACATCTGTGGTCCCAGCCTTCTCTGGGTTATCAACAGCCTCCCCCTACTCTTTAGGTCTGCAGGAACCAACGTCTCCCCCTGTTGCTGGCCCTGGCTGGTCTCCCTTCATCTCATCCACACCTCTGCCACGGTCCCTTCACTAACAAACCCATTTGCCTGGGTCACTTCTTTTCTGTCAGAACCATAACTGATGTACCAGCCCCGCTCCAAGCATGGGTGGAGAAGGGAACGAGAATGCTACTTAAATCTGTACCTTCTATTTGTCCACTGATGGGGAGCATGGGACACTGCTAAGCACAGAGGAACTCCTAGTCTTTCTCTCCAAATGTTTGGCTCCCCCCATCTGGATTTTAGAAAATCTCCATTTCTTTCTCCCCTTTGCAACAGGCTTTCCTACACTAGTTCAGCCTGGTGATAGAGACAAATGGAAACCTGACTGAGTAAGATTATATATTTTTTTCCAGTTAAGTCATAAAACTAAAAGCTTTACCTTAAAAGTAAACCGAGAACTACTGGGCGCTAAGGGTTCAAAAGGTGGTGGGGAGCAGGGATGGTTCTGATATCTGAAACACTGCTGAACGTTTGAAGTCTATTTTCAAATAAGACACAAGACTGAACACTCTGTCTTTTCCTTTTTAGACATTTTTCCTTAAGTCTGAACTTCAGCAGACCCTTCAATACAGTCTAGAAATTCCGTTTTTATTCATGATTCCCCAGAACAGGTTTATGAAAAGACTGCTATCCTCTCTTGTCTCCAGACCTCACCCCACCCCACCCCCACTAATATTTAGAGATAAATCAGGCCCTCTGGGCTCCTTCATAGCTCAAGGACAGGTGACACGTACAGCGTTCCATGCAGTCGAAATAGAAACCATCTTGAGTTCTAAAGCCAGGAGTTCTTTAGAGGGAACTTTATTTTTACTCTGCTGTGACTTCTCGGCTTTCATCATCTGAACCAGCTAATTTGAAACCAGACTCCCCTCCTTTGTTGGACATTCTTAATGGTGATTAAATATTTACGCTGTCAGAGGCCTTTTTTTCCCCACCATGAAAGCTGCAATTTGGAACATTCAGGAGCTTTAATTGTGAGGAGAGACGCACTGACATTCATCGTCAAAATGCTCAAAGATGCTTTGCTCAGTCGCTTTGACTGGGGGGTGGGGGTGCTGGCGACAGGACAGGTGTGTGATCCCAGCAAACTAGATTTCTTGCTTAATGAGGACTGGAGACGGAGCTGTTTGAAGCCACTTAGCAGAACTGGGCTGAATCGAGGCCCCCTTGCGGCTGTAGGACTGCTGGAAGCCCACCCAGTGGGACCCAGGGCTCATGGACCTGGGTTCGCGAATGCCCAACTGTGGAGCAGGTGAGGTTTGCCATCCGGGCTCTCTGAATCCCTTTTATGTGCTCTCTTCCTCGCTTGGTGGTATTACCTCCAGCCGCCCCAGCCCCTTGGGAAGCCCAGCATAATGATTAAGTGCTTGGGCTGTAGAGTGCGTCACCATGAAGGGTGAGCCCTGCACTAGGGCATCTGGCCAACGGGGGGGCAAGAGGAACTGAAATCCAGCCCACCTCTGCTCACCCTCAAGGAAGAGATGCTTTTTCTTTTTACAAAGACTTTACAAGGCTAGTGGTAGCCTTAGTCAGGCCTAAGTTCCAAATCTAGTGCCATCACCCCAAAACTATGTAGCCTTGGGTTCTCTGAGCCTCAGTGTCCTCACAGTAGCCCGGAAATAGTAGCATCTAACCTTATGGGAATTTTCAAGCATACTAAATGACACCATCATCATCACTACCATTACTCTAATGCTTTGCTAACCCATCATTAGTCTGCTAGGGCTGCCATAACAAAGTACCACTGACTGGGTGGCTTAAACAACAGAAATCTATTTATTTCCCTATAGTTCTGGAGCCTGCAAATCCGAGATCAAGGCGTGGTGGAGTTGGTTTCTTCTGAGGCCTCTCTCCTTGTAGACAGCCGTCTCTTCCCTGTGTTTTCACCTAGTCTTCTCTCTGTATCTAACTATGTCCAGATTTCCTTTTTCCTTATAAGGATGCCAGTCCACCCTGAAGCCCTCCTTTTACTTCTTTAAAGACTCCCATATCCAAATACAGTCATATTTTGAGATATTGGGGGGTCAGGACTTCAACAGATGAATTTTGGAATGTGTTGGAACACAATTCAGCCCATAATACTCATTTTAAATCTCATCCTTAGAGAAGAATTTGAACTAGTGTTTCCTGGGCATGTGCCCAGTACTGAGCACACTTACTTGAATTTGACCAGCACTTAAGACTTAGGTCATCCTCTGGCTCTAACCATCATTATTGTCAAAACCAACTAGTATTTACTAAGGAACTTCCCTCTACAGGGCTTTGTGCTAAGAGCTAGTGATATACTTGGTACTGTCATCCATTTTTAGCAACGGGATATTGCTTCAACAAGGCAGACCTTTCCATGCCTCCATCCCCTTGCATATACTTCTCATCTAAAACATCCTTTCCCTGGGACTTCCTTGATGATCCAGTGGCTAAGACTCCACACTCCCAATGCAAGGGACCCAGGTTCAAACCCTGGTCAAGGAACTAGATCCCACATGCTGCAATGAAGACCTAGCACAGCCAAAGAAATAAATACATGTTTAAAGGGAAAACTAAAACATCCTTTCTCTCTTCTCTGCCTTGCAAACTCCTATGCATCCTTCAAGACCCAATTTAAAAGCCACTTTCTCCTGGAAGTCTTTATTGAAAGTATGCTAGAAGCTCTCTACTAGACTATGAACTTTAAAAATCATTTTACATTAAAATAGAAATCAAGTTCTGATTCATCTTCATGCCCCCGGGAATGGGCACAGGGCCTGGTGTAATGTAAATGTTCATTCACTTATTCTAATATAGGAATGAGTATCGCTTCCTTGCCAGACTACCTTCTAGCAGTGTACTTAAACTTGCCTATTGAATGTGTTTAACTGATTTCTCCATTTGGTTGTGAATCCCCTTTTCTGAACTTGAACAACACTTTATCTGCCAGTCTATGAAAGCATTTAAATCTTGCAGTCTACATTATTCATTCTACATTAGTCATGTATATAGTTCTTCTGTTCAACTGTGGATTCCTTGAGGTCAAGGATGGTGTCTTATTCAGTTTATCACCATAATTCCCTTTATTCCCTCACACTTGTTGTTCATTTACCTGCTCATTCCTCTAACAAATACTTTCTGAGAACCTACCATGAGCTAAGCATGTGTTGAGAGTTGGGGCAGTGAGCTAGACTGATGGTTCCCTCCCTGTGCAGCTTCTTAAGCCTTGCCCAGACTCAATGGTCAACATTGGCTGAACTGCACTCTAAACACTGCAGATGCTAGACACAGGGCGTCATTCTTTGGGGTACCCACAGCCCTAGATACAATGACAACCTAGCATACATATAATGCATATTTACCAATTTGTGAATTCATTATCTCTGTAAAGACAGAGAACAGAATTGAGAAGAGTGATAGCCAACCACAAAAATATATATTATTGACAATATGGAGACGCACCCACTGAATTCATGTATGAGTACAGCATTCAGATTATTTGTTAATTTATAGCATCTTTGAAACTTTGACAACGGCTTTGTGTTGAAAAGAGAAGAGTCTTATACTGTAATTATGTTAGACAAGCTTATAATAATTATCAATGGAGTTCCAATAATACTTTAAGAATTCCAGTGAACATTAAGATCACATTAGTATTTAAACTTAAAATTTGAAATCACACAGGTATTTAAAATTAAGCTCTTTAAAATTGAAAGTGTACAGATTCAGCATTTTCTGTTTTTTAATAGCCAAGTATTCTAACAAATATAAACCTTCCTTTTCATGGTGGAAACTTCTATTTATAATAAAAAAACTTAAAAAAAAAAAAAACTTTATCTAAAGTGCTTAGTGGACCCCTTCTAGATCCAGTGAGAGTTTAAATAATCACCACTCTTTAACATATCTTGAATGATATTCTCTATTTTGTTTGAAAAATATGGTAAGATGCCAGATATCTGGACCCTTACAGGGTAGGGGACACACCCATCAACAGACAAGTTTTCAAGGGTATATCATTCTATTATGCTTAGAAAGAGCCAAGTTTTGATACACGCTAGGATTCCCCCTAGTGGATATAAAAGGTACTTGATAAGAAAAAATAGATACCACCTAAGGGGAGTTGCCGGGTACTGTGGTTTACAAGCTTTCTTTCATTCCTTCCTAGCATCTGTTCCCCTGAAGGTGGAAGTATGTCACCAATTAATAGAGATTTGGACTAGCACTCATCTTTCTATCTAGTGTCCATAGTAATTAAGGTATCTGCCTGCAGGCTTGCAAATGCAGCATGAAATTACAGTCAGCCTTAGAACCAAGCAATAAACTGAACATTCTTTAAAACAACACTACCTGATTTCCATGACAGTCCCCCAATCAAATTCTCACTGTAACTATTTGGGTCCAAATTGATATGGTGCCTTAATCCAAATCATGAAAACGACTGGCTCTTTTCAGAGAATCTATTAATGTTAATAACTATGTCAGTGGTGGACAACTACTTAAAAAAGTGCTTTTGTATATTGTCCAAATAAGATTTTCTGGGTGTCAGTTTTTGTCATGTTTTTTGAAAAATACCCACTACTTGCCATGTGGAATGTTTATGAATTCATTCCATCCACACTTGTTGATTATAGGCATAGCACCTCATATCAGAGGGAAGGAGGAAACAGATCTGAATAAGACACATTTCTCAGCCTCTGAAAAGCTGATAATCTACTCTGACATGTCAATTTTTTGTCTCCTTTACTGATCCCCATTTTCTATCTACCTCTTTAAATGATGGGTGGAGAACCATGGTAACTATATTTGTCTGCCCTGAAAGCTTTACCATCACTGTTCTTCTGGGAATAGAACCCGTCCCTATGTCCCACCCCCAACCCGATGACAATGTGAACTCATGACACATGACGTAGGTCAGGCCAATCTAAGTGTTCAATAGCTGGCAACAGTGTTTGGTATAAGGATAGGTCATATGACCCAACCAAAGCCACTCAGAGTTATTTCTAGGGATTGTTAGGCAATGGCAACCCACTCCAGTCTTCTTGCCTGGAAAATCCCACGGACGGAGGAGCCTGGTAGGCTACAGTCCATGGGGTCGCAAAGAGCTGGACACGACTGAGCAACTTCACTTTCTTTCTTGTTATAGTGTGGTGGCGGGGAAAGAGTCTCACTCGGATGGCTATTCTGGAGCTACCAATGACTTTATTCTCCACCTAGCAGAAAAGTCCAGTCTGAAATTGGAGGCAATGAGGCAAATATTTAAAGAGAAGCAGACATAAGACAGATATACACACACACACACACTCTCTCTCTCTCTCTCTGAATGAAGCCCACCGGGACTGGGTTCTCAGTCTTGGTCCTTTGATTTGAGTTGTCTTGGGTTGAGTTTCTCTCCTTTGCCCTGTGTCTGGCCCTCTCTTATCCCAGCTCTGTTCTTCCTGGTCAGCATCACCAATATTATCTGCTGAAGACTAAATTTCTAGATGAGAGTGACCTCTTGAGCATTATATGTCTAAATGCCTACTGGTCATCTCTCTTGGACATTCCACATGCATCTCAAACCAACGTTCTTCCACCTTTCCCCCACATATTCTCAGTTTCAATGGATGATGCCACTGTCCACTTAGGTTCTCAAGCCAAAAGCTGTAAGTCATCCTGGATTCTTCCATCTGTGTATCTAATCAGCTAGCAAGACCATGTCCATTTATTGATTTTTATCTCCTCAAGATTCCTCTTATCCCAGACCCCTTCTGTTTTCTTATTCCTCCTCCTCAGCACAGCCCCTTGTGGCTTCACATCTGGGCCACTGTAGGTGAGGCTGGTATTCCTGGCCTCAGGCTCATTGTCTACCCCTCCCATCCAACTTTTGCATTGCCTTCTCATTCCCTTCCAAGATGAAAAATTGATGAGGTTTCTTACTGTTAAAAAATCCCTCAATGCCTCCCCATTGTTTTCCGGTTTTTTTATGTCGTGGTCTCATGAGATTCCACCCTGCTTGGATCCACCTTCCTGGATCCACACGAGGCTTCTTGCTGCTGGAGGTGATCAGTCTAAGGGCTCTGGCTGCCAGGCTCTGCCCAGTAGTCCCAAGGACTTGAGAGGGCAAGGAAGTATCTCAATGTACCATATGCCATACTTCTGGGGAAGCTCTGGCTTAGAGATTACTGCTTACACTTCTTGTGTGCTAAGTTGCTTCAGTCGTGTCTGACTCTTTGTGACCCCATGGACTGTAGCCTGCTAGGCTCCTCTGTCCATGGGATTTCCCAGGCAAGAATACTGGAGTGGGTTGCCATTTCCTACTCAAGGGATCTTCCCGACCCAGGGACTAAACCCAAGTCTCTTATGTCACCTGCATTGGCAGGCGGGTTCTTTACCAACCTTGCCACCTGGGAAGCCATAAAAGGACCCTGACTGCCTGTTTTTGCAATGCTCTGTTCCCATGCCTCCGTGTGTATGTGTAACCGTGCCCTGGGCCAAGCTAACTGGAGAGTAGTCGTGCAGGGCCAGTAAACCTGAACTCACGGACATCTGTGGGCACTGGTTGATATGCCTGGGGGCTTTCGTTTGGTTTGGTTCTGCCTAAAGGTGGAGGTTGATACTAGGATTCTGCGGAAAGACCCTAAGAAAAGCAGATGAGAACAGTATGCCTCCTCTTTCTCGGACAATTCCCTGTAGAGAGCAGGGGTAGGGAGGAGGTAGAAGGTATATTTTGACCAAAGGCCTATGATATTCAAGGCATTCACACACCATCTTGGGATCTAGTGATAGAGTGAAACAGAGTCAGAGAGTCAGACTTTCTTGCCAGCTTCGCAGAGAATACTGTTTAAGCATCAGAGGAGATGCAGAGTAGGAAGGAGGAAGCCACAATCAAAGATGTTGTCCTGGAGGCTCCCAAAAGTGATTGGAGAGACTGAAGAAGAAAGGAGTTCAATCTAGAGTTATACAGATTGAGGATATCAGCCAGGAAAACTCAGCGGTATTAGCCATGGGATCACACTGGTAATCACTGGAGAAATCTGTGAAAAAAATAGTTTACAGAAGTTATGCATACAAGTTATGATGTGTTTAGTTATAAGGGGGGAAAAAAGTCTAAATACTTGTAGCATGGACAAGTAGGGGTTAATTTCTTCCCCCCACACAAGGAGTCCAGTTGCCAGGATTGGTTGCTATTCAGTGTTACTATCAAAGAGCCCCCCAGGCTCCTATTATCTTTCTGCTGTCACAAGATAGCTGCCACAGTCGCAAACATCATAACAGTTTTCTAGACAAGAGGAGAAAGCTAGTTTTCTCCTAGCAAGACTGTCTTTCTATGTCCAAACGCAAGGCCCTGGGCTGACTTCCCCTTCTATCTCATTGACCAGAAAGGTGGTTATATACTCACCCTGGACCAATCACTGGCAAAGAGAAAAGGAATGACCATACTTGGCGCCTGATTGGCTCATGAACTTGGGTCTGGGGAGGGAGCTTACCTTCCTTGAGCCCATCCCAGATTGGAAACTAAGGTTCTATTAGAAGGGAAGGAGGGAAGGAGAGGAGATGGGTGTTGGGTAGGTCAGGAATGCTGCTGCAATACTGATGGATTTATGGTTTCGCATTCCCTATTCCTATTGGCTAAAGTCCTACTCATCCTTTGGGTTCTCACTTTTAGCATCTTCTGACTTTTGTTTGCCAGAATTGACCTTCTCTGGTTTTACCAACATACCTGATTCACACCCCAATCTTTGCTCTCATTATACCCCGTTGCAATATGTATTGGTCTGAGGGCTGTCTGGCTTTAGAGTCCCTGGGAGAACTAGTTATATTCATCTTTGTCTCTAATGGCTAGATTGATACCTGGCACATAGTGTTTAGTATCTGTGGAATAGATGTTGCATAAACAAATCCAAAATAGAAAATAATCATGTTAGCACTGGCACCTTCAAGCATGAAGACCCTCTAAATGTGCACAGTCGACAGCTATTCAATTCAGCCACACCTATTTACGGAGGGTCCATTGTCTGCCAAGCACCAGAGGCAACCGAAGAGAAGGATAACACAGGATCCGTGAACTCAAAGAGCGTATGCGCTGCAAAGATAACTAACAATACAAAATAGCATCTGATAAGCGTCTCATTAGAGCTACAGGAGTGCAGAGACGGGGGAGCCAGAACACATTGGGACAGTGAATGGCATGGTAATTAAAATCCACAGGTAATCCCAAAATCTTAATTTAATCAATGATTTCAACCTCTGCCCATCAACGACTCCTTAGTGAGGGAGGAAAATTGTCAGATTTGAATGTCATTTCCCCTCGTGCCCTGCCTATCTTTCAGTGCACCTGTGACCCACAGTAAAAGAACCACATGGTAAAGAGCCAAAGAGGAAACCAGGAAGAAAAGGGGACCTTGGTGATTCACAGTTCAGACAGTCAGCTCGTGAATAGCTGAAAGCTGATGCAGTTTTCACCAGCGATTTGAGGATCAAATGATTCCATATTTCACAATTGAACGGCATTTGAGGTTTTTGTTAAGGTATGTTATTGGGAAAGAGGTAATTAAAACCAAGTGAAAGGCACAATGAAATGCACTAAATGATTAATTTCGTAGGCCCCTGTCTTCATGGAAGCTGTGCTTTGGCAATGGGGAATACTGAAATCTCCTCAAGCGTGGGGCACAGTGCTGAGAATCTCCTACAGGGCTCTTAACATCTTTTGCAGGTATGGGAGGCGGAAGGGCATGGACTTCTTTGAGAACCTAGTGAAGTCTACTGACTCTTCGCACAATATTTTTAAACTTCGAAACTTTTTAAATTAAAAAAAAATAGGATTAGAAAGAAAGTCAACTACATGGAAATACAGTTATGAAATAATAAAATCATGACATGATAACAGATGTGCTTTTTTAGTAGCTTTCTACATAACTAGATCTAGCAGCACCTCTAATATGTAATCATGAGGTGAAGTAGGGATACGTGTGAATCAACGTATTGGCAACAATTGACACATGATTTGAAAAGATCTGTGATGTCCCTTGTTGACAAAGTCACAGGCATTTCTATTACTATTCTAATGTGTTGCCCACGATTGTCATGGAAGGAAATGCCGAATTTCAGCTCCAGAAAATAAAGATGCAATTTTGTTTCACCATCCGAGGTCACGGACCCCAGTTAGAAACTGCTGCTCTGAGGCCCCTCAGCCGCCTAGAGACAAAGCTGGAAGCAGAGGCAGTGTGTGTTTTTCTGCTGCCGGTGGACAGGCGCACAGGATGCATTTCCCTCATCCAGTAATTTATTACAATTTATAATTCCGCTCCTTAAGAAATTAGGTTCTTAGGGAGATAGATTTAAAACCAAGAAGAGAAAAAGGGCCCGTAGAGGATGCTGGTTGGAAAAAACCCTTATTAAATTCACTCCCATTGTTTCCTTGGAATGTGGTTCTCTAACACTGATGTTCTTGTCTTTTCTGCTGACTTAGGACTTGCTGGATCCTTGACAGCCTCTCCTGGTATTCTTGCCTTATCAGACGTGGACCTCTCCGACACAGGCGAGATAAATTTCTATCCTCAGCCTAGAGAAGCAGTTGGCCTGCTCACTGCATCTCTGAAAATGGATGAGTGGCTAGGCCAGGTCCCTCTGGAAGGGCAACTTTGTGCCCATTAAAATACAAATGTGGAACTCCTGTAATTTTGTGTGTGTGTATGTGTGCAAATACCAAGCTGTAATCTTAGTTGACCCACCCAGTTGCCTAGGGTCTGGTGCACAGTTCCCCTTTCCTGTTTATTTTAAATTGTTACCTAAAGAAGAAGAGGAGGAGGGAGCGCAAAGGGAAGTGTCTTAACACTGTTGGGAAGGGTGGATTGCTATTTTATTGTTGCAAAAATGAAGTTCTCTCTCCGCTTGGAAACAAACACACCAGGCACCAATTCTCTTTCAGTAACTACTGTTTCATTCTCTCCATAAATGTGTCTTCAAAGGTTAGCTTCCACATCTGTAATTTTTTTTTAAAAGGTAAAAATATATTTGGTGGTAATCCTATATCTAAAAACTGGTAGATAATTAAAAAAAAAAAAAAAAAAAAAAACAACTAGGTGATTTGCAGGGGGAAAAAATCCCTAGTTCTCAGACAGACTTATGAGGGCATCACATTCCAAAATACAGAGTTGTTACAGCTTCACATTTGACTGGTGACTCACTTACTATTTTAAAAACAAATAAAAAAGTAGCCTAAAGTAAAGAACACATCTGCTGGATGGTCATCTACTTGAATGTAGGTCATATTTTTCCCAATCAGCAGGCACAGAATGAATCACTTCTTCATTTGTATTGGCATTTCAATTATAAGACAAGCAGAGCATAAATCCTACCCTATTAATGCTATTTGCGTGTGTTTCTTTTTGATTTTGAATTTTTGGCTCCAGTCTTGGCATCTCTAGGGTCTTTCTGGACAATTATTAGGTTCTCAGTAAACATTTACTGAATGGGATGTAATTAAAGAAGGTGTTGCTAGCTAGGGACAATACAGCAAATGATTTGTCTGTAAAACCTGATCAGCAGTTAAAAAGATTTTCCAAATAGAAAGATTTTCCATTCTTCCAATAATGAAGAATGGATTTTCAGAAGGGTCTAAATGGGCAGTGAAAAGATTAGAAGTGAACAAAATGCAATCTTCCAGGAAGCTGACAGTGTTTGATATGTCATAGTTGAATAAATTACTAATTTTAATATTAATAGTGACCATGACTCTGCCTCACGTAGTCTCCTCCTCTGTAGAACAGAGACATGAACAGAATGTCCATCAGCGGTTGTTATGAGGATTGAATGAGTGAAAGCATGTAACACACTTACCCTATGCTATACTATGCTATGCTAAGTCACTTCAGTCATGTCCGACTCTGTGCGACCCCATAGACAGCAGCCCAACAGGCTCCCCCGTCCCTGGGATTCTCCAGGCAAGAACACTGGAGTGGGTTGCCATTTCCTTAGCACCTGCTTATCGTAAGTGTTATCTATTGTGCCAGGAACGGTGTTCGGTGCCTTTCATACTTTATGAGTAGAAATTACACAGGATCCAGGAGGAAGAGAAACCTGAGGAGCTGGGGAAAAAGAAGGGGAGAAACTTATGTTCTAGAGGTTTTCAGTTCACCTTTATATTACTGTCCTTGCTGCTTGGAACATGTGTCCCCAACTCTGTGGTGGGCTCCCTCTTAAACGTCTGGGTCTCAGCATCTGCTCAGACATGCCTCCTCTCGCTCACAGTCTAAAGTAGGTTCCCTTATAGTATTCCCTCTTTCCGTTTAGAGCATTTAATATGATGTGTAATTGCATATGTTATTCTTTGTTTACCCAACTGAGTGTCTCCACTGGACTGCTCATTCCCTAAATGCAGGAACTGGTTGTGTTACCCTTTATCTTCAACTCCAAGCAGAATGCTTAGCACATACTAGAGGCTTGGTGAATGCGTGAATGTATCAGTGTGCTTATTGTGCACAAATGGAATAAATGAATGGATCATTTATTCACAAATGAATAAATTAATGAACAAATGAATGAATGATATAGGAGGTTAACTTGCCAACAAAGGTCCGTATAGTCAAAGCTATGATTTTTCTAGTAGTCATGTACGGATGTGAGAGTTGGACCATAAAGAAGGCTGAGCACCAAAGAATTAATGTTTTCAAACTGTGGTGTTGGATAAGTCTCTTGAGAGTCCCTTGGACAGCAAGGAGATCAAACCAGTCAATCCTAAAGAAAATCAACCCTGAATACTCATTGGAAGAACTGATGCTGAAGCTGAAGCTCCAAAACTTTGGCCACCTGATCATTGGAAAAGACCTTGATGCTGGGAAAGATTGAAGGCAGGAGGAGAAGGGTACAACAGAGGATGAGATAGTTGGATGGCATCACTGGCTCGACCACATGAGTATGAGAAAACTCTAGGAGATGGTGAAGGAAAGGGAAGCCTGGCGTGCTGTGGTTCATGGGGTCACAAAGAGCTGGACACGACTTAGAGACTGAACAAAGGAGGTTACCACCAGCCAGCGTGGCATCCACTTGGTCTTACAAGACACGTGCCTCTTGAAAGCGCAGCCGCATTTAGTAGCGTGACCCTCCAACACGCACACAATTACAAACCAGACTGTAATGCTCTGTTCTCTTATGGCTTCTTCTAAGATCCTAGGAGTTGTGTCTCTCACCTCCAGAGAATTTTGAACCAGCCATATATTAACATATACTTCCTCATTATGATCAGGTTTACAAAGAGAGGGGGTGAAGATGGAAGGGGAGGGTCCCTTGATAGCAGCTGGGGTGTAAAAGTGGAGGGAAAGATAAAATTTGAGGGTCTATCAGCCTTTTACTAAGAAACACTTCCCTTTTGAAACTTCCTTAGGAGGCAGGAAATACATGCCAAAACCTCAAAGTTTGGGGTAATCAACAACATCCTAAAATCCCCCAACAGGGTTCAGACACCCAGGGTGAGACAGGAATGGATCAGATGTCTTAAAGTTGAAGGCCAGAGGAAGGGAGAAACGAAAATGGAATCCTCAAGCTGACCTTCTTCATTTATTGGGAAACACAAACAGAAGTTAGGGAAGGAAGGCAAAGAGAAAGAGGTGAACTTTTCTCATCTTGCAGGGTAAAGCAGAAAAAAAGTGGCCCTACCTGGAAACTGACAAACAGGAAGCCGGACTGCCTTTTACGTCATAGTCCAGAGTGTACATGAAGCCTGCCCTGGGGGAGATGGAGGGGCTCCTGGGCCAGTCTCACTTTGAATTTGCTGCATAAGAAGTTTGAAAGAGTTGCATCAGGGCCACCAAAGTTTAACTTCCTCTTTCCTGGATCTTTATCAATCTTTTGCAAAATTATGATCCTTAATTCATTTCCTTTCCTGCTATGGCCAATTTGGGATGCACTGAATACACAAAATGTAATTAACAGAAATGAAACCATCTGTTTGTCCGAGAGGTAAAATTATGAAGTTTCAAAAGAAAAGAAAGTATTGTGAACATCTTTGAGTATCTCTGTAAGTCTATAATAAGCATATGGGCTTCCCTGGTGACTCAGACAGTAAAAAATCTGCCTGCAATGCAGGAGACCTGGGTTTGATCCCTGGGTTGAAAGATCCCTTGGAGAAGGAAATGGGAACCCATTCCAGTATTCTTGCCTGGAAAATTCCATGGACAGAGGAGCCTGGTAGGCTACAGTCCATGGGGTCGCAAAGATTTGGACACGATTGAGTGATTAACACTTTCACTTTTCATAATAAGTATACAGCTCGGCTTCAATAGCAGCCAGATGTGTGTGTGTGTGTGTGTGTGTGTGTGTGTGTGTGTGTTCAGCTCAGCTTCACTAGCAGCCAGGTGTGTGTGTGTGTGTGTGTGTGTGTGTGTGTGTGTGTGTGAACAGCTCGGCTTCAATAGCAGCCAGGTGTGTGTGTGTGTGTGTGTGTACAGCTCGGCTTCAATAGCAGCCAGGTGCGTGTGTGTGTGTGTGTGTGTGTATACAGCTCGGCTTCAATAGCAGCCAGGTGTGTGTGTACGTGTGTTGCTTGAAATGAAAAGTAAGGGGGTAGTATCTGTCCCGCATTTCATTTCTCCAATTAAAACCTTCCCACCTCAAATGGCTGTGGGTTTACCCTGAGTATGAGCTCTGAGGTTGGCAATATACAACTTGTGTACTTCTGCCTCCTGATTCATGCCTGGAACTTTCTAATTGCATGGCCTAAAGGTCTCAAAACAGATAAAACTGAAGTGAATGTCTAAAATTCTTAGGGGCTCTCACAAGCTATTTTGGAAATAAATATAGCTGCTTGCAGGCGAGCTTCTATTTGTCCAGAATTACCTAGCCAAAGTGGAAGCTGCCCACACAATTACACTCTAGTCAAAGTATTTTGAGCTCCGCCCACTCCCTGCCCGTTTTTAGCATGGTGTGATGGAGCAAGCTGGCCATGAGAAGCCATGTGGAAATGTCTCCAAGTGACTGAACCCCAGGCCTGTTTGCAGGTGGGGCCTGACCACTAGCTGCCAGCTCCCTCCTGTCATAAATACACAGATTGCTTTTCAAAATTCTTTCACCCAAGCTCCCATGCTTAAAACTAATGAAAGGAGGACAGGCCTCCTATCTCTCCTTTTTACAGAATAGGAAACAGGCTCAGGAAGGCAGCTGTGTAGGAGAATCAGAACGTGAGTGTCCTGATTCCTGGTCCACTGTTCTGCAAGTCTCAGCTCTCAGCATTGGTACCATCTAGGGAACTTTGAGAAAAGCCAGATGGCTTTCAGGCTCAAGACCAGCTTCTCAAGGGATGGAACCTGGAATGTGTATTTTATAAACAGCACCATAAATTCAGATAAACAGCCAAGGTTGCAAACCCTTAGTTTTAACACGTACTTAATTGGAACACCTAAGACAAATAATGTGAAAATGAGTTTAACTGAAGCATGAGGAAAGAAACCTGGTTTGTTCAACTTAGGAGTAAATCCTACTAGAGCAACACTACTGCATTGCATTTGTATCATGTATAAAGGCGCCTGCTGGAGTTGTGTAAAGGGCAGGATATCCTGGTGGAAAGGTATTTGTTAATAAGATCCCAAACAATACAGCAAGAATCCAAGAGGGATCAAGATGATGCAGTAGAGGTTCTGGGAGGCAGGTATTCCACCTAAACTCCCCTCACTCATTTGGGCTTCTATAGTGCCCGATAATGAAATAATATGCAGTATATCCAAAATGGCTCCCTGTAGGTCCAAAAGCAGAGCCTCATTAAAGACATTGTCAATCTGTTGGGCTGATATGGTCTTCTCTCTTCTTCCAGCCATGTTCCTTTTCTAATCTTGGCTGATTCAGATTTTCCAATGGTGAGGAGTTAGCAGTCAGAACATCTGGTTCTGGTCCCAGCTCCCTCATTACCTGCTCTGTGATCTTGTCAGCTGAACCGACTTTCAGTTTTCTTGTCCTTGTCATGGGGAGTCTTACTTCTTTCTCGTATGCAGAATGCACTGCAATGGCGTGTGTGCACGCTCAGTCATGTCCGACTCTGCAATCCTCTGGATGATAGCCCATGAGGCTCCACTGTCCATAGAACTTTCCAGGCAAGAATACTGGAGTGGGTTGCCATTTCCTACTCCAGGGGATCTTCCTGACCCAGGGACGGGACTCACATCTCTTGTGTCTGCATTGGCAGGCCCGGATTCTTTACCACTGAGCCGCCTGGAAAACCCTATTTCTACAAATACCCCAGTATCGAGCATTATTACTGTGAATAGCACATCTGGATTCCTTAGTGCCAAGTGGGGCATGTTCATTCTGAGTCCCCTATATCATTAATATTCCATTTATTAGAGGCATGACCTCTTGCCTATCTCTGTTATGAAAATGTTTATGAAGCATTGAGTCTCTTTCCTTTAACCACCAAAGCCAGAACACTCCAAAAGTTGAAGAAAGAAGAGAGAGCTAGGTGACTCAGGTCATGATAAGAGATTGGGAGAGTCTGGTGGTAGATCAAACTGATTTGGGACGGAGAGAAGGTCCTGAGGGATGGGGAGAGCGGCCAGGCTCTAGGCTCCCCAGGACAGTAGCCACTAGCTACATGTGGCTATTTGATTGAAATTAATACAATGAAATAAAACTTAAAATGCAGTTCCTCAGTCACACTTGTCACATTTCCAATGCTTAATCGCCTCATGTGAGAGTGACTACCATTATTAGTGTGGATGGAGGACTTGGTGAGCATGGCAGAAAGTCCTGTTAACAGTAATGCTCTAGACCTTCTGAGGGGTGGCCTGAGGTTAATCTTTCCCGTAATGGGGCCAGATTTCACTTAGAGAACAGTGTTCTAGCATCGGTGCCCTGGGAGGCCTGGGCAAACTGCGGTAAGTCACTGTTCTTTCTGGCCTGCCCCATCCCCTCTCTGATTCAGCCTGGGAGGCATTGAGGGGGCCCCTCACTGGGTAAAGCCGGAGCATGGAAGCCCTGGATGGGACTCTCTGAGCTCAACAAGGAGAGTGAGGACCTTCCTTGGACCGTTGGGTACAGCCAGGGGCAAATGGGAAAACCTCTGAAGACCAAATTATGATCATAGAGAGCTTTCCTTCATATCCCCGTCCTGGAAGGACACTGGCCAAACTCTGCCAGCTCCTGTCATCTCTCTGAGCCGTTCAGGACCCACACAGTAGGGCTGGGTGGGAAGAGAAGCCTGGAAAAATCAAAGAAGGTGACCTGGGCAGGGCCCTGGAGCCCACATCGTTCCACCCCTTCTTGGGAACCGGCCAGCTTGGTCAGCACAACACCAGATCTTCTTCAGGAGGTAACAGCGGTCAGTAACAAAGCCGAGCTGCTAAGAATTCTGTCTTTCCCCAGACCCTCACCTGTGGCTGAACTGAAGGTGAAGTCAAGCCAAGTTCTGCCACACTTTCACTTTCAGACTAAAATTCTTTAGCCACACAGGCATAAAACCTTGAAGAAGTAATCCTGCTGGAGTTCCAGCTCTCTGTCCCTCTTGGTTTCTGAGGCTGTATGCCGTGCCCTGGCGGGCACCACGCCACCAGAAATCCCCTACACCAAGGCTGGAAGCTGACTAGGGATCAGTGCAGTCTCAGTGGTATTGGTCTTAGGGCTTGGCTGGATCCTTATTCCCTATTCATTCCTTGTGTGTGTGGGTGCCATGGGGAGGTGGGAAGGGGGCTGTCTCTGAACCATTTTAGCCCAATCACATGTCTTTGATGAGAGTTATTTCTAACAGGCATCATGCAAATTAACAAGTCACTGCTGCTGCTGCTGCTGCTAAGTCGCTTCAGTGGTGTCCGACTCTGTGCGACCCCATAGACAGCAGCCCACCAGGCTCCCCCGTCCCTGGGATTCTCCAGGCAAGAACACTGGAGTGGGTTGTCATTTCCTTCTCCAATGCATGAAAGTGAAAAGTGAAAGTGAAGTCGCTCAGTCATGTCCGACTCCTAGCGACCCCATGGACTGCAGCCCACCAGGCTCCTCCATCCGTGGGATTTTCCAGGCAAGAGTACTAGAGTTGGGTGCCATTGCCTTCTCCAACAAGTCACTAGTTTCCAAAATAGACAACATTAGTTGTTGATTGAGATACTGATCACAGAAGGACTTCTAGCTGCCTCTGAAGCTGGCAGTCTTTGACGTGACCCTGGCTAATCAGATTTGAACCCTTTCAGACTACCTGATCAGATCTGAACCCTCTCAGACTACCCTTCCTAGTAGTGTGACCACCTGGCAGATGTATCCTATCATCCTGATTATTCTAAAGCAGGGGTCCCCAGCCTCCGGGCCACTGGAGCTTCATCTGTATCTATAGCTGCTCCCCATCACTTGCATTATGGCCTGAGCGCCTCCTCCTGTCAGATCAGCAGCGGCATCAACCTCTCATAAGAGAATACTCTTGGTTATCCCCTGGTACTAGCCCCTACCAGCTTCTTCCTCTGGCTTCCTTCTTATGGTCATAAGTTCAAAATGCTAATTGCCTCTAACTCTTCAGGAGACTGATTCTTCTGGACTGAACCTAGAATAATTCAATTTTTTGTTCTCTATAAGACTCCTACTTATTTAAACAACTGCCACATGACGTTGGCTTAATTTAACCTTATATTTATTTAAAAGGCTTGTCATATGATGTTTGTTTAACTTAATGTTAAATTCCAAAGCCACTAGGGATAGGAAGTTCCTTGAAGATCAAGGACACTCTCTCTCTCTCTCTCTTTTTTTTTTTATATTTCCAATGCGCAGGGTAATGCCTGACACATGGACAGCAAAAAGAGTTGCTGGATAAAAGAAATACAACTAATATTACCATATCTATGGCACAGAGTTAAAGCTCATCCTGGTGGTAGTTCATAGAATGGAAGATTATTACTTATATAATAGATAACATTTTTACAAGCTTTACTGTAAGCTAGGCTCAATTCTAAGTACTTTATATAATTCACTCATTTAATCTTTATAAAAATCCCATGCAATAGATACTATCAACATCATTCCCATTTTTTGTTTTTGTTTTTGATCATTCCCATTTTATAGGTGAGGAAACTGAGGTGCTGGAGTGTTAAATAATTTGCCCAAGATCACATAGCCAGGAAATGAGAGAATTAGGATTGGAACTCAGACCAACTGACTTCAAAGCATGTGTTCTTTTTCTTATATGTAGCAAGTAGGAAGAAAATTAAATATTTACTGCTGCCTCACATCTTACACAAAAATAACATATAACGTGGTTTCAAATGATCTTCTGCCAGTCACATGGCTAAGCGGTAACAACTAATCAGTCTGGGAACTATCAGGGAATCGGGGCCACCATTCAAGCAACTATAGCCATGGGAATCAGTTAGGAGGAGACAGAAGTTTGCCTCTGGTATCCATTTCCAGGAAATGCATTTATAAGTGCGTGCGTGCATGTGTGTATGGGTGGGAGGGATTGCCTGTGGAGAAAGAGAAGGTTGAGAAACAGAGGAAGAGGAAACTTATAGAAGAGGAACCCTCTTTCTACTTTTGTTCTTGGGGCAGCCCCGGTCACACAAGTGCACCCACAGTGCCTTGCATCAGAGAGTTGTCATAACTGAGGCCTGATTACTGCCATGCAGGGTTGACACCCAGTCCCATCACTTCAGGGCAAATAGATGGGGAAAACTGGAAACAGTGGCAGATTTTATTTTCTTGGGCTCCAAAATCACTGCAGACAGTGACTGCACCCACAAAATTAAATGACACTTGTTCCTTGGAAGAAAAGCTATGACAAACCTAGGCAGTATATTAAAAAGCAGCGATATCACTTTGCCAACAAGTGTCTATATAGTCAAAGCTATGGTCTTTCCAGTAGTCATATACAGATGTGAGAGCTGGACCATAAAGAAGGCTGAGTGCCGAAGAATTGATGCTTTTGAACTGTGGTGCTGTGGAAGACTCTTGAGTCCCTTGGATAGCAAGGAGATCAAACCAGTCGATACTAAAGGAAATTAACCCTGAATATTCATTGGAAGGACTGATGCTACAACTGAAGCTCCAATACTTTGGCCACCTGATGCAAAGAGCTGACTCATTGGAAAAGACCCTGATGCTGGGAAAGACTGAAGGCAGGAGGAGAAGGGGACGACAGAGGATGAGATGGTTGGATGGCATCACCAACCCAATGGATAGTGAAGGCGATAGTGAAGGACAGGGAAGCAAGGTGTGCTGCAGTCCAAGGGGTTGCAAAGAGTCTGAAATGACTGAGTGACCAACCAACAACAAAGGATGGAGACTCTGCATGCTAGACCTTCCAGTTTTTAATAAGAACAGAAAACCTGCATTTTATCTGAGATGCCCTCATTTTTAAAACTATATACTTCACCCTGCTGGAGACAAAGTCTACCAGCTTGAAAACTCAGATCTTAGACCACAGGATGTCCCAGGATTCAGAATTGTAAAGACTTACCGAGGATCCAGAAGGAAATGCAAATGTCCGCATCTAAGTTACTGCAACAAGCCACAGGTTTTTCTGGCCCTTCCCCAGGAACTGCCTTGGATTTGCAGAATTCCCACTCATACTTTCCGATTGTCATACATGTATGCACCACTTCACAGTTTTTGCCACATTTGCATACCACTCATATCATGATTTATTTAATACTTTTCTCTTTATTGGCTCTATATTAATTCACTTTTTAAAACCAGGGCTGCCATTGCCTGTAAGAAAACCATGGATTGGATGTGCTAGACACAGTATTTCCTAAGTATGTTAATAATAAACAGACAACTAGTAGAATTAATGTTGCTTATTCTGCCTATCACTTAAAATCACTCTCTGGTGATACACTTTCATTATTAGGTAGCACTAACATTCCAAAACAGACTATTTCAGACAAGGCTAAGATGAACTGTCAGGAAAGCAGAAAGAGACATAATTGCACTGGACTGGAAGGGGAGGAAGAGGAGCCAGAGTGAAGAGCAGAAATTCTCTTTCATTCAATAAAAAATGTGGGAGCTGGATGTTTCCCTTTAATAAGATGTGCTGTGGTTTTATTAAAGAACTCCCCGCCCCTTCCACTGGTTTAGAAAAAAAAAATCTCTGCCTATCTCCCATATTTCATTTGCCTGTTATCTCCCTCCTACTAAAAACAATTTGCATGAAAACAATCAGACTCTTTGTTCACAGGAGTCCTTGGGCTCCTGCTGTTTTCTTGCTCACTCGGGCTGGTGCTTTTTCTGTGGTTTAATCATAAGCCTCTACTTTAGGGGCAAAGCAGCAGGTAGTGGAGCCAGGCTTTAGGCCTGGGGCTGGGGCGGTGGTGCTGGTATTTTCAATTAGAATGCTTGAGGGCTGAGTCCAGGGGAAGAAGCTCCTTGGAAGTGAACCCACAGGAGAGATGAAGCAACTGTGAGCATCCAAGGAGGTGTGGGGGGGGAACGACTAGATTTTTGAAAGTGAATGGTACAAAGACTGTTCACTCCAGAGTAATAGGTGCTGACAGGAAGGTGCCCTTCTTCCCAGCATCTTGCCTTGGGCGCAAATGACAAACGGGACAGTCATCAAGGTCCAGTCCTTGGCACCCTTAGCGGGTATTATCGCCCAGCTGCTGGATGGAGCGCCCCTCCTGACACCCTCAGGAGAAAGCATTGTTATATTTCAGGAATGATGACGGCTATTCCACTCTTCCATCTTGTTTTAAAAAACTTCAAAAAAAAAAAAAAATCGTAACGGCAATTCTTCGAGATGGAGACCATGCTTGCATTCTGCCAATCACTGAATTGCTAGTGATGTCCAGCATGTAATGAATGTTTAATATTAGTTCAATTCAATTAACCAATTTAAACGATTTATTAATTAGTTAACACATTTGGGAGGGAGAAGGTGAAGCAGTACAAAAATAGAAATAAAAACTACTAATCATTCCACCCACAGAGATAGCCTGTTAATATTTTTGATAAATTTGCTTCTAGTCTTTTGGCATATATCTTTTTTCCCCACATAAAATTGAGATTATGCTTTAGGATGAATTTTATATGCTGCTTTTAAATTCATGTTATATCATGAGAAATTTCCAAGATCATTTCAGTCTTCAAAAAACATCGCTTTTAATGACAGCATAACATTCTAAAGCACGAGTGTGACGGTTTGTTGAACACCCCCCCTTGTCGGATATTCAGGATGCTTTCCGGTTCTCCCCTGGGACTCAGTGGTCACTGCATTCATGGTGCTCCTTCTAGGCAGCTGGCACTGAACCTCACCCCAGGGCACAGAGGAGGAGGAACACTCCAAGTTCACACTCACAGTCAAGGGGCAGTAGAAGAGGAAGCAGGGAGGCAGGACTAGTCAGGAACGGGGAGGAGAGTCAGAACTCAGCAGTTCTCAGATGCCAAGGAAGGGAGAGGGTCAGGAAGGAGAAAGAAGACAAGTGTTGGAGGAGCAGAGAAGCCCCAGCACCTCTTTGCAAACTGCGCTCGGCCCTGCATCTTCCGCTAGTTCCGGCAGCGCCCCCATACCGCGCCGCAGCAGGCGTTTGCAGGCCCCGCTCCCTTGCACGGACCCCATCCACTGCCTTCCTGTCCCAGTCCCTTGCCTCGCATCCTTTACTGCTGCCTCCTGACTCAACCACCTCCCTCAATTACACACTCTCACAATAGATGCTCTTCTTTGTCCATTTTCTAGCCATTTCTGTTCTCTTCCATCAAAGCAAGCCTTCTCCACTGGACGCCTCGCAGGTAATAAAAATATATTGAATAAATGAGTGGATGGGGCTGGAAGCCAGTTCTCTTTTTTGTGAAGCTATGACAGAGGTGAGCACGTAGAGACATGGACAAAAACACACAGGGTGAGGTTCTCCTGCGGCCGCACCTGTGCCCAAGGAGAAGCATTTTCTTGGTAGACTCCTGCGTACACAGCAAGGCAGGCTTGGCCCCACGGTATGGGGCCAGGAATCAAACCCGTGAACCTGGCATCAGTAGCTCCCCGCACTACTCCTCTGACACAGAGCAACAAGAAAAAGGAAGGAAGGTGGTGGGCACCACTTCTTGTGTCCCCCCAACCCCCAGTTTTCTTACTGTCAAGGGAGAGGGTGTCTTTGGAAGGGTCTCCTTGCATATCAAGCAGCCAGAAGGTAGCCAGGGGAGAGGGAGGAGGTCCATGAGTGCTGCAGACGAAATGACAGAGAATTCAGGGACCTGTCTGGTGGCAACACGTTCAGCCATGGAAGAATCCATTGCTGATAGCTCCTTCTTATACATTATTCATGAAAACAGGAAGACAGAGCCGATAATATCAGAATGATGCCGCTGTCCAGCAAATCCAATGACTGTAGCTCGAGGGCATTTTAACTAGCATGGAAAAAACAAGGATTTTTGCCAGTTCGAGGTCTGGGAAGCTTAGAAAGCTCACTCCAACTTGAAGAGCTGGTGTGAGTGTTGTATTTGGAAAAAGGCGTGGCCATCCATCAGCAGCATCTGTTCATTTGTGGTTGCTGGGTGCCCCCCTACCACTGACTCTTGGATTCTAATGGAGAAATTAATGCTGCTCTAGTTAAATAGCCCTAGGTTTTCAAATCAGTTTCTATTTTCATATCTGTCAGTCAAAAGGCAGGGACAAGCACTTGGACTTTGTGGAGGGCTTTGCCGGATTTCAACATAAATTATTAGCTTCTAATCTTTCCCAGCCTCAGGGACGAGGGCTTTTTAAACAGTGAGAGTATTCTGCTGTTGCTGCAATGTGATTTCTCCTCCCCAGTTTTTGATTCATTACAACTGCAAGATTCATTCCATCCTAAATTCCCCCTCCAACTTGCTGTCAAATAAGCCAGTAGGTTGGTTTGTTGAAGGAGGAGAGAGAAAACTGGGAGGGCAGGTCATTTCAGTGTTCCCAGGGGGTAGAGGTGGGGAGACGGAGAAGGCAGCTCACTGCAATTCTTTTTTAATTTATTTATTCTTGATTTGCCTGTTATTTTCTATCCTTTGTGTAGAACGTTTTGGCTTCTTGAATATCGGTTGATACATTTAATTACACTCATTCATTCATGCCACAAACAGTTATTGAGGGTGTACGAATTGTCATGGGTGCTTGCAAACTAAAGCATAAACCAGGCATGGTGTCTGCCTTCATGCAGCTTATCATCTGTGCAGGCAGATGGACCTGTGATCGAACTGCTGTGCAGAACAGTGTTTCTCCAGGTATGCCAGGAGAGGAAATGATTGCGGAGGGTCTTCAGATGACCAGGTTTTATTTCAGTAATTATTTTATTTTCATGTGTATTATAGAAACTTAACTAGCTCTTCCAACCTATAATTTCACAGACACCTGCTCAGGAGGCTGGTGGATTTAAAGAAAATATTAATAATAGACCAAGTGGTATAAGGATATGGCAAAATCACAAAGTTGGATGATAATAATGATAATATTGAATACTTAAAAGTGCTTAGGATGGGCCAGGTACTTTTAGTAAGTGTTTCACAATTTTTTTTTTACAATCTCCTCTCCTGATTCCTGGAGAAACATTGCAGTAGTTTGAATGAATGAAATGGATGGATATTCAAGAAGACAGAACATTCCAGCAGAAGGACAGAAAATAACAGGTTCACCCTCTCACTGGCTGCTCTCATTCCTGCTCCCTACAGGGGATGAGACAGCCTAGTGCCCTTCCTGGGACTGTTTGGATGTCAGTCTGCAGACCCACTCTACCCACAGCCAGGTCCCAGGACTGGATGGGTAGGCAGCTGGGGTGGGGTAGGGAGAGTGGACACAAAAAATCCAGTTTCACCCTGGGTACTATTTTATTCAGCAATCCAGCTGTATTGATAATAAGGTGGTTCTGTCAATACATTTCAATCTCCATCTGGTTCCTGGTCTGGTTTGGTTAAGAATCTGGAAGGGAGGAGGCAGGTAATTAATTCACAGTAACAACTATTCACCTTCATCACAACCTCATGTTTTTCCAGCATCGTCATTTGAATAGGGAAACAGGCTTAAGAGCTCAGAGAACTTGCTAGAGGTCACAGCTGCTGCTGCTGCTGCTGCTGCTGCTAAGTTGATTCAGTCGTGTCCAACTCTGTGCGACCCCATGGACGGCAGCCCGCCAGGCTCTTCCGTCCATGGGATTTTCCAGGCAAGAGTACTGGAGTGGGCTGCCATTGCCTTCTCCGAGAGGTCACAGCTAGTTTTGTTTTCAAAGATGTGAGAGAAGGACATCTATTTGAATCCTTGCTTTTGCATTCACTAACAGAGGTCACAGCTGGTGAATGGCAAAAGCAAGGATTCAAACAGATGTCCTTCTTTTACATCTTTGAAAACAATTCTTATTTCAGGTAGCTAAGCTAATCTTCTTCAAAAATCTCTAACATGCTAGTATAATTGCTAGAAATCACAAAGTTTAAAGAAATATTCTCTCTGTAATTTTCGATGTGCAATTCAAGTCTTATAAAATGAAATGATCATATGAATGATTAAATTATAATTATGATAGAGGGGTAGCTGCCTATTTGGATAGACTTAAACATTTCAGTGCACTGAGTATTAACACTGGCCAATTTTCCCCCTTCATTCTTCTCTGAATTTCAATGAATTTTTCATCAGCTTATTAATTAGCACAAATCTTGGATTGTGCTTTGTAATTAAGGCCTATGTGTTCCTCCAGATCTTATATTTGAGTTAAATGTTCATTTTTCACAGAGAAAAATTAGCAATTTGACGATTGCCTTCCTTCCTGGCGATAGACTATACATGCTGCCTGTCAAAAAAAGATTGAGTGCCTGAGTTTCTAAGATAGGGAGTGACAGATTATTCAGCATGAAATTGCAAATTCACTTGCCCAATATGATAATCAATTGCTGACAGCAGGTTTTTGCCCCCCAGAAACCCATTTGTGAAATGCATTTGGTAGTCCAGTCACTGCACCGTACCTAGAACGCCAGGACTTGCCATTAGTCTTTGCAAGTTTTCTTTAGTCCGTGTCTTGGTTTGCCTTGAGAGAATTTCAGAGTCACCAAAAGAGGTGACATTATCTAGTCTGGGCACGTTTTCCCATGGTATTATTACTATCCATAGTAATAGTAGTTCTCACCATACACTCTTGGGAGACAATTCTCTGTGGATCTCTTGTATTCCCACATTGACCCCCTTTGTTCTGACTTATCTTTTCAGAGCTGATTATTAGTGCACAATGGTTGCTGCCTGTTATAAAATATCTGGGTTCCCTAGGCTCAGGGTTCCCCTCCTCTAATGCAGCCCACTGTTTGTGCAGTTACCATCTTTGTGTTCCTCTGTGGGCATCGAACTCAGAGAATGACTGCTGCTCTATTGCTATTACTGTGAGTAATAAAGTCCATTATTTGCCTCTGGCCAGGAGTCCTGTGTTATCGGCCAGCATTCATGAAAGAGGAGCAGACTAATTTGTTAGCTTATGAATAGCGTAAATCCTCAAATCTCTCCTAGTTCTTGGTAGATACCAGTAACCATTTAAAAAATCACAAAAATTTGTATGGAACATCTATTTGTTAACATCCTTATGAGGGAGGTTTATTACAGTTACCCTCATTTTACAGACAAGGAAGCTGAGGCACGGAGACGTTACCAAGGTAGGCACAGGATGAAGGGTGTGGGCCAGGAAGTGTGATTCTGGTATCTGTTCTCTGCTTCCTTCCTCTCCTCTCTTGAGTGGGGGCCCCAGAGCGGGCTTCAGCCACTGAATTTCTCTCTGAAAATGCTGCTTGGTACATGTCCAAGGACAGATTGTCCGGATGTGGGTGTTCACGCCGCTCCTTCTAAAAAGTTGCAGGAAGTTCTGTGTGTTCACTGCACAAGCATCCATAAAGCACCAGTGTGTCTCATCCCGCTTTCCAGGAGAAGAGGAAAGAAAGCTCTCTGGCTGCTGCCTGTGGCAGCCTGAGTGCCGAGGGCGGGGAATGGTCCAGAATGGGGATGGGGGTGCGGCTCCTCACTCCCTCTTGTAGTTTCCACCGGACAATGCCTTTAGGATGTCCTGCCCAAAGACCATGGTCCTCCCCTGCCCTGGGCCACTCTTACCAGGGCAGTTCTGCTTTCCAATAATATGGTCAATTATGGTGTTGCAAAGAGCCAGACATGACCGAGCAACTAACACTTTCGTTATTAATAATAGTAAAACTATTAGTAGTAGTACTAGTAAAAAATAATAAATAAATAAAACCCCACAGTGATAATACTGTCATTCAACAAATCCATGCTGTGTGCTTACTCTATAAGCTGGTGCCAAGATGGGCATTTGGGGAATACACGGAGCTAAACTAAGTCCTTGCCCTCCGGCAGCTGGCTTAGCTGAGGAGACAGACAAGAAGCTGACAGACGAATATAAAATAATACCAGGTGTGGATAAGTTTGAGGAAGAGCAAAGTAGGGTGAGGGCAGAGAGAGTGATGGCCAGGGGGGCTGTTTACACGGTGGGGGTGGGGCTCTCTGAAGAGGTGACCTTTGAGCCAGGACCTTAGTGAAAGGGTCACTCCTTCCTGCACGACAGATGTTTGCTGAGGGCCAAGCAGATGCTGTGGGCTCTGGGGACACTGGAGTGAAGAGAAGATGAGCGCCCTACTGTGGAAAGACAGATAAACAAAGCCTGGAGCATGGCGATGGCGGAAAGGCAAGGGTGAGGACCATGGCCAGGCACAGCAAGCTGGAGCAGGGGAGACCAAGGAAGGCCTCACCGAGAAGGTGTCATCTGAGCAAACCCCTGAAGGAGGGGAGGGAATGAAGCCAGTGGGTGACTGGGGCAAGAATGTTTCAGGGAGAAGGGACAGCAGGTGCAGAGGCTCTGATGGGCTTGGCGCACAGTACGTGACCCATGTGGCTGGAGCAGAGAGAGCTGAGGCAAGATCAGAGTTAAGGACACCAGCTTTTACTCCGTGTGGGATGGGAAGCGATGAGAGGGTTCTGAATAGAGGCAGCAGTTCTCTGACTCATAAAAGGATAACAGTTACGATCCTCAGGACAGCTACCGCGTATCACTGCTGCTACAGCCACCGGGGCTTCCCCCCGGCTCAGCGGTGAAGAATCCGCCTGCCAATGCAGGAGCCCCGGGTTTGATCCCTGGGTCAGGAAGATGCCCTGGAGAAGGAAATGGCAACTCCAGTGTTCTTGCCTGGAGAGCCCCATGGATAGAGGAACCTGGTGGGGCTACAGTTCATGGGGTTTCACCGAGTTGGACACAACTTAGGGACTAAACCACCATCACCGTGCCGGTCATGTGGGAGCCAGCAGGGAACCCTTGCAGCCGGGCTCCAGCTAAGAAGTACTGTTGTGCCCACAGCACAGATGAGCTCGTGGAGGCAAAGGAGAATCACAGTACTTTCCCCAAAGTCGCACAGTTACTCCTCACAGGACTCTTGCGATCTTAGCCTAGCTGGGCCCTCCAACAGCCCAGCGAGCCTGGTGCCTGTGAGTTCTCATCTTTTCTATGTCTCGTTCTCCAGACTCAAGTGCATCTCCACCCCACTCCTTTCTGCCTCGGGGGTCCCACACTGAGAAACATATCTGCACTCTTGACCTCAGCATCTAGGCATCCTGTTTTCTTTGAGAGCCTCACCTGCCCACTTGCCTGCATAGCTCGGGGCTGGCGGGGGCAGGCCCAGTTGCCCCCACGTCTGTGGGTTCACAGCACCGGCCACTTTCATTCATGGGCTCCTTTCTGCAGAGCAATCCCCACCCCCCATGCCTCCTCCCTCCTCTCCCCTCTGAAGTGGGTCTCACTCATCCTGCCCCTGAGCTGTTAGTAGCTGGGGCTCAGAGACGCAAGCACACTTTCTCCATTGGCATTGCTCCAAGGTGGGGACACTGGGGATGGCCACCTTCTCGGACTCCTCCCCACGCAGCACCTGGTCAGGCTCTCTGATGGCCAGCTCTCAGGATCCTACACCCAGCCCTCCACACAGGTACATCATAATGTCTATTCTTGACCATCTTCTCCTTCTTCGGGCATCAGCCCATGGTTCTTGCACTCAAGAACATGCCAATTGTATTTCCAGCCCCATCTTATCTCCTACATTTTAGACTCTCCAACTGTCTACCTGACTGTCCACCCGGAAGTCCCACAGATGCCTGGGCGCTCCTGACACCGCCTGAGCCAACGTAACCACCTCCACTGCCTCCTTATAGCGTTCACAGCCCAGCCTCTGTCCGCCCTTTTACTCACTATCGCTTCCCATCAGTTTACAGCCCGTAGATTCTTCCAGTACAGAGTCGGCCGCCCCCTTCCCCTTCTTACCACCAACACCCTGGCTGCTTCCTTCAGTCATTCACCCTCCCCTCGACCATTAAGACGATCTGGGTACAAGTCTTCTTATCTCTTGCTCAGCGACTCTCAGAAGGATCACCTGGGATGCTTCTTCAAAGTGCAGATTCTCAGGCCCCAACCCCAGAGACACTGGTTGAGTCTGGACTCATGGTAGGATTCAGGAATCTGCATTTTTAAATAAGCTGCCCAGGGGCTGAAATAAGAGTGTCCCCAATGACTCTGTAAGAAGTGACCTCACTAAGCCTCTCCTTATCCTCATGCATCATCCACATGATTAATCACTATAACTATCACTACCCAATATTTCTGAAACACTCACCACATCTGAAGACTGTTGACTCCTCCATGTGCATTTGGCCCACTAAACAACTTTTTATTTTAACTACTATCATTAGCCCCATTTTAACTTTGAGAAGACTGAGGCACAGGGCAGAGAACTAAGTTAACTAGCCCGAGGGCACAGTCTCTCTGACACAAAACCGAGTTCCCAGTATCACATTTTATAATCCCCTTTGCTCCCCATGGTCCGTCTGCACCGAATGACTTCAGTTCCCCAAACATACTTTTTGCTGCTCTACACCTCTGAGCCTTTGTTCAGGCAGTCTCTCTCTTTCAAATGACCACCTGTATTCATTTTCTATGGCTGTATAACAAATTACCACAAAGTTAGCAGCTTGACAAAGCGTGGCTGGTTCTGTTTCAGTCAGTTCAGTTCAATCGCTCAGTGGTGTCCAACTCTTTGCGACCCCGTGGACTGCAGCACGCTAGGCTTCCCTGTCCGTCACCAACTCCTGGAGATGGCTCAAACTCATGTCCATTGAGTCAGTGATGCCATCCAACCATCTCATCCTCTGTTATCCCCTTCTCCTCTTGCCTTCAATCTTTCCCAGCATCAGGGTTTTTTCCAGTGAGTCAGTTCTTCTCATCAGGTGGCCAAAGTATTGGAGTTTCAGCTTCAGCATCAGTCCTTCCAATGAATATTCAGGACTGATTTCCTTTAGGATGGATTGATTGGATCTCCTTGCAGTCCAAGGGACCTTCAAGAGTCTTCTCCAACACCACAGTTCAAAAGCATCAATGCTACTGGAAAAACCATAGCTTTGACTAGCTTCTCTGTTTAGGTTCCCACAAAGCTAGAGTCAGGGTGTTAGCGGCTGCTCTGTTCTCACATGGAGCTCAGGGTTCTCTTCCAAGCTCACTGGCTGTTGGCAGAATTTAATTTCTCCTCTTTCTTTGCTAGCAGTCAGTCAGGGGTTACTCTCAGCTTTTAAAGGCTGCCCAGTTTCCTTGCCACTGCCCCCCTTCATCTCGACAGCTAGCAGAGGAGAATCTTGCCCCTAATAAATCCTTTGCATGCGTCTAATCTTTTACCAGGAAAAAGCCTAATTACATTCAAGGCTCACCTGCTTAAGTCAGGCCCACCAAAGATAATTTCCAGATTTTAAGGTCAGCTGATTTGGGACCTTTAATTGCATATGTAAAATCTCTTACTGCACCTAAATTAGTATTTCCTGAGTAACTGGGGAAATGTGTGTGGGGGTGGGGGGGTGGGGAGGAGGAGCTGAGGACTTTGGGAACCATCTTAGAATTCTGCCTACCATAGTATCTAATCTTCAAAATCTAGCTCAAGGAATTCTGCCTTCCTCAATGCCTCCAGGAAGAGTTAGATCCACCTCCAATACCTGCCCCACCCCCCAGCATCCAACACACTCTTTTTAATATTTGTCCACTGTTTTTTCCTCTCTGTTGCCTCCTCTCTGGGCTGTGAGCTCCTTGAGGGGAAGAACTAAGACCTGGTCATGTTTGAACCCCCAGCATCTACAGCAGCTTGCAGCTCAATACTTAACTTGCTGCCTGAGAGTGAGCGACGACGTGCCCAAGCCAGCTCTACAGATACGAAGAGCATGTAAACTAGAGTTGCCTACGTTGCAGGAAACGCACTGTTGATGCAGGCCAGACAGCGCTTCCCGGGAAGTCCCAGGAAACATCAGTGGCAGCCGGTGCTCCCAAGGCTTTGAGCGACCAGCGGGCAAGTGCCGCCTCCGAAGCCCCAGGGAGCACCAGCCCCGCTGTGTTGGTGAGGCGCATGTGCCGCTAGGTGTCACTCCCGATTCAGTAAAGAGAGCCCCGGGTCTCAGAAAGCAGTTCAGGCTTTTCTATGAAGGGAGCCGGGTAGACGGCCCTCACCCATTATTTTCCCCTGGTTCATACTCCAAAGCACCCCATTTTCCTCAACTCCCTCCACGGACACAGTCTGAGTCTAAAAAAGGAGCACAGAATCAGGGGCTTGGCAGGTTAGGGTCACCTGTCCATCTAATTCAAGTCTCCAGATTTTGCATTTGAGCGACCAGAGTGGGAGGCTGGGAGCAGAGCAGGCTTCAGCGGCCATGTGGGTCGGAGCGCCCCTCCCTTGCTTTGAGTAGGTGGGTCCAGGCTCCTGGCCTAAAGGGTGTCTCCTGGCTGGTTCCGGGCCCTCCACCGCGGGGTGCCCCCAGGTCCAGTTCCAAGCTTAGGCAGCTCTTGGGCTCTTTTCCTGCACATGCGCTCCAGAACCCAGAAAAGGGAAGATGATGTTGTCACAATAGGGTCCTGTGGGTCTTATAAAACCTGCCATTTCTGGTCATCTCAAGCAATCTCTTTGTTCTTTGGACTTCAAAGATGAGAAGTGGGGAGACCGGGACCATTCCGGTCTCCCGGGATCTGAGCCATCAGAATGTGCAATTAAACACAGTCATTCCCCCTTGAGTCGGAAAAAGTTCAGGGCTCTAAGGGTGGGGACTGGGAAATGCTTGTGAAGAGCACTTCCTGGGTGACAGTTTGAGTTGTTTCTTCTTCCCCTCTACTTTTCCCCCTGAAAGAAGTTAGTATTTACTCCCGAGGTTCGGGAGAGACTGAGGAGAGACGAGCGTGCGGACGCATTTTCCTTCACCCCCGGCAGAGGGCGCCCTCCCCTCGCGCCCACTCCCCGCCGGGCAAACACACTCCAGCCCGCCCCACGCCCTGCTTGGTCTAGGTTTAGACCCCCAACCCCAGGTGCCTGCAGCCCTGTCTTGAGGATAACTTCAAAGTCACTTCTGTCAGACCTTGGACATAGCCTTTGAATATCTTGTTTCCTTTGCTCCAGCAGACCCACTGTTCATTTTTCTGTGAATATTAAGTGAATATTAAAATTCATTTGCACTTCCTCAAGCACTGGGTAATAGAGAGAGCTTACCTGGCTGGATGAAAGTGGAGCTAAGGAAGCTGGCTTAGGGTCCAGACTCCTGCAGAGGTCTCATTGTTCATCCACACAGTGAATAATCTTATCCATACAATACTTTCCTTTAAAACTTGCAAAGGGGTTTTCCCACATCGAGCTGGATGAATTCTATTTGTTAAGCTCTTTCCTCTTTGAATGAAAAGGTGGACTGATTGATTTATTTTTCAACCAGTATTTTACTGAATGCCTTCTGTGCTCCAGGTACTGGGGCGAAGAAGGCAGGCTTGGTTCCTGATTTCGGTGGAACCATGCTCTAGGTGGGGAAACATACTGAACAAATAATTGCAGGAGACATTACTGTGCTATAGATGAGAAATATGCTACCAAGGAGAAGCAGAGGCTGCTGGGAGAGGTGCCAGTTGAAGTCTTCACCTGAATCTGAGGCATAGTTTTCCTCTTTATTCACCCTAATGCTGTCTTCCCTGCTCATAGTGCTGCCAACTGACAGAAATTCTGTCCCCACCCCTCAAACAGATGAGTCAGTGCCTTCAAGGCTGCACGTCCCCAGGTGAAGTAATAGAGTCATTCTTGCTGGACTCTCCTCTTTACTCCTTCACACTCCTGGGCTCGGTGCCACGAGGCAAGGCATCAGATATTTTGCATGATGAAATTTACATTACAGTTTTCTCCCGAGTCCTGATGACTAACAAGGTCTGAAAACAACAATTCTAGGTACTACCTCCTCCTCCTTCTCCTCAGTGTTTATTAAGCACTTACTAGGAATAGGGCTGGATGTTCAGCCAAGGATGCAAAAAAGCACTGGAGACAAAAGGAATATGCTAATAAAACCTGAGTAGTGATACAGGCTAATGACTCCCAGGATTTGGGATTTTATTAACAGCTAAAAATGAGAGCTTTATTAGTTAGGATCAGGTCCAGTTAATTAGGTAAGAGGATAAAAGAAGTTCCATACAACAGTGGCTTAAACAAGAGATAAAAAGGTTTGTCTCTACTGTGAAAGTCTGGAGGTAGGTACTCCTGGGCAGATAGGAAAACTCGGCTCCAAGAAGCCTTCAAGGACCAGGGGATTCCTTCTGCCTATATTCTCTGCTTAACCTCCATTCCTAAGTTCATGGTCATCTCAAGGTCCAAGATGGTTGCTCCAATTCCAGCCATCACATCCAGCAGGAGGGAGAAAAGGATAAGGGGGCAAAGGGTGGGTGATAGATAAATTATAAAGAGGGTTCCCAGAATAAGACTCGTCCACTTACAAGTTATCGGACAGATCTTAGACACATGGCCTTTATAACTGCAAGGAAGATGGGATATACAGGTTTTATTTTGGGGGGGCAAAACCAGAGATTCCATTACTAGCAGTCTTTGCCACTGAGCCTGACTTAGGGTTTCAAATTTTAACTTTACCACTGCTGCTTCTGCTGCTAAGTCACTTCAGTCGTGTCCGACTCTGTGTGACCTCATGGACTCCAGCCCACCAGGCTCCCCCATCCCTGGGATTCTCCAGGCAAGAATACTGGAGTGGGTTGCCATTTCCTTCTCCAATGCATGAAAATGAAAAGTGAAAGTGAAGTCGCTCAGTTGTGTCCGACTCTTCGCGACCCCATGGACTGCAGCCTACCAGGCTTCTCTGTCCATTGGATTTTCAAGGCAAGAGTACTGGAGTGGGGTGCCATTGCCTTCTCCAACTTTACCAGTAAGTATTATATAAAATTGAAAGTTAGTCGCTCAGTTGTGTCCGACTCTTTGTGAGCCCATGGACTATAGCCCACCAGGCTCCTCTGTCCATGGGATTCTCCAGGCAACAGTACTAGAGTGGGTTGCCATTTGAAAATGCCCTGCCGATTCTTCTTCCTTAATATATCACAGATCCATCCTCATTGCCACAGCCCTTCGTAATTTCTCACCTTGCCTTAAAGTAATAGCTTCTCTCTGTTGCCAGGGTGATCAGTCCAAGATGCAAATGTGCTCATGTTAGCCTTATGCTTAAAATACCTTGGGGGCTCCCTGTTGCCTTGAAAGAAAATGCAAGCTTCTTAAAAAGACTGAAAGCCCTGTTGTCATTTCACCCTGGTGTTTTCCCTAGCCTCTCTCTCATGACTGTACCGTGTACACCCAACCATCCAGGCCTGTTAGACTGCTGGCAGGTCCCAGGGTGTTCCCTTAGCACCCTCTCAGTCTGGAATACTTTCCCCTCCATTCTTGGTGGCTGGCTAATTCCTACTGTCCTTTACAAACTTTGCTGAGGTTAACATTCCTCAGAATCTTTGCCAGTTCTGTATCCTACACTTCTGGCATATTTTCGCTCTCCCTGCTACCTCTGTACACAGAGCCAGACCTATTCAAAGGACAGGATGCTGTTGCCCGGGCAACAGTGAATACCAGCCAACAGTTGGCTCACCAGCTGAATCCTCAGTGCAGCTCCTCTTGGTAGATTTCTGGTTGGCACTGCTGGCCATGGCCTTTTTCTGGAAAGACTCTCTCCCTCCTTGGTCACGCCTTTCCCCTGGCCCTCTTAGTCTTTCCCTTGTTTCTTCTTATCCCGCTCACCCTGCAATGTTGATGTTTTCTAGAGATCAGTTGTTAATCTTCTCTTTTAGTTCACATATATTCCCCAAGATTTCTGATTCCCTTTCAAGACTTCAGGTGCCACTAAACCTGTATTTCCAGATCAGTTTTCTCTTCTGAGCTTTGGATGTGACTGTCCAACTACACGCTGAACTCATGGAGTAGGGAGGAGCGATTCCCCAAAAGGAGGTGATGTAGCTTCATCCTCCCACCCTGACTCCTGCCCGGCCCAGACAACTGCCCACCGCAGGGAGGGAATCTGCAAGATGACCCTCTGCTCTGCTTGCTCCTTTATGCAGAGGGCACCCCTCACCTAGAGAGCCCCTGGCCAAGATCTGCCCTTCAGTGGAGGGGCCTCATGTGGTTCTCCTCGGGAGCTTTCTTGGAGACAAAAACCGTCCTCCCCATTTTGACCCAAGGGGAGTGTGAAGCAGTGGACTGCTCAAGACCGGAAGTGAGTCAGGGCAGCGCCTGACAAAGGTGCCCAGGTGCCCCCGGAATTGTTGCCTCCACCCAGATTCACATGCAGCCCAGGGCTGGCCTTTGGCTTTGACAGAAGCCTGCCAAGTGAGGGGGAGCTGAGGCTGGGTTCTCTGTGGCCCCTTCCTGCGATGCTCCCAAAAGGGAGAAGGGAGGATGAGGAGATGCATGCACCTGCTCCTCCGCCCCACAGCCGCAACCAAAGCCCACCCTTACACATGTCCTTTGGATCATTTTTCTGCTTATCATCAACCTCTGGCTTCTTGTAATTGGTCCAAATCCTTACCCAGCTGCAAGGGCCGCCTGCCTCTACCACCTGCTCCTCGCTCACCTCATTCTGCCGAAGCCCTCCGCCTGCCTTCTGCTCCTGGAACATGCCCGGCTCTTCCGAGACTCTCCCATCCTGCAGTTCCCTCTGCCTGAAGAGCCCTCAGTAGGGGAAAAGAAGAACTATCAGACAGCTCCATCAAAGACACTATCCCACACTCGGATGGCTGTTCGGGCTGTTGAGGCCTCTTCCTGACTTGGGTGTGGCCACAGGCCAGCATATTCCAGAAGAGATAAGCCATCGATGCAGGTATTTACATCAACTCTTGCCCCCCTCTCCCCAGCCCATGCACCTCAAACTCCAAGTGTGAGAAACTACTCTCCTGGCCAAGGGATGGAGTCCACAGCCCATCTACCCAACTCAGCTTCACTGCAAACCAGATGCCATGATTTGGAGTCCATTTAGGTTGTGTGGAAAGGATCTCCAGGGGTGTAAGGCTGTTGATGGAAGCACCTGGGTCTATGTATGAGACTTACGTTCTTGATGGGTATGGGTTCAATGGACATTTTTTTAAAATTGAAGTATAGTTGATTTACAATGCTGTGTTAGTTTTTGGTGTATAACAAAATGATTCAGTTCTATATATATGTGCATGTATACACACACACACACACACGTTCTTGTATTTAGCCACTAAGTCATGTCTGACTCTTTGTGACCCCAGGGACTGCAGCACACCAGGCTTCCCTGTCCTTCACCATCTCCTGGAGTTTACTCAAACTCATGTCCATTGAGTCAGTGATGCCATCCAACCATCTCATCCTCTGTCGTCCTTTTCTCCTTTTGCCTTCAATCTTTTCCAGCATCAGGGTCTTTTCCAGTGAGTCAGGCTTTCACATCAGGTGGCCAAAGTATTGGAGCTTCAGATTCAGCGTCAGGCCTTCCAATGAGTATTCAGGGTGTGCATATATCAGTTCAGTTCAGTTCAGCCGCTCAGTTGTGTCTGACTTTTGGGACCCCATGGAATGCAGAAAACAAGGCTTCCCTGTCCATCACCAACTCCCGGAGCTTGCCCAGACTCATGTCCATTGAGTCGGTGATGCCATCCAACCATCTCATCCTCTGTTGTCCCCTTCTCCTCCCGCCATTAATCTTTCCCAGCATCAGGGTCTTTTCCAGTGAATCAATTCTTCTCATCGGGTGGCCTAAGTACTGGAGTTTCAGCTTCAGCATTGGTCCTTTCAATGAATATTCAGGACTGATGTCCTTTAGGATGGACTGGTTGAATCTCCTTGCAGTCCAAGGGACTCTTAAGAGTCTTCTCCAACACCACAGTTCAAAAGCATCAATTCTTCAGCACTCAGCTTTCTTTATAGTCCAACTCTCACATACATACATGACTACTGGAAAAAACCTCAGCTTTGAGTAGATGGACATTTGTTGGCAAAGTAATGTCTCTGCTTTTCAATATGCTATCTAGGTTGGTCATAACTTTTCTTCCAAGGAGCAAGCATCTTTTAATTTCATGGCTGCAGTCACGATCTGCAGTGATTTTGGAGCCCCCAAAACTAAAGTCTGTCACTGTTTCCATTGTTTCCCCATCTATTTGCCATGAAGTGATGGGGCTGGATGCCATGATCTTAGTTTCCTGAATGTTGAGTTTTAAGCCAGAGTTTTCACTCTCCTCTTTCACTTTCATCAAGAGGATCTTTAGTTCTTCACTTTTTGCCATAAGGGTGGTGTCATCTGCATACCTGAGGTTATTGATATTTCTCCTGGGAATCTTGATTCCAGCTTGTGCTTCATCCAGCCTGGCATTTCGCATGATGTACTCTGCATATAAGTTAAATAAGCAGGGTGAGAGTATGCAGCCTTAATGTACTCCTTTCTCAATTTGGAACCAGTCTGTTGTTCCATGTCCACTTCTAACTGTTGCTTCCTGACCTGCATACAGATATCTCAGGAGGCAGGTCAGGTGGTCTGGTATTCCCATCTCTTTAAGAATTTCCCACAGTTTGTTGTGATCCACACAGTCAAAGGCTTTGGCAGAGTCAATAAAGCAGTAGATGTTTTTCTGCAACTTTCGCTTTTTTGATGATCCAGCGGATGTTGGCAGTTTGATCTCTGGTTCCTCTGCCTTTTCTAAATCCAGCTTGAACATCTGAAAGTTCATGGTTCATGTATGGTTGAAGCCTTGCTTGGAGAATTTTGAGCATTACTTTGCTAGTGTGTGAGATGAGTGCAATTGAGCAGTAGTTTGAGCATTCTTTGGCTTTGCCTTTCTTCGGGATTGGAATGAAAATGGACCTTTTCCAGTTCCTGTGGCCACTGGTGAGTTTCCAAATTTGCTGGCATATTTAGTGCAGTACTTTCACAGCTCATCTTTTAGGATTTGAAATAGCTCAACTGGAATTCCATCGCCTCCACTAGCTTTGTTCGTAGTGATGCTTTCTAAGGCCCACTTAACTTTGCATTCTAGGATGTCTGGCTCCAGGTGAGTGATCACACCATCGTGATTATCTGGCTCATAAAGATCTTTTTTGTATAGTTCTTCTGTGTATTCTTGCCACCTCTTCTTAATATCTTCTGCTTCTGTTAGGTCCATACCATTTCTGTCCTTTATTGTGCCCATCTTTGTATGAAATGTTCCCTTGGTATCTCCAATTTTCTTGAAGAGATCTCTAGTCTTTCCCATTCTATTGTTTTCTTCTATTTCTTTGCATTGATCACTGAGAAAGACTTTCTTTTCTCTCCTTGCTATTTTTTGGAACTCTGCATTCAAATGGGTATATGTTTCCTTTTCTCCTTTGCCTTTAGTTTCTCTTTTATTCACAGCTATTTGTAAGGGCTCCTCAGACAACCATTCTGCCTTTTTGCATTTCTTTTTCTTGGGGATGGTCTTGATCCCTGCTTCCTGTACAATGTCATGAACCTCCATCCATAGTTCTTCAGGAACTCTGTCTCTCAGATCTAATCCCTTGAATCTATTTCTCACTTCCACTGTATTATCATAAGGGATTTGATTTAGGTCATACCTGAATGATCTAGTGGTTTTCCCCACTTTCTTCACCTTAAGTCTGAATTTGGCAATAAGAAATTCATGATCTGAGCCACAGTCAGCTCCAGGTCTTGTTTTTGCTGACTGTATAGATCTTTGGCTGAAAAGAATATAATCAATGTGATTTTGGTATTGACCATCTGGTAATGTCCATGTGTAGAGTCTTCTCTTGTGTTGTTGGAAGAGGGTGTTTGCTATGACCAGTGCATTGTCTTGGCAAAACTCTGTTAGCGTCTGCATATATATACTTTCTCATATTCTTTTTCACTATAGATTATTACAAGATATTTAATATAGTTCCCTATAAATGGACATTTCTGAGACACTGTTTATAAGCTCAAGCTTGGCCAAAGATAATGCTCTGGAGAGACCTTTTTTCCTCTTCTCTTCCGGGCAGAGTTCTCTTCATGATCACAGAAGATCTCTGAGACTGTGTGGGAAAGAAGGACTGGCTAGCTCACTGGCACTGGATCCCCATTATCAAAAAGATTTTCACATTGTAATATTTAAAAGCTCTCAGGAAATATTATGGCTAATATATATTTCACACACACACATATATATGTAACAACCTAAATTTCCATTGACAGGTGACCAAAATATGATGTATATGTTCAGGAACATATTATTCAGCCTTAAAAAGAATGAAATTCTGCCACAAGCTCCAACATGGGTAAACACTTTGAAGACCTTGAATGTGTTAGTCGCTCAGTAGTGTCTGACTGTTTGCAACACCATGGTTGCAGGCTCCTCCGTCCATGGAATTCTCCAGGCAAGAATACCGGAGTGGGTAGCCATTCCCTTCTCCAGGGGATCTTCCTGACCCAGGGATCAAACTCCAGTCCTGCACTGCAGGCAGATTTTTTTACCATCTGAGCCACCAGGGAAGGCCCTTGCAGACATTATGCTAAGTAAAACAAGACAGGCCCCAAAGCAGAAATAACGTACAATCCCACTTATGTGAGATATGCAGAATAGTCAAATTCATAGAGACAGCAAGTAGAACAGTGGTCACCAGGGGCTGGAGGGAGACTGGAATGGGGGATTATTGTACAAGGTGTCAGCTGGGGTTGATGGAAGGGTTCTGGAAATGGATGGATGGCAGTGCTGACTGCATAACAATGGGAATGTATCAACACTCAATGCTACTGAGTTGTATGCTTTAAAATGGTTAAAGTGGTAAATTTTATGTCATGTATATTTTTAACCACAAATGCATATATCCACACATGTAAAAAATGTATATATAAATCACTTTTCAAATGTATTTTTTACTTGTCTATTGTTACTCTAGCAGATGTCAGAAACGGTACTTGAATTGCTTTTTTAAATGTCTGCAATAAATCTGTTTACATCAGAGTGCCAGTTAGTTCCAAAATAGTTTCGGGGAAAGGTGAGTGTGAGTATATGAGTGAGTGGGAGTGAGTGTGTCTGTTGGAGTGTAAGGACCTAGGTTATAATTGAGTGAATAAAAAAGAACAGGTTAAACTGAGATGTTTAAAACAGATGGAGAAGTCCCCCCAGGTTCTGTTAATAGCTGCTCTTTTGTCTACATGGATACTATGTAGAAAACTGCAAATATCCTATTTCACAAAATTCCAAGTCTGAGGCACAAACATACCTAACTTTGTAACTTTTAAGTGTAAACCTTCAGGTAAAAGCAGATATATGAGCAGTTGTCGCCCAGATGATCGTGGAAGTAAAATTCATTCATTCCAGAAATATGTATGAGCACATCATGTGTCAGGCAGTGGGGGCAGAAAATGAATTAAGCATAACCCCTCAAGTTCTTTTAAGCAGGACTGGCTACAGAATTTGTGGGGCCTGGTACAAAATGCAAATACAGAGCCTGTTAGGAAATTAGGGAGAATTTCAAGTCAATGACAGCAGAGCATTATTAAGCCAAGCCCAGGGCTCTTCTAGGGCTTCCCAGATGGCGCGAGTGGTAAAGAACCCCCCTGCTAATGCAGGAGACGCAAGTTGCATCTGTGGGTGGAGAAGATCCCCTGGAGGAGGGCATGGCAACCCACTCCAGTATTCTTGCCTGGAGAATCCCATGGACAGAGGAACCTGGCAGGCTACAGTCCATAGGGTTGCAAGGAATCAGGCATGACTGAAGTGACTTAGCGTGCACGCCAACACACGCACACACACAGGGCCCTTCTAAGTGCAGGAGTGGAGGGTGAAGAGGCTAGGGCCACTGCAGGGCTCGGTCTGTGAAGCCAGGTGCCTCCAGAGTCATTCGCTGACACAAGGCTACAGTTAGTGTGCACAACCGGGGAAACAGGGCCCCAGCAATAGGGCGTCCCAATGCCACGATTATGCTGCGTCTCACTTTGACTTCAGCAAATCTCTTTACCTTTGAACACACACTTGAACACCGGTCTACACACAGATCAATAAATGTTCTTGTGCTAGTATCTTCCAATCAGGTTATAATCTTGTCATTCTCCCCTTTTGCACCCCGCCCCATTCAACAGTCAGTAGCAGGACAGGTGACTAGTGGGCACACGATATACTCCTTAAAAGGCTCAACAACTGACTCTGGAATAAACTCTGGAAAACTAATTTACTACTAGGATTGGGATGATGACAGGAACAATGATTTACAGCCACTATATAAGGCGCTGGATTAGTGCTTAATGGAAATATTCCATTTTAAGTCTCATAAATAAACGAACAAAATAGGTACTTTGGTTTCCATTTCAGAGAAGAGAAACTGAGGTTCAGAGAGACTTGGGAACTTGCTCAAGGTCACACATGTGGTCAGAGATGGGACAGGGATTCAAACCTAACTTCAAAGCTCTTGAAATTCCCACGAAGTTGCTAGCCTCACTACCACCCCCCCCACCAATGCCTCTCTAGCTCCTCAAATCTGATGAATAGAAGTTGTCCTCCAAATTAAAAAGCACAAGTGTTCTATCTTGATGGCTATAGGTCTTATAATTTCTGAACCTAGGATAGAAAATGCTCGGGAAGATAGTACGTCAGTGCACATGATAAGCAAGGTATCAACACTAAGCCCAAATCAATTCAATTGCTGCTTATTGAGCAACTATTAAGTTTAAGAAGCTGTGTTGGATGCCATGGAAGATGAGCTGAACAGATGGAGAAAGTGCCCTCAAAGAGAAGGTTATGACCAGCACAGAGGTGGACAGAGAATAGGACAGAGAACAGTATGTCCACAGTAACGCAGACACTTTCTGCCTAGAAGGACAGGCTGGACTTTTGGAAGAAGGTGGCGCTTTTGTCCTAGAACAATGGGCAGGATTCTGGAAGGAGGAGGGGCCAGAGGCCCTCCAGGCAGGATGGTGGGGCTGGGGTGTGGGTGGGCACACGGTGCGTGTCTGGAGGACAGGTGGGAGTCTTGCCCCTGAGCAGGGTGGGCGTAGCAGAAACCATCAGGATGACTTTGTGGCGAGCCTTGGACCAACACTGGGGCACCTGTCCTCCCTTCAGTAAGGTGAGCCTCTGACAAGTGTTAACCAGGAGGCAGACATGATTAACACTGGGCACTAGATGGCTGAAGCTGGCAGCCATGAGAGGGAGGGGCAAAGGGCGGGGGCGGGCGGCAGAGCTGAGGGGGGAACCTGAGGCTAATCCAGGTGAGAAACAGCCAAGGCCTGAACTTGGGTGGGCTGAGGGGCTGTTTCAAAGACTCTAAAACATATTTTCTCATTAAATTTTTTTAAAAAAATCAGTGAAGGGGAGATCACATCTCCCCTTTGTTCTATGAAGTTAAAACACCCCTTTGTTCTATGAAGTTTCTGGAAGCCAGACCAATTCAAGATACTATCACTATTATGCAGCCTAAGGATATTTGCCTACAAGTCTTGTTGGCTTCTCAGCCTCCCTGGCAACACCCTGGCCTCTCAGGAAAATAGTCATCCCCCAAGGTGGAACCCACCACCTTAAACCTCTGCCCTTATGTGGCTTCTTCTGGAACATTCCACCCTGCTTGGGCCACCGGACTGTTTCAAATGCACAAGTATTTTAAGTAAGAGATCATTTATGGTGGGCAGAAGATCAGATCAACCTAACCTGCAAGTCAAGCCTGCTTTGGAAATTCTTTCACTCTTTGGGCATCAAAACAAGGTCAACCAGGGCAACACTTGGCCAGGAGCCAGGGCCAGTTTCTTAAGATCCCAAGGTCCTGGGAGGAGGCATGGGAAGGCCCAGGGCCTATGGTGGCATTCCTTATAACTAGAGGTGTGTCATTACAGGAGACAGCACAGGGATGCTGCGTGGGGGTCTGGGGACCAGCAGGAGAAAAAGCACAGAAAAAATCTAGCCCATCAGTATCACTCAAAGTTAATTAAAATAATATTTTGCTTCTGAAACTCTAACAGACTGGAAAACACCACGCCAATCAGGAAAGCATGTGGAGCCCAGGACTATAATTCTCACCCTGCCGAATCCGCTAACACATGCTGGAGCTGTGGCGACCGCAGAGCTGCGGCTACAGCAAAGGGAAGCCGAGCAGCCCATCAATTACATCCAAGAAGGGAAAATGCAGTGCATTCAGGAAAAGCAATCCTTCAAAATGTCAGTGCTGCACGGGGCTTTCAGGAGAGGGGACACGGAAACGCAGCCAATGGGCGCTGGCTGGAGGAGACTGACAGAGGTGATTTGGATCAATGGATGCTGATGTGTCCCAGCTAGTCAGCCAAGAGTTGCAAAGCTGGTCAGCTTCTTGGTGCAGAAAAGGAGACCCGGGGTGGCTGACAGATGGAGACGGTGTGGCTGACTCAGAGGTCCAGATGGGCTTCCTTTCTTTGGGCACCCCTACGGCTTCTAAGCTGCCTCCAGAATTAGGGGATCTTTTCTTGTCTTCAGCAGCTTGTTGGGAGGAAAGCTTATTTGCCTTACTCCTCATGATCCCTATAGAACACAGAATCCATCCCCCTTACCTGGGCTTCCCTGGTAGCTCAGCTGGTAAAGAATCTGCCTTGAATGCAGGAGACCTCAGTTCAATTCCTGGGTTGGGTAGTTACACTGGAGAAGGGACATGTTACCCACTCCAGTATTCTTGGTCTTCCCTGGTGGCTCAGATGGTAGAGAATGTGCCTGCTATGCAGGAGACCTGGGTTCAATTCCTGGGTTGGGAAGATCCCCTGAAAGAGGGCATGGCAACCCACAAGTATTCCTGCCTGAGGAATCCCCATGGACAGAGGAGCCTGGTGGGCTACAGTCCACGGGGTCGCAAAGAGTCATACAAGACTGAGCGACTAAGCACAGCACAGCCCCCTTACCTCCCTGGGGAATGCAACAGGAGGGACCATTCCAGCACTTCTCTCTAGCCTTCCTCGGGAAAATGGGGAGAGGGTGTGGTGCCCACTCACTGTGCCCAGCCCTTCAGCCTCCTCACGGGTCCCCACTCTCCTCCACTGTCACAGGCCCTGTGATGCCCCACCGCCGCTCATCCTAGGACCAGTATGTGCTTTCATCTCAGTGGCAAGAGAACTGCTTCTGTGGGACTCACATCCCAGCCAGGTCCTCAAACCCGTCTCCTCGGCAAGAATGCCATCCGTGTGATCTCTGATTCTCGTGTATTACTTCTCCATTGGTTCAGAATCCAGAAGGAAGAAGAAATCGGATTCATGAACACCCTCAAATACCTAATGCTGTCAAGAAACTCAGGAAGTGAAATGCCAAGTATAAGTGTCAATAACACTTCCCTTGTTTCCCTTGCCTTGAGAACAAAATCAGAACTGAGCACTGAGAGCACTACTATTTTTGACACAAGCAATGTCTTGAAGGCTTAAAGGTATGAACGGTGGAATAGGAACACCCTGGACTAAAGGCAAGTCCAATCTGCTCAGGAGAGAACACTGCCACCTGTGTGTTTCTTTTAAAACAATTTCTTTTTTTTTTTTTTTTTTTTAAAAAAAAAAGCTAATTAATTTGACTGCATGGGGTCTTAGTTGCAGAATGTGGGATATTCATTGCATCATTTGGGATCTTTCACTTCGGTGCACAGGCTCCAGCGTACACGGGCTTAGCAGTTGCTGTGCAAGGGCTCAGTTGTTCTATAGCATGTGGGATCTTAGTTCCCTGACCAAGGATCAAACCTGCATGCCCTGCATTGCAAGGTGGATTCTTAAACACTGGATCATTAAGGAAGCCTCTCCACCCATGTTCTTTAGGGAGGAGACAGCACTTTGGCCCCCTGCGCTCTTCACATGTGCTGTTAAGCAGTAAGTAGTCCAAGCCCATCTTCTCTTGTCTGTCACAAAGGGCCACCCGTGGTAGATACACTCCTGGTCTGAGGAGGCCTTTACCTTTCCCAGTGTGACACAGAGCATCTGTGCCTTCTGTTCTCCTCTGATGTCCTGAGCTGGCCCAAGGGCTTTTCTAGATCACTCACCTGTGCAGAGATGTCTGGCAGGGTCCACACCCTTGGCCCTCAACTGTAATGCAAAAAATCTCAGATGCCAAGAGCTCTCATGGGAAGCCAGGAGGGGACTTCCGAGGACAGTGTCTTTAATCTGGGAGGTAAAAATCACCAACGCCTCCAAGCTTTCTCCTTGTAAGTTTTCTGATCCATTCCTTCCATGATGTGCCAATTTATAGGGGGTTGAGTACAGATTAAAATTAAGAGAAGATTAAAAAACGTTATAGTGAGGTAACCTATATAAGTCATGGCTTAAAAAATACTTTGCTTTTGGGATTGGTCATTGACTTTAAGGGGCTTAAAAAAAAAAAAACAAACTACCAAAAAACAGGGATCTGGTTATGGCATTGTGGTGATTAAATTACCCCCAGTGACTGGAGTCCTTGTACTCTGAGGGGTAGCCCTGGAACCAGGTACGTAATAGAAAGGAAAGGACACAGGCTTTGGGAATGAACAGTCCTGGATTCAAAGCCACACCCTTACTAACTCGGCAAGTTACTTAACCTTTGTGAATTTCAGTTTTCTTATCTGTAAAACAGGGATAGTACGCGTACCTCAATCAGTTTATGGCTGGAATGAAATAACACAGTCAAGTTCTTAGTACTGTGTCTAATGCACAGTGCGCATTCAATAGCTATTGATTTTTATTATTGTTTGCATAAAAAAGCTATCCCTTCTAACACTCATAATTAACAATTAGAAGTGCTGATTATCTGCCAGGTTGCTAAGCAACAGTGCTCCAGAATTTCTGTGTATCAGATTTTAAGAGGAGCTGGGGAGCTTGTCTTTTACTCACATTTGCATTTTCTTCAAAAAGTATTGAAAAAAATCCACCTATTACCTTTGCCTAGACTCTGTTCGATGCTGTAAAGAGCAATATTGCATAGGAACCTGGAATGTCAGGTCCATGAATCAAGGCAAATTGGAAGTGGTCAAACAAGAGATGGCAAGAGTGAATGTCGACATTCCAGGAATCAGCGAACTGAAATGGACTGGAATGGGTGAATTTAACTCAGATGACCATTATATCTACTACTGCGGGCAAGAATCCCTCAGAAGAAATGGAGTAACCATCATGGTCAACAAAAGAGTCCGAAATGCAGTACTTGGATGCAATCTCAAAAATGACAATGATCTCTGTTCGTTTCCAAGGCAAACCATTCAATATCACAGTAATCCAAGTCTATACCCCAACCAGTAACGCTGAAGAAGCTGAAGTTGAACGGTTCTATGAAGACCCACAAGACCTTTTAGACCTAACACCCCAAAAAAGATGTCCTTTTCATTATAGGGGACTGGAATGCAAAAGTAGGAAGACAAGAAACACCTGGAGTACCAGGCAAATTTGGCCTTGGAATACGGAATGAAGCAGGGCAAAGACTAATAGAGTTTTGCCAAGAAAATGCACTGGTCATAACAAACACCCTCTTCCAACAACACAAGAGAAGACTCTATACATGGACATCACCAGATGGCCAACACCAAAATCAGATTGATTATATTCTTTGCAGCCAAAGATGGAGAAGCTCTATACAGTCAACCAAAACAAGACCAGGAGCTGACTGTGGCTCACACCATGAACTCCTTATTGCCAAATTCAGACTTAAATTGAAGAAAGTAGGGAAAACCACTAGACCATTCAGGTATAACCTAAATCAAATCCCTTATGATTATACAGTGGAAGTGACAAATAGATTTAAGGGCCTAGATCTGATAGATAGAGTGCCTGATGAACTATGGAATGAGGTTCGTGACATTGTACAGGAGACAGGGATCAAGACCATCCCCATGGAAAAGAAATGCAAAAAAGCAAAATGGCTGTCTGGGGAGGCCTTACAAATAGCTGTGAAAAGAAGAGAAGTGAAAAGCAAAAGAGAAAAGGAAAGATATAAGCATCTGAATGCAGAATTCCAAAGAATAGCAAGAAGAGATAAGAAAGCCTTCTTCAGCGATCAATGCAAAGAAATAGAGGAAAACAACAGAATGGGAAAGACTAGAGATCTCTTCAAGAAAATCAGAGATACCAAGGGAACATTTCATGCAAAGATGGGCTTGATAAAGGACAGAAATGGTATGGACCTAACAGAAGCAGAAGATATTAAGAAGAGATGGCAAGAATACACAGAAGAAGTGTACAAAAAAGATCTTCACAACCCAGATAATCACGATGGTGTGATCACTGACCTAGAGCCAGACATCCTGGAATGTAAAGTCAAGTGGGCCTTAGAAAGCATCACTACGAACAAAGCTAGTGGAGGTGATAGAATTCCAGTTGAGCTATTTCAAATCCTGAAAGACGATGCTGTGAAAGTGCTGCACTCAATATGCCAGCAAATTTGGAAAACTCAGCAGTGGCCACAGGACTGGAAAAGGTCAGTTTGCATTCCAATCCCAAAGAAAGGCAATGCCAAAAAATGCTCAAACTACCGCACAATTGCACTCATCTCACACGCTAGTAAGGTAATGCTCAAAATTCTCCAAGCCAGGCTTCAGCAATACATGAACCGTGAACTTCCTGATGTTCAAGCTGGTTTTCGAAAAGGCAGAGGAACCAGAGATCAAATTGCCAACATCTGCTGGATCATGGAAAAAGCAAGAGAATTCCAGAAAAACATCTATTTCTGCTTTATTGACTATGCCAAAGCCTTTGACTGTGTGGATCACAATAAACTGTGGAAAATTCTGAAAGAGATGGGAATACCAGACCACCTGATCTGCCTCTTGAGAAATTTGTATGCAGGTCAGGAAGCAACAGTTAGAACTGGACATGGAACAACAGACTGGTTCCAAATAAGAAAAGGAGTACATCAAGGCTGTATATTGTCACCGTGCTTATTTAACTTATATGCAGAGTACATCATGAGAAACACTGGACTGGAAGAAACACAAGCTGGAATCAAGATTGCCGGGAGAAATATCAGTAACCTCAGATATGCAGATGACACCACCCTTTGGCAGAAAGTGAAGAGGAACCAAAAAGCCTCTTGATAAAAGTGAAAGTGGAGAGTGAAAAATTTGGCTTAAAGCTCAACATTCAGAAAACGAAGATCATGTCATCCGGTCCCATCACTTCTTGGGAAATAGATGGGGAAACAGTGGAAACAGTGTCAGACTTTATTTTGGGGGCCTCCAAAATCACTGCAGATGGTGACTGCAGCCATGAAATTAAAAGACGCTTACTCCTTGGAAGGAAAGTTATGACCAACCTAGATAGCATATTGAAAAGCAGAGACAATACTTTGCCAACAAAGGTTCATCTAGTCAAGGCTATGGTTTTTCCTGTGGTCATGTATGGATGTGAGAGTTGGACTGTGAAGAAGGCTGAGCTCTGAAGAATTGATGCTTTTGAACTGTGGTGTTGGATAAGACTCTTGGGAGTCCCTTGGACTGCAAGGAGATCTAACCAGTCCATTCTGCAGGAGATCAGCCCTGGGATTTCTTTGGAAGGAATGATGCTAAAGCTGAAACTCCAGTACTTTGGCCACCTCATTGGAAGAGTTGACTCATTGGAAAAGACTCTGATGCTGGGAGGGATTGGGGGCAAGAGGAGAAGGGGACAACAGAGGAAGAGATGGCTGGATGGCATCACTGACTTGATGGATGTGAGTCTGAGTGAACTTCGGGAGATGGTGATGGACAGGGAGGCCTGGCGTGCTGCGATTCATGGGGTCGCAAAGAGTCGGACACGACTGAGCGACTGATCTGATCTGAGACTCTGTTCACTTTGGGGTACTTTGTGAGGGAAGATGGCGGAGATTATTAAGGGGCTTAAAATTTTTTACAGATATTATCTCAATCCATGACAACCTCAAAGTAGGATTTCATATTTGTATTTGTTTGGGTTAATACTAGTTTTAACAAATTCCCAAACCTCTGTGGTCTAACATGATAAAAAGCTGGTTTCTCACTTTTTTCAATCTATTGTGAGTAATCCTGGGTGTGCAGCCTTCTGTGTGATACAGGAATCTAGGCTCCTCCCATCTACACTTCTGCCCTCCTCTAAGTCTTCAGAATTCTGTCCTTTCAGCTGGTTGGGAAAGAATTGGTAGGGGAATCACCCACTTCTTAACCACTCTGATCAGGGACAGTCACTTCCGCTGTCACATGTGAGACTCAGTCACATGTGGCCATAAAGGGGACTGGGAAATGTAGACACTGACTCGGCAGCCACATGCCCACAGTGTGGATGGGTGACCAGCTGGCCACCGCTTCCCCTAGAACTGTCTCTAAAGCTGGAGAAAACAAAGTGTAGGGAGCTTAGCAAGTCTAAGGGCAGAACTTCCAGGGGCCTGACTGTAGACTTTGCCTTTTAATGATTATTCCAAACTGCCTCTGAGAGTGGGTCTTCACTCCTCCAGAGATAATCAGATTGCCTTCAGTTAGGTTTATTAAGCCCTCTTCCATGTAAGTATCAGCATAAAAGGATTGATCATCGTCACAATTCTGCCTCCCTTGATCAGAAGACGGTCCCTTCCCTCTGAAGAGAAAGGGACTTGCAAAACTGTGCTCTATCAAAATTACTTGTGATTTCTTAAGCTCCATGGTTTCCATTTTAATGTCAACATCACTGCCCAGGACATGGGAGTCTAGAATTGACCCATTTAACAGCAAATGGGCTAATGGAAGGATTATTTCATAGAGCATCACTATAACCAACCATAATAATGATAAATGGCTTTGTCATCTCAAAAGACTTTCCTCTCTGTATATCCTTTAGCCATCATAACTCTGTGCAAGGAAGTTTTATTCTTTTAACAAGAAGACTTGAATAAATAGAGGTTAAGTGAGTTACTTAAGTTCATGGAGCTAAAGGCATAATTAGCGTAACAAAGACCAGAAAGAAGGGATCTGACTTTCAGGCATGGGCTCATTTTATGACCTTCATCTTTTTCCTGATCCTATATGGATCATGTTATGATGCTGTATCAATGAGGAGCTGGGCTTCCATGGTGGCTCGCTGGTAAAGAATCTGCCTGCAATACAGGAGATACAAGAGATGCAGGTTCAATTCCTGAGTCAGGAAGATCCCCTGGAAGAGGGCATGGTAACCCACTCTAGTATTCTTGCCTGGAGAATCCCATGGACAGAGGACCCTGGCGGGCTACAGTCCATAGGATCACAAAGAGTCAGACATGGCTGAAGTGATTGAGTACATGTACATAGCACAAGACAGCCCTAAGAATAAAGGCCCCCAGGCTTCCTTCTTTCATGAAGAAGAAGTCTGGAAGGGAAGCAGCCTGGGACTGTACATAGCTTCCCAAAGTCATCAGAGACTTGGAACCCTTTGACTTTCTGGCCTACCATCTGTGCACCTGAGGGTCCTCTGACCCTCATTTTCTTGGCCAAAGATAAGAAAATGATGGTTGGGGTTGCTGGAACCCCAACCATCATAGGTGAGTTCCAGGCAGTAAGGTGGAGGAAGGGAAGAAGAGAGGCTTGCATGTTCTCTTTAAGGAGACTTCTGGGAAGTCTCGCATGGCACTTCAGTTCACGTCTCATTCGCCAGACACACAATCACACCTAGAGGGGAATGAAGCTGAAACTCCAGAGTTGTTCATTGCCAGGGTACCTTTCAAATGTTTACACCTAATTTTGTATTGCTTTCAATCATCTTCAGGAACAAGTCACTGAGCCGTCACTGTGCAAGTCGCTCTCCTGGGCATAGAAACGAGACCAAGGCAGGAGTGGGATGTAGGTCAGAATCACTAGAGGCTGTTGGCACAGTCTGAGGTTCTGATGAGCCCCTGTAGGTGGGTTGTCATGTTTCAGCGTCCCTCCATGCGGATTTATGGGGGGTGATGAGGTGGTATTGTCAGGAGGATGCTGTGTGTGTGTATGTGTGTAGAGGCCAAAAGAAAGGTCAAGGATCACTGATCTAGGAGGGTGTTTTATCTGTAGCTGGCATATTTCAGGAAACCTGCAGAGATGCAGGGTCTATTTGTTTAGTTGTGCCCCCACTTACTTCTGAAAAGGAAAAAAGAGTACCTTCTTTACCACGATTAAAATGAGGGTAAAGATGGTAAATGGAAGATCAGAGGGAGAGGCGAGCTTGGAGCTTCTTGGCTTTCTTGGTTAAAACAGAAATTTGCAAGAATTCATTACTATGGTTATCAGAAAGAGGGGTAGGCCATTCTCTGTGGGAGACAGAGCGCTTTCCTTAGCACTGAACTCTATGAGATTTATTGTGACAGATTTGTTTTCCAGGCATTAAATATAAATTATACAATGCGTAAGAATTATTTTGCAGAAAGTACGGAGGTAGTCTTCAAGTAATTTCTTATGTCAAGCCCGGGAAAGTCTGGAGTTAAATTTTTAAATACCATGCATGTTTTGTTGGACCTAAGATGCCACTGATAATAGATATACTATTTTGCATATCACTAAGAAAGGGAAAACACTACAAATAAATTATGACTCCTCAGAGGCAGCAAGGTACATTCTAATTTAGAAGATGTTAAAATGCAAAAAACCTAACCTTACGATTGGCGGTATGTGGTGCTCATTTAATGAATACATGTCTGCAGGGAGAGACAGTAGCACAATACTGACTTTGCCAAAAAGATCGTTTGAGGTTTTTTTTAATAAGATGTGATTATGGAAAAGCCCGAATGAACTTTTTGGCCAAGCCAATGTCAATAAAATGTAAGCTTTCTTATGACATGAGTTAACACAGAAGTAGAAGTTGGAGAATATTCTCTTGAGATGTTCAGCTGGGAACATCTGGACTGGAAAGAGATGTTGACCATCACGGAAGAAAAAAAACAAAACCTATGAATCCCATACCCAGTTCTGCGACTGAATGTCTGAAGCAGCCTTCTGGAGGTCTGAGTTGCTGTGACTTCACCAGCTATGATTCCCGAGTCCAGAGGAGTACAGGGAAGGCAGAGATTAGACACAGAATAGCCATAGAACCTGCTGTGGGGCTCTAAAGCACCAATCTGGGGAATGTTGACTTTCGCCCTTAATTTGTATGGGACCTTGGCTTGCTTAAAGTATGTCTCTGAAACAATGCCTACTGTATCTCACAGGGTATTGAGATCATTAAATAAATTAGTCACCTAAAAATAAAAAAAACTTGCCAGAGGAGGAAGTAGAAGGGAAAATCAAACTGCTTAGATACAAAATAATATTTAATATTCACCATCAGTGAGCGCTTTCTCTGCACCAGACCTGCCTTAAAGGGGACTGTGGGGACTCTTGGTGGTCAACAAACAGTTTCCTTCTTCTTCCTGGTGGGCAGAGCCTGCTTCCTGGAGAAAATGGCTGAACTTCTCAGATATTTGTTTTCCTTTCTGCAGGGTCAGGGTTCTCCAAGTGTGAAAATACTTGGGGGTCCATAAAACCCTTTCTGAAATTGTAACATCAAAACTATTTTCAAAATTATATATGCCAATGAGGTGGATGAACCTAGACCCTATTATACAGAGTGAAGTCAGAAAGAGAAAAACAAGTACCGTGTATTAACACATATATATGGAATCTAGAAAGATGGTACTGATGAACCTATTTGCAGGGCATCAGTGGAGGTGCAGCCATAAACAGACTTATGGACAAGGGTGGGGGAGGAGGAAGGAGGGGGTGAGGTGAATGGAGAGAGTAGCACTGAAGTGTATCCCTACCATATGCAAAACAGATAGCCAATGGGGATTTGCTGTATGACTCAGGGAAGTCAAGCTGGGGCTCTGTAACAACCCAGAGGGGTGGGGAAAGGGTGGGAGGTGGGAGGGAATTTCAAGAGGGAGAGGACATAGATGGGCAATTCATGTTGATGTATGGTGGAAATCAAACCAATATTTAAAACAATTGTCCTTCATTAAAAGTAAGTTAAAAAATAAAATTATATATGCAATTATATCTATCATTGGAGAAGGCAATGGCACCCCACTCCAGTACTCTTGCCTGGAAAATCCCATGGGCAGGGGAGCCTAGTAGGCTGCAGTCCATGGGGTCACTAAGAGTCGGACACGACTGAGCGACTTCACTTTGACTTTTCACTTTCATGCATTGGAGAAGGAAATGGCAACCCACTCCAGTGTTCTTGCCTGGAGAATCCCAGGGACGGGGGAGCCTGGTGGGCTGCCGTCTATGGGGTCGCACAGAGTCGGACACGACTGAAGCGACTTAGCAGCATATCTATCATTTATCTCCAATGACAGATGTGTGTCTATACAAGTCCAACAAAATATTATTATATATTTATTTCAAAATGTTATCTGCCCTTCTCTCCATGTTGTTTTTTTGCACTCATGTTGTAATAGTAATGGTGGGGGAAATTGCTGGTGGCTTAGCATGAATCATGGCACCAAAATGTAGTCACGGTATTCTGCACCACCACAGAGTTAAAAAAAAAAGGATTTTACTTAAGAATGCCCTTGAAGCGGTCAAAGTTATTCATTTTATTACATCATCTCCTTTGACTTGAGAAGTCCACATGAAGCATTTCTGCTGCTACTGCTAAGTCGCTTCAGTCGTGTCCGACTCTGTGCGACCCCATAGACGGCAGCCCACCAGGCTCCCCCGTCCCTGGGATTCTCCAGGCAAGAACACTGGAGCGGGTTGCCATTTCCTTCTCCAATGCAGGAAAGTGAAAAGTCAAAGTGAAGTCTCTCAGTCATGTCTGACTCTTCACGACCCCATGGACTGCAACCTACCAGGCTCCTCCATCCATCGGATTTTCCAGGCAAGAGTACTGGAGTGGGGTGCCATTGCTTTCTCTGGAAGCATTTCTACTGCAGAGCAAATAATGGTTGTCCTGAGAAATCTGTGTGACTAGGCTGAAAACTGAAATAGCTCTTTGCTTGTCTTTCATGGAACCACTTAAACCATCAACGGATGGACAAACTATGATAATTCAGGCTTGGGAGTTTGTTAGAAATATTTTTTTTAAATGTAGTGAGTTAGGCATATCAGGGGAAAAAACAAATAACATTTGCTGCCAAAGGTAAAATTCAAACTTTCCAAAGAAATTAGATTGGTGGTGATATTAATGAATGTGATATTTTTATATTATACAATGAAATGTGTCAACATTTGGAAGATCTGCGTAACTCAGTGACTAATATTTTCCAAATGACCAATCCACATATTACAAAATTCAAAGTACAGGGTTTTAATGTAATCAAGAATGGAAAATTCCATGGTATGTTTTCAGATTTCACATTGCAGCTAACCATTCAGAAACTACTACTTGTCAAGCTGTGGTGTAATATCAAGAATATTTATAATTATCTGAAAAAGATGTTAATATACTTCTTTCTTTCTCTGTTTTAATTTCTCATATGATAAATATTGAAAGATATAAAACAAAAGCTCTCTAGGGTCTTTAATAATTTTTAATAGTACAAAGGAGTCCTGAGGCCAAAAACACTTGAGGACCTTGAGCTAGGATATTGTTAAATGACCCAGTCTTGAGCAATAAGTCCTGAGGAAAGTCTGAAAGGGGGTGGGGTGGGAACGGTCTTCTAAGAAAGGTTTTTCTTCTTCAGAAAAAAATAACCCATGCATGGAAGTGACTGTACAAAAATACGATTCTCATAGCTAGCCAGCTGTCTTGCAGTCACATGGACAGAAGCTGCAGCATTAAAGCCAAAGAGCTGGAGCTCAGTCCCACCTAACACAAAAGCCACTTGACCGCTTCTTCCCACTGTTGCTCACAGTAAGTGGCAGGGAGAGGCCTAAAGAGTCTCAAAGTAACGAGGGCTTGTATATACAGTCCCACCCCCGCCTGAGAGCAGAGCACTTAGGTGACCTTTTCTAAGGCAAAGTGGTGTACAGTATCCTATATTAGTGTCTATTTTGGCTGACTGAAAGAAATCTCAAGAGGATTTTTGCTTTTATGAAAAAGGTCATTACCTGTACTAATGTAGGTAAAAGTAGGGAATACATGTATTGTCTCTTTAAGGCCAGCATGGTGATGGCTTATAGAAATGGCTTACAGAGCACAGAAAGCCTATAGGGCTTCCCAGGTGGTGCTAGTGGTAAAGAACCTGTTTGCCAATGCAGGAGATGTGGGTTTGACCCCTGGGTTGGGAAGATCCCCTGGAGGAGGGCATGACAACCTACTCTAGTATTCTTGCCTGAGAATCTCATAATCAGAGGAGCCTGGTGGGCTACAGTCCATAGGGTAGCAAAGAGTCAGACACGGCTGATGCAACTTAGCACATACAGAGCACAAAGGAGCCATGAGATAATCAGCCCCAGTGGCTTGGGTTACAATTTAGGAAAATTTGGTGAGGGTTTGTGGTAGCTTGAATGGTGTTGCCCTGTTCCCCAATCAGCCCATGTCCATCTGGAACCTCAGCATGTGACCTTATTTGGAAATAAGGTCTTTGCCGATGTGATTAATTAATTTAAAATGAGATCACACTGAGTTGAGATGAGCCCTAAATCCAATGACTGAAGTTTTCATGAAAGAGAGGAGACAGAGACGGGGAAGAAGGCCATGGCAACTGAGGCAGGGACTGGAGGGATGCGGGTATGATCCCAGAAAGGCAAAGGTTTCTGGGATCCACCAGAAGCTAGGAAGAGGCAAGGAAAGAGCATCCCCCTGAGAGACTTCAAGGGGACCACAGCCCCGCTGACATCATCATTTCATAATTCCAGCCCCTAGAACTGTGGGAGAAGAGGCTTCCGCTGTTGAGCTACCTGGTTTGTGGCCCTGGATTATGGTAGCCCTAGGAAATGAATATAGGCTTCAAAATAGGGTCTTGGCAGTATTTAAGGTTAGAAAACTCAGCTGTCTGAGAATCTAAAGCCTAGAACAAGAGACAAACCACTTCTTATTCTCGAGTCCAAGTTGAATGTGTTTTTCATACAGGAAAGCAAGCCGCTACTTTCTTTTTTTGTGTGTGTGTTCATTTACTTTAATAACACTACATTTACCATGTTATCACCATGGAATGTAAATTCAGGTTAGACGAGAATTTCACAAGTACAACAAAGCATTCTGTGATATACCAAAGTTTGTATAATGTCTGATCAAACCAGCTTGCTCATCAATGACTTCCATTATAGGGATTTTATTTAGTTGATGATACTTTTGGAGAAAATAAACATACTGCACACATTTAAAAAGTGTTTTTCATTTACCTTTGCGTTAGCACTTAAATACATGTTTCAAAATAATTTAAAATTATTCTAATATAACAGCAGCAAAATACAATTCTGCAATTACAAAAGAGCTAAAAGGGATCCACAAGTTAAGTTACTCTCATGTTTATAACTATGATTCTAAAATAAATACTACTTCAAAGTGGCTCTGTTACCAGCTTTTTAGTTTTGGTTTAAAAACACACACAGACTTCCAGGGAGGTTTGTAATGTTGTATTCCATGGACTGTTCTGAAAGGGTTCCTCAAGAGCCAACCAGCCCTTAAAACAGTACTCAGTCCACAAGGCCGTCAGAAAGTTAAATTAACTGGGGGTAAATAGGATTCCTACATTACATCAAAAGCATATGATATTCTGCAGCAACTGGGAGCATTTTCAGGACTGGCATGTTGTCTTCTTTAGAACTAATTTCAACAGAAGAGTTTAAGGTGGACAGGTACCACTATCAAGTGTATTTAAAAGTGACATGTTTCTTTTGTGCTGATCTGACTCCCCTGAATGACCTAGCTAGTGAACTAGTCACCAGTAACTTGGTCACCAGGCAAATCAAGCCTGCAAGAAAGGAAGCCAATTTTCAAATGACCATGTTCTTGTCTGACCCAAACAATTTATTTTCAGCATAAACATATAACCTCAATATGAGATGTCTAACTAAAGCAAGCACCACCAAGACGACCAAGACAGCATCTCCTCTTCTAAGGTTTAGGTTTCCCCCAGAATTCTTGATACAGGGAATAGCCCATACCAAGAGTCATTGCTCCCACAACAAAGCCTTGGGCTGCCACATGCATGTGGATCAGGTGAACAGACATTTTAGTATGTCCCCTGCTCTTCAATCTGTATAATCCATATACAACAATTGCTGCAAAACCTGCCATTCCAATGGGGACAAATGGTGCCTCTCTAGCTTTTCGGATCAGTTTAGATCCCTGATCTTCATCATATGAAGAAAGAGAAATATCTGTGTCGCTTGACATAGTGATTGAAGAATCTTCAGACTTCAAGACGTTTCAGGTTCCTACCGGATTCTCAAGCCGCTACTTTCTGTGCCTACCCTGGAAAGAATGAGAAGGGGCTGCCTGGAAAGCTTTCCACTGGGAGTTTAGTAGTTTTAGTCCTGCCTTTTGGTTCTAGTTCTGTGGGGCTTTAAACAAGCATCTTCACCATCTAGTACTTTTGTTTTCTCATCTGTTATATAAAGGGATTGGACCAGATGAGCTAGAAGATGTCATCTCTCTAAACTTGTATTATTCTCGCTGGTTTATTTATGGCAAGCAAAGTTTTCTGGATAGAAGAGAGATGTTCCAATGTTCCTGTGGATTACCAAATGCTGTTATGGATTTTCTTCTTTAGAACTATTTGGGAATAGAGCCAATCTAATAGCTGCAGTTTGGGGAGTTAACAATGTACTGTGTGATATTCCTTTAAAATAGGAATTGCCAAATTCAAATGCCTTCAGTAGCCAGACAGTAACAGAATTGAGTTAAGCCGATTGGTGGTAATAAAATAGTGACTGGTGAGGACTGTGACAAAGACTAGGTAATGTAGGGAGAGGTGGCAACTGTGGGGAAGACTAGGTGCTGTAGAGTGGGGAGTGCTGGGGTCTGTGGCAAACTGGAAGGCTCCTTTTCCTTACAAGGAGGCAATCACTGCTTAATTCCAGAAAGTAGTTGCCAAGCAGAAGTGTGGACTGAGGGTGCCAAATCTTCAGATTTTTCAAAGGAAGTCAGAATGAAATTGCGAAATCTCTCAAATCTTAAACACTTTTAGTAATTGACTTAAATTTAAAAAACAACACTGCTGGACAAACAAATCACTTCTAGCGACTCAATGGGGTCCCTCAATTTATCAGTTTGTAACCATCACTTTAAGGCCTTGGAGTCAGTTTTACTAAAAGTAATACACAGCTTAATGAAATACCCAAGCATTTTAACATCCCTTGTTTGAAGATTTATATGGGAAAAAATAGTTTTATGGGGCGTCCTTCAAATATACGATAGTATCTTGTGGTTAAGGAAACCAAAGGGAAACAATTTCCATTACTTCAGACAGCTGTAAGTACAACAGGGATTTAGAACTTAGATTTGCTGACTCTCTACTCAGTATTCCTTCCATCCGCTCCTGCTGCCATGTGTAGCGGTGAAAGGGTACCAGGCAAAAGTTATTTGCATTGACATGCCACGTGCACATGGATTTTGGTACTGGAAGCAGCTCAGAGGTGTAAATATTATCTTAAGGGAAATGGTAGGTTGTGTCTGAGCCTTGTTATATAGCAGGAAAAGAAAATGATTGGAAAGTTTGGTGTTGGTTCGAGTTATCTTGTAATTATAGGATATGGTTGAAATAGTAAGGACCAAAATACCGTATGAAATAGAAAAGTTCATATGATATAGTAATTGGAAAACAACCAGAAAAGCAAAAGGGAAAATACCAGAAAGGGATTCCAGCGGCACTTATGTACAGCTATTATTGCTTACAGATGACAGTACCCATCTGCGATGGTTAATCTGATGTGTCATATTGATAGGACTAAGGGATGCCCAGAGAGCTAGTAAAACGTTACTGCTGGGTGTGTCTGTGAGGCTGTTTCTGGAAGAGGTTAGCATTTGAATCCAGAGACTAAGTGAAGAAGATGGCCCTCGCCAATCCAAGTGGGCATTTTTCAAAACATAGAGAGTCAAAATAGACAGAGGAAGGGTGACTCTGCTCTCTCCTGAGCTAGGATGTCTGCCTTCTCCTGTCCTCACATAGCAGAGCTCCTGCTACTTGGGCCCTTGAACTCAGATCGGGACTCACACCATTGGTTCCCCTGGTTCTCTGGTCTTCAGCTTTGAGCACGAGCTACACCATCAGCTTTCCTGAGCCTCAAAGCTTACAGAAGGCAGATCATGGGACTTCTCAGCCTCCATAGTCACATGAGCCATTCTTTTATAATCAATCAATCCACCTCCCTGCCTGTCTCTACACACACACACACACACACTATTGGTTCCACTTCAGGGAACCAATATATATCCTTTCATTTACTAAGTAACTGCTGTTTGCACAGTATTATATTATATGTATAGGTGTGGTGCTAGTGGTAAAGAATCCGCCTGCTAATGCAGAAGACTTAAGAGACATAGGTGATCCCTGGGTTGTGAAGATCCCCTAGAGGAGGGCATGACAACCCACTCCAGTATTCTAGCCTGGAAAATTCCGTGGACAGAGGAGCCTGGCAGGCTATAGTCCATGGGGTTGCAAAGAGTTGGACTCAACTGAGTGACTAACACTCACACTCCCTTAATATCTCTAAATTTATCCACCACTGCCAGTACTTTGGCTCCATCATCCATTCTCTTTTACGAGAATTATTGCGGTCACCTCCCACAATCTTTTGACTTTCATCTTGTCCCTCTTCAATTGTTCTTCTGAGAGTGATCTTTCTAAAGTTCAAGTCTTATTACATAATTGCCCTGCTTAAAGTTTCTCAACAGCACCTCATTACCCTCAAGCTAACATCCAAACTTATTATCAAGGTTCTTAAGTCACTCTGCACTCTGAATGGCACTTAGATTTCCAGCTGAATCTCTCAATTCCCATACCTTCACCTCAACTTTTCTGGCAATGGCCCCTCACACCATGCCCATATTGACTCTTTGCTGTTTCCTGAAAACACTGCTTGCTCTTGATCTCAAGCTTTCAGAAGAGCTGGTTTCTCTTAAAACTCTTTGTGGAGTACCTCACACAGCCAGCCTAGATGGCCTTTCTCCAGGAAGCTTTCCCTGATGTCCCCTCCCCTAGATCAATGTTTAGGTCTCTTCTAAGATGCTTTTGATGTGGTGTTGGAGAAGACTCTTGGGAATCCCTTGGGCTTCAAGGAGATCCAACCAGTCCATTCTGAAGGAGATCAGCCCTGGGATTTCTTTGGAAGGAATGATGCTAAAGCTGAAACTCCAGTACTTTGGCCACCTCATGCCAACAGTTGACTCATTGGAAAAGACTGTGATGCTGGGAGGGATTGGGGGCAGGAGGAGAAGGGGACGACAGAGGATGAGATGGCTGGATGGCATCACTGACTCGATGCACGTGAATTAAGGTGAACTCCAGGAGTTGGTGATGGACAGGGAGGCCTGGCGTGCTGCGATTCATGGGGTCGCAAAGAGTCGGACACAACTGAACTGCACTGAAGAACATCTTATCACAGCCTACCTACCCCAGTTCTAGCATGTGTCTTGCTGTCTGGTGATGGAAATTCACTGTGCCTATTTCCACACTCCCTGAGGATAGGAAATGGATCTTGTTTATCTTTAGGTTCTCAGGTCCTAGAAGATTTCCTGGCACATAATAGGTACTCAGTAAGTAACTGTATATGGGTCTGACTTTGGACTTCTTTCTCTTATGGCTTCTTAAAAGAAACTGAGTAAAATAATCAAAGAATATTGAAAATAACTGTCTTTTACATCAAGTCTTCTTAGCGGGTGGTTCCCTTCACCTATCCTCACTTCTTTGCCCCAAATAAAAATAACCCTGATCAAAATGTTAATAGCTAACTTGCTGAGCACTTGAAGGTGTGCCAGGCACTTCACGATACCCTCTACATGTAGAAAGCATTTAATGCTTATAACAACTCTACAGGCGGGCATTATCCCTGACCTCATTTTATAGACGACAAAGCTGAAGAACAGAGTCACTTGTTCAAGATCACCAATCCAGTGATTGGTAGAAAACAGATAACTAGTCATAATCCCAATGAAACTAAGTAGGTAGAAAACATACCTTATTTTTGAGAGGGTTTAAGAACCCTTAACTGCCTATAATGACCTTCTGGCTGTTTTTGGACTGTGAATGAAATGCTGGGGAACCTGCACTTTGGAGCCTTTTTGGTGTCTTGATTTCCCCTGCTGTGTGAATTTTACAGTGAGGAGGTTCCAGAGGATTAGACCCGATAGTGCTGTTCAGAACAGGCAGGTGAAAACATATCCCTAAGGCCAGCAGGCTGATAAATCCTGCTGCCACTGCTGTTTCACACCAGTCTTGGCTCATTTTGTTCCATTTGCCTCAATCCCCTGTCCTGTAGAAATCTACTTAGGCACAGCTGGAATTCTCTCTCTCCTCCCATCACTTTCTGCCCCATGAGACCTCCATCCCTGATCATAATAGGAAGCCCTATTTATAAAGCTATCAAACCAAGCCTTTTGCTTCTAATCAATGCATTTAATCTTCAAAACTACCCTATGGAAGTAAGATGACCCCAGTTTAGAGACAGGGAAACAGAACCTCTGAGAAGTGAAGTAAGTTATACAAGATCTGTGTTAATTCCTATAGACCAGTGGTCAACAAGGAACCATAAGCCTAGTGTCTTAAAACAATACCAATTTATTTATTCTTATAGACCTGGAGGTCACAAGTCCAAAACCAATGTCACTGGGCTGAAGTCACAGTGTTGGCCAGCTTCCTCCTTCTGGAGCCTCTCCAGTTTCTAGAGGCTGTCACAGTCTCGGATCCCTGCCTCACACCCTTCCAACCTCTGCTTCTGTCATCACATCTCCTACTCTGACTTTCATCCCCCTGCCTTCCTTTGTAGCACCTTGTGATTATATCAGAGCCACCCAGATAATTCAGGATAATCTCTTCCTCTCAAGATCTTCAACTTAATTACACTGGTAAAGTCCCCCTTTTTCTGTTAATGGTAACATATTTATTGGTTACAGGACTAGGATATGGTGCTTTTGGGGGATCTATTATTCACCTACCACAACATCATAAAGCATAACTGCAATATCCACTACTGAGCTCTCATCCTTCCAAAGTGAGTGAAACCCTCTAAGCCTGCTCTCTATTACCTACTATGTCCTAGGTTTGAGGGGACCACCTATTTCTGTCTCCACCTCTCCTGTGGAGATTCTCACTGCTGGCTACATATTAGAATCATCTAAAGAACTCTTAAAATCTACCTAAGCCAGGATCCACCCCAGATCAATTAAAATCAGAAATTCTGGCCGTGGGGCTTAAGCATTTGGCAGGTTAGTGCTGCCTCTCTAGGTCACTCTAGTACACAGTGGCCTTTGAGAACCACCATACCAGAGAGAATCATGGAAGATTCTCAGAGCATGAGGCTACCTGAGTCCAAGATGGAAAGCTTACCTATAAAGATAAGTGGCAAAAAAATGAACTTTTTAGTGATTTATCCCTGGTTTAGTATACTTGCTTGTGCCGCGTCTTAGGCACATGACCTTGTGCAAGTTACTTCATGTCTATGACCTCAGTTGGCATTTTTTTGGTTATTTTTGTCTGTTTCAGATAATAACATTCAGCTCCCAAGGGTGCTTGAGACCATGAGTGAGAAGCCTTTAGCTGTGTGCCTGGGCTTGCCTGCCAGATGGCACAGCGGTCAAGATTTCACCTGCTAATGTAGGAGACACAGGAGACTTAGGTTCAATCCCTGGATCGGAAAGATCCCTGGAGTAGGAAATGGCAACCCACTCTAGCGCTCTTGCTGGGATAACTCTATGTTCAGAGGAGCCTGGCAGGCTACAGTCCATGGAGTCAGACGAGGAGTCAGACAAGACTGAGCACATGTGCAGGCATGCATCCATCGCTGTGCATATAGGTCTCCAGTAGAGGGCAGTGTAGTCTTCTCGCAACCAACTCCCGCGGAGGCTGGCGAACAGAGGTCACTGAACTTCCCCTAATAACAGCATTCCCTTGCCTCTAATTTTCCAGCTCAGAGAAAACTGAATTTGCCTACTCCTCTGTTATGTCTGACTGTCATTTCCTTCTTAATGTTTTCATCCATCTTCAGTTCTGGGGCCTTCCTGTGCCTTCAGATGGTGCTGAGCCCTGGGGACAGCAAGGAAAGCCTTCTCTGATCTCCCAGTCTGCTTTCAGAAGGTCAGGATGTTACTGGGTTTTCTGGTTGATGTCAAGCCATCCAGCTGTACACTGAAAAGAGTGATTATCCGCCCTTAGAAGGAAATCGCTCAGAGAATGTGGTCGGGGGTGGAGAGAATTTTCCTTTGGCCTGAGGATACAATGGTAGGTCTAAAACACGGCTGTGGTGGAGAAATGTTTTTCATGGAAAGAGTTCCCAGGGATGGAGGAAAGTAGCCAAACTGCTTCCTATTAAGGATTTGCTAAAGCTGATAGTTCTCTGTGCCTCTTTCCCCCTCCTTTGCTTTTGCTAGTTCTTGGAGGTATGAGGAAGGGCAAACGAGATGGAGATGATTCAGCTGCTGGAATTGAGCATGTTTGGCCCGGGCTGCTCTGCCCCTGACCGCTGTGTGGGGTTAATAGCGTTAATGGAAAGTGTTCCGGATCGAGCGAGGGAGCAGGGCCCTGGCAGGGTCACTTTCCATTAGGGACTGCCAAGGCTGATGTCACCAGGACTTGCATTTTGCTGTCTGCCTCTCATTCTTTTAGGTGCAGAATGATGGAATAATCCGACTGGGCTGGTTTTGCCAAGGTTTGTTTCTCATCTTTCACTCAGGTAATATCTTATGTTCACAAAGCCTATTGTCTTACCCAATTTGGTTTTTAAAGGTGATTTCCATGTCCCAGCCCATGTGAATGAGTCAGCAGGCATTGAGCAAGCACCCCCTGGGATTGAATATTGTGCTAGGTTTTGGGGGGCGGGGTGATGCGGGGAAACCAAGGACACCAGGCGTGGTACCTGCCACTGAACCCAGTTGGGTATCAAAGGCTCACATGCACAGAATAACATGAGGAAGATGACTGGTCGGCGCCCTCGGAGCTGTGGGAGGTCAGAGGCATCTCCTGTGGCCTGGGAAGACAGCGTGGAGGAGGTGAGCCCTGAGGAGGATGGGGAGGGCTCAGATGGAGAGGAGGGCATTCCTGATGAGGGGGCAACGAGGGCAGGGGACCCACGGTGGGTCCATGGGAACTGTGAAAATAATAAAAGCAATAATGTAAGCCAGCTGTCTGCTGGAGGATCCTGGCTCCCGGTATCTAGATGACCTCAACACAGCACAACATACGTCCCTGCCTTTTCCAAGGTTCTTGTGTGTTCTGAGTGAAGGGATGTTGGCTTCCTCAGGTCTTCCAGGATCTGGGCTCTGTTCTGATCGGCAGCTTATTGGTTTCTCATGTCTAGGGGCCAAAGTAATGCCCAGTGATTGGATAGCCAAGAGCTGCCTCTTTGCACAGATAGTGCTTGGCTGTGCGTGTCCGTGTGTGTCCGTGTGTGTGTGTATGTGTGTGGTATCTTTGGAAAGAATTTCACATGGGACCACAGGATCACAGAAGCAAGGTCCTACCACACAAGGAACAAATCCCCAAGGATGCTGGTCATCCTCACAACTCCCACACCACCCCCCTTCCTCTCCCACACGCTCAATTGATTCCAGATAGATTCTGGAGCATCTGTGTGTCCACAAAGCTTCTTGTCTCCTGAGTAGATGGAGAAATGCCCAGCTGAAAACTCTGGGGTTGGCCACTGAGCTGATGGGCCTCTTTACTGTCTGGTTAGGAGCTCGCAGGCTGAGGGTTAAGAAACTCCCCGTGCTTGTCTGGCTTTTGGAGGATATCTGGATCCTGCCAAGTCAATGTGTAGCAAAAACTTCAGGGCCTGCTTTCAAGAGGACAGGCTGTGCTCTGGGCACCCGCCCAGATCAACACGCAGGTGTGATGGCTAATCTGGCCGTGGTGGTGGAATGGCTGTGGGAGGTGAGCCCAGTTCTGAAATGCTGGCATGAAAGCAGTAAGTCCTCAATTTTGTGGCACTTAGCAAAGTACCAAGAAAAGCCAAGGCTGAGAGTTCTGGGGGCACAAGAAGGAACACATGGAAAGAACATTGGAAATTCATCTTTAGAAAAATGGCTCCATGTTAAAAAATGTCCCTTCAGAAGGGAAACGTGTAACAATTCACATTGCCTCTTTAAAATTCTGACAAGTGGCCTTAACAGCTATTTGAAATGGAACACTATGTACCACCCATTGGGAAGATTCAAATGTGATGAATAAAATCCATCATTTATATTATAGGTTAGCACCTAGCTGAATACCAAGAATCTCCCAGCACTTGATTATCCCTTATCCTTTATTCTATTCCATCAAAGTTAAGTCCTGGACCAAGAGATCTAAGCTTTAATGTGTTTAAGAATTGCTTGGTGCTGAGTGGGGGCAGGGGGCAGAGTGGGAGGAGAGCAAGCTTGGGCCTGACTGGGCCCCAGAATTCAGCATTTTATTAAGCAACCCTAATGAAGGTGATTTGGGAAACAGCAGAAAATGATTTGGGATTATTATGGCTTATGCATTTGATTTAATCAATACTGTCATTCATGAGTGGCATCTTTCATTCACCTACCCTCTTTCATTTGATCCTCCATGCGGTGCAGGGGCAGATGATGTCATTCTCATTTCATGGTCAAAGACTCCAAAACTCAGAGAGGCTGCGACCTGTGACTGACAGCTGGTCTACACCCGGGGCCAAGACTCCTGGCACAGTGCTCATCCTGCTCACCCCTCTCACCGCCTGCAAGCCCCACGTGACCCGCTGTGTGATGCTGCCAACACTTCTTCTTGCCTCCTTGTCTATGCACGAAATTAGGGGAGGAGGGAGAGGCTAAGGTTCTCCGCTCTGTTATTCTTGGACCAAGTCTTTGGTCAGAGGGAGGCAGTGCTTGATAAATGTTAAAATGCCTCATCAGTTCAGCCCAATGCCCTAAGCCAGGGGAGAAGAGGCTACAACATGTTGTTTCTGCTTGAAAGAGGGTAATACTGAGTGAAAGTCACCAAAGGGCTGCCCTCTAATCCCCACGCACACACATAACCAGTGCCCCAAACCCAGAACTGCTCAGGACTCTCAGAAAAGAGTTTGTTGAAGAAAACACTTCTTCAATGAGATTGAGTATAATGAAAATGCTTGAAAATGGAATGCAACTCCCAAGAATGATCAATTGACCAGAAGCTGACCAGAAATGGAAAAAAGAGAACTCGGGAAAGAACACACAGGATTGGGAACAAAGGGCCGTGCTCCAATTCCTGCTGTATTGCAAAAATGATAACAGATACCACCAGCGACCAGTTCCTGGGTGGCAGGGGCTGCAGTTCTCACAATAAGACATCCATCAGATGTCAGCATCTCCACTTCACAGGTGGGGAAACTGAGGCTCAAAGATGCTAAAGGCCTTGACCTAGGTCACCCTGCTCATGAGTACCAGAAACACAGTTCTAACCCAGGCCCAGCGGCTCCCAAGCCTGAGCCCTGGAACTGCAATCTCTATGAGGCCTTGACTGTGAGATGCAAATGAGATAATTATCATGAATGTGTCATGTAAACCACGGAAATTTTGGCTCAGGTCCCAAACTTGGGAGCAATCTGTGCTCCTCTCTTTCTCTCATCTATCATGTCTAATCCTTTGGCACATCCTGTTGACTCTATCTCAAAATTTATCCCTGATCCCACCAATTCCCTCCTTTGCTATCACTGTGTCTACTCGTCCATCTTCCCTGGCTTGGATAATTGCTATAACCTCCTGGCTGGTCTCTCAGCCTCACCCTTGGTCCCCAAGTCTTTTCACAACATAGTGGCCAGAGTGATTCTGTTAAAATATAGGTCAGCACTCACTTAGAAATATGTATAGATACTGAAGTACTATGATGTACACCTGAAACTGATATGATATTGTGTATCAGTTTAGTGTGTGTGTGCTCAGTCCACTCAGTCGTGTCTTGACTCTTTGTGACCTCACGGACTGCAGCCCACCAGACTCCTCTGTCCATGAGATTCTCCAGGCAAAATTCTGCAGTGGGTTGCCATTTCCTCCTCTAGGGGATCTTCCCACCCCCGGGATCGAACCCCGTGTCTCTAGCATCTCCTGCATCGGCCAGCAAATTCTTTACCACTGCACCACCTGGCTTATGCTTCAATAAAAAAACAAATTATAGGTTATTTCTCTGCTCAAAACCTGCAATAACACACCATTTCATTGAGAATAAGAGTCAGGTGTCTCTAGTGGCCCAAGTCCTATGGATTTATCCTCTTAGCCTCCTACTTGATACTCCCCTTCCTTCTTGGATCTCATCTTCCCCTCACCTGCTCTGCTCCAGCCCACTGATCCCACAGGCACTCACCTACCTCAGGGCCTTTACACTTACCATACTACCTAGAGGGCTTGCCTACTGGCGCTGGTATACAGAACCCCCCTGCCAATGCAGGTAGACATAAGAGACACAGGTTCGATCCCCAGGTCGGGAAGATCCCCTGGAGGAGGGCATAGCAATCCACTCCAGTATTCTTGCCTGGAGAATCCCATGGACAGAGGAGCCTGGTCGGCTATAGAGTCAGACACGACCGAAACAACTTAACATGCACACACACATACACACACACACGTATTACCTAGAATATCCTTCTGCTCCACCAAACCCACATGGTTTCACCCCTCCCCACTTCAGATCTTTGCTCAAATATCTCCACCTCAGGGAAGTCAATCACCCTATTTAAAACTTCACACCCCTCATAATACTGCCTACTCCCTATTTTATTTTTCCATATCTGATATCCCCTATGTGTTTTTAAAACTGTGACAAAATAAATGTACCATCTCAACCACGTCTAAGTGTACAGATAAATGGCGTTAAGTAACTTCGCAGTGTTGTGCAGCTCTCACTATACATCTCCCGAACTCTTTTCATCTTGCAAAACGGAAACTGTCCCCATTAAACAATAACTTCCCATCCCCCACCCCCACCAGCCTCTGACCACCCTTCCCTTTTTTTTTGTCTCTGTGAATTGGACTTCTCTAGGTACCTCCTATAAAATCATATAAGTGGAATCATATTAGATTCGCCTTTTTGTGAACTGAACTGATTTCATTTAGCCTAATGTCCTCAAAGATCACCCTTGTTGTAGCGTATGTCAGAACTCACTTCCTTTTCAAGGCTGAATAATATTCCACTGTGTGGATTTACGACATTAAAATGAGACTTAATGGTGAATAAAGAGATAGCAATGCCAGCCACTGTTCATGGACCAGGTGCCAAGCACGGTGATAGAGCATCCCACCAAACGCCTGTGGTACTCTCAGATTGGTGTTGTTAGTCACTAAATCGTGTCCAACTCTTTGCAACCCCATGGACTGTGGCCTTCCAGGCTCCTCTGTCCATGGGATTCTCCAGGTAAGAATACTAGAGTGAGTTGCCATTCTCTTCTCTAGGGGATCTTCCTGACCCAGGGATCGAACCCAAGTCTCCTGCATTGGCAGGCGGATTCTTTACCACTGAGCCACCAGGGAAGCCCACTCTCATTTTACAATTTATGTGAACAGTAGTATCCTGGAATTATGGAAAGATCCCAAAATGTAATTTGAGTAACTGGACAGAGATTATACTAAGCTCACTATAATTTTAACATTGATTATATTTTATTAATATAAAATTTGGTCATTCATCAGTTCGGTTCAGTTGCTCAGTTGTGTCCAACTCTGCAACCCCATGGACTGCAGCATGCCAGGCCTCCCTGTCCATCGCCAACTCCTGGAGTTCACTCAAACTCATGTCCATTGAGTCAGTGATGCCATCCAACCATCTCATCCTCTGTCATCCCCTTCTCCTCCCACCTTCAATCTTTCTTAGCATCAGGGGCTTTTCCAATGAGTTAGTTCTTCCCATTAGGTGGTCAAAGTATTGGAGTTTCAGTTTCAGCATCAGTCCTTCCAATGAATATTCAGGACTGATTTCCTTTAGGATGAACTGGTTGGATCTCCTTGCAGTTCAAGGGATTCTCAAGAGTCTTATCCAACACCACAGTTCAAAAGCATCAATTCTTCAGCACTCAGCTTTCTTTATGGTCCAACTCTCACATCCATACATGACTACTGGAAAAACCATAGCCTTAACTAGACGGACCTTTGTTGACAAAGTAATGTCTCTGATTTTTTTTTTTTTTTTTTGTCTCTGCTTTTTAATATGCTGTCTAGGTTGGTCGTAACTTTTCTTCCAAAGAGTAAGTGTGTTTTAATTTCACGGCTGCAGTCACCATCTGCAGTGATTTTGGAGCCCCCCACCCCCACCCCTGCAAATAAAAGTCTGTCATTGTTTTCATTGTTTCCCCATCTATTTGCCATGAAGTGATGGGACCAGATACCATGATCTTCATTTCCTGAATATTGAGTTTTAAGCCAACTTTTTCACTCTCCTCTTTCACTTTCATCAAAAGTTTCTTTAGTTCTTTCCTTTCTGCGATGAGGGTGGCGTCATCTGCATATCTGAGGTTACTGATATTTCTTCTGGCGATCTTGATTCCAGCTTGTGCTTCATCCAGCCCAGCATGTCTCATGATGTACTCTGCATATAAGTTAAATAAGCAGGGTGACAATATACAGCCTTGATGTACTCTTTTTCCTATTTGGAACCAGTCTATTGTTCCATGTCCACTTCTAACTGTTGCTTCTTGACCTGCATACAGATTTCTCAAGAGGCAGGTCAAATGGTCTGTATTCCCATCTCTTTAAGAATTTTCCACAGTTTGTTGTGATCCACACAGTCAAAGGCTTTGGCATAGTCAATAAAGTAGTCATCACAGTCAACAAGAGTCAGAAATGCCGTACTTGGATGCAGTCTCAAAAATGACACAATGATCTCTGTTCGTTTCCAAGGCAAACTATTCAATATTACAGTAATCCAAGTCTATGCTCTGACTAGTAATGCTGAAAAAGCTGAAGTTGAATGGTTCTATGAAGACCTACATGACCTTCTAGAACTAACACCCAAAAAAGATGTCCTTTTCATTATAGGGGACCAGAATGCAAAAGTAGGAAGTCAAGAAATACCTGGAGTAACAGGCAAATTTGGCCTTGGAGTACAAAATTGAGCAGGGCAAAGGCTAATAGAGCTTTGCCAAGAGAATGCACTGGTCATAGCAAACACCCTCTTCCAACAACACAAGAGAAGACTCTACACATGGACATCACCAGATGGTCAATACCAAAATCACATTGATTATATTCTTTGCAGCCAAAGATGATGAAGCTCTATACAGTCAGAAAAACAAGACTGGGAGCTGACTGTGGCTCAGATCATGAACTCCTTATTGCCAAATTCAGACTTAAAGTGTAGAAAGTAGGGAAAACTACTAGACCATTCAGGTATGACCTAAATCAAATCTCTTACGATTATACTGTGGAAGTGAGAAATAGATTTAAGGGGCTAGATCTGATAGATAGAGTGCCTGAAGAACTATGGATGAAGGTTCGTGACATTGTACAGGAGGCAGGGATCAGGACCATTTCCAAGGAAAAGAAATGCAAAAAGACAGAATGGTTGTTTGAGGAGGCCTTACAAATAGCTGTGAAAAGAAGAGAATGGAAAGGCAAAGGAGAAAAGGAAAGATATACCCATGAGCTAATAGTTTTTACAGTTTTAAAGCATTGTTAAAAAAAAAAAAACTCTCAACTCTCCCACCCCAAAAAAAGAGGAAGTAGAAGAATATGCAACCGAGATTGTATATTGAATGCAATGCCCAAAAGATATTTACTATCTGCCTGTTTACTAAACACAATTTCCCCATCAGCTACACACCCTTTCTCAGGGAGAGTACTGCCCTATAAACACTTGCTATTTCACCTCCTTTGACTCATTCTAATCCTCAGATCTCTATTTCTAAATATCCCTCAGAGATCTGATGATTGTTTTATCTTGTTGACAGCATAAGAGCGTGGGGTTTTTCCAGAGAGGCCCAAGGAGACAGACCTCCAGAACTGAGGATGAAGAATATATAATATTAAGTCTTCAACAGGCATCTGTCTCTTCTAATTGACTCTCCAGGTTCACGGAACACTTTCAGGGGCCAAAGATTTCTGGATGCCTGACCGCTTAAGAGGAGAGTGGTTTGTAAACTCAGTCTTATGACTTGTGTGCCATATTTTTGCTAAATTGGTAAACAGGCAGGCATTTCGATAACGCCCTGATTCTCTGAGATCAGATTTCTAGGAATGCAGGTCACCAAGCGCCTAGAACTCTGAAGTCAATGGAAAGGGTCTCAGGGGAAATAGTTGTACTTTACTCGAAGGGAGGACAGACAAGGACACATTCTTGGACCTTGATCTAAGCAACTGAGTCTTCATTAGGGAGATTAGCAGCAGCTAGAAATGGCGGCGGCAGAGGGAATGGGCAGCACTGCCAGAGACAGATCTGACTTCAGAGCACAGTACTCTGAGACCACGTGGTGTGGGGGCCAAACCCCGCACATCCTAGGGGACACCTGAGCGACTGAGTCACACAGAAGGATCATGCTCTCCATGAACTGGGGCACAGGGAAAACACAATAATACCTGTTGTGTATACTCTGCAATAAGAAGGCAATGTTGAAATAAACTGTAGTTCTCAGTTGCGCTCCAACTTAGAACTGGAGTCATGATGAATGAAAGACATGTTACTTATGCACATGGACATTGAAAAGGACACAACAGAATAAAACAGCCTAATGAGATATTGAAACAAACAAGAAAACTGGTATCAACAGATCTCAGTGGATCTCAGTGAAATAATGTCAGGAGATGAAACTAGGGGTTATAACATGGACATTACTGTTGGAAGGTTGTCAATGGAGCAAAATACAGTGTTTTCTATCAGAGAAAGAGGTGTTTTAGCGAAACAAGAACAGTGATTTGTTCAAGGCCACTGATTTGGTCACTAACAAAGCCCCGGTTCTCCTGTGGCCACTGGGACTTACTTGCTTTCAAATTCTCTCTCTCTCCCCTCCTCTGAATTTCTCTGTCTCTCTTCTTCCCTGCCTATTTTTGTTTTGCAGATGTTCTGACCTTATGACAGAGAACTTGGTGACAGAAGTCCAAATTCAGATCTCTCACGCCCCCACGCCAAAGCTCTCTGTTCCTCCTAGCTTTCCAATATCAATCCCACAGGCGTCCTCTGATTGGTCATTTGGGTCATGTCTACCCTTTAGCCAATTTCTGATGGCAGTCTACCAAAATTTATGCCCTCTTTTCCAAATTATAGGACTCTGTCTGGGAAGAGCAGCTCGGACTACAGTGACATTTCCCAGCCTAACCTGAATCCAGATGAGGCCACACAACTAGTTCTTATCAGAGGAATGTGAACAAAATTGTTAAGTACAACTCCCAGCCAATGGAGGTTATGAAACAGACACACCTTTCCCACCCACAGAAGGAGCTCAGAGCCTTAAGCTCCTAATCACAGGTCAGACCTTTCTGATCTTTCAGCTTCCAGCCTTAGTCACCTCAGTGTTGAAACTCAAGAGTTATCCAAAAGGCTCATGAATAACAAAGACATGCTTAATAGGAGGGGAATTCCCCCTCGGCCTCCCTCCCAGGAACCAGGGACAAAGACAAGTCAAATGCTTTGTTGTACAGCAGATGGGTTATCTATACAAAAGTGTGTGTATGCTTGTGTTTAATTAGACTCGGGTAAATTAGAGTCTCTTTGCTTTCTATTTAATCAAGTGAATTAATGCCAAGAAATGAAACCAGGATTATAAATGAGGGCATTACTGTTGGAAAGTTGTCAGTGGAGTGAATACACTGTTTTCTATCGGAGAACGAGGTGTTCTAGTGAAAGAACAATTTCTCCAGTACCCTTCTTTATATGACCAGGAAATCTTCCATCCAGGCAGGAATACATTAGAGCACTTTCATAAGGGAATGTGAACTCAACCACTAACCCAAGTGGTGTCCGAAGTATATTTATGTTCCTGTGATCCAAGCATAGGTTACTACTGATCACCACTAACATTACTGAGTGCTGTGCTAAGTACTGTATTAAGAGTTTCATGTATGTTATCTAATTTAATCTTGTAAAATAGGATTTACATGTAAAATAAGTATTATAATCATTCTCATTTTATACACTGGTAACTTACCTAAGGTCACCCAGCTAAGAAGCAGTGGAGCCTAGATTTCAATGCAGACGTCTGACTCCCGTAAGGATTGCAATATGAGCTCTGTTCCTGCCAAGAGCCTGGTTGAATGGAAATTAGAGATTTAGGAGAGAGAATTGGAGGCATGTGGTCACAGCTACTCTTCTGTGTATTTCAAGTGCTACTCTTGGGTGGAAGTTTTCATATTTGCACCATGCACATCAAAAGCTACCTTCACTAAATTGTTTTTATGTTGTTGCTTGATTTAATGACGGGTACAAGAAACAGCTTACGTTCCTCTTCTGAATTCTGGGTGAAACTGGTGGGCAGGGGACAGCTGTGCCCTCTAGATTGGCCCATGCGGAAATTTGTCTTCAGTTTTTTACAAGGTAAACATCTTCTGTTTCCCGAAGAACTGCTATAAAACTGCCTCTCGGGTATAGTTTGCATCTGCTGCTGTGTTGTTCCAAGTTTTGAACATAACTTTATGCTCTAGTAGAGCAATTCATTTACTTATTGAGGTATAGTTGACTTACAATGTAGTATTAATTTCTGCTGTACAGCAAAGTGGTTATATATATATACATGTATACCTATTCCTTTTTAAAATATTCTTTTCCATTATGGTTTATCATATGATGTTGAATATAGTTCTCTGTGCTATACAGTAGACCCTTGTTATTTATTCATTCTATATATAAAAGCGTACGTCTGCTAACTCCAACTTCCACTCCATCTCTTCACCCACCTCCTCCTTCTTGGCAACTACCCATCTGGTCTGTCCCCATGGTTCTGTTTCTGTTTCATAGACATGTTCATCTGTCTCATATCTTAGATTCCACATATTAGTAGAGCAATTATAATGACTCAAATGGTCAGGACACTTGCTCTTTTTTTTTTTTTTTAGCTTAATCCAACTTAATCTGTTTTTATTCTCATTTTATTGAAATCCCATTTTTGGTATGTTACTTAAACCCTCAAGTTTTTTTCAGTTCAGTTCAGTTGCTCAGTCATGTCTGACTCTTTGCAACCCCATGGACTGCAGCACGCCAGGCTTTCCTGTCCATCATCAACTCCCAGAACTTACTCAAATTCATGTCTATTGAGTTGGTGATACCATCCAACTATTTCATCCTTTGTTGTCCCCTTCTCTTCCCACCTTCAGTCTTTCCCAGTACCAGGGTCTTTTCAAATGTGCCAGTTCTTTGCATCAGGTGGCCAAAGTATTGGAGTTTCAGTTTCAGCATCAGTCCTTCCAATGAATATTCAGGACTGATTTCCTTTAGGATCGACTGGTTGGATCTCCTTGCTGTCCAAAGGGCTCTCAAGAGTCTTCTCAAACACCACAGTTCAAAAGCATCAATTCTTCGGCACTCAGCTTTCTTTATAGTCCAACTCTCACATCCATACACATCCATACATGACTACTGGAAAAACCATAGCTCTGACTAGACAGACTTTTGTTGGCAAAGTAATGTCTCTGCTTTTTCATATACTGTCTAGGTTGGCCACAGCTTTTCTTCCAAGGAGCAAGTGTCTTTTAATTTCATGGCTGCAGTCACCATCTGCAGTGATTTTGGAGCCCCAAAAAATAAAGTCTGTCACTGTTTCCATTGTTTCCCCATCTATTTGCCATGAAGTGATGGAACCAGATCCCAAGATTTTTGTTTTCTGAATGTTGAGTTTTAAGCCAACTTTTTCACTCTCCTCTTTCACTTTCATCAAGAGGCTCTTTAGTTCTTCGCTTTCTGTTGTAAGGGTGGTGTCATCTGCATACCTGAGGTTATTGATATTTCTTTTGGCAATCTTGATTCCAGCTTCTGTTTCTTCCAGTCCAGCATTTCTCATGATGTATTCTGCATATAAGTTAAATAAGCAGGGTGACAATATACAGCCTTGACTTACTCCTTTTCCTATTTGGAACCAGTCTGTTGTTCCATGTCCAGTTCTAACTGTTGCTTCCTGACCTGCATATAGGTTTCTCAAGAGGCAGGTCAGGTGGTCTGGTATTGCCATCTCTTTCAGAATTTTCCACAGTTTATTGCCATCCACACAGTCAAAGGCTTTGGCATAGTCAATAAAGCAGAAATAGATGTTTTTCTGGAACTCTCTTGCTTTTTCCATGATCCAATGGATGTTGGCAATTTGGTCTCTGGTTCCTCTGCCTTCTCTAAAACCAGCTTGAACATCTGGAAGTTCACGGTTCACGTATTGTTGAAGCCTGGCTTGGAGAATTTTGAGCATTACTTTACTAGCGTGTGAAATGAGTGCAATTGTGCGGTAGTTTGAGCATTCTTTGGCATTGCCTTTCTTTGGGATTGGAATGCAAACTGACCTTTTCCAGTCCTGTGGCCACTGCTGAGTTTTCCAAATTTGCTGGCATATTGAGTGCAGCACTTTCACAGCATCATCTTTCAGGATTTGAAATAGCTCCACTGGAATTCCATCACCTCCACTAGCTTTGTTCGTAGTGATGCTTTCTAAGGCCCACTTGACTTCACATTCCAGGATGTCTGGCTCTAGGTCAGTGATCACACCATCGTGATTATCTGGGTCGTGAAGATCTTTTTTGTACAGATCTTCTGTGTATTCTTGCCACCTCTTCTTAATATCTTCTGCTTCTGTTAGGTCCATACCATTTCTGTCCTTTATGGAGCCCATCTTTGCATGAAATGTTCCCTTGGTATCTGCAATTTTCTTGAAGAGATCTCTAGTCTTTCCCATTCTGTTGTTTTCCTCTATTTCTTTGCATGGGTCTCTGAGGAAGGCTTTCTTATCTCTTCTTGCTATTCTTTGGAACTCTGCATTCAGATGTTTATATATCTATCCTTTTCTCCTTTGCTTTTTGCTTCTCTTCTTTTTTGGGGCTTCCCTGGTGGCTCGGAGGTTAAAGCATCTGCCTGCAATGCGGGAGACCTGGGTTCGATCCCTGGGCTGGAACGATCCCCTGGAGAAGGAAATGGCAACCCACTCCAGTATTCTTGCCTGGAGAATCCCATAGGCGGAGGAGCCTGGTAGGCTATAGTCCATGGGGTCGCAAAGAGTCAGATCCGACTGAGCGACTTCACTCACTCAATCACTCTCTTCTTTTCACAACTATTTGTAAGGCCACCACAGTTTGGCCCCAGGTAAATAACAGGGAGGGAACGAAGCCCCTCCCATCAACAGAAAATTGGATTAAAGATTTACTGATCATGGCCCCACCCATCAGAACAACACCCAATTTCCCCCTCAGTCTCTCCCATCAGGAAGCTTCCATAAGCCTCTTATTCTTCTCCATCAGAGGGCAGACAGACTGAAAACCACAATCACAGGAAATTAACCATTCAGATAGAGTGCCTGATGAACTATGGACTGAGGTTTGTGACATTGTACTGGAGACAGGGATCCCCATGGAAAAGAAATGCAAAAAAGCAAAATGGCTGTCTGGGGAGGCCTTACAAATAGCTGTGAATAGAAGAGAAGAGAAAAGCAAAGGAGAAAAGGAAAGATATAAGCATCTGAATGCAGAGTTCCAAAGAATAGCAAGAAGAGATAAGAAAGCCTTCCTCAGAGACCCATGCAAAGAAATAGAGGAAAACAACAGAATGGGAAAGACTAGAGATCTCTTCAAGAAAATTGCAGATACCAAGGGAACATTTCATGCAAAGATGGGCTCCATAAAGGACAGAAATGGTATGGACCTAACAGAAGCAGAAGATATTAAGAAGAGGTGGCAAGAATACACAGAAGATCTGTACAAAAAAGATCTTCACGACCCAGATAATCACGATGGTGTGATCACTGACCTAGAGCCAGACATCCTGGAATGTGCAGTCAAGTGGGCCTTAGAAAGCATCACTACGAACAAAGCTAGTGGAGGTGATGGAATTCCAGTGGAGCTATTTCAAATCCTGAAAGATGATGCTGTGAAAGTGCTGCACTCAATATGCCAGCAAATTTGGAAAACTCAGCAGTGGCCACAGGACTGGAAAAGGTCAGTTTGCATTCCAATCCCAAAGAAAGGCAATGCCAAAGAATGCTCAAACTACTGCACAATTGCACTCATTTCACATGCTAGTAAAGTAATGCTCAAAATTCTCCAAGCCAGGCTTCAACAATACGTGAACCGTGAACTTCCAGATGTTCAAGCTGGTTTTAGAGAAGGCAGAGGAACCAGAGACCAAATTGCCAACATCCACTGGATCATGGAAAAAGCAAGAGAGTTCCAGAAAAACATCTATTTCTGCTTTATTGACTATGCCAAAGCCTTTGACTGTGTGGATGGCAATAAACTGTGGAAAATTCTGAAAGAGATGGCAATACCAGACCACCTGACCTGCCTCTTGAGAAACCTATATGCAGGTCAGGAAGCAACAGTTAGAACTGGACATGGAACAACAGATTGGTTCCAAATAGGAAAAGGAGTAAGTCAAGGCTGTATATTGTCACCCTGCTTATTTAACTTATATGCAGAATACATCATGAGAAATGCTGGGCTGGAAGAAGCACAAGCTGGAATCAAGATTGCTGGGAGAAATATCAATAACCTCAGATATGCAGATGACACCACTCTTATGATAGAAAGTAAAGAGGAAAGTAAAGAGCCTCTTGATGAAAGTGAAAGAGGAGAGTGAAAAAATTGGCTTAAAGCTCAATATTCAGAAAACTAAGATCATGGCATCCAGTCCCATCACTTCAGGGCAAATTGATGGGGAAACAGTGGAAACAGTGTCAGACTTTATTTTTTTGGGCTCCAAAATCACTGCAGATGGTGATTGCAGCCATGAAATTAAAAGACGCTTACTCCTTGGAAGGAAAGTTATGACCAACCTAGATAGCATATTGAAAAGCAGAGACATTACTTTGCCAATAAAGGTCCGTCTAGTCCGTCCATTTGAGTTTGAGTAAATTCTGGGAGTTGGCAATGGATAGGGAGGCCTGGCATGCTGTAGTCCCTGGGGTTGCAAAGAGTTGGACACGACTGAGCAACTGAACTGATGAATGACCAAATTTTTTATTAATAAAATATAATCAATGTTAAAATTGTAGTGAGCTTAATGTAATCTCTGTCCAATTACTCAAATTACATTTTGGGATCTTTTCATAATTCCAGGATACTACTATTCACATTAATTATTATTTGCCAAGTAAATTTGAATTAATATCAAGTACTGAAGTAGATATGCCACTTAAAGATTTCTAATTGAAAATGATCATGATGTTGGGATAATAAAAATGATGAATATTTATATATTGAATCTTTCAATAAAGATGAATGAGTGCCTTCTCTGTACCAGTGAATGAAGTTCATGTTCTGAAGGAAGAGTTGAGCCTTCCCAGGTGGTGAAAATCCACCTGCCGATGCAGAGGACATGGGTTCAACCCCTGGTCCGGGAAGATTCCACATGCCATGGAGCAACTAAGCCTGTGTGCCACATCCACTGCACCCACACTCCAGAGCTCACAAGCCGCGACTACTGAGCCCAAGTGCCTCAACTACTGAGGCCTGTGTGCTTAGAGAGTGTGTTCCACAACAAGAGAAGCCAGCACAATAAAAAGCCCGCATACAGAAATGAAGAGCAGCCCCTGCTCGCAGCAACTAGAGAAAGCCTGTGCACAGCAATGAAGACCCAGCGCAACCAAAAATAAGTAAATTTAATAAAGTAAGGGTGGCTATGGTCTGAATTTGTATCCCTCCCTCAATTCATATGCTGTAAGTCCTCAGCCCCAGTACCTCAAAATGAGACCTTATTTGGAGAATCTTACAGAGGTAATTAAGTAAAAATAAGGTCAGTAGGGTGGGCCTAACCTGATATGACTGGTGTCCTTATAAACAGGGGAAATGTGGACACAGGCCCGCATAGAGGAGAGGCAGTAGGCAGAGACACGGGGAGAAGACGGCATCTAGCGTCAAGGGGAGAGGTCTGAGGGTCGGGCACGGAATCAACCTTGCCGACACCTAAACTTTGGACTTGCAGCCTCTTGAACTGTGAGCCAATAAGAGTTCTGCTATCTAAGCCTCCCAGTCTGTGGTCCTTTTTTTTACCATAGCCAATAGCAGACTAATCCAATGGGAAGGAGCTCTAAGATGGGAAAGAAGTGAGTGATTCACGGAACAGAAAAGCATCAGGGCGTCCACCGAGTGAGCGAGAGAGACGAGCCCTGGCTGAAGATGATGTGTGTACACTATTAACTCCTTATGAACTTGAGGCTTTGCTTTCTTCCTCGAGTTCAGAACCAAGCCTGGGAATGTTGTACGGGATAAGCTACTATAAGAAAGAGACCGAAACATAAGGTGGCTGAAGTAGGGCAGAAGCTTGCTTTTCTTCCATCCAGGGGAGCGGAGGAGGGTGAGAGGTCTGGAGCTGGGAAGGTCGGATGACGGTAAGACAGAGCAGCCATTTTTGACGGCGACCTCCTTCTCTGGACCTGCAGCCGTAGCTCAGGTGACCTTCCCCAGCAGGTGACAGGAGGGGGAAGAAAGAGTGGAGGCCTGGAGCTTCTGTATTAAAACATCGCAGTTTGCAAGGCTCATGCACGGCTTCTGTCCTCAACCCACTGGCTGGAGGTCAGCCGGTGACCACACCTATTGCCACAGCACCTAGGACAAGCTATCACTTGAAGAGTCCAACTTCCAAGAGTTCCCTGCTAACTAATGCAGAGAGCTGTGTTTCTTAAAGGAAGAAAGAGTCTAGACTCCGGGGAGCAGTTTGTAGGCTCTATGCCAGCCGAACCTCAGATAGCAAGAGAGCTGGACGCATCTCACGTGCTTCCCTCAAGGCTCCAAGTCAGTCGAGGTGACATCTGAAGTGGACTGTCACTTGTCTGCTATCATCTCTCCCATGATTTCCCAAAAGGGCTCTTCTGATCCGGTGCCTGGCCAGTTCGCGGGTGCCAAGGCCTGTCTCTCTGATTCCCAGCTCTGAAAAAAATCTCCGCACCTCATCCGCAGGAACCCCTGCCTGGTCATCGTGTTTTCTGCCATTAGGGCCTCGTCTTGTATCCTTCATGCTTATGAGCTGCCTGGGGCAGGCAGTTTATGTGTCTGGCACGCTCTGTGACTCTCCAGTGGCCTGAACCTTTACTGCCTGTCAGAAGCATTTATTAATATTGCTGCTAATAATAGTACGGAGCAGGGGCAGACTGGCTTGAACACGTCAGAAGGCAGTGTTTCCCGTTACTGTGCTTTCATTGTTTGCTGGAACATGACCGGCAGGGTAGATTCAGACTTGCCTTTTCTCTTACTCAGGTTACGGATCCCATTACTAGAAGTCTTGCTCTGCTGGCATCTGTAGAAAACACGTAGCACATACAGGCCGTAGGGTATTCTCATGCTCCGTTTATGCAGGCTGAAATGGAAAATTTGGTGTCTGTGAAAGATAAAAGTTCCAACTCCGTAGCCTGAGGTTGTCTTGAAGAGAGGTGGGCATGAAAGCTGAGTACGGGCTGAATCTTGCCTGTCTTCTTGGTTGAAAAATGGAAAAGGACAGGCAGGGAAAGCCAAGTTACCTGCCTTTAGATCTGTATGCCTATTGCTCATTCTTTAAAACGTTTCTCTGTCCAGGACTGTATAAATTGATAAACTTATTGAATCCAGGTTTATGTCAAAAACTATGCAGGGAGCTTTCTATGAATTTCTCTTTTTGAACCTCCCAGCAGCTCACTGCTGTAGACACTGTCAGTTGCTAGCTCACCCTTCAGGCCAGCAGAATCCATTTCATATCACAGAGGTAGAAAAGGTGGGTTCTCGGGACTTCCTTGGTGTCCAGTGGCTACGTATCTGCTTTGCAATGCCGGGGACATGGGTTCGATTCATGGTCGGAGAACTAAGATCCTACATGCTACGGAGCAACTAAGCCTGCAGTCCTTAATAGAGAGTCCATGTACCGAAACTGAAGATCCCCCTGCTGCTGCTGCTGCTAAGTCGCGTCAGTCGTGTCTGACTCTGGACGACCCCATAGACGGCAGCCCACCAGGCTCCCCCATCCCTGGGATTCTCCAGGCAAGAGTACTGGAGTGGGGTGCCATTGCCTTCTCTGGAAGATCCCCCAGGAAGTGACAAAGATCCCAAGTGCCACAACTAAGACCTGAAGCAGCCAAATAAGTAAACAAATTTTAAAAAAGAAAGAAAAAAAAAATGTAGGCCCTTACTTTTACACGTGCCCTTACAGCTCTGGCAATAGTCATGTGACCCAATATTGAACAATTAAACTGATAACAGGGGAACTCCACTGGAGGAATTCTGGGCAAGACAAAATCTATGTGAGAAAAGAGGTAAGAGGAAAAACTGCATCTCCTTCTTCTTTGAAAGTGTTTTTGTTAAGACATGATGTATGGAGCCTTGGCAGCCATTTTGTAATAATGAGGGAGAGAGTGCCAAGAGATCCTCAGAGAAGCCCTGACATGGTCGAAACACTGATCTTGCTTGGAAGCATCCTCCTCTAGATCACTTGTTATGTGAAACAATTAAGTCCTTTTAATACAAGCCCATAACACCTGAATCCTCCACTATGTGCAGTGGCTGCTGCTGCTGTTAAGTCGACTCAGTCGTGTTCGACTCTGTGTGACCACCAGGCTCCCCCATCCCTGGGATTCTCCAGGCAAGAACACTGGAGTGGGTTGCCATTTCCTTCTCCAATGCATGAAAGTGAAAAGTGAGTGTGCAGTTGGGAGCATCCTAATGTATCTCTGCTCCCTTCCATTTCCTTTCATTACCCTCTCCTTGGGAAAGAATCAGGGAACTCTCTCCACCTGCTCAGTGGTGCCCACAATTCTTTAAATGGGAGACAAGGCCTTGTATTTCTAGGATGACCTTAGGTCTGGTTTGCCCAGGATCCTTCTAGGACGGTGCTGGTTTATTCCTATGGTTCTGGCGTAATTTTAAGGGATGCTAAAAATACTCCTGGATGGATGAGGAACTCTCTGGCCACTTGATTCCTTTTTCAGAGAGAAAAATCTGAAAGGTGAGTCTCACTGCAAGAGGAGAACCCAGCCTTCAAGTCACAGTGAGGGGCAAATGGCTAGGGTTCCGGGAGAGTGTAGGAGAGCGCACGTGGGGTGGGAGGACCTCTGTAGGGCAGGGAAAGGCCCAGGAATGAGAAACAGGGTGCTCTAGTGGCGGACTCATCCATCCCCTAGGTTCAGTGACCTACTCTGCTTCTGAGAGATACAAGGCCTTTGTCGCTGTGGTTTTGTCCTTTCTCTGCTTTCTCTCCTTTCACAGGGTCCCAATCTACCTTCCACCACTACTCCTGGGCTTATTGGAACACACTCCTTGTCCAAAAGTCTCAAACTCTTGCCCAGATAACGCCTTGCTTTCCTGACATCTTTCCAAGATCTCCACAAGATCAACAAAGATGCTGTGTGAAGTGATAGTCATTCTCATTCATGCTATTTCAAGTCTATTTTTTCCCCAGACTGACCCCTCAAAAACTCGAAGTTATTTGGAGCACATCCCACCTCTACTCCTTCCTTTTTATGGACACTCCGTGAACATGAGTAACTGAAAATCAGGCCTGCCTCCGCCCCTTCTCCCATCAGTGGGTGATGCTTTACCTGCCTCCTGTGCTAATAAAAACAAGTCACAAGTAGGGTGATTTATCTATCCTAGCAACACATGTTTAAATGCATAAATTAGTCTTGATTTAAATTATACAGGCTTATTATCTGTGAGAAAACTGGGCTGCCCCATAAGCCTATTAGAATGATGAGTAGTACTCCTGTAGCCCCAATAGCTGTCCCTGGGGAGTTGAATCCAGGAATAGAATGAGCCCTGTGCTCCCAGCACCAGCACAAGCATGTGAGGCAGCTAGGGAGGGCTTCGGTGTTCAGCCTTCCCACTGGGCTTGGGGATGGGCAGGGGGCTTGGGCAGGGAAGGACCCCATTCTTCCTGATTCTTAAATGGAGACACAGGAGATGGGCTTCTTTCTTCTTGCCTCCGCATCTGACCATCAAGGTGACAGTTTGGGTTTGTGCAGCAGTGGGAGGCAAGAGAAATGCTTAAGGGGCTTTGGGCCACTGGACACACTTGGCAGGGGCTGGAGACGTCCATGGGCTGCGATCACTGCAGATTTCTATCGCCCATAACTCTATCTGTGGGAAATTGATAAGCTCCTTGGAGGGGATAGTTTAATCCTGCAAGAAGAAAACTTTTAACTCATCCAACAATAATTATGAGTGCCTACTTCATACCAGGCACTGAGCTAAGATCAGAGGCGACAGGAGCTATCTAAAACAGAATCTCATCCCTGAGAAGCTTTTCAATTAGCTGGGAATTTCAGATAAGATAACAGGTCATTTTAATACAGAGTCTTAATGCTACTGGTAAAAAAAAAAAAAAAAAAAAAATTCCAGAACGATGACAGTGTATCCTTTCATTGTCATACTAAATAGGCCAGCCCATAGGTCTTCTGACAGCCTTGATTTAGCTAACTACTACTACACAAGTTAAGATCAAGTCCTTTAAAAGTGAGATCTTAACTGGCAGGAAATCGATCAGATGCAAATAATTTTTGTCCATTGGAAAAGATAGCTTCTAATGGTTATGATTTTATTGCCTATGTGTGTTAGTCACTCAGTCGTGTTAGACTCTTCGCAACCGCGTGGACTGTAGTCCACCAGGCTCCTTTGCCCATGGAATTCTTCAGGCAAAAATACTGGGGTGGGTTGCCATTTCCTTCTCCAGGGGATCTTCCTAACCCAGGGATTAAACCCAGGTCTCCTGCACTACAGGCAAATTCTTTACTGTCTGAGCTACCAGGAAGGCCCACAAAGGGGATGACGCTGTGGCTGCATGGGTCAGGAAACAGACCTGGGTCTCCTGCGTGGCAGGCGAGAATTCTACCACTGAACCACCCATGCACCCAACTGCCATGCACCTTATTGCCTATAGGACATTATATTATGCCCAGTTTTAGATCTAAGATAGCAGACTTACATCAACATTCTTCCTTTCACTTACCACATATAAATCAGTTTCTCTTATGTTCCTTTGACTCAACTTTATTACCCTGCTAGCACCCGTATTGGAAAAGGCAATGGCACCCCACTCCAGTACTCTTGCCTGGAAAATCCACGGACGGAGGAGCCTGGTAGGCTGCAGTCCATGGGGTCGCTGAGAGTCGGACATGACTGAGGGACTTTACTTTCATGCATTGGAGAAGGAAATGGCAACCCATTCCAGTATTCTTGCCTGGAGAACCCCAGGGACAGAGGAGCCTAATGGGCTGCTGTCTATGGGGTCGCACAGAGTTGGACACAACTGAAGCGACTTAGCAGCAGCGGCAGCAGCAGCAGCACCCTTATTAATGAGTTAAATGAACATTTGACATAGGCTCATGACGTATGTTTGTGAGAGCTGTGTCTTTTACCTTCTTACCTTAGAGAAAAGGTGCTAAGAGGTCGCAGATGAGCAACACCGAACTCAGTCTTAGGGGTTTAGGGAAGATTTCTCACATCATCTAAAGTTAGACATGAAAACTGAAGGGGTAGGCTAGGCAAAGATGGAAGAGGGTGGTGTACTAGGGCGAAGGAAAAAGCTTATGTCAAGGCTGGAGATGAGACATCTGCATCAACAGGTCATGAAGCCCAAGAGCAGGAGTGGTGAGAGGCAAGGCTGGGGTGGTCGGCAGGGGGGCGGGGGGAGGGGGCAGCTAAGCAAGAGCAAAGTCATGGCTGGACCTCAGTGCCATGCCGAGGAGCTTGGTCTTTACATAGAGGGCATTGGGAAGTCACTAAGGAATTTTTAAACAGGGAGAAGACATGACTGGTTTTGGCTCCTGGGTTCACTGTTTCATAACCCAGGTAGAAATCTCATTCAGCCAGATAATAATTGCAGCTTGCTGAGGTTCCTTATAAAATTCCTCTATAATTCTGCTTCACTCCAGTTTCTACAACTACAATTAGAAGATATATTGATGAATAAATTCATGGAGAGATTTTTATATATATACATGATGGAACGCCCAAGAATGGATATTTACCATTTATAATGGTTTCTGTCTCTATTTTGGTCCAGAGTAAAAATAGAAAAAGCAGATGTGCAAAAAAGCAAGGCTGACATATTTCAAAATACAACTCAAAGTAATGGGCAAATCAGAGCTGAAGGAGGAGACTCCAGAGACCAGCTATTAGATGCAATTGCTTTGGTCAGAAAGGTTTCTGCTTCTTTCAAGTTTCCTTGGCCAGATGTTTCCATTTCAGAGAATAAATTATAAAGCAGTTAAGCACTTTTAGCACAAGGGAACATTTATTTTGTTATGATGCAGCTTGTTGAGGACTTTTCAGCAATCGTAGCACTTTTGTTTCTTGTCTCATTTCATCCACACAGGAGCCTATGAGGCAGACAGGATGAATGCTACCATGCCCATTTCACAGATGGAGAAACCAAGGCCCAGAAAGGTAATAATTTGCCAACCTGCAAGGTAGGCAAGGTAGACTCGAAGAACAGAAAAAGGATAATCTTGTTACCAGTGCTCTGAATGACCATGAAAGTTTTACTTATTACGTATGAAATAAATGCAATGACGATTGCACTCACTTCTCATGCTAGTGAGGTTATGCTAAAAGTCTTTCAAGCTAGGGTCAGCAGTAATTGAATTGAGAACTTCCAGATGCACAAACTTGGTTTAGAAAAGGCAGAGAAACCAAAGATTAAATTGCCAACATCATTGGATCATAGAGAAGCAAGGAAATTTCAAAAACACATTTCCTTCTGTTTCATCGACTACGTTCAGAGAAGGCAATGGCACCCCACTCCAGTACTCTCGCCTGGAAAACCCCATGGATGGAGGAGCCTGGTGGGCTGCAAACCATGGGGTCGTTGGGAGTCGGACAAGACTGAGCGACTTCACTTTCACTTTTCACTTTCATGCATTGGAGAAGGAAATGGCAACCCACTCCAGTGTTCTTGCCTGGAGAATCCCAGGGACGGGGGAGCCTGGTAGGCTGCCGTCTATGGGGTCGCACAGAGTTGGACATGACTGAAGTGACTTAGCAGCATCAACTATGTTAAAGCCTTTGACTACGCACCATAATGAACTGTGGAAAACTCTAAGACAGAGATAGGAATATTAGACCATCTTACCTGTCTCCTGAGAAACCTGTATGAGGGTCGAGAAGCAACAGTTAGAACTTTATATGGAACAACTGACTGGTTCAAAATTGAGAAAGGAGTATGACAGGCTGTATATTGTCACCCTGTTTATTTAACTTACATGCAGAGCACATCATGCAACATACTGGGCTATATTAATTACAAGCTGGAATCAAGATTGCCAGGAGAAGTATCAACAACCTCAGATATGCAGATGATACCACTCTAATGGCACAAAGTGAAAATGAATTAAAGAGCCTCTTGATGGGCGTGAAAGAGGAGAGTGAAAAAGCCAGCTTAAAACTCAATATTAAAAAAACTAAGATCATGGCATGTGGGTCCCATCACTTCATGGCAAATAGAAGGGGAAAAGGCAGAAGGACAGATTTCCTCTTCCTGGGCTCTGTGGATGGTGACTGCAGTCATGAAATTAGAAGATGATTGCTTCTTGGCAGGAAAGCTATGACAAACCCAGACAGCATATTAAAAAGCAAAAACATCATTTTGCCTACAAAGGTCCGTATAGTCACGGCTATGGTCTTTCCAGTAGTCATATATGGATGTGAGAGTTGGAACATAAAGAAGCAGAGTACCAAAGAACTGATGCTTTTGAACTGTGGTGCTGGAGAAAGACTATTGAGAGTCCCTTGGACTGCAAGGAGATCAAACCAGTCAGTCCTAAAGGAAATCAACCCTGAATACTCTTTGGAAACACTGATGCTGAATGTGAAGCTCCAGTACTTTGGACATCTGATGCAAAGAGCTGACTCATTGGAAAAGGCCCTGAAACTGGGAAAGATTGAAGGCAGAAGAAGAAGAGGGTGACAGAGGATGAGATAGTTGGATGGCATCACTGTTTCAATGAACATGATCTTGGGCAATCTCTGGGAGATGGTGAGGGACAGGGAGGCCTGGCGTGCTGCAATCCATGGGGTCTCAAAGAGTCGGACACAACTTGGTGCCTGAACAACAACAAAATACAATGAAGGAAAATTCCGTTCTTTCTCCTTTACTATGTATTAAATGCATAAGTATACATCTATGTGCTTTTTCACTTGTTACTGTTACTAAATTATAAGTTCCACAAGGGCAGTTTTCTATTGCTCGATGACAAACAGCCCTAAAACTCAATGGCTTGAAACCAGCAATTTATTGTTTCTCATGATTCTGTGAGTCAGAGATTTGGGCAGGGCTCAGCTGGTTGGGTCTTTTGTTCCATATCCAGGCTCCACTACTTACAAGCTGTGTGATCTTGGGTAAGTTATTTACCCTCTCTGTGCTTCAGTGTCCTCACTTATAAGAAGCTTACAAATAATAATCACTTCTTAGGACTGTGATCAGAAAATGCAATGGCACCCCACTCCAGTACTTTTGCCTGGAAAATCCCATGGATGGATGGAGGAACCTGGTGGGCTGCAGTCCATGGGGTCGCGAAGAGTTGGACACAACTGAGCAACTTCACTTTCACTTTTCACTTTCATTCATTGGAGAAGGAAATGGCAACCCACTCCAGTGTTCTTGCCTGGAGAATCCCAGGGACGGGGGAGCCTGGTGGGCTGCTGTCTATGGGGTTGCACAGAGCCGGACACGACAAGCGACTTAGCAGCAGCAGCAGCAGGACTGTGACCTGCCTTAAAATACAAGTGAGATAACATGAATAAAGGGCATAGAACAGGTTCAGTAACTTATTAATAATTTTATTATTTATTATAAATAATTATTCTTGTTATTAGACCTGTGTCTGCGTTTGCGTACTGCCCACTACAGTACATAGCTCTTCCTCTCTCTCCAAGCTGAGTCTGCCAGTCTTTCTCTTTATCTGTCTGAAGACTTCTATTCCTTCTGTAACCACAGTCCCTCAGCAAGCCACAAGCATGCCATGTCATTTGGAGTGCGTGTCAGTGGGCTCAGGCATCTGGAGAGACACAAACAACAGTATGTGGCTCCATGTCATCATTTCTGCTCCCAGATGCTTGGGTAACTCGTACAGCCCCTGTGTCTCATGGCCAGCTCCTGGAGCTGCTTCCAGGAGGCAAATGTGGTGGTGTGGCTGGCTATTGGTTAGAACCTTAGTGCGCTACCTCAAAAAGTCTGGGTCATAGATGGCTCCGTCAATTGCCTGGGAAACAAGCTGCGTTCTGGAAGTTAGTCTGGCTCCTTGGTGAGTAGGCTGCCTGCAGTCCTGAGCTGCAAATCTTTAGTTCTTCATTGGCATTCTGTCTTTCAGGACTCCATGGGTACCTGGGCTTTTTGGATTAGGTACCAAAGTCAAGATGAATGAGGCTGGTTTCAAATTGCAGCTTTGGCTTGGATTCTGTCTGCCTGGATTTATCAGCTTCTAAGCCCATATGTCAGACAAAGTTTCTGTCAGTCATTTCTTGCTGATTTCTTTCATCCGGATTATAAAGAGCTGTGAGGTTCGATCAATCCATTATTTGACTTATGGTAAGTTATTTTCTTGACTTACCGTAAGTCAAATAATTGATTTGATAATTTCCTTAACCTACCATAAGTCAAAACAATTGATGCTTTTGAAATGTGGTGCTGGAGAAGACTCCTGAGAGATCACTGTACAGCAAGGGGACAAACCAGTCAATCCTAAAGGATATCAACCCTGAATATTCATTGGAAGGACTGATGCTGAAGCTGAAGTTCCAATCTCTAGCCACCTGATGCAAAGAGCTGACTCATTGGAAAAGATCCTGATGCTGGAAAAGATTGAGGGCAAGAGGAGAAGGGAGCATCAGGGGATGGGATGGTGAGATAACATCACTGACTCAACGGACATGAGTTTGAGCAAATTCTGGGAGATAGTAAAGGACGGGGAAGCCTGGCATGCTGCAGTTCATGAGGTCACAAAGAGTTGGACACAGCTTAAAGCTGAACAACAACAAGTCATTTCCTAACTACCAAGATTCCTGTATTCACCAGGGTAAAACTCCTTATAACAGAGTGCTATAGACCGTATATGGTTGATCAGGTTGGGCACTGCACAAGGACGCCCAGCCAAGTGGGCTGGTGTGAGCTGAAATCTAACCCAGGCTCAGCTTACCAATCCATGCATCCTGGCTTGGACTGAAATAGTATCATTTTCTAATTTGCCAAAAATTGTGATACTTGGTAGGATATGTTGAAGGATTTACCCTGTACAGGATGCAGAAAATCATGTTGGCTACTCAGAGCTGATCTGTAGCATGCCTGTTTTCAAGAGGAGACATTTGGTATAAAACAGCTGAATTCAGAGCTATAGAGACTTCTTTCCACCTTTCAACCTCACCGCCAGTGCATACCTAGAATTCAAGTCTGCACCACAAGTCTGTTTCCATTCTCCATCGTGGATACTTCCTGGAAGGGCTTGGGATCAGGATTAGCATCCATCTGGTTTAAAAAATCCAAGCCAGTGCCGAGTTCTCTGTCCTTCACTAGGAACTGACGTGAAGTGTCCTGATGTCTCCGACAGGTTCAAACTCCCAGTGCTGTTCTTCTGGAAAGATGGCTGTTCGGGCGAATGGACAGTGGAGTGAGCCCTGCCTCTGCAGTCTGCTGTCTCCTCCTTTTTTCAGAGTTTGAAATTCATTCATTTATTCAAGAGGTACTTATTGAGGGAGGCAGTTCAGTCTGGCACCATGCCACCTGAGTTCAAATACAAGCAAGTTATTTAACTCTTCTGGGCCTCAGTTTCTTCATCTGTAAGACAGCAGGAATGATATCCGCCCTCAAATGGTTGCTGTGAGGATTAAATGAGTTAATTTGTATAATCTATGCCTGACACAGTACAGGCCCTTCATAGAAGCTCCCTCCTGTTTATGCAGCATCTGCAATATGACGGGCTCTGGGCAACACTGAGGGGGCTCTAAGGCAGCCACGCAGGGCACTCCTGGCCATCTGCAAGTTCACTGGCCAGGAGGGACCACAAGGGGGCTTCCCAGGTGCTGCTAGTGGTAAAGATCCGCCTGCCAACGCAGGTAGACATAAGAGATACAGGTTTGATCCCTGGGTTGGGAATATCCCCTGGAGGAGGGCACAGCAACCCGTTCTAGTATTCTTGCCCAGAGAATCCCATGGACAGACGAGCCTGGTGGGCTACGGTCCACAGGGTCACAAAGAGTCAACTGAAGTGACTTATCACGCACACACACACACGGGGACCATAAGAGAGGTAACTCCATCACATATTATGGGGCAGTGTACCAAAGCTTTTCAACTTTATAAGAAGCACCTGCGTTAGCCATTAGGGAAATGCATGTCAAAGCAAAAATGAGACACCATTTCATACCCACTAGGATGATTAGAATTTTATTTTATTTTATTTATTTATTTTTGTGGAAAAGCAAGCTTTATTTCAAGGCAACATGAAAAGAGTAGTCAGGGGTCCACCACCACAAACTGGTAGGAGGGAGAAACAGTCACATGTCCATTTGGCAGTGTCTCAGTGGAAAGTCTCACCAATTTCTGCTGATCGCCCAATACCTGCTCAGTTTCCTCTTCAGACTGAAACTAAAAAGGTTGACTTGAAGATGCCCATTATATCTCTGTTATCCAAACACACTTATTTCAGGATGGAGGACACTTGGAGTCAACTTAATTGAGGGAATCCACTGAACTATTAAATATTTATACTGAGAATACGGTTAAGTTAGTAGCTTTCTTCACATTTTCACATTTTTAGAAGAGCCACAGAGGTTCCATTCACATTCTAAGCAGTTGAGTTGGCAAAAATCCATTTCATAGGAAATAGATCACATTCAATTACTCCTCACAACAGCCAACTGGAAGACTATTCCATTGCTTTTGAAGCACTGGTTGGGTTGGCATCTGCGATGGTAGCCAAATAAATGAGATTTCTGTGTAACACATGCTGGTACTGGACGCACTCATTTGCCCGGCCTTTGTTCTGATATTCCACGATACAGCGGATTAGCTGGTCATTCTCCTCCAGGAGCCGCTGGATGGTCTCCCGATTGACTTCTGCCTTCCCTCTTAGCCACTCCGGTACGAAAGCCACCGACATCCCGGGAAGCCAGGGTGGAACTCGGCCTCAGGCCCGGCAGATCCCCTGAGCTAGACCGGAGCAGACCTACAGCTCCAGACGTACCTGATTAGAATTTTAAAAGGCAGGTAAGGATGTGGTGAGGTTGAGAAGAAATCTGAACCCTCATTCTTTGCAGGTGAGAATGTAAAGGGTGGTAGCTACTGTGGAAAAGAGCCTGACAGTTTCTCAGAAAGTTAGGCATAAAATTACCCCATGACTTAGAAATTACATTCCTATATGTAAAACCAGGAGAAATGAAGATGCAGGTCCACTCAAAAACTTGTATCTGAATGTTTATAGTAATATTATTTATAATAGGCAACACCATATGTGGTATGATGACCCAAATATTCAGTAACTGATGAGTGGGAAAATAAAATATGATATATCCACACCATGGAACATTGTTCAGGCATAAAAAGAAATGAAGTATTGATGCATGCTATAACATCAAAGAATCTTGAAACATTAAGTGAAAGAAGTTGGTCACAGAGGACCACATATTGTATGATTGAATTAATATGAAATATCCAGTATGGGTCAATTTATAGAAACAGAAATAGACCAGTGACTACTCACACTTGGGACAGAGGAGTGGGAATTGGGGAGTGACAGCTAAAGGATATGGAGTTTCTTTTGGGGGTAATAAAAGTGTTTTAGAATTGATTGTGGTAACAGTTGCATATACTAAAGGCCATTGAATTGTGTACTTTAAATGGGTGAATTTTATGGCACATGACATATATCAGTAAATTTTTAAAAGAGAAGTACCTGGAGTGTTTGTTAAAATGCATGTTTTTTGAAGTCAGTAAGCCTGACTTCTCCAGCTCTGTTTTTCTTTCTCAAGATTGTTTTGGCTATTCAGGGTCTTGTGTGGTACAATACAAATTTTAAGATTTTTTTTGTTTTATATCTGCAAAAAAATGCTATTGATAATTTGTTGCTGCTGCTGCTGCTGCTAAGTCGCATCAGTCATGTCTGACTTTGTGCGACCCCATAGATGGCAGCCCACCAGGCTCCGCCATCCCAGGGATTCTCCAGGCAAGAACACTGGAGTGGGTTGCCATTTCCTTCTCCAATGCATGAAAGTGAAAAGTGAAAGTGAAGTCGCTCAGTCGTGTCCGACTCTTCGCAACCCCATGGATAATTTGTTAGGGGTAATCAAAACAGTATGGTACTGGCATTAAGATAGACTTATAGATCAGTGGAACAGGATAGAAAGCCTAGAAATAAACTCACATACCTATGGTCAATTAATCTGTGATCAAGGAGGCAAGAATATACATTGGAGAAAAGATAGTCTCTTTAGTAAGTGTTGCTGGGAAAAGTGGACAGCCACATGTAAAAGAAAGAAATTAAAGCATTCTCTAACACCATAAACAAAAATAAACTCAAAATTTATTAAAGACTCAAAGGTAAGACTGGATGCTATAAAATTCTTAGAACTCTGACATAAATCTTAGCAATGTCTTTTTGGATCCATCTTCTATAGCAACAACGACAACAACAACAACAAAGGGACATAATTAAACTTAAAAGCTGTTTCACAGCAAAGGAAATCATAAAAACAAATGAAAAGGCAACCCACTGAATTGGAGAGAAAATTTGTAAATGATGCAACTGACAAGGGATTAACCTCTAAAATAAACAAACAGCTCATGCAGCTCAATTAAAAAAAAAAGACTAAAAGAAAAAAATGGGTAGAAGATCTAAATTTCTCCAAAGAAGACATACAGGTGGCCAAAGAACACAAGATAAGATGCTTACTGTTGCTAATTAGAAAACTGCAAATCAAAACTACAGTAAGCTCTCACCTCATACAAGTCAGAATAGCCATCATCAAAAAGTCTACAAACAATAAATGCATAAATGTTGAAGTGGGTGTGGATAAAAGGGAATGCTTCTACTCTGTTGGTGGGAATGTAAATTGGTATAGCCACTATGGAGAACAGTGTGGAGATTCCTTAAGAAACTAAAAATAGAGCTACTGTGTGATCCAACAGTCCCACTCCTGGGCATATATCGAGAGAAAACCATAATTTCAAAAGATACATACAGCACAATGTTCACTGCAGCACTGTTTACAATAGCCAAGCCATGGAAGCAACCTAAATGTCCATCAACAGATGAACAGATAAAGAAGATGTACAATGGAATATTACTTGGCCATAAAAAGAATAATGCCATTTGTAGCAACATGGATGGACCTAGAGATTATCATACTAAGTGAAGTCAAACACAGAAAGATAAACATCATGATATCACTTATATGTGGGTTCTTAAAAAATGATACAAATGATATAAGTGAACTTATTTATAAAACAGAGGCACACACTTAGCAAACAAAATTATGGGTTACCAAAGAGGAGAGGTGAGAGGGATAAATTAGGAGGTTGGGATTAACATATACACACCTCTCTGTATAAAAGTAGATAATCAACAAGGGCCTACTGTACAGCCCATAGAACTCTACTCAATACTCTGTAATAACCTATATATGAAAAGAATCTGAAAAAGAATAGATATATGGATAGGTATAAGCAAATCAATTTGCTGTATACTGAAACTAACACAACAGTGTAAACCAACTATAGTCCAGCATAAAAACATTTTGAATGCACATTTTATGTACCCTCTTCTTAAGATTTTGATTCAAGTCTGGGGTGAGTTTATATAATAAGCCTTATTTTTCTAGTCTTCTGTTATACCGGCAGTTGAGACGAACGATTTGGCTAGGGTAAATCATGGACCGCTTCCTGGATGAGGTTGTACTTGCACTGGACCATACAGGTTAAGGTTAATGCAGGGAGAAAAGCTTTGCAAGAAGAAAACAGAAGAAATCATATGCACAGGTCAATGCGCCTGATAGCATTTGAGCTGGTGTTTCCTCAAGTCTGAATCTTGCTGAGGAAAGGGACGGGGTAAAAGAAGAACATTCGTGGTCTTACTGAATGACTCATTTTCCTTCTTTGACCCTCTGAGCTTCTGCTATCAAGGTATTTTTAGACAGTTCACACGACCTAATAAGGCAGGGCAGGAAAAGGTCAGGGAGAAGACGGAGCGGGACAAGGCAGGCGAGTGACGGCAGTTCATGGCAGTCTCTTCTCTGAGAACTGAGCTCTGTAATAGCTTCTGTGTTGGAAACTCTCACTATGTGAGTTAGAAATGAGCCAAAAGGTAGCTATTAACAATTCACTGAAGGTCTTACTTTAATGTCCAAAGGGGCTCTTCGGAGCTGGCTCTTCCTGCATGCCCTACAGAAGTCATTTATGCGGCTCACTCTTCCCATGACCTCAGGATCAATAGTTTTCCGGAAAGGGCAAAATATCAGATACTCAAACAGTCTTCCTAGGGAGGTAGGTAAAGGGAAAGGTGATCTGAAGATGTATATTTAGTAAATACCAGGTGGAACCAACGAAATCCGTGGGAGTCACGGGGTGAGGAAGGGAGAGAGGCAGGAAAGTGGGAGTCAGAAAAGCTTCCAGAAAGAGAAGAAATATAATATCCAAATCTAACTTTGAAGGGTGAAATGAAATCCTCACCAGATTAATATTAGCTACAAGGTTGAAGCAACTTTGAGATATCAAGACTGGTATTCTTTCCTGCATTCCTTGGTAACCAGTGGTTCTTTGGAACTGAGGTGACCAAATTGTCCTGGATTGTTTGGGACTTTCCTGGTTTTCAAATGGAAAGTTTCATGTCCCAGGAATTCTCTCAGTTCCAGCAAACTGGATGAGTTGCTGGCTCTGATGGTAATATGAGCATCCCATCTTCTGTGCCTCAGAAGAGAGATGATTCAGTAGAACATGGAGAACAAAAGAGCCAGTTCTTGGCTTCTGAGTTTCAAAGCCTAGACCTAGGTATAAGGCAGGATGGGTATGGGACTGGATGATCATGTACAAAGGGCAACGCTTCCAGCCCAGTTTAGATACAGATTCTGAGATGGCGCCGGACAGGGTTAGGACCAGATATAAGGCACAGATCCTAGACCGGTGTTGTCAACAGAACTTTCTAGGATGATAGCAGCGTTCTATAATGAACACTGTGTTCTTCACTGTGGTAGCCACCAGCCACATATGGTTACTGAGCACTCAAGATGTGGTTAGTATTGCTAATCTGGCATATGTTACCCAGTTACATCTGAATGATCACATGTGGCTAGTGGATACTGTACTGCACAGCTTGGTCTTAGATACGGCTGGGCCCTTTCCCCTGAACAGAGTCACGGGAGCAAGGGAGTTGTTGCAGCTGAATGATCCTCTGGATAAGATTGGGAAACCAAGAGCAGAGTGGATCTGAGCCTCATTGCTGGGGGTGGGAAGACTCTGAAAGTCCCTAAGCCAATAAGACATGAGAGCAGAAGGTGTATCTGTGCAATGTGTCAAGACAGACAGATCCAAGGTAACCCCAAGGGGTTTCTGGGGTCTCAGGATGCTGTGGGCAATGCATGGCCATGGCACCCAGCACTGTGGAGCAATCCAGACATGACTCAGGGATTTGGCAGATCTGCAGGTGCTTGGTAGCTGGCAAGAAGCAACAACATAGACGGAGAGATGCCTACCATCTAGACCTGCCATCTCGAGCCCACATCAGCTGCCTGGAACTTCCTCAGAGCCCAGGGAGAAGCCATGAATCGACTGAGATGAAGTCCCTATCATTTTCAGAAGGAAAGGGAGATTTAACACAGACATGAGGTTCAGATACAGGAAAATAAAGGAAAATTTCTTGCACAACTGAGTATATAGACTGAGGCTTATACCCTCTACACTCTCATATACTTATGTTTCCTCTTGCATGGTGCTGTGCCAAGTATGTGACAAGCATTTACATAAGTCTACAACAGCCTATGAAAGAAGTACTGTTATTACCTGCATTTTACAAATGAGGGAGCTGAAGCCCAGAAAGTTCTTGTAACCTTCTTATAGACACCCAAGGCTCATAAATGTTGCAGTCAAGACTCTATTCTAGGTTTGTCTTCCTTTCAAAACATTTAACCTCTATCCAGGTTGGAATCTGTTTATCTACTCCAATTCCTATTTTCTTTTAGAAACAATGCCCTTCTTATCTCAGAGAAGCCTTACTCACTTTAAATACATACTTTGAGTAGAGATTGCCAATCAGGATAACTTAACAGATGAGGAAGAAGTAATGACATGGATTCAAACCCCATTTTGTTTCCTTTTGGATACATAGTGACTCCCTATTTTGGAGGCTTTGTTGCAGTTACGTGGACCATGTGAATGAGTTGTGGCCAAGGGAGTGTGTGAATGTGGGAGGATGCAACATGCGTCTTTCACTCAGGAGACAGAGGGATAGACAGACTGGGAGATATAAGGAAGCAAAGACATAAATCAGGTTAGAGAAGTATGTCTAGGAAGGACATGGATGTAGTCCCTGCCCTACATTACTGAGTAAATGCAGATACAAGAGAAGAGCTACTACATTTGTAAGACAAACCACAAACCTTGAGTTTCAAAAAAAAAAAGAAAAAGTCTTTGACTGTTGAAGTTGTAAAACAATCTCAGGCCTCACAACTCACCCAGGAGGACTTGGGATTCCTAAGCAGCAGAACCTCCTAGGAGACCACACTTGTCAGCATCTAGTTCAGACATGCCGGGGGATGATAGACAAGGAGGTGTTTTCCAGAGGCTAGAATTAGATCAAGTCAAGAAACCAGAACTGCTGTGGTCAAGGAGTGCCATCCTTCTCTTCACTGAAAGGGAGCTAGCTTCCTGTCCCTACTCCTCCAATGTGTGGGAAATGGGACAGGCAAATGACTGGGCTTCAAACTCCCTAGTCACCAGATCGCAGGGAGCCACATCTGGTCACCCAGCGAGACCACAATGCCCAGCTTCCTCTGTAACTCGGTACAGCCACCTGACTGAGTCCTGGACAATGAACTGCGTAAGAGCGGAGAAGAGAGGGCTGGTAGAGGGGTCCCAAAGGTGGGGTTGAGCTGCCGTTGAGTAAACCAAAGGGACAAGTTGGTAGGTAGAATGGGGGAAGGGTCCTCTGTTTCTACGGACTCAGGCCAGTTCTTGGTGGGAGTCACTCCTTTGGAATTTTCTAGAAAGGCCTGCTGTTGCAGTTGTATGGATTGTGTGCTGGACAAGAAGCCTTGCTGAGAGAGTAAGCAAAGGCTAAATCCTCGCTCATGCTCTGCTCACCTGGCACGTGTCCTGGCACTACTAGGCTGTGTCCACCGGGGACAAGGTCACGCATGTCTCTACAGAAAGCTTCACCTCCTCACTGAGCCATGGACCTGGAGGGCTCTGCCATCACCTCCTCGCTGAGCTGTGGACCTGGAGGGCTCTGCCTGCACAAGGGAGCCAAGGGTTTCCCACTGGTTTTCCTCCTCTCCTAGGAGACACCTTTCTAATTTGTCCAGAGCAGCCACATGGGCCAGTCTGGTGTCTCCATCTCTGCAGTTTTGGCATCGACCGGGGGGTTGCCACATCAGACTTCTGACCACTTCCCTGCCATGATCTTGCTTTTACAGGTGGTGAAAACATGAGACTCTGGCTCCTCTAAAATCTTTAATTTGGAATAAAATAAAAAGTATAACCTTATTTTCAAAGATGTGTTGAGCAACACTTCTTCTTTCCAAGCTTCTTCCTCCCATTTATGGTGGGCAAGGAGGAAACATGAGGTGCCCTTTGAGTGTTCCTGCAGCTCTCAGGACTACCAGGAACTGCTGGAAACTTGTACTCATTTTTATTATGATCATTTTTCTTCTTGCCTCCTTGATTTGGTATTTCTAGTAAACCTCCTCATTAAAGCAATATTAAGCCAACTCATACATATGTATATAGTCTCTTAATTATCTGTTGATGGATATGGACTGTGATACATTTACATAATGAGCTTTTAAAACATGCAGATGCACTTTACAATTAGACCCAGGTGGGGGCTGGGTGAGGCAGAACTTGGAAAAACAAGCTTACTTTCTCTCTTGACAATACCCAAGGCACATACTGGAGAGCCTCTGAAGTCTGAAGGTGCAAATCTGTACTGCTGAGGAGCTTAGTTCCTCCTTACAGATTTCAGATAATATTAGGGATGTTGTTGAATTAGAAGCCAGGCCAAGTGAAACAAAATTACACCCTATTCTGAATGCTGAGAGTGAAGCAAATTAATCAGGAGAAGAGCAATAATGCAGTCAAGACTGGGGAGCCATAACTAGTGTGGTGAACATTCTCCTGCCCTTCAGTATCTAATATCCAGGCACACTGCCCACACTTGAAATTAGGCATGGTCCTGAAAGATGAGCAGAGGTAATATTGGTCAATTTTGTACAAAAGTATTGAAGAGCCATTTTGTGAGATTCCAAGTTCTCTTCATTTTGCTTTGAGTCTGGAGAAACCCAAACGGTTGAGCTCCTGTCAGCCCGGGTTCTGGACTCGGGGCTGGCATGGAGCAGAGACCACTATCGATATATGCTGTATATGTAGCATTGAAAGTGAAAGGGAATGGGAAGTCGCTCAGTTGTGTCCGACTCTTTGCGACCCCGTGGACTATACCCTATACCAGACTCCTCTGTCCATGGGATTCTCCAGGCAAGAGTACTGGAGTGGGTTGCCATTTCCTTCTCCAATATGTAGCATTCAGTTCAGTTCAGTTCAGTCGCTCAGTCATGTCTGACTCCTTGCAACCCCATGAATCGCAGCACGCCAGGCCTCCCTGTCCATCACCAACTCCCACAGTTCACTCAGACTCACGTCCATCAAGTCAGTGATGCCATCCAGCCATCTCATCCTCTGTCGTCCCCTTCTCCTGCCCCCAATCCCTCCCAGCATCAGAGTCTTTTCCAATGAGTCAACTCTTTGCATGAGGTGGCCAAAGTCCTGGAGTTTCAGCTTTAGCATCATTCCTTCCAAACAAATCCCAGAGCTGATCCCCTTTAGAATGGACTGGTTGGATCTGCTTGCAGTCCAAGGGACTCTCAAGAGTCTTCTCCAACATCACAGAAACAAAACTTTCTTGTTCCAGGCACTGAGGATGGTTTGTTGTTATTGTTGTAACAGTAACAAAGCCAAGCCCCTCCTGACTGATAAAGCTAGGACCAGAGACTTGAATACTATTCCAGGAACAACCTTTGCTAGAAAACTTGAATCTAAGAGCTCAGTTCTGAAGAAAGAGTTCCATAGCTCAGAAACAGATTAAGGAAGCTAAAACAAACTCATCTTCCTTGTTCCCCAAAGGAACCATTGAGGTAGGTTCCCTAATCTTACACCTAATAGACAGCACAGTCTTTTCAGTTTTACTGGGATGACTGATGTTTCCACCCAGCTTCAGAACAGGCTACTGGCAGCTGCTACAATTTGATGTTTAGAATAAGTAAATGTCGTAAATGTACATGATCCATTTGGTGGGCTGTTATAAGGGTGACTGGTGATTTGTTTAATCATTGTTAAAAAAAGATTGAGTTCCCTCAAATAAAAATTATGATATAAATCCTTACTTGACACTAATATCTGATAGAGGAAAAAATTAGAAAGTAGTTTGAACTGTGGTGTTGGAGAAAACTCTTGAGAGTCCCTTGGACTGCAAGGAGATCCAACCAGTCCATTCTAAAAGAGATAAGTCCTGGGTGTTCTTTGGAACGACTGATGCTAAAGCTGAAACTCCAATACTTTGGCTACCTCATGCAAAGAGTTGACTCATTGGAAAAGACTCTGATGCTGGGAGGGATTGGGGGCAGGAGGAAAAGGGGACGACAGAGGATGAGATGGCTGGATGGCATCACCAACTCGACAGACAAAAGTTTGGGTGAACTCTGGGTGTCGGTGATGGACAGGGAGGCCTGGTGTGCTGCAATTCATGGGGTCACAAAGAGCTGGACACGACTGAGAGACTGAACTGAACTGTCAGATACCAAAAGGGTCCTAAGTTAGAAATTGGTTTTCATTCACAGAAGCAACAGAGGAGCTGGCTATGGTTTTAAGACCCATAAGAAGGAGTGGGTCCTCAGTGAAAGAGAAATTCTTTCTCCTTGCAACCCAAAGGAGAAAAAAGTAACAGACTCTTTTTTTTTTTTTTTTAATGTACCACGCACTTTTCTATATACATTAGTTATGTAACTCATTTATTCATCATAAAACCTTGTGAGGAAACTGAGGCACAGAGAGGTCAAGTAACTTGACTAGGGTTCTGGCTCAGCCAGCCCAGTTTCAAAGCTCATGCTGATATTAGAGAACCATTGACTGAAACTGTCTGTCTCTGGCCATGCAGGATTATAACTGCTTACATGAGTTACCTCACACTGGGAGGTCCCATGAAGGAACACAGAACTGAAAAGCTAGAAGAACTTGGGAGGGGCCAAAGTGGGGAGGAGATGCCAACCCATAATATGTACTGCTGGGCTCCCAGAAACCCTTGCGCTAGAAACCACCTTGACTGAGAGATGCACCCACTGCCAGGAGTTGGACCAAATATGGGCACAAGTAAGGTGACTGGCCAGAGACAATCTGGACAATTAAACCCATCACCATGAAACCTGAGACCACGAGCCACATGGCGAGGTAGCTCTCTTGGGTTCCCTTACTTTGCTGTCCTCTGCCCCTTCCCAATAAGGTTTTTTGCTTTGTCAGTATAGTACGTGTGTCTCCTCAGATAATTCATTTCTGAATGTTAGACAAGAGCCCACTCTCAGGCCCTGGAAGAGGTCCCACTTATATTACTATAACAGTAATAGTATTGGAATTTTAGGTGCTTCTGTATCTACAATATGTGAGCAATTAAAAAAGCCAAAAGATGGATGGGGAGATGAGTTAATTATAAAGAAAACTATTGCTAAAGGCTAATTTTCAAAATAAGATACAATGGTGACTTTTATCCAAACAAAAAATAAACAAGTGTCTAAGATTTTATTTAACACACTAATCAAGGAGGGAATCAGGACGGTATTACAAACTTTCTTTCAGATACACCATGTGTATATGGACAGATAAGGAATTTGGGAAATGAATTTACAATGTTAGGACTAGCAGAATGGGGCAATATCCAGAGAGTAACATCAGTTGCATTCCCCTGGACACAGCTAGCGTTTCTATGGCAAGCCTTATATGCATTACTATCTGTTCTCTACAAATTAACTTCTATTTCTGCAGGGTTGTAAACAGTCTAGTCAAAGACAAAAATGTGCACATTTATGAAATATGATGGCCATTGATGCTCCACATAAAAGATATCCAGTAATCCCTTTTTACCCTTTTCAAAATCTCCCATGCTTTTCTCTCCAATATTTCTCATCTTTGTAGGTAGGAAATTGAGTGAGTCTGAGTTGTTTTGCCTCTGTGAGCTGGGATCTGGGAAAAAAGAGTTGGTTGGGATCCTTATCCTTCCTGTCATCTGAGAAGGTCATTTCTAACATATGGTTCTTTTTGAAAAACATTAAAAAAAATACTTCATATTCTCTTTCAACGTCATTTAAGGTTTCAAATCGAATGTCTTCACCAAAAATAAACTCAACAATGTCCCACACTTGGTCCTGGGATCCCCTTTATGTCATTCCTTCCTCCTCTACTTATGGGTCAGCTGGTGAAGAATCTGCCTACAGTGTGGGGGACCTGCGTTCAATCCCTGGGTTGGGAAGATCCCCTGGAGAAGGGAAAGGCTACCCACTCCAGTATTCTGGTCTGGAGAGTTCCACTGACTGCATAGTCTATGGGGCCTCAAAGAGTCGGACACGACTGAGTGACTTTCACTTCAATTTCCTCCTCTACATTAAAACACACGGGTCTAGAAAGGTGGACTGCAGAGGGGAGAACCGAGGACACAACAGCCAGTTTTGAACCTTCAACCTCTAATTTCCAGAAAAGAGAATGAATTTCTTTTGGAGTTCCAAAGAATAACATTCACCAGAGGTGGAAACTACAGAGATGAAGATTTCTGCTCAACAGAAGAAACAGAGTTTTGCCTCTAGAGATGTTTTCACCAAAGAATTGGGCTGCCTTTTTACATAATGGTATCTGTACCATTTGAGTGGCTAGCAGAGGGTGTATATCTTTTGTTGGTGATGCCCACAGACCCTTAGAGGGACAAGATGGACTTTGTCTTGGGACCCAAGCTCCCAAGCAGCAGCTCTCAAGCTCTAGCGTGCATACGAATCATAGGAGAACTTGGGGAACACCCAGATACTTGGCACCCCACCCTTCACTTCCAAAGATTCAGATTCAGTTGGTCAGGTGTGGGGACCAGGATTCTGCATTTCTAAGGAGCTCCTGGGTAATGCTGATGAAGCCCTCCTAGGAACATACATTGGCTGGTCATTCTTTGGAGGGCCCTGTGCAGACCCTCCCCCATTCACACTCATCTTACAGGGGACAGTGCCTATGGGCTGAGAGGCTGTGCCCATCTAGAGCCTAGATTCCTCCCCCTCTGGACCACCTTTGGGGTTCTTCCCAGAATTCCCAGAATTCCTTGACCAAAGACTTCCAACTTCCTGCCTGGGCCTGCATAGATTCTGCTCTTGATTTGGCCTCCTGAATCAAATTCTGTTAGTTTGTTTTTTAATTTAATTCAGAGATGGATATGGGATCGATGAGGGTTGAATTGTGCCTTCCCTAAACATGTTGAAGCTCTAAACCCCAGTATCTGTGAATGTAACCTTATTTGGAAATAGGGTGTTTGCAGCTATAATCCCATGACATGTCAAGTTAAAATGAGATCATTAGGGTCAGCCCTAATCCAATATAACTGGTTTTCTTAGAAGAGGAGGGACATTTAGACACAGACACACATACAAAGGAGGATGCTGCATGAAGACACAGAGATGCAGGGCCAACCGCAGGGGATGACAGATGCAGAGTTTGGAGTGATGAAGCTGAGGACCAAGGACCAACAGTTATCACCAGAGGCTGGAAGTGTCAAGGAATGAGTCTCCCCTAGAACCTTCAGAGGTGCTGAAGTGCGTGGCCCTGCTGACACCTTAACTTTTGAGTTCCAGCCTCCAGAACTGGGAGACAATAAATGTCTGCTGTTTTGAAGCCCCCTGGTTGGGAATAAGTTTCTGTTGCTTTTAAGCCCCCTGGTACCGTAGATACTGGAAATGAAAGCAGCAATTTTGACTCCACAGAGAGCTTCTCTGAAAGGCAGAGCTGGCTGGCTGCAGAGCAGATACCCTTTAGGGAGAGGACAGGAGAGGAGGGAGGAAGGGTCGTATCATTTCCCAAAATGGGATGAAGACCACAGAGACTAGAAGTGAGTGAAAGTGATGGTTGAGAGGCCCTTGGATTTGCCTTGAGGTGGAGGAGAAATGCAGGTTAAAAGCAGATGAGAAGGTCGGGGAGGGAGGGGAATCAGGTCCATGAATAGGAGGAAACAGAGGCAGCAGCGGTCATCCTGTGCCGAGGCTGACGTCGCTGGCAGGTTTCTTCAGTTAACAGGGGTGACACATACATGCATATGCCAATGACGGCACGCCGTCTCCACTGTTCGCTTTATGGCCCCAGGTTTAGAAACACACAAACATCTAAATATGCGCTAAGACCAAAGGACCAAGCATCAGATAGCTCCCTGAAGCTGTGCTTGTTGATTATATTGTACAGGATCAGTGATTCCATCATTCTCTCCCATGGGAAGGTCACTGGATGGAGTGGTTAGCAGCATCAGGTACTGACTTCTAAGTGAATAATTATCTGGCTTGTTTTCTTCCTGTTTTCTAATAGCCCATAAGCCTCTCTGTCCCTGGCCTCTGAACATTTCATCACACTTAAATAGTGATGGACACTACTCCCCAAGGGCTGTAATTCCAACTTCTTTTCAAATCCAGAAAATTCCACCCTGACCCCCACCCCCTCCCCCAAGGCCATTAGATTCTTACAAAAGTCCAGTGGGAGCTCAGGAGTTGGGGTTGCTTACAGGGAAAGGTCTTGCTTGCTAATCATAGTTTGGGCAATAGAGAGTTTTGTGGTGAGGGATTAAAAAGAAGAACTAGAAGGAACCTGAGTATCCTCTTCCCTCCCTGGTCCTTGCACCAGACAGAAGAAACAACTGCAGTGTGGCCTGCAGTGGTTTCCATGCATGTGGTTCTTCCTGGGTCTCTGTGGATGGAGAGGAGTAAAATTCCTGGGGACAGACCTTGAGGACAAGTGAGGAGCAGACAGGGAATGGATGTGGTGGAGACAACCCTGGGAAGGATGAAGGGGTCAGTGTCTGGGGCTGAGCCTTTGGGTAATTCTTTTTCTTGAGTCTTCTCATATTATCCCACAGTACTCAAGAATCACATTCCTACCCAAAGTATCAACCTTTTAGGATGACACCTGGTTTCTAAATGCTTTCTCTCCAAGTAGGGGGAGAAACAGAAAGCATTTTAGAAGAATCTTGGTGAGAGGGTGAAATCTGTTTCAAATCTCTTTCCTGCCCAGGTGTGGATGCTAAAGCATAATTGGGGAACTTCCCCCAATCCCTAGGTTGTGTCAAAGTCTGGGGACTACCAAAGTGCTAAAAAATGGATGGAGGACAGGGAGAGGGAAAGTGACTGTCTTTCCTCTCCATCTGCCTATTCTGGCATCCACTAACATTCCCTCCTTCCCATCTGGCCTCCTATCGAGAGTCTACTCAGATGGCCACTTGTCTGTCTGTCTAGACACCACACTCGGCTGTGACTCCAGTGCTCATAGGCAAGGCTTGGTGCCAGGGAACTCTGTCAGGCTTGCCCTCTGTTTGACCCCTCCTTCCAGCCCAGGAAGCCTGCTGCAGGTCTCTCTGGTCTCTGATTCCCCAAACTCAATGATTCCTCTCCCCAGGACTGGGATGGGGACAGCGAGTCAGGAAGCAACACGGACAACTTTGGTTTTCATGCTTTCCCTGCATCCTTCCTTTGCCTCAGTTAAAAAGCCTCTTGATGAAAGTGAAAGTGGAGAGTGAAAAAGTTGGCTTAAAGCTCAACATTCAGAAAATGAAGATCATGTCATCCGGTCCCATCACTTCATGGGAAATAGATGGGGAAACAGTGAAAACAGTGTCAGATTTTATTTTTGGGGGCTCCAAAATCACTGCAGATGGTGACTGCAGCCATGAAATTAAAAGACGCTTACTCCTTGGAAGGAAAGTTATGACCAACCTACATAGCATATTGAAAAGCAGAGACATTACTTTGCCAACAAAGGTCTGTCTAGTCAAGGCTATGGTTTTTCCAGTGGTCGTGTATGGATGTGAGAGTTGGACTGTGAAGAAAGCTGAGCGCCAAAGAATTGATGCTTTTGAACTGTGGTGTTGGAGAAGACTCTTGAGAGTCCCTTGGACTGCAAGCAGATCCAACCAATCCATTCTGAAGGAGATCAGCCCTGGGATTTCTTTGGAAGGAATGATGCTAAAGCTGAAACTCCAGTACTTTGGCCACCTCATGCGAAAAGTTGACTCATTGGAAAAGACTCTGATGCTGGGAGGGATTGGGGGCAGGAGGAGAAGGGGACAACAGAGGATGAGATGGCTGGATGGCATCACTGACTTGATGGACATGAGTCTGGGTGAACTCCGGGAGTTGGTGATGGACAGGGAGGCCTGGTGTGCTGTGATTCATGGGGTCGCAAAGAGTTGGACACAACTGAGCAACTGAACTGAACTGAACTGAACAGAACCATTATCTAGTCTGGGATGGGAAAAACGAATTAGGACTGATCATGTGTTCTTTAAAAACTACAAATTATAAGATACACGCCCCAAGTCCTTCAAGATTTGGGCCCAAATTCTGGGATGGGAAAAATGAATTAGGACTGATCATGTGTTCTTTAAAAACTACAAATTATAAGATACACGCCCCAAGTCCTTCAAGATTTGGGCCCAAATTCTCAAAGCCAGGATTTTGCTGAATTTGTTTCCCTGTTTCCATCTCACAATCCTTCCCCGAAACAGTATAGAGAACATTTTTTTCCTGGGACCTTGATGGGAGAAAGGTTCTGAAGGTAACATGAAGTCTGTAGTAAAGTATCATTGAATTACCATGTCATATTCAGTCAGTTCAGTCGCACAGTCATGTCCGACTCTTTGCGATCCCATGAATCGCAGCACGCCAGGCCTCCCTGTCCATCACCAACTCCCAGAGTTCACTCAGACTCACGCCCATGGAGTCAGTGATGCCATCCAGCTATCTCATCCTCTGTCATCCCCTTCTCTTCCTGCCGGCAATCCCTCCCAGCATCAGAGTCTTTTCCAATGAGTCAACTCTTTGCATGAGGTGGCCAAAGTACTGGAGTTTCAGCTTTAGCATCATTCCTTCCAAAGAAATCCCAGGGCTGATCTCCTTCAGAATGGATTGGTTGGATCTGCTTGCAGTCCAAGGGACTCTCAAGAGTCTTCTCCAACACCACAGTTCAAAAGCATCAATTCTTTGGCGCTCAGCTTTCTTCACAGTCCAACTCTCACATCCATACACGACCACTGGAAAAACTATAGCCTTGACATGTCATATTAAGATGCTGTAAACTGCAGACTTATTCTAGAAGCAATGTAGGAGATAGTGATAGGTTAGAGGATGAATTTGAGGGGAGCAAGTCTGGTTGCAGGTGTCTCCATTATGGGAAAGTCTTGGTAAGAGGTGATTTTATACCCTGACTAGAACTGTGGAATCAAAAAGGAAACATCTTTTTAGATGCATAGAATCTAGTATATACAAAACTTGCTGACTCTTTGTATGCAAAGAGGGAGGGAGTAGGTGGAATCTAGGGGGACTCTCAAGTTTATGACTTAGGAGGCCAAATGGATACAATGTTATCAACCCAAACAAAGACTGTAAGGAGGAGAACAAGCTTGGGTGGGATACTCTGCCAAAAAAGAGGCTAATTCATGCAGTAGAAAGAGCATTGTCTCCTTATTGTTATATGACAAATCACCACAAACTTAGTGGCTTAAAACAGCAGACGCTTATTATTTCAAAGTTTTTGTGGTTAGGAATTTGCACATGGCTTAGCTGGATTCTCTAATTTAGGGAATCTCATAAGGCTGCAGTCAAGGCACTGAACAGGACTGAGCTCTCACTTGAGGATTCTGCCAATCTCACATGGACATTGTCAGGATTCAGTTCCTTCAGGGCTGTCGGACAGAGGTTTTCCTCAGCTTTTGCCAAGTGGGATGACTCAATCTGGCCACTTGTTTCATCAAAGCTGGCAAGGGAAAGCTGAGAGAGTCTGCCAGTAAGGTGGAAGTGACTATTTCTTATAACCTAAACTGGAAGCAACATTCTGTCGCCTTTGCCATACGCTATTCATTGCAAGCAAGTGCTAGGGCCAGCCCACGTTTAAGGGGAGGCATTTACACAAGGACACGAATCTCAAGGTGTGAGGATTTCGAGGGCCATCTTGGAGTCTGCCTGCCACATTCACACAGACCTAGAATTGAATTTTCCTTTTGCCACTCACTAGGTGGTAATTCTGAGCAAATTCTTTGAGTGTTCTATACTTATTTCCTCATCTATCAAATAGAAATATTACTACCTACCTCACGGGATGGCAGGTAGGTTGAACAAGACAATAGAGGTAACAAGCCTGGCACTGGTTTTCCCTCTGCCACGCCGATGAACAACTTTCCAGGTAATTCCTTCTTTGTCAGCCTGAGGCTCAGAGCAATGACCTGTCAGTAACTTGGATTCACCCCACCCTGACCGATAGCATCAGGGAGAAACAAACCCTTGCAATCATCTCACTGGGATTTGGGGATGGATGTTACTACAGCAAAATCTAGCCTATCTGGCTGATACATCCTTTCAAATGGGTCTACATATTACTGATTTTTGTCAATTTCTTTACCTTGAATGGTGCTGCATTTCAAGCTGGTTTTTTCATTGCTCTTCACACTGCCTTCATTTCTTAATACTGTCATTTGGTGCCACAGAAACAAAACAGATCTCTTTCCGTGTTATTGCTTGCCTAAAGGCCCAATTTTAGTTGTGGTAAGAGGGGCTGTCTCAGACAAGGGATGCCATTTCCCAGCCTTTGAGGGATCCTGCTCCAGCAGGCTGAGTAATTTGTCAGAGACTAAAGGGATGCGGAGGAGATGCAGTATCACCAGCAACAGGCAAACACCCTCACATGGTTTCTTCCTGTGTCTAACAAGATTTTTAATTGTTTCTGAAGAAATCAGCCGACTGATGATAACCATATGGAACTGTTAAAACACAGGGTAACAGAATAATACAGTTGGATCGTGTTTCTTCAGTTGTTTGTAAAACGGCGTGTAATTTGTAAACCAAAAATGGTGCCTAAGGCAACAATCATAGCAAGGTTCTTCATTAGAAATTCCTCCCAACTTTTCCCCCAAACGATTCCAAATGGATGGCACTCTTTAAAACAGTTCATTTTAACAACTTTCCTTAAAGGACCATTGCACTCACAATTTTTTTTTTTTTTTTAAATAAACCTAATCACCTGCCCAATCCTATTGATTTTGGGTCCCTTCTCTCCTCCCACACTTCATATAATCTGCAGTATTTTCTTTCCTAGCAGTGCTCCAGGACTCCCTATTTGGTTACCATTTCAGTAGATGGTAGCAGGACAGGGATTCTGGGTGTTGCTATATAAATTTTCCAGAGATATTCTTTTAGTTTATGTTTTATAAAGACCTAACTTAGGGATAAGGATTAAAATCACATGATGGGAGGAAATATATATATATATAGTTAAGGAGTGGTTAAAGAAAATATGCTGTATGAAATAGACAGTAAATGACACATGCGTTAGGTACTGTGTGGTTTCGGCACTAATGACCAATCCCTTCCTCAATTACAATGGGGACAGATCCTCTCCAGGAGGGCCTGGAGTGAAGATTCAGTCTAGTTCTTACTCCAGCCGCTCTTCTTTTATGGTTGTGGGTGTATTTCTCTGGACTCTTGTTAAGCACTTTTCATTCTACTGTGGACCAGGTCTGACGTTATGAGAATCCAGATGGGCACATATTTGGATCAAGGCTGCTGAACTAACCACAGAGGGTTTTCTGTCTGTCCATTTGCCTCCGTGTCTGTTTTTCTCTGTAACGGCACAAAGTTTAGGTTTTAACACAGCGCAGACTTGGAGACTTTCAATCTCAAGGACGCAAACAGATTTTCTACTGTTTGGCTCTTTCTGTTCCTACTGTATGAATCAGAATCAGCAGGGCTCCTGAAATGATGGCAACCTACTCTTGCAAATGCAAACACAGTCGGTACTCTGGCTTCTCCCACTTCACCGCACTTAATAGTTACCAGATTTGCTTGCTAAAAATACAGATCTCCAGGTTCTGCTTCTGTCTACTGAATCAGAAGAGGCGACAGTGGAGTTCTCAACTCTACTTGTAAAAACAAGCTTTTGAGATGATTCTGACATCTATTGGTCAGACAACTCCTTCCATGAAAAACACTGCTTATATGATGCCCTCCCCCTGGGATTCTACCGGATTTCTCAACTTTGGGGAATGAATATATCCTGGTCTGAGTGATAAATGAACATCTTTCCTTCGTTATTCAAAAGGCTTTTTATCTTAGATGGTTTTCTTGCTCTAACTTTCAAATGTATTTCACTAAGTTCTTGCTGCTCACTTGGATGATAAATCTACTTAACCCAAGCAGCAGTGGCAAAGCTCCTGCTTGCAGTGCTGGGATATGGTGGAAGAGCCACGAACTCAGCATGTTTGTTACAACGGACACATGTCTGGGAGAGTCTACCGTTAAAAGATATTTCTTTATTTCTTTCTATGCTAATGCTAATGCTAAGTCGCTTCAGTCGTGTCCGACTCTGTGTGACCCCATAGACGGCAGCCCACCAGGCTCCGCCATCCCTGGGATTCTCCAGGCAAGAATACTGGAGTGGGTTGCCATTTCCTTCTCCAATGCGTGAAAGAGAAAAGTGAAAGTGAAGTCGCTCAGTCGTGTCCAACTCTTAGTGACCCCATGGACTGCAGCCTACCAGGCTCCTCTGTTCATGGATTTTCCAGGCAAGAGTACTGGAGTGGGATTTCTTTCTAAGGTATCTCCAAATAAATGCCCCAAAAGATGGCAACGTCATTAAAGGCAGCAATAAAAAAAAAAACAAATACTCCTGTACTTCCCTGATAGAATTATCAATATTAACCTCCATTATCTATAATATGGTGGTAATTTGAAATTCCTTCCACTACAGCATGCTTGGGAAAGATGGTTAAAATATAATCAATATATTCTCAAATGCAAAGATGAGAATGGAAAAAAGTAAGAGAAATCCTTGGGGGCCCAAAACAAAGAAGTTGAAAGCCCAAGCTCAGACGGTATTTGCCAATTTCAGAACTAAGAAATGTAGTTTCAGCGGCTCTGTGGGAAGAAAAACAAGATCTTGGCCTCACTAAAGTCAGGGGTGGCAATGAGATGACGATATAAATCTGGGACCCTGAAAGAATGGGCTGGAAACCAGTTGCTCCCTAAGAGAGATGAGAAATAAATGTGTCTGTCTTGACCAAGGTTCTGAGCGAGTAAAAACATCTCCTCAAAAGTAGTAACAATAGACTTGCTAGCATGTGGGTTTGGATTCACATTTAAACTGCAATTAGTTAGAGTCAGCTGCAGTGGCCTTTACCACACAGAAGACGTTTTATCAACAGCTTAGTTGACACTTAAAATCGAGTACATGGATTTCTTGGAGGATGCTATGTGACCTTGTGAGAAGAGACTTTTGCAACAAATTTTAAAATTCTTGAGAGAAAGTAAATGATAGGAATTAACATCTGGTACTTAGCTTAAAAGGTTTTGTCAGGGAAAACCCAAAGTGTTCAGCAAATCTGATAACCTTGCAAATGATAAAGAGATGGACACGGCAACGTGATCTAGATAGAAGAGAAAAGTCAAGAACTAGAGAAGAGGTCCATGGTGATGGGTGATACAGCAACATGGTCGAATTTTAGGACACTCAGGGACTTCCTTGGCGATCCAGTGGTTAAGATTCTGTGATTCCACTGCAGGGGATGAGGGTTTGAGCCCTGGTAAAGGAACTAAGGTCCCATGCAGCCAAAATTTTTTGAAAAATGTATACAGTGTAAGACAAGATATACGAGCCTAGAAAAGAAATTTGGGATGCATGTCAAGCATGAGAACTGCCAACACCTTTAAATTAGAAGACAAGTGGGCTTGAATTCAAGTGTTTCCTTCTTTTGGCCCTGTTCTGAGAAGATGGCTGTTGATGCCCTGGTGCTCAGTGCAGCTTCACACTTGACCACGTTGACCATCCTCAAAGAGGATGATGTCACCTGTCACTTAAGGGCAACCATCTAGTTTTGGAGCTTAGGTGATGGTGAGAAAATATATTTCTTTCTTAATAAATATGCTTGCTGCAATAGCTACACTCTTTGGCTGCAAAAGAAATATAGCTGAAATTGAACAAAGTTGCAAAACCATTAATCTATGTGGAATGAATAAATAATCATACGCCTGAACACCCCCATTTCTCTTTCAACATCACTTTTGTTCAGATGAACTCACTCTACCAAAGCTCTAGGAACAAGAGGGCCAGCTGTCACTGACATATTGCAAAGGCAGTTGGCATGGTCTCGAGAGCTTTTAGCTTGGGAGTGGCATATTATCTATCTCTGTATTATAGGCACGGTGGCTGTGTAAGTTATCATTCAGACGTGAACGTTTTGAAAACTAAAGAGGACATTGTTAATAATTATCTGGAAATAACAGTCATAAGATGGATTGTGCTGGGGAAACCATGATGCCCAGGCATACAGGAAAAGCATTTGGTCATGTGTTCAATTACAGCTCACATCTATTTAATGACCTGTGCTTTGGTGCTGTGCATGTGTGCTAAGTCACTTTAGTCTTGTCAGCCTCTTTGCGACCCTGTGGACCGTAGCTCACCAGGCTCCTCTGTTCGTGGGATTCTCCAGGCAAGAATACTGGAGTGGGTTGTCATGCCCTCCTCCAGGGGATCTTCCTGACACAGGGATCAAACCTGTGTCCCTTATGTCTCCTGCACTGGCAGGCAGGTTCTTTACCACTAGCACCACCTGGGAAGCAGTGGTGCTGTGAGAACTGTCGATTAGGCAGCAAGATAAGAAATCCATGAACACATTTGTCATGAGTATCACTTCTGAGCCTATGCACCGAGGAGGAAGCCTCCATCAGTATGCGGAACTGCCGAATGCTGGAGCCAAAGAGGCTGCATCTGAGAATCCAGGTCCACAAGCATTAGATCTGAGAGTGCCCCACATAAGTGACTGCTAAACAGAATGCCACCATCTAGCCTCACAGCAGAGTGATTCTGGCCCATGCCTCAGTGATATCATAAATGGCTATATGTCACAGATCTTAGTGACCTGTCTTCATAGTCAAACCCCAGGACTACAAATCTGATGCTGAGGATCAACTGGGTCTGCCAAACATAGTTTGAGAATTTTAGTGCTCAAAACCAGAGATTCATACCTGAAATGTAACATGGACAACAGAAAATCATTTCATACTATCTGCATTATTGAGCATCTGCCGGTGGTAGTACACAGTATGGGGCTCTGAAGTCAAACTGCCCGAGTTCAAATCCTGGCTCTGCCATTTACTAGCACTGTGTCCTTGGGTAAGCGACTCACTTTCCCTCCCATGAACACCTGTGTGAGACAAGGTACCTAAAGTGCTTAGCGCAGTGTCAGGTCCCCAGTGGATGCTTACTGAACGTCAGCGCTCATGCTGAAGGTCTTGTGCTGGACCGGAGGCACAGAGATGGGGAGCACGTGGTTCTCATTCTCACTTGCGTCCGGTCCATCTCAGCCAGACCAAGTCCTCGGGAGGACTGATGCCTCACATCCTCCTAGAGACCCACTTTGGTCCCAAAGTCAATGACGGCAAACACTGAGCTTGCTAGCCCTCATAAGCTACCCATGCTCCCCAGTCTTTCCTCTCTCTCCCTTATTTTCATTAATAGAGGTTATTTACAGAACAGTTTTAGACTGACAGAAAATTGAGCAGAGAGTACCCTGAGTCGCCGGCTGGCAGCAAGTTCCTCTATTATTAACATCTTACATTAGTGTGCTACATTTGTTACAAAGGATGAATGAACATCAATAAATTATTATTGACTAAAGTTCATGGTTCCCTTCAGTTCAGTTCAGTTCAGTTCAGTCCCTCAGTCGTGTCCGACTCTTTGCGATCCCACGAATCGCAGCATGCCAGGCCTCCCTGTCCATCACCAAATCCCGGAGTTCACTCAGACTCACGTCCATCGAGTCAGTGATGCCATCCAGCCATCTCATCCTCTGTCATCCCCTTCTCCTCCTGCCCCCAATCCCTCCCAGCATCAGAGTCTTTTCCAATGAGTCAACTCTTTGCATGAGGTGGCCAAAGTACTGGAGTTTCAGCTTTAGCATCATTCCTTCCAAAGAAATCCCAGGGCTGATCTCCTTCAGAATGGACTGGTTGGATCTCCTTGCAGTCCAAGGGACTCTCAAGAGTCTTCTCCAACACCACAGTTCAAAAGCATCAATTCTTTGGCACTCAGCTTTCTTCACAGTCCAACTCTTACATCCATACATGACTACTGGAAAAACCATAGCCTTGACTAGATGGACCTTTGTTGGCAAAGTAATGTCTCTGCTTTTCAATATGCTATCTAGGTTGGTCATAACTTTCCTTCCAAGGAGTAAGCGTCTTTTAATTTCATGGCTGTAGTCACCATCTGCAGTGATTTCGGAGCCCAAAAAACTAAAGTCTGACACTGTTTCCACTGTTTCCCCATCTATTTCCCATGAAGTGATGGGACCAGATGCCATGATCTTCGTTTTCTGAATGTTGAGTTTTAAGCCAACTTTTTCACACTCCTCTTTCACCTTCATCAAGAGGCTTTTTAGTTCCTCTTCACTTTCTGCCATAGGGTGGTGTCATCTGCATATCTGAGGTTATTGATATGGTTCCCTCAGATTTCCTTAATTACTACCAAGAGTATGTTCTCTGTCCTGGGACGCCACACTACTATTTAGACATCGTGTTCTCTTAGGCTCCTCTTGGCTGTGACAGGTTTTCATAGTTTCCCTGTTTTTGATGACCTTGATGGTTCTGAAGAATCCCAGTTAGTCATATCACAGCATACCCCACTACTGGGGTTTGTCTGAAGTTTTCCTCATGATTAGCTTAACGTTAGAAGTTTTAGGGGAGGAGGATCACAGAGATAAGAGCCATTTTCATCATATCGTATCAATGGTGCATACAGTTAATGTGATTTATGGCTATCGATGTTGACTTTGATAACCTGCCTTGAAGTAGATTCCATACTGTTTTTCCACTATAAGATCACTCTTTTGTGCCCCCCACCCTTTTCTATACTGTCCTTTTTGGAAGGAAATCACTATTTACAACCCACACTTCAGGAATGGGGCTCCGCCCCCCTCCCCCATTTTTTAAGGGCACAAGAGAGAATACTTTCTATTCTATGTATATACAGTTATTAAAATTTGGATATTCTGTGATTGTGAGCAAGAGGTGGCAAGGAAAGAAGTTATTATCTCAGTGGAAGGCTGAGCTCCCAGCCTGAGGACAAATGTTCAAATGGAGATGAGCTGGTTTTCTCCAGCCGCGGTCAAAGGAGTCAGATGAAGTAAAACGATAGGATGAGAAGAAGCGAGAGAAGTGGGTGGTGTCTGCCATGGGAAACATCTGGCAGAGCAACTTTACATGAATAGGGTACTCCTCTTCTGTAGGCTCTAAAATTCCTTCTTAAACTAAGACCAGTGGTAATTCTTTGAGTTCCAACCTGATTGTTATGCATTCACTATTTAAGGGGGTTTTTAAAAAGCTGTCAGTTTGATTGAAGAGGATAAGAAAAGAAGCAGGAATATCTTTAGACATGTTAAAAGAACTCATTTAGCTGCTTCCTAATTAATCAGTCTGTTTTCTGAGATCAAACTTCTGTATAATTACTAGAGGAAAATTACTCTTAAAGAGAGACCCAAACTATCTATAGGAAAACTTGGTTTTCTCACTAGTAGTGAGAATGACTTAACCTGCTTAATGGGGATGAACAATTGCATTAACAGTGATTTGTCATCAGCTGGCTAGGAGGAAAGTGAAGTTGCTTAGTCGTGTCCGACTCTTTGTGACCCCCATGGACTGTAGCCTACCATGCTCCTCCGTCTATGGGATTTTCCAGGCAACAGTACTGGAGTGGGTTGCCATTTCCTTCTCCAGGGGATCTTCCCGACCCAGAGATCAAATCGGGATCTCCCGCATTGTAGGCAGATGCTTTACCATCTACGCCACCATGGAAGTCTGGTTAGGAAGGGTTAATCCTATTTTAGAGCTACTTCTTTACAGAGAGTCTTGATGAGGCAAGAAGAGGAAACCATCAGGCTGACAGGCACTGAATCCAAAATCCTGAGATGTCTACCAGACTAGACGTTCTCACCTATTAATATTTTTCTCCCCATTGTGAGCACTGCACTAAAGTACTAGCTAGTTTTCATAGTATGTTTTGAGATAAAATTTCCCATACAATAAATGCCAAGTTTTATTTAACAAGCCAGCCAGTCAGCATCTGGAAGCAAGTCTGCAGGCAGATTTTTAACTTCCAGGAATTCTGTTGAGGATTTAATGTTTCTATAGCAACATTTTGTTGTGGCATAAACCAAATTTGAAGAATGCTGCAGGGTTTGCTTGTAATGTGTTTCTTTTATCTCTGTACCATCTATTAGAGTCTCAAGATTTTATATATGATATATATGCCTGCTTTAATAGTATTTTCTAACATTATTCCCACGTGAAAACTCACATAATAGAAACTCAAATCTGTCAAAGGGTTTTGCGAGAAAGAACTGTGTGAAGAAATGACTATTCCTCATTCAAAGCTGTAAATTTCTCTGCAAGGTATTTTATTTCTCCAATAGTAATATGCCTTCATTATAGGAAAATCGACTGTCTAAATGTGAAAGAAAAAACAAAGACATCATTAAAACCATTAGGCTGGCAACAATGCAGTTTTTAACCCAGTGGTGCTCAGAGAGTGGCACGAAGGTTCTTGATTATCCAGGATTTGAAGATGGATGCAGGACTCTTTAGTTCAATTTAATGGCTGAGATTGGTGTGCTTCAGAAGAAAAAGATTTGAGATATGAAAAAAAAAAAAAATCCCATCTACATGTTCCTGAGAACTTTTTTGTAACCCTGAATGTTAAGTTGTAGTTTCATTTTTATAGAAAATCGGTTTTCAGCAGATAGAACTGAAAATTACTGTCAGAGAGATGAGTGATTTCCAGGGGAGTCAGAATTTATACACATTTTATGTTTTTCTGTATATATTCACTTCCCCTTATGACCTGAAGTCATAATCTTCCCATTGTGAAGTCACAATCATTGCACAATAACTAAAAACTATAAGGTTTAAATTCTTGTTATTCAGCAGCCAAAAACTAGATTACTGCCCTGTGGATTCCCATTTTATGAAAGCAAGGATGAAAGAAACTTAAAACATCTCATTTCATATAAAATGTTCTCTCCTTAGAAATTCTATGTTGAAATGAACCTGCTCCTAAGGAGAATATTTAAAATTTTTTCTTTGAGGTTTAACTATCTTTGTTAAATAAGTTACAGGCTATTCATTAGGCTAAGTGAAATGTCCAAAGGTCAGGATGACTATGTCTCAAGTCTTATTCACAACTAAATGATGAATTTTGACAAGGATTCTCAATTGGGGATCAGGAAGATTAGAGAATGCATACTGTAGGGGTTGAAATACTTTGAATGCGATTTCTTTTTAAGATTATAATTCAAAGTCCATCTAATACAGGCTTAATATAGTCCCTAAATTTTCTATTTATAAAAGGAACACAATTTATATGTGACTTCATCAAAGAGGCAAGAGGGTGGCTTCATCTTTGGAACATTCTAAGTGATTTCATTCGATGCCTGAGAATATGGTGTGATGTGACTTTGGGGAAAATGGTGCCAAGAAATGTCCCTTCAGATCAGATCAGATCAGTTGCTCAGTCGTGTCCGACTCTTTGCGACCCCATGAATCGCAGCACGCCAGGCCTCCCTGTCCATCACTAACTCCCACAGTTCACTCAGACTCACGTCCATCCAGTCAGTGATGCCATCCAGCCATCTCATCCTCTGTCGTCCCCTTCTCCTCCTGCCCCCAATCCCTCCCAGCATCAGGGTCTTTTCCAATGAGTCAACTCTTCGCATGAGGTGGCCAAAGTACTGGAGTTTCAGCTTTAGCATCATTCCTTCCAATGAACACCCAGGGCTGATCTCCTTCAGAATGGACTGGTTGGATCTGCTTGCAGTCCAAGGGACTCTCAAGAGTCTTCTCCAACACCACAGTTCAAAAGCATCAATTCTTCGGCGCTCAGCCTTCTTCACAGTCCAACTCTCACATCCATACATGACCACAGGAAAAACCATAGCCTTGACTAGATGGACCTTTGTTGGCAAAGTAATGTCTCTGCTGAAATTCTACTCTTAAGAGTATGTGGAGAGATTTCAGTAGTATAAAGAAGACAGTACAGGCTTTGGAAACAAAACTCAATCCATAATCTAGGACTTATCACTTACCAGCAGTAGAACTTTGGGCAACCTTGATCTTATCTATAAATTGGAGATAATGAGATCAGTGAAGTCATTCTCCTGGGTCCACTTTCTAGTCACTCCTAGTCTCCTTATCTCTTGTTGCAATTCACCATAGAGGCTGGAAGACCCGAAGTTCTTGCTCTTTCATCTTCTTTGCAGATAGGGGTAGTCACTGACCCAGTTCTGGCCAATGAGAGGTACATGGAAACCTGTTGGGGGCTTCTGAGAGAACTTCTGCTTCCTTCTAAAGCCCCAAAAGAGATCTCATTGGTATTACCTCTTTTCTTTCTTCTCTCTGAAATCTGGGGCTTCATTAGCCATCTTGCATTATGAAAAAACGTGAATAAGAATGAAAAGGCAATTTGCTAGGTATAGCAGAATGGAAAAGTAGAAAGACTCTAGGAGTCTTTGATGGCATCATCAAACTGATGAAATGCCAACTTCTACATTTATTTTAATATGAGAGAACTGACTGTTTTTGAGGTTTAAACTATCATCAGTGAGATATTCTGATTCTTAGAGCTAAAAGCGTTTCCTACATGTCTATCTCACAACCATGTTATAATGAATAAATGAAATGATAAAACCCTAGCACAGGACTTGGTTCACAGTAGACAGAGAATATATGTTAGTCCCTTTCTCTACCAATGCTTTCCATCTATCTGTAAGTACAAAGACATAGTAACAGAATAACTCATTAAATGTTTCACACTCATTTATTAATGCTGTTAGCTGCTTTCCTCTTCAGGAGGGGATATAAAAGGCCTATTAGACTATGTCAAGGTTGTGTTTAAAATAGGAGCACTGAAGGATTTTTAAGTGAGGACACCATATGGTGAGATTTTCTTTTTAGATAAATCAGCCTAGAGGTTTTGAGGCATGTATTTTGGGTGGAATGGGGCTTGAAGCAGGGAAAAGAAATGAAAGTCTTACATATAAAGTCTTTGTAATAATCTGCTATAGATGATGAAAGTAAAACTGGGGCAGCAACAGCAGCGATGGAGAAGATGAAGGAAGGTAAGCCTACTTTAGAAAGTATAATCATCAGGATTTGGTGTTTGATTGGATATGTGTGTGAGGAGCAGGTTGGGGTCAAGAATTAATCCTATGTTTCTAGCTTGAGCATCTACATGGGGTGGGGGAGTTGTACAAATAATTGAGAAAAACACAGTTATTATTGATTCAGAGAAATGTTAACATGTTCAAGCATACTGAGCTAGTTGTATCCATGAGATATATTGAATATTGGAACCTGGAGGGAAATGCAGAAGCCTTCAGTTTAAAAGTAGAGGCTAAATCATAAGAGCACATGAGGAAAAAAAGAAAATATTTAATTTTAGTATGCTTGCAGATAAAAATGAGACAATAGTAAATGGATATTAATAAACTACCAGGAAAGTAATGAAAATGGAAGTGTGGCCAAGATAGTGGAGTAGGAGGACCCCAAGCTCACCTCGTCTCGTGGGCACTCCAAAATTACAACTATTTATAGAGAAACTATCTATGAGGATGACCTGAAAACCAGCACAAAAGATTTCCCACAACTAAAAATATAAAGAAAGAACAACAATGAGATGGGCAGGAGGGGTGGAAATGCAATACAGGCAAGACCCATATCCTGAGTACACAAGCCACAAATGGAAGGATTATCACAATTACCCAAGTTCTCCCGAGAACTTGCTCTCCAAGAACAAGGGGGCCCACATCCATCTCTCCAGCTTGGGGGTCCTACATGAAGAAGATGAGCCCCCTGACATCTGGCTTTGAAAACCAGCAGGGCTCATGTATGGGAGAGCCGGAGAGCTGTAGGAAACAGACTCTCCTCTTCAAGGGTGTGTGCAAAATCCCACATGCTCTGAGTACAGAGTAGAGGCAGGAATTTGAAAGAAGTCTGAATCAGAATCACTGGTTTAACTTGGATAATCTCCCAGAGAGGCGGGAGGCAACTGGGACTCTCCCTGGGGATACAGACACGGGTGGTAGCTACTTGGGGGAGCTCGGTCTACTACAAGGACAGTGACGATGGCAAGTGCTATTCTAATCCTCCCTCTAGCCTGTCAGCACTGGGGCGTACCTGCCCACCAGCAGGTTGGCACTAGGCCTCCCCCCAGGACCTGGCCCAGTTTGCCAGCAGAACAGCAGCCACCACGTAAGATTCAGCCTGGTGGCCAATCTGGATGGAGCCAGCCCTACGTAGTATGCCCACAGCAGTCAGCTCCACTGCAACAGAAGGGCCCATGAAGCCAACATAAGCAGCACACCTGGAGCATATAACTCGGTGGCCTCAACATAACAAAGACCACATATGACAGACCTCCAGTCAATGTTATGCTCACGATGAAAAGATGAAAGCATTCCTCTAAGATAAGGAACAAGATGAGGATGCCCACCTTCACAGCTTTTATTCAGCATATTCAACATTAAAAATCCTAGCCACAGAAATCAGAAACAAAAAATAAATAAAAGGAATATAAATAGGAAAGGAAGAAGTAAAACTTACTGTTTGCAGATATCATGACATTATATAGAGAGAATTCTAAATACTCCACCAATAAAATTTAAAAATGAATAAATAAATTCAATAAAGTGGTAGGAAACAGTTAAATAAATCTGTTGGATTTCTGTACATTAACAGCAAAGTATTTCATAGAAGGAAAAAAATAAGAAGATACTATTTATGATTGTGCCAAAAAGAAAAAATATCTAGGAATAAATCCAATCAAGAAGATAAAGACCTAAAGTTGGAAAACTATAAAACATTGATAAAAGAAACTGAAGATGATGCAAGCAAATGAAAAGACATCTCATCCACATAGATAGGAAGAATACTTTTAAAACTACCTTACTAACTAAGGCAGTCTACAGAATCAATGCAATTCCTATCAAAATACCAATGGCATTTTTCACAGAATTAGAACAAATAATTATACATTTTTCATGAAAGAACAAAAGGCCCTAAATAGCCAAAACAATTTTGAGGAAGAAGAACAAAGCTAAAGGTACCATGTTTCCTGATCTCAAACTAAAATATAAAGCTAGAAAAATCAAAACAGTATGGTATTAGCACACAAATGGAAACGTAGATCAATGGAACAGCATAGGAGACCCAAAAGGAACACATCCATATATGGTCAATTAATCTATGATGCAGGAGGCAAGAATCAACAAAACAAAGAGGCAGCCTTCTAAATGGCAGGAAAACATTCGCAAACAACATATTCAAAAAGAGATTAATATCCACATATACAAAGAACTTGTACAGCTCAACATTAAAAACAAAAACAATAAAAAACAAACTACTTGATTAGAAAATGAGCAGAGTACCTGAATGGATATTTTCCCAAAGAAGACATAGACATGACCAACAGACTCATGCAAAGATGCTCAACATCACTTATCAGGGAAATGCAAATCAAAACTATAATGAGATGTTACCACACCTCTCAGAATGGTTATTCTTGCCATATAACAAGTGTTGGCAAGGATGAAGAGAAAAGCTGGTGCAAATATAAATTGGGGCGAAAGGGAAACTGTTGCTAAATCATGTCCAACTCTTTTGTAACTCTATGGACTGCAGCCTGGAAGGTTCATGGAATTTCCCAGGCATGAATACTGGAGTGGGTTGCCATTTCCTTCTCCAAAATTAATGTAACCACTATGGAAAATATTATGAACGTTTTATACAGAACTACCATATGATTCAGTAATTCTACTTCTGGGTAATTTTCTGATGAAAACACTAATTTGAAGAATTTAAAGAATCTTCCATTCAATAAAAAAAATACTTTTTAAAAAAAAGAATTTTTCCTTTACCCAGGATTTGAGGTCCTGACTGCATTTCCTGGGTGAGATTTCAGAATTGCTATGATCAGTGACTGATGTATCTTCCCATCTTTCAATGTGTGGAAATAGAAGGTGTACCATGTCTGTTTCTATTGTTGTATGTTGGAGGCATTGAGGGTATACATATTTATATGGAGAGAGAGAGGGTAGTTTTTTAAATAGTTTCTAGGCTTCAAGGTCAAGAGGAGTCACATCCGAATATGACATAGAGACTACTATAAAATCATGACTAGACTTATCACTCATAATTAGATAGGGCTTTGGGGGAAGAATGGACATGTTTATTTTGTGAACAAAAGGAAGGAGAGAAAATATTTCGGACCTGGGGTAGATATGGTAGATTGTATTACTGTTTCCAATTATTTGCTGCTCTCCCTGTTTGGATTATTCTTTGTCATGACATTGACATTAAACTCGATCTTGTGACTTTCTGTGGCCTGGGAAAGTGAATAGAAATGATACATGTCATTTCTGAGCAGAAACATTAAGAATGATTTCATTAAATATGAGTCATTTGAACTGAGGTGGATGAACCTAGAGCCTATTACATGGAATGAAATAAGATAGAGGAAAACAAATATTGTATATTAATGCATATGGTGGGCTTCCCTGATAGCTCAGTTGGTAAAGAATCAGCCTGCAATGCAGGAGACCCCAGTTTCATTCCTGGGTCAGGAAGATCCACTGGAGAAGGGATAGGCTACCCACTCCAGTATTCTGGCCTGGGGAATTCCATGGACTACAGTCCATGGGGTTACAAAGAGTCAGACACAACTGAGCAGCTTTCACTTTCTTTCAATGCATATGGTAAAGAATCCACCTGCCAATGCAGGAGACACAGGAGATGGGGGTTCAGTCCCTGGGTTGGGAAGATCCCCTGGAGTAGGAAACGGCAACCCACTCCAGTATTCCTGCCCAGAAAATCCCATGATAGAAGAGCCTGGCAGGCTACAGTCCACAGGGTTGCAAAGAGTCAGACATGCCTGAGCATGAGCACATGGAGTTTAGAAAGATGGTACTGATGAACCTATTTGCAGGGCAGGAATAGAGTCACAGACATACAGAATGGACCTGTGGACACAGCAGGGAAGGAGGTAGTGGGAAATACTGAGAGAGTACTACTGACATACACACTCTCATGCATAAAATAGGCAGCTAGTGGGAAGCTTCTCTATAACACAGGGAGTCTAGCCTGGCATTCTGTGATGATCTAGAGGAGGGGGATAGTGGGTAGGTGGCAGAGAGGCTCAAGAGGAAGGGAGTGTGTGTGTGTGTCTGTGTCTGTCTGTGTAGGCTTCCCCGGTGGCCCAGATGGTAAAGAATCTGCCTGCAATGTGGGAGACCTGGGTTTGATCCCTGGATTGGTAAGATCCCTGGGAGGAGGGCATGGCAACCCACTCCAGTATTTTTGCCTGGAGAATCCCCATGGACAGAGGAGCCTGGCGGGCTACAGGCCACGGGGTTGCAAAGAGTCAGACATGACTGAGCAACTAAGCAGAGTATATATATCACAACATTGTAAAGCAATTATCGTTCAATTAAAACATTTTTTAAAAAGAACCGTTTCATGGTATGGCATTGCTCTTTTCTTTCTGTTACAGAAAGAAGGATCCCAGATACATACCCTATCTTTTGTTTAGATTCTCTCCACCCCCCGCCACTGAAAAAAAAGACTCATGCCACAGAACCACAACCAACTAGCACCCAAAATGTTATGTGAGCTAAAAATAAACTTGTGTAGTTATGAGGCCCTGATATTTTACAGTTGTTTTGTTACTGCAGCATAATTAACTAATAATACGGGGCTAATGCATTTGTATTTATATGGTTAAAGTTGTCTCCACTAAAATCTAGAACAAGACAGGAATGCCTACTATCACTATTATTATTTAATACTGTTTGGAGAGTCCAGTAAATGCAATAAGCATAAATTCACTGTATAAATATGGGGGAAAAGAGGTAAAATGCTTTGCTGATAATATCACTTCATACTTCTATCACCAAGAAACTCTAACAAAAAAACAAGTAGAAGTAATAAAGAATTTAATAAACTGGGTGGATACAAGATAAAGATATAAAATAATTAGCTTTTTGTATATAAGCAACACCCATACAAAAATGGAAATGAGGAAAATAATCCACTCATAATAGTGAGAAAAATTATAAAATAAACAGAAATTATGCAAGAAAAAAACTGGATCTACATAAAAAATAAAATCCTACTGGAGGGCAAAGATTTGATCTGAATGAATAGAAATCTACACTGTGTTCTTGGAAAGGAATGCGTATTATTATATATAAAAAAAATCTGTTCTCCTGAACAGATAAAAATTTGGTACAACTCTAATAGACTCCCAATGTTATTTTTAACTGGACAAAATATTCTTAAATTAATGACTGAAGAATGGTGGTATTAAAACACTAAATTAAAACTACTTAAGAAGCCATAATAATAATAGAAGAGTTACAGCTGTGGCATAGGACTGTACCCAAAAGTCAGTAAAATTTATATAGAACTCAGATATGTGTGTGTGTGGTTTATGGTAATAATGATAGGATGCTGAAAGAGGAACTCCCTGGGTCAGTAGGTGCCCAATATGCTGCTGGAGATCAGTGGAGAAATAACTCCAGAAAGAATGAAGGGTTGGAGCCAAAGCAAAAACAATACCCAGTTGTGGATGTGACTGGTGATAGAAGCAAGGTCCGATGCTGTAAAGAGCAATATTGCATAGGAACCTGGAATGTCAGGTCCATGAATCAAGGCAAATTGGAAGTGGTCAAACAGGAGATGGCAAGAGTGAACATCGACATTCTAGGAATCAGAGAACTAAAATGGACTGGAATGGGTGCATTTAACTCAGATGACCATTATATCTACTACTGCGGGCAGGAATCCCTTATAAGAAATGGAGTAGCCATCATGGTCAACAAAAGAGTCTGAAATGCACTACTTGGATGCAATCTCAAAAACGACAGAATGATCTCTGTTCATTTCCAAGGCAAACCATTCAATATCACGGTGATCCAAGCCTATGCCCTAACCAATAATGCTGAAGAAGCTGAACGGTTCTATGAAGACCTTCAACACTTTTTAGAACTAACACCCCAAAAGATGTCCTTTTCATTATAGGGGACTGGAATGCAAAAGTAGGAAGTCAAGAAACACATGGAGTAACAGGCAAATTTGGCCTTGGAGTACAGAATGAAGCAGGGCAAAGGCTAATAGAGTTTTGCCAAGAGAACACACTGGTCATAGCAAACACCCTCTTCCAACAACACAAAACAAGACTCTACACATGGACATCACCAGATGGTCAACACTGAAATCAGATTGATTATGTTCTTTGCAGCCAAAAATGGAGAAACTCTATACAGTCAGCAAAAACAAGACTGGGAGCTGACTGTGGCTCAGATCATGAACTCCTTATTGCCAAATTCAAGATTGCTGGGAGAAATATCAATAACCTCAGATATGCAGATGACACCACCCTTATGGCAGAAAGTGAAGAGGAACTAAAAATCCTCTTGATAAAAGCGAAAGAGGAGAGTAAAGAAGTTGGCTTAAAGCTCAACATTCAGAAAACTAAGATCATGGCATCTGGTCCCATCACTTCATGGGAAATAGATGGGGAAACAGTGGAAACAGTGTCAGACTTTATTTTTTTGGGCTCCAAAATCACTGCAGATGGTGACTGCAGCCATGAAATTAAGATGCTTACTCCTTGGAAGGAAAGTTATGACCAACCTAGATAGCATATTAAAAAGCAGAGATATTACTTTGCCAACAAAGGTCCATCTATTCAAGGCTATGGTTTTTCCAGTGGTCATGTATGGATGTGAAAGTTGGACTGTGAAGAAAACTGAGTGCCAAAGAATTGATGCTTTTGAACTGTGGTGTTGAAGAAGACGCTTGAGAGTCCCTTGGACTGCAAGGAGATCCAACCACTCCATCCTAAAGGAGACCAGTCCTGGGTTTTCATTGGAAGGGCTGATGCTGAGGCTGAAACTCCAATACTTTGGCCACCTCATGCGAAGAGTTGACTCATTGGAAAAGACCCTGATGCGGGGAAGGATTGGGGGCAGGAGGAGAAGGGGACGACAGAGGATGAGATGGCTGTATGGCATCACTGACTCGATGCACATGAGTTTGAGTGAACTCCAGGAGATGGTGATGGACAGGGAGGCCTGGCGTGCTGCAATTCACGGGGTTGCAAAGAGTCGGACACGACTGAGCGACTGAACTGAACTGAGTTTATGGTAGAGAAATTTAATTAACAGTCTCATCCAATTGGATATACTCGTAGAATAAAATTAATTTGGGGTCCCTAGTTTACAATAATTCCAAAAATAAATTCTTGATGTATTAGAGTAGAAAGTAAAAATAAATAATAATGAGTTTAGAAAAAAAAAAAAAGAGTACCTTCAGTAACCTATGTATTGGAGAAATCTTTCTAAGACAGGAATATGTGAAGTACACATACACACATAAATATTGCACACATATCAAATTTTGAGTATTTGTGGCGCAAGAGATCCAAAATCAAAGTCACTAGGCAAACAATTTAGGGGAGATATTATAAATTCAGATGCTAGATTTAAAAAATCACTATCTATGCTACTACTGTGGGCAAGAATCCCTTAGAAGAAATGGAGTAGCCATCATAGTCAACAAAAGAGTCTGAAATGCAGTTCTTGATGCAATCTCAAAAATGACAGAATGATCTCTGTTTGTTTCCAAGGCAAACCATTCCACATCATGGCAATTCAAGTCTATGTCCCAACCAGTAACACTGAAGAAGCTGAAGCTGAAGACCGATAAGACCTTTTAGAACTAACACCCCCCAAAAATGTCCTTTTCATTATAGGGGACTGGAATGCAAAAGTAGGAAGTCAAGAAACACCTGGAGTAACAGGCAAATTTGGCCTTGCAGGGCAAAGGCTAATAGAGTTTTGCCAAGAGAATGCACTGGTCATAGCAAACACCCTCTTCCAACAACACAAGAGAAGACGGTATACATGGACATCACTAGATGGCCAACACCGAATGCAGATTGATTATATTATTTGCAGCCAAAGATGGAGAGGCTCTATACAGTCAGCAAAAAAAAGACTGGGAGCTGACTGTGGCTCAGGTCATGAACTCCTTATTGCCAAATTCAGACTTAAATTGAAGAAAGTAGGGAAAACCACTAGACCATTCAGGTATGACCTAAATCAAATCCCTTACGATTATCCAGTGGAAGTGAGAAATAGATTTTAGGGACTGGATCTGATATATATAGTGCTTGCTGAACTATGGACGGAGATTCATGACATTGTACAGGAGACAGTGATCAAGACCATCCCCAAGAAAAAGAAATGTAAAAAAGCAAAATGGCTGTCTGAGGAGGCCTTACAAGTAGCTCTGAAAAGAAGAGAAGCCCAAAGCAAAGGAGAAAAGGAAAGATATACCCATTTGAATGCAGAGTTCCAAAGAATAGCAAGGAGAGATAAGAAAGCCTTCCTCAGTGATCAGTGCAAAGAAATAGAGGAAAACAAGAGATTGTGAAAGACCAGAGATCTTTTCAAGAAAATTCAAGATACCAAAGGAACATTTCATGCAAAGATGGGCTCGATAAAGGACAGAAATGGTATGGACCTAACAGAAGCAGAAGATATTAGGAAGAGGTGGAAAGAATACACAGGAGAACTGTACAAAAAAGATCTCCATGACCCAGATAATCATGATGGTGTGATCACTCATCTACAGCCAGACATCCTGGAATGTGAAGTCAAGTGGGCCTTGGGAAGCATCACTACAAACAAAGCTAGTGGAGGTGATGGAATTCCAGTTGAGCTATTTCAAATACTAAAAGATGATCCTGTGAAAGTGCTGCACTCAATATCCCCGTAAATTTGGAAAACTCCGCAGTGGCCACAGCACTGGAAAAGGTCAGTTTGCATTCCAATCCCAAAGAAAGGCAATGCCAAAGAATGCTCAGACTATCTCACAATTGCACTCATCTCACATGCTAGTAAAGTAATACTCAAAATTCTCCAAGCCAGGCTTCAGCAATACGTGAACCGTGAACTTCCAGATGTTCAAGCTGGTTTTCGAAAAGGCAGAGGAACCAGAGATCAAATTGCCAACATGTGCTGGATCATGGAAAAAGCAAGAGTTCCAGAAAAACATCTGTTTCTGCTTTATTGACTATGCCAAAGCCTTTGACTGTGTGGATCATAATAAACTGTGGAAAATTATGAAAGAGATGGAAATATCAGACCACCTGACTTGCCTCTTGAGAAATCTGTATGCAGGCCAGGATGCAACAGTTAGAATTGGACTTGGAAAAACAGACTGGTTCCAAATAGGAAAAGGAGTACGCCAAGGCTGTATATTGTCACCCTGCTTATTTAACTTATATGCAGAGTACATCATGAGAAATGCTGGGCTGGAAGAAGCACAAGCTGGAATCAAGATTGCCGGGAGAAATATCAATAATCTCAGAGATGCAGATGACACCATCCTTATGGCAGAAAGTGAAGAAGAACTAAAGAGCCTCTTGATGAAAGTGAAAGAGGAGAGTGAAAAAGTTGGCTTAAAGCTCAACATTCAGAAAACTAAGATCATGGCTTCTGGTCTCATCTGCTCCTGCTGCTGCTGCTAAGTCACTTCAGTCGTGTCCGATTCTGTGTGACCCCAGAGATGGCAGCCCACCAGGCTCCCCCGTCCCTGGGATTCTCAGGCAAGAACACTGGAGTGGGTTGCCATTTCCTTCTCCAATGCATGAAAGTGAAAAGTCAAAGTGAAGTCGCTCAGTCGGGTCTGACTCTTACCGACCCCATGGACTGCAGCCTACCAGGCTCCTCCACCCATGGATTTTCCAGGCAAGAGTACTGGAGTGGGGTGCCATTGCTCTCATCACTTCCTGGCAAATAGATGGGGAAACAGTGGAAACAGTGACAGACTTTATTTTTTGGGGGCTCCAAAATCACTGAAGTTGGTGATTGCAGCCATGAAATTAAAAGACGCTTACTCCTTGGAAGGAAAGTTATGACCAACCTAGACAGCATATAAAAAGCAGAGACATTACATTGCCAACAAAGGTCCATCTAGTCAAGGCTATGGTATTTCTAGTAGTCATGTATGGATGTGAGAGTTGGACCATAAAGAAAGCTGAGCACTGAAGAAATGATGCTTTTGAACTGTGGTGTTGGAGAAGACTCTTGAGAATCCATTGGACTGCAAGGAGATCCAACCAGTCCATCCTAAAGGAGATCAGTCCTGGGTGTTCATTGGAAGAACTGATGTTGAAGCTGAAACTCCAATACTTTGGCCACCTGTTGGGAAGAACTGACTCATTTGAAAAGACCCTGATGCTGGGAAAGATTAAAGGCAGGAGGAGAAGGGGACCCCAGAAGATGAGATGGCTGGATGGCATCACTGACTCAATGGACATGAATTTGGGTAAACTCTGGGAGTTGGTGATGGACAAGGAGGCCTGGCGTGCTGTGGTCCATGGGGTTGCAAGGAGTCGGACATGACTGAGCAACTGGACTGAACTGAACTGAATACTATACAGAAAGTTCACTCACAATTTAATAAGATAAGGACAGTTAACCCAATAGCAAAATTGGGGTTGGGGATGTGAATAGGCAATTGACAGAAAAACAAGTACACTAAAATGTTCAACCTTCCCCTAATAGAGAAATGAAAATCTGAATTGCCATGATGCCACCCATCAGAGTGGCAAACATAAACGTGTAATAGCTCCTCTTATTAGCAGAGATGGGGGGCAAGGCAGGGCAATCTCACCCATGACTGGTGGGAACGAGGAAAGGCAATGCAATTCAGGATCTCTACTGACAATTTAGTGAAGTTGCTCAGTCGTGTCTGACTCTTTGTGATCCCATGGACTGTAGCCTACCAGGCTCCTCTGTCCATGGAATTCTCCAAGCAAGAATACTGGAGTGGGTTGCCATTTCCTTCTCCATGGGATCTTCCTGACCCAGTGATCAAACCCAGGTCTCCTGCATTGCAGGCAGATGCTTTACCATCTGAGCTACAAGGGAAGCCCCATTAAATACAGTTCAACCCAGCAATCCCACTCCTATGATTCTATAGTACAGAAATAAATGTCCTAGTATCTGCATATGTATATTCAAGGACAATTATTGCAGAATTATTTTAATAATAAAAAGCTGGTAGCAAATTAAAAGTCCATTAATAAAAGAATAGCTGAATGAAATGTGAAAATCCATATAGTAGGATATTATGCAAGAATTAAAAATTAATGATCTATACCACTTGACCTGGGAAAATTTCCATTATATGATATTAAGATACAGAGAATTGTATATCACCAACCCCTTAAAAATGCTCTCTTAAAACTTATGTATTATGTATGTGTGCTTACAAATATACCTATGTGTACATAATACATAAAGAGTTATGGGAAAGAATGGTCACTGAGATGTTTCTCTCTCAGAAAGGTGGATTTCAGGTAACTTTTACTTTTCTCCTCAAGGCACTGTTTGATATTTTTATTGTTGTTTTTAGTAATGAATATATTCAATTTATATCAGAAGGAAAATACAGTAGATTTTTCTTCATTTTGGGGAGGAAGAAATTAGACAAGTGCTTAAAGCTGTATGCCTAAGTAGGAAAACTTCATTTATTATTCATAAACAGTAAAAACCTGTAAATGTCTTAAATTAGGATTTGGTTAAATAAATTATGCTCCATTGGTGAAAATTCTGCAAAGTGGCCATTTAAAATTACGTTGACATGTAAAATACTCGTGTTCTATTGTTAACGGAAAAGCAAACTACTAAAAAGTAACTATGGTGCGCCATTTTGGAAGAAAATAACATTTTACGTATATCAGTTCAGGTCAGTTCAGTCGCTCAGTTGTGTCCGACTCTTTGCAACCCTATGGACTGCAGCACGCCAGGCCTCCCTATCCATCACCAACTCCCGGAGTTCACCCAAACTCATGTCCATTGAGTAGGTGATGCCATCCAGCCATCTCATCGTCTGTCTTCCCGTTCATATCTATATAAATAAATATGTATTTATACTTACAAATTATATGTACACATTTTGAAGGAGAGATGCCAAAACGTATTAACAGGGTTTAATCCTTTGGTGCTAGGCTTCTATTTTTTACCTCTGTTTTCCAGTTTTCCCTACTATATCATATATGCTTATGTCAACAAAGAAAGTGCTGACTTTGCTTTTCTCGTCTCATCGTCCTTCTCCAATTTGAGCTGGTCATTCCTCAGTCCTGAGGAAGAAGAGGAACTACCCACAGAACAGAAAATTATTGGGAGAGCTTTCTGACTCTCAGTTCTAGAAGCTTTGATTGTCCCGGAACTTAGTGCTCATTAGAGAGATAGAATGCAGTCCTTGTCTTCATTTTCCCCCTTGCTGTTAAACTTTAAAGTCACACATGAAAATATGATGTTGATTTTACGTGCTGTCACCAAGGCTGCATGCCACTAAGATTAATATTTTCCTTGGTTATTTCCTTCTCCTACCCTCAGGCCATTTTCCATGTACCTTAATAAACTGGTGTGTTCCTTCCTACTTGAATGGGCTTCCCAAGTGGCATAGCGGTAAAGAATCCACCTGCCAATGCAGAAGGCATAAGAGATGGGGCTTGATCCCTGCATTGGGAAGAGCCCCTAGGGTAGGAAATGGCAACCAGCTCCAGTATTCTTGCCTGAAAAATTCCGTGGAAAGAGGAGCATGGTGGACTGCAGTACAGAGTCGGACAGGACTGAGCTACTGAGCATGCATTCCTTCCTACAGGGTCTATTTATAAACTAGATGAGAAGGACAGATTTTGTTACTTTGAAATTGTAGCTTGTTTTACCTATCTGATCTGGTTTGTCGCTCTGACTTCAGCTGACTCTTGCCATTTCAGAAAATGAAACCTATCCTTAAAGGATGAAGTTTGACTGCAGCCATGAAATTAAAAGATGCTTACTCCTTGGAAGGAAAGTTATGACCAACCTAGATAGCATATTCAACAGCAGAGACATTACTTTGCCAGCAAAGGTTCATCTAGTCAAGGCTACAGTTTTTCCTGTGGTCACGAATGGATGTGAGAGTTGGACTGTGAAGAAGGCTGAGCGCCAAAGAATTGATGCTTTTGAACTGTGGTGTTGGAGAAGACTCTTGAGAGTCCCTTAGACTGCAAGCACATCCAACCAGTCCATTCTGGAGGAGATCAGCCCTGGGTGTTTGGAAGGAATGATGCTAAAGCTGAAACTCCAGTACTTTGGCCACCTCATGTGAAGAGTTGACTCATTGGAAAAGACTCTGATGCTGGGAGGGATTGGGGGCAGGAGGAGAAGGGGACAACAGAGGATGAGATGGCTGGATGGCATCACTGACTCGATGGACGTGAGTCTGAGAGAACTCCAGGGGTTGGTGATGGACAGGGAGGCCTGGCGTGCTGCGATTCATGGGGTCGCAAAGAGTCGGACACGACTGAGCGACTGAACTGAACTGAACTGAACTGAAAGAAATCCCCTCAAATATGCTACAAGTTCTAAAGTGAAAGTGTTGGTCACTCAGTGGTGTCTGACTCTTTGCAACCCTATGAACTGGGTAACCTGCCAGGCTCCCAGTGGGTTGTCATTTCCTTCTCCAGGGGATCTTTTTGACCCAGGGATTGAATCCAGGTCTTCTGCATTTCAGGCAGATTCTTTACCATCAGAGCCACCAGGGAAGCTACAGGTTCTAATGCAGCTTACAAATGAGGAGTTCCAGAAATACTTCTGAGGAATGTTAATGAAGGAACATGAGTCTCCTCTCAGCTCAGCTCCTCAGGCTGGACCAGCTTACCCTTTATCCCTTAAGAACCCAGGGATTTAGCCACACTTTTCTCCTGCCTGCTGCCAAATTCTACCTGGATTTCTCTCAAGACTTAAGAAGCAATACAGTAATTTCTCAGTTTACACAATAGTTAGGTTCCTATATGCATAGGTAAACTTGTAAATACTTAATCTAAGAAACAATTTTCTCTTAATAAAAGGTAAGGGATATGTTCTAGAAGTTAGTTTTTTTCCTGTTTCATATTAATTGGAAGAATAAACAGTTAACGGAAAAAGGTTAATTGTATAAGAGTGACCAAAAAGAAGTCATTAATAATAATGTCTAATTGAGTTATAGACTATGTGAACTTACAAACAGTGGCTGCCTGTTAAATGCCTCCACTTGGGAATTCTTACATGTGAAGTCTTTGTCCACGTTTTGGAAGTGATGTCCATGTTTTGCACCTTCTTTAATCTTGCTGCTACTGCTGCTAAGTCGCTTCAGTCATGTCCGACTCTGCGATCCCATAGATGGCAGCCCACCAGGCTCTGCCATCCCTGGGATTCTCCAGGCAAGAACACTGGAGTGGGTTGCCATTTCCTTCTCCAATGTGTGAAAGTGAAAAGTGAAAGTGAAGTCGCTCAGTCGTGTCCGACTCTTAGCGACCCCATGGACTGCAGCCTACCAGGCTCCTCTGTCCATGGGATTTTCCAGGCAAGAGTACTGGAGTGGGGTGCCATTATGAACTAATCTGAATCTACCAATACCTGTATTTCACTCACCTTTTGTAAGACAATCTGACAACTTCCAATTTTACATAGACAAGTTTTCATTGCTTTTTCTTATGGGAACTCCCAATGAGGTTGACTGATAATTTCCAGTAATTGTTTTATCTGGTAGGTAAAAATAATTTAGAAAACACACAAATTCTTGTAGTTTGAATAGTAGCCTTAAGAGGGAAGGAGGGGATGGCTGATTCCATGCCCTGTATCTTGTTGACAGTAGCTTCACACCATTTGCACTTGGCCTTGTGCTATGATCCAGTAAAAGAGCCTCCCAAGATGTTAACACGCCTTTTCGTCCCATGTTATCCTGAACTTTGTATGTGTATATTTAAAACAATGCTAATGTAATTCCTATGGCAGAAGAAAAGTTTATTACTTGTCATTGGTCACTGTTTAGTATAAACTAGGCTAGATCTAGGAGAAGGCAATGGCAACCCACTCCAGTACTCTCGCCTGGAAAATCCCATGGATGGAGGAGCCTGGTGGGCTGCAGTCCATGGGGTCGCTAGGAGTCAGACATGACTGAGAGACTTCACTTTCACTTTTCCTTTCATGTATTGGAGAGGGAAATGGCAACCCACTCCAGTGTTCTTGCCTGGAGAATCCCAGGGATGGGGGAGCCTGGTGGGCTGCCGTCTATGGGGTCGCACAGAGTTGGACATGACTTAGCAGCAGCAGCAGCAGGCTAGATCTATGCTTCCATAGCTGCTTTCAGTTCAGTTGCTCAGTGGTGTCTGACTCTTTGTGACCCCATGGACTGCAACACGCCAGGCCTGCCTGTCCATCACCAACTCCTGAAGTTTACTCAAATTCATGTCCATTGAGTTGGTGATGCCATCCAACCATCTCATCCTCTGTCATCCCCTTCTCCTCCTGCCTTTAATCTTTCCCAGCATCAGGGTCTTTTCAGATGAGTCAGTTCTTTGCATCAGATGGCCAAAGTATTGGAGTTTCAGCTTCTTTACCTGGTTCTAATCTAACAGATGGTTCTTGGTTTAGGATCCGCTCCCTTCTACCCCTTGATCTGAATGCTAAATCAAGCTGATCAGACTGGGGGCCCTCAGGGGGTCTAAGTTAATATCACTCCTGGGGAGTGTGACTTCTCCATCTCTTTGCTGTTTACACGTCAATAACATTGACAAAAAACTTAAAAGGGTGCAGCTTAGCCTCCCATGGTGACCAAGCATCCTGTGTGGAGGTCCTGGGCTCCATGGATCAACAAGAAATAGCCTTGTCCTGGGGAAGGTTTAGGTTTGGAGTATGACATGGGAAAGGACGTGGGAAGCAGAGGCAGGAACCGAGTCTAAAGCCAAAAGTCTGAACAGAGGAGAGGCAGAGTCAGCTCCAGGATGGGGGAGGTGGTGAGTTTCCTCAAGGCAGAGAAGCAAAGCGGGGGACTCTTTTATACGGGCCTTCGGGTATATTGGAATCCCCGAGTGGTTTCAGAAGGAGCAGGGTTCTTGGTTGTTAATATAAAGCACACTAAACATATTCCATGTATTTCTTTTTCAGCCAACATCTAATCTCATATCCTTTAGTCCCGTAGATTTCAAACGTTTGAACTGAGACCCTCAGAGAGAAATACGTTTTACATCACAACACATCACACACACCTAATCCTTCTTAACTGAAATCCAAGTCTCTAAAACTAGTGTCTATTGTGATTACACATGATACCTGCCTTTCCTTGTGTTCACCTCCCTTCCCGTTTCTTGCATTTCTAAACATGTGGCTTGAGACTCACCACATGGATCCCCTGACTTACTAGTGAATAGTAATCTGCAGCTTGAAAACGCTCTTTGGTTTGGTCAGGGGCTCAGTCCCTGCTTCGAGGGGCACACACCATTCCCTGCACATGGCTGTGCCCACGCCCGGCCTGGCCCTGATGCTCTCCCCACTCCCCAGGCAAACCGTCTGACTCGCCTCCCCCTTCTCCCCGACCTCTGAGGGCCAGCCCCCTCAGCCCATTCTCCATTTCACTTTTACTTGCTCTCTCAGTTTTAGAGAGAACACAAAAGCATCTCCCCAGTTACAGTAAACATGTCTATCTGAGAGGATTTTAGGGACATGCCGATAAACACGTTCTTCTTTACTAGTTACATCCTTCTTTTCTCTAATTGCCTCTATTCCTAACAAGTGATGCTAGTTTTTGCTTTATAATAATTAAAGCTAATAATAGCTAAATTTTATTGAAAATTTACCACATCAAGCACTATTTTCAGAGCTTTATGTATATGGACTTGCTTAATCATCATTACAATCCTATGAAGCATCCCTATTATTATCATCACCATTTTACAGATGAAAAACTTGAGATACAGAGAGGTTAAGAACTTGCCCAAGATCACACAGTGGGTAAGTGGCGAAACCAGAAGCTCCAGCTCCTTACAAGAAAGTCAACTCTAGAAATAGCCTGGATTTACGTCCTGTGCTGTGTGTGTGCTAAGTCGCTTCTTTCGTGTCTGACTTTGTGCGACCCAATGGACCTTAGCCCACCAGGCTCCTCTGTCCATGGAGTTCTCCAGGCAAGAATACTGGAGTGGGTTGCCATGCCCTCCTCCAGGGGATCTTCCTGACCCAGGGATCAAACCAGCATCTCTTATGTCTCCTGCATTGGCAGGTGGGTTATTTACTGCTACCACCACCCGGGAAGCCCCTAGCTCTACACTTTCTAGCTTGGGATCTTAGGTGAGTTATTTACACTATCTGGGCCTCAGTTTCCTCAAAGAATCCAAGATACCACCAGTGTCCATGCAAGTAAGAAAGAATTAAAAATATAAATTAAGCCATGAAATATAGGCTCTCTTATCAATTATGTGATGCATCCCGATAACAGGTAATATTAAAACATGAAAGAAAAAATAAACATCTTCCAAAACATCTTAGAATCAGTGAAATATACCAATACTACCTGCTTCATTGGTTGCCAAGAAGAGTGAATGAATCAATCGTTCATTCTGGGGCCAGGCACAGAGGCAGTCAGTACCTGTGAGCTATTCTGGCTGTTAAAATGATTATGTCTGCTTACTAGATGAAGGGGCTAAGGCAGAGAGAGATTAAATGACTGTTCCCAGGTAGGAAATTGGCAGTACTCAGATGTAGCTAAAGTCCTGAACTCCCTGCCAGTTGAGGCTGCCTTCGCCCAGTGGGGTGAGACCCGGGCACTGTGGAAGTGAAAGTGAAAGTCGCTCAGTCACATCCGACTCTTTGTGACCCCATGGACTGTAGCTTGCCAGGCTCCTTTGTTCATGGAATTCTCCAGGCCAGAATACTGGAATGGGTAACTGTTCCCTTCCTCACGGGATCTTCCCAACCCAGGGATCCAACCCAGGTCTCTTGCATTGCAGGTGGATTCTTTATTGTCTGAGCCATCAGGGAAGCCTGGCCACTGTGGAACCACATGCCAAATCACCACACCTTCCCTTTGCTTTAGGTGCCTTAATCAAGACCTCCGGGACCTACTCGCTTCAGGGGTCACCCAAATGGCTTCATTTTTCCTGTTTCACAAGAGTCCTGAAGTTTGTCATAATATGCTGTATTTCTCACATTTCCAGTGGGGAGGGGGGAGTCTAGACTTTCTGACTTAAGACAAATCACCTAATGCCTAAATGCCCAGTCCACTTAAGGACTCCACTCCCACTTTGATACTCAGATGTGGCCAGAAGTAGTCCAAACCCTGTAATCTTTCACAGAGCCGAGATCAGTGAAATGGGTAGCGTTTCTCTGTGATTCCTCTTCCAAGCACTTAACACTGATGTATGTCCCTCCCCTTTTTGCTCACGGATGTTTGGAAAAAAGAAAGTCATTTGTGAAGAAGGATAAAGAAAAAAACCCACGAAAATGTGAATTTCCACTCCCACTGCCATATATAAGCTATTAGAGCTACTGTCAATGCTCTCTTGGGTGGATATTTCTCTGTTAAATACACACACACACACGTGTACATGTTCTTCACCTTCACTATTCACGTGAACCTTTTCTTCACACAAATTCTCTGACCTGTGTTTAATTTTTGCTTCATAGCCACAGCTTTGAGGTAATTATTTGACATTTTTAATGACATTTTAATTTGACCAGAAGTGGCATTTGCATCAGCATGGCAGTAGGTTTTGGGGCAGGAATACAGAAAGGGCTCATTTGTTAATAGCTGGGAGACTGAACCTGGAGCCCCCTGCTTAAACTGGGGGTCCCTGACAGGCTGGCTTAGAAGGATCGCTGACCTCTGAGATGATGGGTAAGTGGTGACTTCTGCCCCCGAGGACAGAAGCTTTCTTGTAGAGAGAGCACTAGGTCTTAGGTGATGTCTTCGTGCAGACATTTCATATCCGAACAAAGGTCACATCTGACACTATTAATTGCGGCCTCTCGTATCCTGTTGGGACTGCTCATGTTCTCAGAAAAGAGCATCCTGTGGTGAGCCCTTCTTATTTGTCATCCTCTTTTGTCTTCAGAGAGAGCAAAAATGTGAGACAGGGTGCAGCCCAGCCACACACCTGCTTCCTCCTGCCTTGTCACCGTGACAACAGTCTCAGAGCAATTTGAGAGCTGAGACTTTTCCCCTAGAGAAAGGGATGAATGCACCTCCGGGATGTTAAGTGTTGCCTGTATCTTCATGGACCTCTCAATTACTTTGAACGTGACCCTTGCGGAGGGTCCTCCATTCTTTTTTTCTTAGACTGAACCCTCCCTTGGTGGCCCTGTTGCAGCCAGATAGCCTTTGTAGTTGACTGATTTTACATGTCCACAGGAAGCCTAAGGAAGGGAAACACTCATTCCTTGGCTGTTTCCTTCAAACTGCAAGACAGGCCCTCCAATTTCCGGGTCAACCGGTGCTAGTTAGAGTCTCAGCTTGAGGTCTGTGTTCAGAGGCTGTGGCCAGAATGGTTCCTGTCTGGTCGCGAGATGACCCCTCTGTGGGCTCATTCCCCAATACTAAGAATCATCAGCTTCACCACACCTTGGAGGAGATGTCCAGTGCCCTCTCCTGATCCCAGAAAGAGGGCATGATTTGTTTTTCCTACGGAAAAGGAATATTTGCCTTGGAGATCCAAACCTGTGTTTCCGAAAGGCAGCTGAATGCAAAGGTCACCTTTTAGTCTCCACCCACAAAGGCACCATTCTAATGGGGTATTTTCCAACTTCAAATTCTGAAGATCCAGTCTATCCCAGGAATCCCTATTTCATATGTATTTTGCAATGATCGAACAAAAGTCTGTTAAAATTAATATTTTACTTAATATATTATCTGTATATTTTCCTATAATCGAATATTTTCATACTCTATGATTTTTCATGAAGTGTTTAGTGTTCCATTGCATGGGATCAGCCAGAATAGGCCAAGTTAAGCTGCAGTAACAAACGTTCCCTAAATCTCAGCGACTTAAAACAACAATTTTTAATTTCTTGCTCGCTGTGTGTATCTATTGTGGGTCATCCGGGGGCTGCGTTTCATAGGTTCCCATGCCATGACCAGGCAGAAGGAAAAGTGACCGTGGAAAACTACACAGTGGTCTTTAAAGTTTCTGCCTGGAAGCGTCATGCTACTTGCATCTTTGTTGTTTACATTTCCTAAAGCTAGTCACAAGGCCTCAGTTAACAAGAAACGTAATCCTGCCACGTGTACAGAAAAACTGGAAACATTTTGTGGATAGCACTGATGATTACCATAAATGGATATAACGTAGTAAACCAATACAGTACCCTATTTTTGGACACATGTTTTTTTCCAAATTTTGCCTAAGTTGAATAACTTCTTGGATGTGAATTTCTTTAAGATATCCAATGACTTCCAAAGTTTCAGATGACAATGTTAGTGAATACTGTCACGTATACTGACTTGGTGCAAATCTCAAAACAAATTAGAAGCCTCAAGCAGTGTTTTCGGGAGTGGGTCTTGGCCTCTAGCAGTGCTCTAAATTATAATAGTTCATAGGAAAGTAGGCAATAAGAATCATGTTATTCAAATCTGCTTCTTAAATTGCCTAGGAATTGTTTATCTATTGTTTTTCTTTTTAATGAACAATGAATCCTCTGTGCCTTTGTGTAAGAAGATTTCCAGTGTGATCAGTTCAGTTCAGTCGCTCAGATCCAGCAAAAACTTCACCGGTTTGAAAATTATCCATCAGCTGTTGCCCCTGCTTCTGAATGTATGCCATGCTTTGGGTGCCTGAGTGACTGCATGTGGCTTCAGGTGCTATTTCCCAATCCTTTCCAGACAATCCCACATGGAAACTTGCTCAGACACCCAGGTACATATTACCTCCAGTGATGGACAAGCCCATCTACAATAATCATACACTCCACACCCAGGGACACTAAGTTTATTTAACAGCTAATGAGCTAATGGGCTAATATCCAACATTAGCTCTAGGGTCTGGCTAGCATCCAAGGTAAATCAAGATTCCCAGGGAGGTAATAGCACAGAACATCTTGGCAAAATCAGAGTCAAGGACAACTGCTCTCCAGAACCAGTTAGTGCCTATGTAAATATTGACCAGACAAACTCAGTCAGTGGCTACTCTGGCTAAGTTATCTCATTATAATGGCAAGAAGAGAGGCAAGGTGACGCTGCTCTCCATGTTGTGTGAGAGGAGCAGGTCACAGTCAAACTATGGCTATCCCCAGGGAAACATCCATCCTACAATTCCACGTTGACGTTCCAAGTCTGCCTCAAATTACTTTTGTTACAGCTTTTGTAATTTAAGGCTCCTTTATCCGAATGGCATTTCATGGATTACTATATGTGTATTTGGGAGGAAGTGGGGTGACTCTTTTAAAAAAGGTTCATTTTTACACACATTTGCAAAATAATAGATTAATCAAAGATAAATCAAACTCCTTATTGCAAGTCTTCTCGGTGTCTTTAGTATGCTAATGTACTGTAATCTTGAAGAAGTATCTAGTGTTTATCAATATAAATGACCCCATTACATTTGTTTAGGAAGAAGCAAAGTATCATTAATACAGAAGGAAATGTCTTGCCTCTTTCCTGACCTGTCACCTCTATGAAAACCTTACTAAATTTGTTCAGCATCTCTCCCTTAATTTGATATTCACACCTCATGGTTCTTCCTACATAAATCAAACTACTCATAAGAGCAGGAAGACTCAGTGACTGGAAGACATGATTGCCATCAGGGCTAGAACTTTCCTGAAAGGAATTTAAAATAATGGAAATAAAGGAGGAGAGGAAGAAAAGTGAAGACCAAGAGAGGAGCAGAATATAAAGGATGGGAGAGGAGAGGTCTTGGGAAGCTTTGAGATATGAGGCAATTTTAGAAGGAGAAGAATGAGGAAAATAAAAATTTAAGGAATAATTTTGTGAAACTATGAATTAGATCTCAATGTTTTTTGAGAAAAGCAAGAAGGAGAAAGACAGCAATCGCACCTCATTACTGGACTGTGCTTCTTGAATTCTCACTGTGTTTAGACTGGCTACAGGAACCCTGGGCTTTATTCAGGTTACAGCAGAGCCCCTCCACACCAGTAATATCTTTAGAGAACTGCTGAGTAACACTGCTTTTCAATGCACACAATCAGCAATGGAGGTAAGGAATTAAAATATTTATTGCTTTTGGCTCAAGGTCTTTTTAAGTTTTATAGAATAAAGATTAAAAAGAATGACTTTCTTTTTTAAATGGTAAGGATTGAAACAAAACTAAGAATGAAGTTTTGAGCCCAAGAGAAGGTTGCAGTTTAGAAATTAGTCTCCTGAAACAAAACATCAGAGCAATACTTTCTCACACAATTTTACTTGTTGCTTTGATTAAAACATAAAATTATCAGAGATAAGATAAAATCTTTCATTTGAATTTACATTAGGCCTCAGATGGTAAAGAATCTGCCTGCAATGCAGGAGACCTGGGTTCAATCCCAACGTCAGGAAGATCCCCTGGAGAAGGGAATGGTAACCCACTCCAGTCTATTCTTGCCTGGAGAATTCCATGGATGAGGAGCCTGGTGTGCTGCAGTCTATGGGGTCACAGAGAGTCTGACACGACTGAGCAACTCACATGTTCAAGTCACCTGTTTGGCTACCTATGAAATGGAGCAAACCCCTGTGACCCTTGCCCCCATGTCCTCTACCTGCCTTTTGTCTGTTGAAAAACTAGCCAAAGAATAAGTTTAATCAGAGAGGTGAGAAAATGCAGAAACAAAGGAAAACAGTCAAAGGAGACCAGATAAGAATAGTTTAGTCATTAAACAAGGTCAAGGTAGTCTAGTTCCTTCTCAAGGGATACAGATAATATTCTGAACCATACCTTGTGAGCTGTTTTGCAGATACTGAAACTCCTGCCAGGTGGAAGAAGCTAGTTACATGATGACCAGACTGTAGTCATGACATAAGTAAGTAAAGTAAGTGAAGTCGCTCAGTCATGTCCGACTCTTTGTGACCCCATGGACTGTAGCCTACCAGGCTCTTCTGTTCATACAATTTTCCAGGCAAGAATACTGGAGTGGGTTGCCATTGCCTTCTCCAGGAGATCTTCCCAACCCAGGGATTGAACCCCGGTCTCCCACATTGTAAGCAGACACTTAACTGTCTGAGCCACCAGGGAAGTCCCGTAGTCATGACATAAGCTGCCACAATTCTGAGAATTGGCCTCAAAGAAATGGAAACAAACCCACCCTGGAACTAAAGGCTAACTGCACTCAAAACAATCAAGATGATGTTGGTCAGACCATGGATGACCAATTTCGAGATGACTATCAGAGATGATTGTTATTTCTTCATATAGCCCCTTCCCACAGCCTATAAAAGCTCTAGCCCACTGATTGTCAGTGGGGGAAGAGTTAGCCTCTGGACAGACATCTGCCCTCCCCACCCCCAGCCCAATTGCTGGCATTCAAAATAATGCAAACTTTCCTTTCCACCAACCTGGCCTCTTTATTGGCTTTTGAGCTGTGAGCAGCTGGATCCCCACTTTCAGTTATACCTGTGGATGTTAGTGTGTTTACACTACATCATACTACCTCAGACTGTTAGAATTCAGTAAACTAATACTTGTGAAACATTTAGAACAGGACTTATCATGTAGGTGGACTTCCCTAGTAGCTCAGATGATAAAGAATCTGCCTGAAATGCAGGAAACCCATGTTTGATCACTGGGTTGGGAAGATTCCCTGGAGAAGGAAATGACAACCCACTCCAGTATTCTTGCCATGGACAGAGAAGCCTGATGGGCTACAGTCCATGGGGTCGTAAAGAGTTGGACATGACTGAGCAACTAACACTTTATCCAAGATTTATCCAAGGGTCCCATATATTTAGTTATCATTGTTATTACTGAATTTTACCACTTTAAAACATACTTTTTTTTGCATGTGTTGCAATATCTCTGAAATTGGGATAGTGTGCCTTAAACTGATTAGTAACTTTTTTTTTTCTTAGTGGTACGTAAAATAAGTGTTTCTGACAACTGATGGTATCTTTAATTCAATATATTATTATTTGTTTCCTTTTCTCCATTATTTTTGGGTATTTTACTGTATTTTTCTATTCCACAAGTGATTACCTTTCTTTTTACACACTGATAGTTGACTACATAACTCATATAAGAAACAGAAGACCACAAACCCCACCCCCACCCCCATAAGGCCTGTCAGGGTGAAAGATGTTTGTGAGTAAGCAAGGTTTCAGATGACTCACTGCTCATGTATCATACCATGCATAATAGTTGATAAAATATTTGAGATAAATTAATCAGAAGAGAAACTCCAAGGCAAGAATAGTAAGGAAGAAAAGACTTGTTGTAGGGAGCCTTGTAAAATACACAGATGTAATCAGATTGCTGGGTTTACTAATAATCTCCATTCCTCCGAACATCTTTGTAGCAGTGGGAACTTCAGGTACATGAATCTCTATCAGTCAGGAGTCTTCGCTTACGAGAAACAGAAACTGACTCTTGGCAACTTAAGCAAAAAGGGAGATTATGGGGAAGGACATGAAATAGTGAAAAAGAATAGACGCCTAGAACCAAATTCAGAAATGACTGGAAAACCAAGTTTGTCACCAGAGCAACCTTCTAGATGTTTATGCATCAAGAACACCTACCTTTCTTACCAGGGAACCTCTGCTGTTTGAAAACAGTGGCATAGGTTACACACCTGCTCCATAGCTGAGGCAGAGCAGGGCACCTTGATTACAGTCTTATCAAGCTGTACCTACCAAAGAGGAATAAACCTTCAAAAGGAATCAGGTACTACTCTTAAGGGAATATGGAATAGCTATCAGCCTGCCCAAAGCCAAACATCTATTACCAATTTGACCCAAATAGCAATAGCAATCACCATATAGCAAATAACCAATAGCAATCAGCAGTTGGTCATCCGAGCAGGTTACATTCCACAATCGGCATGAAAGTCCATTGCAAACTGGAAAGAACCCTAAGCACCCTTCCAATCCTTGTACCCAGAAGGCATCCTCCCCGTCACAGCACTATAAATAAAGAAGGACTTGAAGGCAGTACAGGGCAGGGCAAATACCATCTTGCCCAACCTCTTGTCAATGTTCACACCCCACACAGCGCACCATGCGGCTGAAACTATAGGCCACAAGGAAAGGCACTTCCTGAGGGCACAGCGAGATTCTTCCTTTGGCCTTGCCACACTTACCCAGCTCCGAGCACTGCATGATCATACAGGTGAATCTCATTAGCTTGTGTGCAACGTACTCACATTTGCTTTTATGCACAAGATTACTTCTAGCTGATGGCTTGACTTACACATTAGGTGATTCATTGTGTGGATGCAAACACTCTTAGCTGTTACCGAGGTTGCATGAGTCGACTTGCCTCCATTCACTCGGGGGCATGCTGGCTGGCCCTGTTTCCACCACCTGGCTGTTTGGTGTTTCATCCGGCTCCCAGGTGCCACTCTGTCCTTCCTGGCTCACCTTCAGCTCCCTGCTTTGCTTTTGCAGCCCTCCTGATTATACAAACAAAGGCCTCCTCAGGAGGCATGCGTCCTGCCATGGAGAAAAACAAACCCAAGGAGAGCTGCTGTGTGTGTCACTTGCTTTCTTGGCAGGAGCAGGATGTTAATTTCTGCAAACGCAGCTGCAGCAAGAAGTCTGTCCCTTAGGTTTGGCAGGAGCAGAGAGGGCCACAGAGGCTTCAGGGGGGTCTAATCTGCTAGAGGCCCTGGGTAGAGCTAGTCTTATTTCCATCTGCCACTTGTCTCGGTCTGCTTGATTATTTCTGCATATAGTGAGAGCTTCCTTTTTTCCATTCTGACTTAAATACTGTCTTATACACATTGAGAGATGAGAATTTAAAGGAAAGTTGCCCAGTCCATATTTTTGTGTAAAACTGGATGTAGGAGACTGAAAGTACTGCAAATCTAGTTCAATATGGTGTTTAAACATAGGATCAGAGGGATCACTTTGTTTATGCTTATCTCTGCATTAATGTGGGTTAAATGCACAGTTCTGTGTTAACGCCTGATCCTGTACACAGGCAGTTCTGACAGTTCCAAGAAGTGCTTTCACAAGCTTAGTTCTGAATTGTTTGCCTTGTCCCAACTTGCACTCTGCAATCCGACTCGCTTCCCTTCCCTTCCGGCCCCTGGGATCTGGCTTCTCCACGTGTGACCTTGCCTTGTTCCTTGGACTTCACACCTGGCACCACTTTTCTAATTACAGCCTTGCACTGCCTTTCCTAATGAGAGTTCAGATTTCCCTTCTGGCCTTGTTTCCTTCATCCATCAGCTCAGACTTGAGCACCTTCAACATCTCCTTTTTGACCCGAGGATGCCTGTGAACAGTACATTTCAACTCTGTCAGCGGAACCGAGACATGTAATGAAAAAGCAAACACAGAATCAGAAGCTCATGGTCTACTGGAGGAGACAGGATCTGCATATGTTGAACAGCAAGATTTTGGGGCACAAAATCCATGTTCAGAGATGAAGGACTGTTAAAGCCCAACTTTCAGAAATAATTTTGTAGGCGAGGGGTGATAAATCAAATTTATCTCCCTTGCCAATTCCAGTTAGTTGGTAGCACCAAGTGTGGAAGAAGGATCCTAAAGGTTCATCTGGGTTGAGCAGGAGAGAGAATCTTGATTACTGAGGTTGGCCTTGAATGAAGCAACATGCATTTTCCACGCCTGCTGTGATAAATAACCCACTATTTAGAAATGTTTAAGTGGAAGAGTTTAGCAAAATGAATCAGTATTTTAAGAAGATTAATCTGGTTCAGAGCAGAATGGATTAGAGGAGGACAATATGTTTTCAGAGAAATGAGTTAATAGGTTCTTACAGTGTGGTCAAGAAATGACAAAGTGGAAAAACATCGTTCCTCAAAGGGGACAGAACAATGACATAAACTGGTGGAGCAGTTCTCTGGAAGGAAGTAGGGGTGGAGCCAGGGTCATTAGGAATTAACTGACTGTAGGCAGAAGGTCACAGTGGAAGAAGCAGTGATTCCTTATCCTTCCTGAGGATGGACCAAGTCAGAACATCTGTTCTACTCCCCCCACTTCCAAACTCGAAGAGGCATCAGCATTAGGGCAGCAGAAACCAATGTCCAATGCCACTGCCAGTGGAGAAGAGCTGCCTGTATCCTTTCCTAGCAAGCAGTGAGCAGGTGGAAGGTGACCACCTCGGACAGGGCTGACAAAGCCAAGGAAGGATGAGAATCTGTATTCAGATGGAGTAAGTGTGAAACAGAAAAAAAAAAAAGGCATGGCTAAAAATTATTCTGAGAACTGATTAAAATATAATGAATAGGACTTTGTGAATGACTATAAAGACCTAGAAAAAATAGAATTGACTCGTTGGTTTCAGATCTGAGGAAAGAGAGGGATCCTTGTGAAATACAGAAAGGAAGCAGGATTGGAGTATGGCAGTTTCTGCTAGATTTTCCTTAATGTCCACCTTAAAATGTTCCTCAATATCCATCTTCTCCTGTAAAGCTAGAGCCACGCATTTTCAGATGGGTATATTATGGCTAATGTAAAAACAACATTTCCAAGTCTCCTTTGCAGCTGGATGCCCAAGTCTGTGAATTCTTGCCAATGGGATATAAATGGAAATGACACACGCAAGTTCAGGTCTGTACTCAGAGAGAAGGTATGTGCCTTCCTCCCCCCACTTTGCTCCTTCTGCTGCATAGATGGCATCCAAGGGGATGTGACGAACCATTCTGAACCATATGGGCAAGTGCCAGTCTACAGAGATGTGACTCTGTAGCAGATTGAAGAACTGTGATCCTTGGCACTGGCATAAAGACGGGACTGCTTACACCCAGCACCATTACTGAGGTGTGTGGGTGGAGGAGAGCTGCTGTCTTTTCTAATTCCCTGTTATTTGTGGTCTTTGTTACAACACCTGCCCCTATTACAAGGAATGACTTCTATAAAGAATGCATTAAAAATTGCATGTCACATAATTAGGCATTTTACAATGAGATGATTGAACTCCTTTGGGTAATCCTCCTGGTGGCTCAGATGGTAAAGAATCTGCCTGCAATGCGGGAGACCTGGGTTCTATCCTTGGGTTGGGAAGATCCCTAAAGGAGGGCATGGCAACCCACTCCAGTATTCTTGCCTGGAGAATCCCCATGAACAGAGGAGCCTGGTGAGCTACAGTCCATAGTGTCATAAAGAGTAGGACACGACTGAGAGACTAAGCACAGCTCAGCACTTGATGATCAGAGAAATAGACATGATGTCAGAAAATCAAAGACAATCAAAGGTAGGAAACTTTTTTTTTTTTTAAGAGGAGAAGTAGGGCTTCCCTTCTCAAGTCTTGAGAGTCCCTTGGACTGCAAGGAGATCAAACCGGTCAATCCTAAAGGAAATCAATCCCAAATATTCATTGGAAGGACTGATGCTGAAGCTCCAATATTTTGACCATCTGATGTGAAGAACTGACTCATTGGAAAAGACCGTGATGCTGGGAAAGATTGAAGGCAGGAGGAGAAGGGGATAACAGGATGAGATGGTTGGATGGCATCACTGACTCAATGGACATGAGTTTGAGCAAACTCTGGGAGATGGTAATGGACAGGAAGCCTGGCGTGCTGCAGTCCATGGGGTCACAAAGAGTCAGACACGACTGAGCGACTGAACTGAACTGAGGGCTTCCCTGGGGGCTCAGTGGTAAACAATCTGCCAGTCAGTGCAGGAGACACAGGTTTGACTCCTGATCTAGGAAGATCCCAGATGCTGTGGAGCAGCAAAGCCTGTTCGCCACAAATATTAAGCTGGCATTCTAGAGCCTGGAAGCTGCAACTGCTGAGCCCACGTGCTACAATTACTGAAGCCTGCATGCCTAGAGCCCGTGCTCCACAATGACAGAAACCTGAGCACCCCAACCAGAGCAGAGTCCCCGCTAGAGAAAAGCCCTCGCAGCAACAAGGACCCAGCACAGCCAAAAATAAATAAATTTTTTTTTTTTTTTTTCAAAAGAGAAGTAGGTGGATCTCGACAATGAAAGCCTAGTGAGTCGGGAGGCAACCCAGCACAGGATATAAACCAGGAAGATCCATGAGCATTATTAGAATAGGGGAAGAAGACCAGTGGGAGCCCATGTAAGCTCATGAAGGAATAACAATTCCTGTTTTGATTGTGCCTGCATACAGGTAAACCAAGGGACTTCTGTCCATGTAACATATTCGAAGGTCTGCAAGCTTTTTAACGATGTTTTTCTAAATTTGTTTCTGGAGAGATCTTTAGCCCGTGATAGCCCTGCTGGATGGATACATATGCAGCCCAGTGGATTGGCCCAACATGGCAGGAAAGCACTGATAAGACGAAGCTGACCGGCAGGCCTGGTCCTTCCCCTCCGCTAATGGAAGTACAGAATGCATGACAAAGAGAGGATGGCGCTCATTTCCTGGTACACCTGGAAAGCTATCTTCCGTTCGTGGTACCTTGAACTGAGACCTGACAGACTGCAGCCCAACCAGAGGAGAGCAACGAGGCTAAACCAGAAACTAGAGAACCATAAAGAGCGGGAGGGATTCAACTGGAATAAGTGAAGGCTTGGGAGTGGAGAGGGGGCTGGGATAGAGCAACTGTCCTCAAAGATTTTAAGAATTATCAGGTTAGAATGTTTTACGTGGTTCACTGGCTGTTTTTTCCCAAGGTTATAGCATGATCCACTGACAGACTGAAACCAGAACTCAGATTTCCTCAGTGTGGGCCCCTACAACATAGATCCCTCTTGACGACAGGCCACTGGATGGCGGGGCCTTTGGTTTGGGCTTTTTGGTCATTTATACCTCAGTGGGAATATACTGATCAGACCCTGTTCAGAAAGACAAGAGGATTAGAAAAAGAGGCTTAGGGGCTTCCCTGGTGGCTCAATGGTAAAGAATCTGCCTGCTAATGCAGGACACATGGGTTCAATCCCTCACCCAGGAAGATCCCACTTGCCTCAGGACAACAGCGCCAAAGGCCTGCACAGCAATGAAGACCACGCACAGCCAAAAATAAGTACGTAAATTATTTTAAGAAAATAAAAAGAGGCTTACTGTTAGACACTCAAGTTCCCCACCTCTCCACTTCTTCAAAGATTCCTCTTTTCTCCCCATTCCCAGTGATACCCCAATTTCTCTCACTCCATTATCTCAGCTGCTTATTAACAAGAAATGAAACTAAGCTAATGAAGAAATGGCTTGGTAATGGACCTGAACGTACAGTCTTTCTTTCCAACTTCATGATTTTGGTCAAGATGTTAAATTTCTCTGACATAAACTTTCTTCAAATAAGGAGATTAAAATTTTCCTTTTGGGATCTAAAATTCTGTGATATCAACTTTAAGTGAATTTGCATTTTTCAAGGGGGCTACTTTTGTGTCCAAGGATTTCCCTACGGGACCTTCCAGTCCCTCAGGATTCACATGCTATCCTCAGCCATGCCATGAACTCTTCATCCCTCTCTTTTCTCCTCACTATCTCGATCATTGTCTCCTTCCCTCTCCACCTGTCTAAATACCAACTGTCTTCCAAGTTCAGTGTAGAGTTCTTCTCCTTTGAAGTCCAATATCCGTTGACCAGTTGGGTAAGGCTGAGTCTTTTGGAACAGGGAGTGAGCTAGCATGGATTGATCACTAATTTGAAAGAGTCAATCTGTAATGGCAAAATGTGAGCAATCTGATAGGCTGGTGAGGGAGTTATTTGAGAGGCCAACATACTTCTGTATTCTCAACCACATATTTAAGATTGGCCATGGAAGTCTCCAGTCTGAGCAAGAATATTAGAATACCTGCTAGTACTCCCAGAGCACTTGGAAAGACCCAGCTTGGTTTACCATATTGCCACATTCATTACACAAATATTTATAGAGCACAGACTTGGTGCCAGCCACTGTGCTGAATGCTTTACACGAATCATCTCATTTGACCCTCACAATGATCCTACGAAGTAGTTACTATTATTGCCCCCACTTTACAGATGGGGAAATAGGAGCCCAGAGAGTTTAAATAACTTGCCCAAGGTCACTAGCTATGAGAAGTGAAGCCAAGAGCCAAATCCAGGCTGTCTGATGCTAGAACCTGAGCTCTTAGCCTGGACGTCAGCAGCTCCTTGCAGTAGGTACAAACTTCTACCTCTTGGAGCACAGATCCCAGGAGAGATTCCTGCTGATCAGACAGATACTATACGGGAAAGCACAAAGTGCCCTGAGCACACAGCAGGGCTGGGGAAGTCTGAGAAGTGACGGCTGGGGGCATTTCCCAAGATGTTGGGAAAACCAGAGGAAGCAGTGTATTCTCTAGCGAGAAGACACAGTGACAGCCCAGAAGTAAGTGACCGAGCAGGGAGCATGATTTATCTGTGTAAGTGCAAGTGGTTTAATATGACTGCAGGATGGAATGCAGGCCGAGCATCGAGGCTGAGGAAGCAGACAGGGGCCATAGCAGGAAGGGCCTGTATGCTTGTGGGAAAATGTGGGGTTTTTTCATGAGAGCAGCAGGAAAGACAATCTGATCACATTTGTGCATTTGAATGAGCACTGTTCACTGTGTAGAAAATGGATGTAGCAGCCCCTTTCCTCCTTCCTAATAGAACCCCAAGCTTGTCCAAAACATCTCCCTCTTCTGGGTGGCCATGTGCAATAAAAGATTCCCTTAGGGGGCATCTAGAAAGGTTTTCTCATGCCTGAGTGAATCACAAGAGAAGAGACGGCCTTCTCTATCTCTGGACATTGTACAGACGGGATATGACACTAGAAATGGCTGTGGTTATCAACCTCCTAGCCTGAGGACAAAGCTGCCACATGGGGGAGTTTGAGGCTAAGAGATGCAGAGGGAAAAGCTGCTGGAGTGCTTTAATTTGCCAGCCTGGGGCTCTCTCTCGCCATCGCTGCTTCTGGGGGCCTACGGGGAAGGTTTGCTGCCACTACACACAAGCTTGCTGTTGTCTGTTAGCTGGAGATGTCCCTCCGGCTTCTCCAGTTTCACTCCCCATCTTTCTCCTCCCTGCTGTAGGATGCATGCAGCTGAACTGCATCAACAGGCCCACCTTCCCCGCAGTTTCCGGCTAGACTGGGCCAGTGGGAGCACCAGCAAGAGATGAGAGGAAGAAAGATGGTGAAACAAGAGCATTGGTTCCTTTAGCTCCTCTAGGTGAGGGGCTCACAGAGTTGCATCCAGCTCCCATAAGGCAGGCCTCTCTCCACGGGCCTTTCAGTCTCTGCATTCTAGTAACTGCTTCCTCCTCTTGCTGCTTCAGGCCTAGTGAGAGTGGAGTACCTCACTGGCCCTTAGCAACCACTCTTCCTTGTGGTTTCTCTATATCCTGCCCATACCTTTGAAAATAATTTCTTTGCCAAACTTTACTCAAAGGATCCCAAAATGAGAGCATCATCTGTCTTCTGCTGGCATGTTGTTACATTCCTCTTTGTGTTAATCCAGGACATTTGAGAAGCAGTCGTTGAGATAAGACTGCACATGTAAGGAATATGATGAAAATCTGACTCTGAGTGGAGGAGAGTGAGAAGGAAGGTTGGATGGAAGCATTCTAAGATGCCATGCAATCTAAAGAAGGTTTGCCTAGATAGCTGGGGAGTCAAAGATGGCCATCAGAGCATCAGAGGAGGCCCGTGTCTCCCAGGAATGGACATGCCTTAGTCATCAGCGGCAAGTAGTCCACGGTAAGTGTGGCCTCTGTCAAATAAGGCAGTGCATTTGAGCACAACCACAGCTACATGCCCTGTGGTTGAGGGTCTGTGAGGCATACTCTCACTGCTATCACACTCATCCTGTGAACAGTTTCAGCACCACCCTAAGGCTTGGGTGTTCCCTCCACCCCTACCACATTTACCTTACTGAATCTATTTTCCCCTCAAAAAGGACGTGTTCAAGTTTTAAATGTGCTTTCTCAGCTGCCCTTAGAGGGTTACCTTACAAGGTGACAATCATCAGCAGTCAGATGATAAGTCTGGTAAGCTCAAAACTTGATTTGGGGACTTTTCTGGTGGTACAGTGGATAAGAATCCGCCTGCCAATGCCGGAGACGTGGGTTTGATCCTTGGTCCAGGAAAACTCCACGTGCCGTGGAGCACTAAGCCCGGGTCCCACAGCTGCTGGAGCCTGTGTGCCGGGAGCCTGTGCGCCGGGAGCCTGTGCGCCGGGAGCCTGTGCTCCGCGACGAGAGAAGCCAGTGCAGCGAGAAACCCAGGCACCGCGACGAAGAGCAGCCCCCACTCGCTCCAGATAGAGGAAGTCTGTGCAGCAACGAAGACCAGCAAAAGCAAATAATTGATTAGTTCGTAAATGATTCTGTCAGCACCACATGCAGTTATCTTCCAAGGCAAGCTCATGCTAATCACATTCAAGGGCCTAATGTAAAAAATCAGAATGCCAAGTTATTCACTCTTCACGAGCAACCACCATTAGAAGGGCCAAGAATCTCTGAGGTCTCTAGGATTTATTGATGGCATGACTTCCTTGCAAAAGCTAGAAAACTGTCAGGAGATTGCTTGTTGAATGTGACATCCGATCAAGGGGAACTGGGTAAAGCCAAAGGTTTACAGCAGCAGGGCCAACTTAGCCTAATGCATCATTCATCTCACACAGGGATGGTTATACAGACTGGATGTAAATACTCAAAACACAATGGTACATTTACCCATTAGGAATGGTGTTGCATGCTCAAAGTCCAATGGCTGTCTCCTTCTCCACTGGCAGGGTTTGAACTTGTCTCTGTATGTCTCTCTGCTCTGATTGCATGTTTGACCATCACAACCACCATTTCCCTTTGGACCACCCCATCTTCTACTCTCAGCCAGCCCAAGAGCCTTAGAAGCCAACCTGTCATTTTCCATTGACCATTCCCATCTCATCCAACATATATTGGTATTAGAGTTTAGCATTCAAAAAGTCAGTCCCATTTCTCTTGTTTTCAAATTTTGGGAGCGCTTAAATGTCAGCAAGTCAATTACTATCAATAAAGCTTCTTGTTCTTTTCAGGGGTCTGAGCTAGAAAGAGGTGCCTCAGAGTATATTCCTAGGTCCACCTGATTATCAGCAAGACACCCTCCAACTATTTCCCACCCCCACTGGTGATGGACAGGGAGGCCTGGGGTGCTGCGATTCATGGGGTCGCAAAGAATCGGACATGACTGAGCGACTGAACTGAACTGAACTGAACTGAATGGAGTCTCAGTGGCTCCTTTTCCCAGGGGCGTGGCTGGGAAGAACCATCTGGAAACTCTAGCCATCTCTGATTCCTCACCTTTTGGAAGGGAAAATGTAGCTGACCACATCCAGCAATACAGCCAAGTAATTCTTCAGGCAAATGTCTGCCTCCATGGAGACTGCCCAGCCCTCCTGGCAAAGAGAAATTCCTTCTCCTGATTTGGAAAACGGCCCCAGACATGATGGCCTCTCTCCTAAGACATGCACGGATGGTAGAAACATACATTTTTTGGTTTTTCCTTAGGTCAGATTATCCTCCTCAGCCTCAGCCCATGTTGCTCTTGTCATGTTCTAGACTCTACCAGACTGTGTTAGCGCTGAGCATCTAATTGTCTCAATTCCACTTTGTGAGAAGGCGCAGAATGAGCCTGGCCCCCATGCCCCACCCTTATCTTTGTATATCTGTTACAAGTCCACATATGCCAGCTGGAGGGGCATTTCCCAGGCCCATTTCTCTGTTTCTTCAGACTAAGAGCCAGAAGACAAAACCACAAGACTCATTTGATTTTGGTCAAATGTAAGTGGAGCAGAGATAAAGCTCTGAGAGTCAGGAAACCCAATTTTTAGGCTGGTTTTGTCCTGGACTAACTCAGCAGCCTTGAGCAAAACCCTTGATCCTTCTGGGATGCAGTTGCTTCCTCCTTTTAAATGGCAATGGTGACAGTTGGCCCCACTCACCCCCAGAGCTCTTCTGAGGTATGATAATGGCTGTGAAAATGCCAGAGGAGGTACAAAAATACAAAGAGCTCTGCTTTTGGACTCAACCGAAAAGGATGTCGGAGAAGGCTATGGCACCCCACTCCAGTACTCTTGCCTGGAAAATCCCATGGACGGAGGAGCCTGGTAGCCTGCAGTCCATGGGGTCGCTAAGAGTCAGACACGACTGAGCGACTTCACTTTCTCTTTTCACTTTCATGCATTGGAGAAGGAAATGGCAATCCACTCCAGTGTTCTTGCCTGGAGAGTCCCAGGGACGGGGAAGCCTGGTGGGCTCCAGTCTAGGGGTCACACAGAGTCGGACACGACTAAAGTGACTTAGCATAGCATAGCAAAAAGGATGTAGAGAAGTGTGTTGCAAGTCTCATGAATTCCAGGGAGAGTATCCCATCTGTAGATGACCTGGTCAAGTGACAGGACCTTAAAGGAATAGATTCTCATAGCTGAGAAAAGGTTGGAAGTGCAGTTCAACCTTGGGGACAACTGAATTGGGGACTTGAGGTCTGCCGGTAAAGTTCTGTTTCCAACTTCCATCTGCCACTCTACATTCCACTCTCTGGTAAGGATTCTTTTGTCCAATGTGGCCACTTTCAGGTCCAAGGAATCACGACTTCACTTCCAAAATAGAGCCAACAGTCTTCTCTTAGTTCCAGCTTGAAAAGTTCTGGGAAACAATTTTGGCTTGTCTAGTCTGGCTCAGATGGCCACTCCTAGATCAATCCACCATGATCAGAAAGACAAATTACCATGACTGGCCAACTTGAATTTGGGTCCATATTCTGTGTGCCGGCCCTGTGCCAGTGACTGAAAATCTACTGAATGGCACCTAATGATGAGACTCAAGGTCAATAATCCAGACAGGGGTGCACAGGACAACTCTGTGGTTTAGGGTCATTCCTAGTAAAAAGGGCATCACTGAAAGTTGGGCAGTCAATCTAAAGGCCAGGAGTGAAGGGGAGCTGCTACAAATGTCTCCATGTTTGGTCTCTCTTATCTAACTGGAGTCACACTTGTTCAGAAAACACAGAGACCCAGTGCAGTTCCCACTCAACACCACACTTAGCCATGCCATGAACAGAGAGCCTAAGGACTCTTGGGACCTTGTCTGGCTCTGTTAGATCAATGAAGGTCCAACAGCTGAATGTTCATGTGAAGGGGACAGAAAGAGAGGGGACAAAAACCTGCCAGGATTTCTCTAAGGGTTTTGGCTTCCTGAGGCTATAGAGGTTGTCCCCGTTTCTCCTCCCCCTCCTAAGCATCTTGAGACATAGTTCAAACCACCAGCTTTGTATTAACTCATTTCCATGACAACACATTACTAACTCTCCCTTTTTCCCTTCCTGCATCACTTACATGTGATACAAAAGGGGTAGCAAATGTCAATATTTTTCACACCAAGAAGACAGACTTGTGTGGTGTGAACAAGACAAATGTGCCTCATGATCGTTACCAAACATGAAGAAGTTGATCTTTTTACCCCAGAGATACAAATTACATTTAATTCTTCCAAAAAACAGTAAGACAAATGCAATTCATTTAAAAATGCAACTAATTATAGGCCAAGTCCTTTGGAATTATGATAATTTTTCTTTCATCACAGAGTATTTTTTATAAAGACTTTGTGTTTCAGATACAGAGGCTACACGAGAGAATTTCCCAGAAGACCAAAGTCAACCTAATGTTGGGTGGAAATTTTCCATTTTAATTAAAAGTAGAAAGTCTTTCTTTTTTTTTTTTTTTTTTAATAAGGAGAACTAAAAATACCAACATAATCTGAATGAGCAATCACAGAAAAAAGAGTTACAGTTGATGAACTACAAATCCTGGGTGGGGTGGGGAGGTTGCGGGGGAGGGGAAGAGTTAAAAAAAAAGAGGAGAGGGTGTTGTTTGCTTATCTGTTTTAGTGTATAATGTTAATATAATCATTCTTTTTACTTTCCTGATATTATAACATAGACCTGCTGCTGCTACTGCTAAGTTGCTTCAGTTGTGTCCGACTCTGTGTGACCCCATAGACGGCAGCCCACCAGGCTCCCCCATCCCTGGGATTCTCCAGGCAAGAACACTGGAGTGGGTTGCCATTTCCTTCTCCAATGCATGAAAATGAAAAGTGAAAGTGAAGTTGCTCAGTCGTGCCCAACCCTCAGCGACCCCATGGACTGCAGGGTCCTCTGTCCATGGGATTTTCCAGGCAAGAGTGCTGGAGTGGGGTGCCATACATCAGGCCAATCGCTTAAGTTACAAAGTGCTACCATGGAAGTGAAATCTCTTCACTGAATTCTGAGTTTGCATAAAACGTTTGATCACTGAAAGAAAAAGGTGATGGATAAAATCAAGTTCATCCTAAAACGATAAAGAACAACTGAGCTGTGAATTTTGTAACACCCAAGAGTACTCAGTTGGTAACTCTGGTGGGTTGACTGGGGCCCCTCCTCCCAAAGAAAAGATACATGCATTGTCGAAATCTTAATTCCCTAAACATATGAACGTGACCTTATTTGGAAAAAGAATTTTGAAGATATAATTAATTTAAGGACCTTGGATGAGGAGATCATCCTGGACTAACCTGTGGGCCCTATGACCTGTTGAATGACATGTGTCTTTATAAGAGTCACGGAAGGAACACACAGAAGAGGCGGCGGCAATATGGCCATGGAGGCAGAGGCTGGAGTGCTGTGGCCACAGACCAAGGAATGCTTACTTTCCTCAATGAAAGAAAAAAAAATTCCAGTTATCAGATCAGGAAATGAGAGAGCAACTTACTTAGCCAGCTAATGAATTCTCCCTGCTTGAAAGGGTATAAGCAAGAGAGGGGGTTATGGTTGCTGTAGAATAAATTCTTGCATTGACTGGCAGGCAAGTTGAACTAACCAAACTTTAAGTACCCTCCCAACTTTAAGATTCTATCATTTTATGATTTGACATGGCCTAGGGATGTTTGCTTAGTATCATCATACCCAACCTCTCCCATTTCTTGGGGCAACCAGCCCAAATATGACATCAGCTGAAAAGGTCATTGAGGGAAGGGGAAATAGGACAAGAGAGTTTATGAGAAATACACCAGAGTACCAAGCCAAAATTTGATTAGTACATCAGGGTGACAGTCCTGAGATAGCAAGCTTCCAACAAGTAGGAAGTTAAAACATAATCTCTAGACAAAGATAAGCAATGAAACTGACCAAATAACAGGTTAACCTGAAACTCACAGAGAAACTGAAAAAAAGAAAATTCTTGAAATGGGCTATAGGGTTTTGGCAGATAAATGGGAAGGGCAGCCAGGAGTCTAGTCTCAGAATGGTACAGTCAGGCAATGACTAAAGCATGAGCCAGAACCTTGGCAGCTACTACAGTCAAATATTTCTGAATTGCGCAGAGGTTAAAGAAATGATTATGGCAAGATTTCATGAATGCAGCAATTAAAGCTGAGAACAGATCAACCCAAACCTGGGGAGGAGGGTAAGCAAACTCAACTCTTCCAGAAAATAGGAAGAAGCTGACTGCCAGAATATGTGCAGCAAAACCCCAAAGACTGAACCATAGAAACTGGGCCAACTGTCTAGCAATCATCAGCAGAGGCCAGAGGCCATTGGCTAGAATGGTGGGGTGGGGGGGAGGGGGAAATCCTAACCCAATTCCACTGTTCAAATCACTAGGAGAGGAAATGTCTACTGTGTCATCCATAGAAAGACCAAAAGAAAGTTAACTGTTGTGGAGACTTTACAAGTGGGACTCCTCAAATGGAAATAGAATGTGCTTTAAGAGCCGAGGTATGCAAAAAATGCAACTTGGCGTGGGTATGCTTTCCCTTGGCTCCCCAGGAGGGTGCTTTCGTCATTCCTTTTTTTCTTTTTTTAAAAGTTATTTCTGGCTGTGCTGGATCTTTGTTGCGGCGCCCAGGCTTTCTCTAGCTGCAGTGAGTGGGGCTACGCTCTAGCTGCCACGTGCGGGCTTCTCATTGCCGTGGCTCCTCTTGTTGCGGAGCACAAGCTCTAGATCGTGGGCTCAGTAGTTGTGGCACACGGGCTTAGTTGCTTCATGGCATGTGGAATCACCTGGACCAGGGATCGAACCTGTGTCCCCTGCATTGGCAGGTGGATTCTTAACCACCAGACCACCAGTGAAGTCCTTTTGTCCCTCTTTAGAGCCCAAATTCCCTTTCAGATAAGGTGTTGTACCGTCAGTCTCCAATTATGATCATAGTGTGATTATACAGAAAGAGCAAGAATGTTTAGGGTTTATGAAAACTTTGGAGTTGGTTTTATAATGAAGACGACTCAGGAGGTTTTCAATAATGTACTTGCAGGTGAGACATCTGGAGCTGCAGGATCCATTTTTAGTTTTTCCAGCGCTATGACCTGATGCTGTGTGCACCAAGAGGCCGAGAGTTCTTAAGCGGATAAGATCACCAGGTGAGCCCTGCCCAACATAACAGACATTCCCAAACTGGGGCAGAGGCCATGTTTTCATATTTGTTGAGACCCTCTCCACTCATGATGGCCTCACTGCTTACTTTGGAGTGACTAAGATGATGTAAGGGGGCCAGGTTGAGGAACAAATTATGAGAAGACATCTAAGGGTAGCAAGGAGGCTTAACCTGTAAAAACTGTTTTGAGAGTTTTTACCTTTAACTTGAGATGGTCTACTGTGATATAGTCTCCATGGTCTAAGTCATAAATCACATGTCCTCATAAGTCACATGGAACAATGCCACCATTAAGGAGTCAACAAAGTCACCTAAGATTCTCTAGCCAGGCTGCATCCATTCTCTCTCTTGTATCACAAAGGCCATTAATCCTAAGGGGAGGGTCCTCAGTAATATTAATGAAGACTCCAAACAAAAGATATCAAAGACCCATGGCACCTTTAAGAAATCCAATTTAAAATGTGAGGAAATTGCCCTACATTTTGAAAAAGAAACATCCTCATGAGTTCTGCTGGTTATGGACTCACACTGGTTTAGGTTGGAATTCTATTTTCATATTCTTTTACTATGTGAGCCAAGAAAGGGACATAACTCTGAGTCTCAGTCTCCTGTAAAAGAAATATCATATTGCTCCTAAGGCAATAATGAGGGTTAAAAGAATTAAAAGTAAAGCAGTTAACACAGAATACTTTGCAGTTGAGGCTCATGAAGCTACAGCTGTTATTGTTGTAACTCTAAAAGTACAACATAACATCAGTAAGGATGTGAAGAACGGCCCTCCATTATCCATCTCTTTCAATGAGAAGACAGTTGCTGATTCATCCCAGAAGGCCCACTGACTGCTGGGCCCTCAGTGCCTGCTGCATTGAGAAGCAGACACCAGCAATTTAAAGACTGATATATACAGAACATTTTCTCCCAGTCTCCATTTCCTTTGTTTGAGGCTTTAATAATGTCTAGATGCCTAGAATCCTGGCAGGTAAGAAAAATTAGTAAATAGTATTCTGGTTTATAATTGCATGTAGGACAATAATTTGCTACCTCAAGGGAAATTCTATAATTATGGATCTCTGTATGGAAGTTATTGTTTATGGCCAGCTCCGTGTGGTAACAGTTCTGCAGGATAGTTAAGCCAATGATTTGACTGCTTTCTGACATTGATTAGCTAATTAGCTTGTTAATTCATTTATTCATGAACCAAACATTGCTAAGTATTTTCTATGTGCCAGTCATAGCAAGTTCCGTAAAGAAAAACAGTGCAAAGGATGGAGAAAGACAGTGATGGAGGTGGGGGAGAGGGAGCGATGGAGTGTGCTGTTTTCAATAAAGTGTCTTCTGCACAGAGCAGAGATCTAGATAGGGCGGGCAAGGGAACTAGGCTTAAAAATACCTGGGGAGAAACGTTCAAGACAGAGGGAAAAGTACATGCACAGGCTCTGAAATGAATGTGCTGGGCACATGTGTTTGAGGCTCAGCAAAAATGTCAGGGAGGCTGATGTGGTGTGAGTGCTGGGAGGATGGGAAGAGATGGGGTAAGTGAGGTAGCTGGGGGACACTTGAATTCAAAATGACCTGAGAGGTCAGAGATTTCTATGTGGTAGTGACAGGAGCTGATACATTTTAACTGCATCACTCTGCATCACTCCTAAACATCACTGTGTTTAGGATAGAAAAGGGGGCGTGAGAACAAGAGCGATAGAGGGGCAGTTATCATCTAGACAAGAGACAACGGCAAACGGGCTGGGAGTGGTAGAGGTGATGAAATATGGTCAAATTCTGGTCACATTTTGAAGGGAGAGAGCCTTTGGGGTTTGCTAATTGATTTGATATGGAGTATGAGAGAGAAAAGTCAAGGACAACTCCGAGGTTTTTCTCTGGGCAACTGCGATGGTTAATTTAAGTGTCAACTTGACTGGGCCACAGGGTGCTGGGACATTTGGTCAAACATTATTCCTGGTGTCTGTGAGAGTGAGATTATCATTTGAATCAGTAGACTGAATAAAGCAGACTACCCTCCCTAATGTGAGGGAGCCTCATTCAATCAGTTGAAGGCCTGAATAGAACAAAAAAGGCTGACCCCCTCTCGAGGAAGAAAAACTTTTCTTGCTAGGCTGCTTGACCTGGGACAGTGTTTTTGTTCGGCCTTCAGATTCAGACTGAAACACTGGCTCTTACTGGGTCTCCAGCCTGCTGGCTTTTGGACTAGAACTTCCACCACCAGCCCTTCTCATTCTCAGGACTTTAGACTTACGGGAACTGCACACCAGCTCTCCTGGGGCTCCAGTTTTCCAACTACAAGATCTTAGGCATGCAAGTGGAAATGTTGAGTGGACACTTGGATATAGAAGTCTGGGATTTAGGGAAGAAGTCAAGGTTGGGGATGGAAAGGCAAGTGTTTTTTATCATTAGATAAATTTTATACCCATGGGACTAAAGGAGATCACTTAGGGAGTGAATATAGAGAGGAGAGAGAAGTAGTCCAAGGGCTGAGTCCTTTGGCATGTCAGTGTTTAGAGGTCAAGAAGTTGAAAAACATCTAGCACAGGAGCCTGAAAGGGCGCTTCTCAGCAAAAGGACTGAGAGTGGTATCCTAGAAGCCAGGAAAGAAAGCGTTTTATGGGGAAGAACATGATCAGCAACGTCAAATGATGCTGATTTATGGAGCTATTGTCACTGTTTAGTTGCTAAGTCATGTCAGACCCTTTGTGACCCCAAGGACTGTAGCCCGCCAGGCTCCTCTAGCCATGGGATTTCCCAGGCAAGAATACTGGAGTGAGTTGCCATTTCCTACTCCAGGGGATCTTCCTGACTGAAGGATCAAACCTGTGCCTCCTGCATCAGCAGGCAGGTACTTTACCACTGAACCACCGGGGAAGTGGAGAAGTCCCATTAAAATGACAACACAGAGGTCACTGATAACTTTCATAATGACAGGTTCAGTGGAGTGGGTTCAAGAGATAATGTGAGGAGAGGAAGTGGAGATGAATAGAAAAATGCTTTAAGAAGCTTTGATGCAAAGGAGATTAGAAAGATAGGGCAATAGCCAGAGGAATTTTTGAGGTCAAGGGAAGATATTTTCAAATATAGGAGCTAGTGCAGCATGTTTGTTTGTTGATGGGAATGACCCAATAGAAGGAAAATCCACGACAATGAAGATGGAGCGGGCAGAACTGCAGGTACGATGCCCTTCTGTAGGTGAGAGGAGATGGCGTCCAGATAGAGCCTGGACAGACCAGCTATAGTATGAAGAGAAGGCCAACTTGATGGAACAGATGCAAGCAGATTAGTGGGCTCCATAGTGAGTGCATGTGAAAGTCTCTTCCAGATGCTTTCCTTTTCTGAAAATCTAGACTTTACCAACCTGGTTTCTGTCACTTACCAGCTGTGTTACTCTGACCCCATTTCTTAACTCCCTGCTTGTCCGCTAAGCCACCTCACTCATGTCCTACTCTGCGTGACACTATGGACTGTAGCCCAGCAAGCTCCTCTCTCCATGGGATTCTCCAGGCAAGAATACTGGAGTGGGTTTCCATGCCCTCCTCCAAGGGATCTTCCCAACCCAGGGACTGAACCCAGGTCTCTTATGTCTCCTGCATTGGCAGGCGGGTTCTTTACCACCAATGTCACCTCAGAAGCACCTCAACCTCAGATCCCTCATTTGTAAGCTGGAGATTGTGTGTTAGTTGCTCAGTCATGTCTGACTCTTTGTGACTCCATGGTCTAGGGCTCACCAGGCTCCTCTGGTAGCTCAGCCAGTAAAGAATCCACCTGCAATGCAGAAGACTTGGGTGCGGTCCCGGGGTTGGGAAGATCCCGTGGAGAAGGGGATGGCAACCCACTCCAGTATTCTTGCCTGGAGAATCCCATGGACAGAGGAGCCTGGCAGGCTCCATGGGGTCACAAGGAGTTGGACACAACTGAACGACTAACACTTCACTTCACTTGGCCAATGGAAGGACTCTAGCAGGGAACTGAAGGGGGACAGAGAGAAGCCAGGATGTTTCCCTGCTCCCCCTTTTCAGGAGGTATTGCCAGTAAATGTTGTATCTCTTCCAAGGTTCCAGGTCCCTCCAGACAGACCCTGAGATCCTAGCCTCTACCTGTGACTGGTTGAGAGTCTTCCTTCAGTTCAGTTGCTCAGTTTCTGACTTTTTGTGACCCCATGGACTGCAGAAAACAAGGCTTCCCTGTCCATCACCAACTCATGTTGGTTAATGAGTCCAACATGTCCATTGAGTCGGTGATGCCATCCAACCATCTTATCCTCTGGCACCTCCTTCTCCTCCTGCCTTCAATCTTTCCCAGCACCACGGTCTTTTCCAATGTCAGTTCTTCGCATCACGTGGCCAAAGTATTGGAGTTTCAGCTTCAGCATCAGTCCTTCCAATGAATATTCAGGACTGATCTCCTTTAGGATGGACTGGTTGGATCTCCTTGCAGTTCAAGGGACTCTCAAGCGTCTTCTCCAACACCACAGTTCAAAATTGTTTCCCCATCTATTTGCCATGAAGTGATGGGACCAGATGCCATAATCTTTGCTTTCTGAATGTTGAGTTTTTTTTTTTTTTGAATGTTGAGTTTTAAGCCAAATTTTTCACTCTCCTTTTTCACTTTCATCAAAGGGTTCTTTAGTTCTTCTTCACTTTCTGCCATAAGGGTGGTGTCATCTGCATACCTGAGGTTATTGATATTTCGCCCAGCAATTTTGATTCCAGCCTGTGCTTCATCCAGCCCAGCGTTTCTCATGATGTACTCTGCACAGAAGTTAAATAAGCAGGGTGAGAATACACTAGCCTTGACATACTCCTTTCCCAATTTGGAACCAGTCTGTTGTTCCATGTCCAGTTCTAACCGTTTCTTGACCTGCATACAGATTTCTCAGGAGGCAGGTCAGGTGGTCCAATATTCCCATCTCTTGAAGAATTTTCCACAGTTTGCTGTGATCCACACAGAGAAAGGCTTTGACATAGTCAATAAAGCAGAAGTAGGTGTTTCTCTGGAAATCTTGCTTTTTTGATGATCCAGAGGATGTTGGCAATTTGATCTCTGGTTCCTCTGCCTTTTCTAAAACCAGCTTGAACATCTGGAAATTCATAGTTCATGTACTGTTGAAGCCTGGCTTGGAGAATTTTGAGCATTACTTTACTAGCATGTGAGATGAGTGCAATTATGTGGTAGTTTGATCATTCTTTGGCATTGCCTTTCTTTGGGATTGGAATGAAAACTGACCTTTTCCAGTCCTGTGGCCACTGCTGAGTTTTCCAAATTTGCTGGCATATTGAGTGCAGCACTTTCATAGCTCAACTTTTAGGATTTGAAATAGCTCAACTGGAATTCCATCACCTCCACTAGCTTTGTTCGTAGTGATGTTTCCTAAGGCCCACTTGATTTCACATTCCAGGATGTCTGGCTCTAGGTGAGTGATCACACCATCATGGTTATCTGGGTCATGAAGATCTTTTTTGTACAGTTCTTCTGTGTATTCTTGCCACCTCTTCTTAATATCTTTTACTTCTGTTAGGTCCATACCATTTCTGTCCTTTATTGTGCCTATCTTTTGCAAATGTTCCCTTGGTATCTCAAATTTTCTTGAAGAAATCTGAAGGGAATGGCAGAACACTTCAGTATTCTTGCCTTGAGAACCCCATGAACAGACAAAAAGATAGGACACTGAAACATGAACTCCCCAGGTTGGTAGGTGCCCAATATGCCACGGGAGATCGGTGGAGAAAGAACTCCAGAAAGAATGAAGGTTGGAGGTTGAAGTGAAACTTAAGTTGATTAAGGAAAATGAAGCAATGTGGTCTTTCTTGTACACAGAGTTTGGGGAGTGAGTTTCAAATCCTCGGAAGAAACTCTCATAAATACAGTCAAGTGAGTTTCTTTGCTGTGGTTATCCTCCCCTCATGAGATACTTACTTCTAATCATTAGAAAATGGAAGAAAATAATTAAACTATACAAACCTAACCAAGCACTCTTGCAAACTGTGATAATCACACTAACAATAATGAAGAAGAGGAGTCTTTCAATTTAAAACTGTGAACCAAAATAAATAAATAAAATGAAATCAAACTGTGAACCATAAATAGTGAAGGAATTGTATTTTCCTTAGAGCACTTAGAATAATGAAGAAGATAAAAGTGAGAAACATCTCCCTTAAGATACATATTGATCCATCTGCAACAATCATCTTCCTGATAATTGCAACAGAATACATTGTAAAGCATTAGCTAAGCCTATTCTTTATAATTCATGAAAGAGAATTAAAATTTTCATCTTTAAAGGAGAAAAAAGTCTGTTTGAAGGCATTCAGTCCTGATCATAAATTGTTGAGCTTTTTGAGGACAAAGAAACATGCTCTGATTCATTTCAGCCATAAAAGGATTTTATTTTTAAAAGAATTTAAACAGCTAAAGGCCACTGGAGGAGGACCAGAGATGGATTGTAGCTGGGGAATAATGTCTCTACCTGTACTGCAGAGCCGCTCCAATGAAGTCATCAGTATCCCCTCTCCCAGGGAGCCTCTCATCCTTCCCGACCCCCGGCTCCCAACTGGAATGCCATCCACAGCCAGACACTGGACATCCCCTCCAGACCCTCTATAACTGCAGCCTCAACAAACTGATGTCTCTGCCTTCATCCTTGCCAGATGAATTCTGTGCAGAGATTACCTCTAACCATCACTGATTTCCAAACAAATTCAGGACAGATATGCCTGACTGGAAGACCTAGATTCCATGGTTGCATTTTAACTATTACATAGAGTGCTGGGAAAGTAAGTTTCTGGCTTCTATGTTAGAGAGAACTGCATTCATAAAATGGAAAATCACCCCGAATAGGAAGAGAAATATCAACCACAGCTGCTAAGCCTCAGTCAATGAATAAAAGAATGCATACATATTTTTTTTCTAGGAGTTTTATGGTTTCAGGTCTTCTGTTGAACCCTTTAATAGTTTGCTTTTGTGTATGGTATAAGGAAATAGTCCAGTTTGATTCTTTCACATGTTGCTGTCAGGTTTTCTCAACACTATTTATTGAAGAGGTTGTCTTAGATTAATTGACCATATAAGCTTTACACAGTGAAGGAAACTATCAACAAAATGAAAAGACAGCCTACTGAATGGGAGAAGATATTTACAAACGTATCTCTGATGAGGGGACAGATTCCAAAATGTACAAAGAACTCATACAACTCAACAACATAAAAAAAAAAATGGACTCAATTGAAAAATGGGCAGAAGACCTGAATAGACATTTTCCAAAGAAGACAGATGGCCAACAGATACACGAAACGATGGTCAACATCACTAATCATTAGGGACTTACAAGTCAAAACCACAACGAGATACCACGTCACATCTGTCAGAAGGGCTATCATCAAAAAGACAACAAATACTCAGTGTTGGGGAAGGTGTGCGAAAAGGGAGCCCTTGTGTACTGTTGGAGGGGGATGATAAACTGGTGCGGCCACTGTGGGAAACAGCACGGAGATTCCTCAGAAAGTTAAAGCTAGAACTGCCATAGGATCCAGCAATTTCACTTCTGGGTGTTTCGCTGAGGAAAACAAAAACACTTATTCAAAAAGATATATACACCCCAATGTTCAGTAGAGCATTATCTACAATAGCCAAGATATAGAAACAACTTAAGTGTCCATCTATAGAAAAATGGATAAAGAAGATATGGTACAATTGGTGGAGTATTACTCAGCCAGAAAAATAGTGAAACCTTGCCATTTGCAACAATATGGATGATGTAGAGGGTATCGTGCTAAGTGAAATAAGTCAGAAAAAGACAAATGCCACATGATATCACTTACGTGGAATCTAAAAAATAAACACACAAACAAAAATGAAAACAGACTCACAGATAAAGAGAACAAATGGTTGCCAGAAGGGAGGAGAGTGCAGGTAGATGAGACAGGTGAAGAGGATTAAGAGGTACAGCCTTCCGGTTACATAATTAAGAATAAATAAGTCATGGGGATGTCATATATAGCATATGGAATGTGGTCAATCATATTACAGTAATTTTGTATGGTGACTGGTGGTTACCAGATTTATTGTGATCATTTCATAATGCACGCAAATATCAAATCATTATGTACTATACATGACACTAACATAATACTGTACATCAGCTATATTTCAACTTAAAAAAGAACATATAGATGAATAAGGGAAGCAACGAGGAATGCTGGTAAGTTATTTAGATCAATTCCCCGACTTCACAAATGCAGAAATAAAAGCACATAGACTGGAAGTGACTTATTCCAAATCTACTTCTTCTCATTCTAGACAATGTTTTTTTTCAACTCACAGAGATGACAAATTCCCTGGGCACCCCTTTCTTCCACTCCCACCAAAGACACATTTAATTGCCTATAATATTCATTCTTGTTGAACCCAGATTTAGCCTCACATTCTTTCTCAACTCAGCCCACTGGGCAGCCACAGCCATAATTGGCACAAGAAAGGAAAACTATTAGCCCTGCCTGTACTACACCAGGCTGACATTCACTCAACAAATTCTTCAATGAGTCAATGAGCAGAATAAGTGTTAGTAATAATATAATCAACACATTGGAGTCCACAAAGGATCTTTTAGGTTATTTGTTAGAGGATCTCTTTGAGAATTAATGATTATGCCCAGTTGTCTCTATTTTGGTTACTGGCACAAATTCACAATTTGTTTACAACAGTTAATAAACACCAGGCTTCAACTTGTTTTCCTCTGAGTGAATGAAAAGACTGGTGCCATTGTTGGTGCCATTGTTGTCTTGCCAACGATGGCGCCACTCTCGTCATTCACTCAGGGAAAAATTCTTCTCTTTGTGCTACTGTCCAGCCTCAAAGTGAGTGCGATTATGGCTTGGGAGGTGTGTCTGTCTGGATGCGAGGCAGTAATTGCAAAGAGTCGTTGGGCTCTAGTTATCTCCTTTTGGAAGGGGGAAGATGGCAAATCAACTCCCTACCTGCTGTCACTGTGGAAACCCAGTATATTGAACTCTATTTAACTGTATTTAATCCAGTGAGGAAACGGGACTGGTTTTCTATGCAGATAATTCAGTCAGTACAATGAAATTTGTCTAAAGTGGTCACAGGTTTTGTTTTTATAAGGTAAGCTTTAGGATACGAATGGCAGAAACTTCAACTCAAACTGGCTTAAGGAAATACAAGGAACTTTATTGTTTCATTAAAAAAATCACTGAGGAGTGGATTCAGTTCCAGGGCCTCAAACAAGATCACCTTTGGACTTTGCCATCTTGGCACTGGGCCCTGTATTCAGGCTTCACGAAATAGCTACTGGGAACTCCAAATTCATATAATCCCAGGCTCAAGTAGATAGCACTTCCTGGCAGCATCTACATAACTATTGTTATTCCCTTTGATGGGAACAACTTGGTTTATGAGAACATTTGAGAAACAGTTACTATGGCCTGGGTGATTCAGTGCTCTGATTGGCCTAGATCATGTTTCCACCTAGATTTAAGGTTGGAACCAGCACCGGTACACCTAGAAATAGTGACTGTCCACAACAAGGGCATGATCAGACACTCTCCAGCAGGGAAGAAATGGCACACTTGAAGGCAGGATTGAAGAGAGTTTAATGAAGGGACCACACATGAGGGGTGCGCAACAGTATGGAAACCAGCAAGGAATGGAGAAGCTCTCAGGACTGGGAATAGTGGGGAACCAGTACCACTCCTAGGGCTGAAGGACAGGGGAGGGAGCCAAGACTGGACCTGCATGAGAGGTACAGCCATAGGTACGAAACACCAGTCAGAGCTGTGACCACAGGAAGAGGAACACAGCCGCTGCCAAAGCACAGCCCAAAAGATAGGAAGTAGATGGACTCAATTCCTCCATCCTCTCTCTCCTCCCAACTCCTGATCTCTTGCCAGTGACTCCTATTGGCCAAATCTAACCAGAAGCCAGAGGGTGGGGAGTCCTGGGTGACACAGTTTGCAGAAGTCAGCCTCTTGAGATAGACAGCAGGGTGGAAAGGGCTATAGATTGGATCTGGAGAGGCATCAGAGAACAGCCTGAGACTGTTTCTCTAGGGATTAGCAAACGACAAATGGGTCATGGGCCAAATCTGGCCCTCCACCTGTTTCTATAAAGTTTTATTGGAATACATTCAATAGGCAAACATTTGTTTACTTATTATCTATGGCTCCCTTTGTGATATAACATCAGAGTTGACCAGCTGGCCCTTTACAGAATAGATTCACTGATTCCTGGCTCAGTTGGGTCAACTCTAGTGACTCCAAGGACTGTAGCCTGCCAGGCTCTTCCATCTATGGGATTCTCAAGCCAGTAGTGGAGAGGGTTGCCATTTCCTTCTCCAGGGGATCGTCCCGACCCAGGGATCGAACCCCGTTCTCCTGCATTGCAGGCAGATTTCCACTTATTCCAGATCCCTGACCAAGACCAACACATCCACTGAGCCTGACACATGCAAAATTTTCAAAAAAGCCTCTTTTTTTTTTTTTAATAAAAAAATAAATGACTGAAAGCACTGGTGTCAGTCAACATGAATGACCCTGAGCCTCAACCCTCTAAGATAATTGAGACTACAAGCCCCTCAAGCTGTTTCCACTTATTCCAGTTCCCTGTGTGGCTTACTACCTTCATCTGTGGTTACTGTGATAGTCCAGTTTTCTGTGTACCTCCTGAGATCTTTTGTTACCTTGTCCCCACAGTTCAGTTCATATGGACATTTTCCTTGGCTGCTATATCACTATTCAGTTCAGTTCAGTCAGTCAGTCGTGTCCGATTCTTTGCGACCCCATGAATTGCAGCACGCCAGGCCTCCCTGTCTATCACCAACTCCTGGAGTCCATCCAAACTCATGTCCATTGAGTCGGTGATGCCATCTAGCCATCTCATCCTCTGTTGCCCCCTTCTCCACCTGCTCTCAATCTTTCCCAGCGTCAGGGTCTTTTCCAATGAGTCAACTCTTCGCATGAGGTGGCCAAAGTATTGGAGTTTCAGCCTTAGCATCAGTCCTTAAAATGAACACCCAGGACTGGTCTCCTTTAGGATGGACTGGTTGGATCTCCTTGCAGTCCAAGGGACTCTCAAAAGTCTTCTCCAGCACCACAGTTCAAAAGCATCAATTCTTCGGTGCTCAGCTTTCTTCACACTGTTACCCCTTGCCAAAGTCCTGGAATTTAGAAGAGGCTATGCCTCTCTCTACTTTTTAGACTTTGAAACGGGAGCCTGCTCTTTACATTTTTATATCCCTTCCTTAGGGCAACTTGGGACAAGAACTTCAGAGGCTAAGGCCTCACTGCATAGCCCCATCAGTTTTATACTGGAAACTCTCTTCCCTGTGCCATCAACTGGAGTACCAGCGTGAATGCAAGCATCTGGATTCTTTCCTCTCAGGAGGAATTCCTCACTACCCAGAGCACGCCTCACTCTGCTTTTGTTAATGGGTATTAATCTTAGCATTGCAACTCCACATTCCTACCCATTCATTCAACAGGATGTCTTCTAGGGGCCCACTAATAGTTCTAACTTTAATAGGTGCCTAACACTCATCTTCGGAGAAGGCAATGGCACCCCACTCCAGTACTCTTGCCTGGAAAATCCCGTGGACAGAGGAGCCTGGTAGGCTGCAGTCCATGGGGTCGCACAGAGTTGGACACGACTGCAGCGACTTAGCAGCAGCAGCAGCAGCAGCAACACTCATCTTTGGGCTTCCCTGGAGGTTCAGACGGTACAGAATTCACCTGCAATGTGGGAGTCCTGGGTTCGATTCCTGGGTTGGGAAGATCCCCTGGAGAAGGGAATGGCTACTCACTCCAGTATTCTGGCCTGGAGAATCCCATGGACTGTTTAGTCCATGTGGTCACAAAGAGTCATACACAACTGAGTGACTTTCACTTCACTTCAACAACCATCTTTACCAACCCATAGTTTTTGAGATGAGGCACAGCTTAGCTACTACTTTGTGACCTGACTGTGACCCTTGCCTTACATTTTCCTTAAAGTTGTATAAAAACAGCCAGTCTATATGAGCAAGGGCAACAAAGACGGAACATGTACAGGCAACATGGCACCGTGACAATTTAACTGAAGCCCAAATTAATCCAACACAGTTAATGATGTTGTATTAGAGTTCTCCAGAGAAATGGAACCAATGGTCAATATATACCCCATATATTCTATATCCTATAGTCAATTCCTTGCAGTAAATCTGTAATGCATATGTAAATATGTATGCAAACAGAAAGAAATATATGTATATACATGTATAAAATATCTTATATAGTAATACATCACATATATATGTATACACACACACCATACTTTATAAAGAATTGGCTGAGGAGGAGACTGAGCTTATGGAGACTGAGAGGTGCCACCATCTGCAGGCGGGAGACCTGGGGAAGCTGGTGGTGCAATCAGAAGGCTAAGATCTGGAGTCAGTGGTGTATATTCGAGTCGTCCTCTGAAGGCCTGAGAACCAGGAATACCGAGGGCAGGAGATTTATGTCCCCTCTCCATAGTCAGGTAGAGACTGGGAATGCTTCCTTCCTTCATCTTTTGTTCTATTTCAGACCTCAGTGGATTGCCTAATGGACGCCCACACTGGGGAGGGCAATCCACTTTACTCGGTCCACTGATGCAAATGCTAATCTCTTCTGGAAAGACCCTCACAGGCACACTCAGTAGTCACGTTTAACCACGCCTTTGGGCATCCCCTGATCCAGCCAACTTGATGCCTACAATCGACTATCACAGATGTGCACAGTCATCTTTACTGTGCTCTATGGCAATTGGGCATGGGTGGTCCATAAACGCTATAATCGCTGACTTTTACTCAACTCTAACAGGGGTTAGCAGGAGAGAGGAAAAAGAAAACTAGGAGTACCTGAAAAATGCTCGTCTTTAAAGGCTCCTGGTAGTATTTACAGATGGGAGGCATGTTAGGGGGCCTGGAGAGACAAGACGGTCTCCTGAGTTCGAGAAGGAGAAATGCGGGATGTGGGCGGGCCAGCCTCCTCTCCTAACTGTCCTGCTATTACCATCCTAGACTTTTGGTCCATAGAGGAGGAATCTCCTACCACTTTATCCTGGGGGGCCATCTGCCTCCCACCTCACCATCTCCAGTGCTGTCCACATGGCCTCTGGCTGGGGAAAGAACTCTCCAGAACTGGAGGGGAAGACATGGGATAGTGAGAAGAGGGGGCGAGACTCCTCCAAAGGGATTTCTTAGGAGGCAGCTAGCTGACTGACAGGGTACTGGAGGCAATTTTGGCAAAACACCTGCCTGGGCACAGTTTAGTAGTAAATATGCTGTCTCTCAAGATGTTGTGAATTGGAGCTTAGTCCCTGTTCATTAGCAAAAGCCCCTGATTGCTTATCTTATCCAAGTGAAGAGCCCTATTTCAATTCCCCAACAGAAAACAATCAAGCTTGTGGCTGGATAATGAACAGAGAAAGCAGCCTTGCCCTTCTACCAGGTGAAAGCAGGAGGAGACGCCTGCGACCCAGAAGAGGGGCCTCACCGAACCACACTCACACCCCGATCTCAGAATTCCAGCTCCAAAATTTTCTGAAGCTCAGCAAAGAAGGGAAACTCATCGAGACAGTCTGTAAAGCAGCCCTGTTAGGATCCAGTTTAACATTGAGGAAATGCAAACATAGGAAGACGTGCTTTTGTTGTTTCCCCAAGATCATACAGTGCTTTTGACCAGAACTGTAACCCGGCTGCCTGACTCCCACCTCTAGTGCTATAGCAAGACTGACAAACAGCTCCCGTGGATGACAGCGGTGCTGGCATGAGCATCCCATTGCAAATCCAGCCAGAACACAACAAAGTGAGGGACTTCCCTGGTGGTCCAGTGGCTAAGACTCCGTAGTCCCAGTGCAGGGGGCCCAAGTTCGATCCCTGGTCAGGGAACAAGATCACACATGCCGCAGATAAAGATCCCGCTGCTGCTGCTGCTGCTGCTAAGTCGCTTCAGTTGTGTCCGACTCTGTGCGACCCCATAGACGGCAGCCCACCAGGCCCCGCCGTCCCTGGGATTCTCTAGGCTGGAGTGGGTTGCCATTTCCTCCTCCAATGCATGAAAGTGAAAAGTGAAAGTGAAGTCGCTCAGTCGTGTCCGACTCTTAGCGACCCCATGGACTGCAGCCTACAGGCTCCTCCGTCCATGGGATTTTCCAGGCAAGAGTGCTGGAGTGGGGTGCCATTGCCTTCTCCCACACGCTGCAACTAAGACCTGGCGCAGCCAAATAAATGTTTTAAAAAAATACAACAAAGTGAGATTGGTTCTAGCTCTTTCTTTGCAGTGCTGCATCAGCTTCTTCATGGTACTCAGACAACAGAGCAGATGGTAAACTGGTTGCCATCCACATGCACCCACATGCTGTGCATACATTCTTCTTGTTCTGTGCAACATTTTTTAAAAAACTAGCTGCCAACATTTTTAAATTGATCTGCTTAAATGTTCAGTTTCTGATGTCCCTGGGAAGAAATGGCAATATCTGGTCCTCTTCCTTCCAGGGCAGTATTTCCTTGGGGAGGAATAGTTGCAGGTAGCTCAATGGTAAACAATCCACCTGCCAATGGCTTCGATCCCTGGGTTGAGGAGATCCCTTGGAGAAGGAAATGGCAACCCACTCCAGTATTCTTGCCTGGAGATTCCCACGGATAGAGGAGCCTGGAGGGCTACAGTCCTTGGGATCGCAAAGAGTCAGACATGAACACGCACGCACACAGTCACTGCCTCTCTCTGTTCCCTGCCATGGCATCTACCACCCTCGTTGTGTCCCATCTCCTGGAGAAAGGTGCACTCTCGTGTGGACCTGGCAAGGCCCGCTTTGCTCATTTACAACACCTGCCTCACCTGCCAGCTTTTTGCTTGTGACTTCTGGGGAAACCGCAAGAGCTTCCTGCAAATGACTTACAGGCTGGGAATGGAAGAAGCTGATGCAGCACTGCAAAGAAAGAGCTAGAACCAATGGGGAGGGGAAAGGGCATGGGGGAGGGAACATGGACTTCAGCTCAACGTCAGAACAAATTCTAGACTTGACTTCTCAGCCCTGGAACTGTCAAAGAAAGTGTTTGGACACAGTGGGATGCCTGTCTATCAGGGAAAAGGAAGGATTCCTCCATTGCCAGGGGGAAGGACTCTCTCCCCTTTAAGGAATTCTTCAACGCTCAGATTTAAAAACACTTTAATTGGATAACACAGTCATACCATTTCAAAAATGTTAAAAGGTGTACAGTGGGAAGTCAGACTCCTTCCACTTCTATCCCTGAGGGTTCAGCTCCTCTCCAGGAAGCAGCCATTGTGCCTTTCATTGGTCTTCCCAGAGACATCCTGTGCCTGCGCTCACGATCTACTTTTCCTGACATAGTGATAATTCCCTATAAAAAAGACAGAAAGCAGGCTTGCACACGGACTCTCAGATTTATCAACACACACACACACACACACACAATTTTACCAGCTCTCTCCTGGGAATCTTCAAACACACACAGCCAATCACAGTCGTCTCCTACCTAACACCCTCCAACGCTTCTCACGGTTCCCTGAACACAGGACACACTCTAAGCGGGCTGACAAGGAAGGCCCTCTGTGGGCTGCCTGCTGTCTCCCCTTCAGCGTTCCTTCTTGGCAACGCCATCTTTGTTCCACCCAGGCCGAACTGCTCTTGTTCACTTCCTGCTGGGGAGCCATCCCCTTCCTCATCTCCTTGGCCTGACGTGTGCTGTTCCACACACTGCCAGTCCCTCACTTGTTCAGGCCTTCTTGGCCCCAGCTGTTCATTTACGGAGGTCTTCATGGCTGCCCACACCAGGTAAAGCGCCCCTCCTCCTGCCCCCCAACTCTGTGTCCTTGTCCCTGGTTGGAACACTCCCCATGGTTTAACACAATCACACACACAACTGCCCGTCTTCCCAGCTAGGCTACATGAGGGCCTGTCTTCACTTACCAACGTACGCCCGAGCACTCGGCACCCATCTGACACAGAAGAGACGAAAATATCACCATTGAACCAACGCGTGAGACTCACTAGAGAGAAAGCTCACAGGCTTCACTGCTCACTCCCCACCCCATTCCTGGCACAAATACGGGTGGGTGGCTGGGTAAACTTTTTCTCAGGAGAAAGCAGTCTTATGATAAAAACCTGATTCCAAATGTCCACTCTGTGTATTTAAAGATAAGTCATGCCCTATGAGATGTGAAATGAGGATTTCCTTTGATCTAGTTTCTGCCTAGCGCTAAAAAGCTTTGATCCTCTGCATTCTCTGACAAACAAAACTCAACCTATAATAAGCAGCCACTAAACTGGTCATAATTTTCTGTGCTGGGAACAATAAACCAACCGACCAATGTTTAGAAAGGGCATTTGAGAAGATGAAAAATAATTTCTAGGAATACAATAGGATCCACCACTTGGTACCCCCAAACAACCATATTTAAGAACTGTGAAAAACAAGACAACAGGCCTCAAACGGCATCACTTATGCTAAGCCCCACATCACCAAACTGGGACTTCATTATATTTTTGGCTCTCCCAGTAAATGGAACCTTAAACCAGGTACTCAGGAACCACCTGAGCAGCACGAGTGGGGTCTCTGCCTGACAGACCCCTGCCCACCCCTGAAGGAAAGTAACTGCATTAACCACCCACTTCTGGGCCTGGTTTATTTCCCTCGTTCCTGCTCCCTTGTGTTCGCAAGTCTTTCATTCCAAACAGCTCCCGGAGCTCCTTTCTTTGTACTAGACTGGATGCAGCTTGATTCAAATGGACTTTTGCTCAGTTAAACTCTTAAAAATTTTAATATGACTCAGTTTATCTTTTAACAGTTCTGTTAGTAAGAAGAAGAACTAAAGGCGACCCCAGCGGGCCCAGGAGCAACGACGAGCAACCAGACACAGTACCTGTGGAGCTGGGAGTTCACGGCCTCCCTGCCTCAGGAGCTGCTGCGTCCGTCCACCTCGAGCCTCTGGCTTCCGCCTTACCAGCTTTCAGGGTTCACGTGAGTGTTTCTTTTTCACACACACTTTGGCAAGGACCGGAGTTGGGGTGGGCCCGACTGAAAAACCGGATTGAGTTCAGGGTGCAGCTGATTCTGATGGGCTCAGCGTGAAGTATCAGTTCAGTTGCTCAGTCATGTCAGACTCTGCGACCCCATGAACTGCAGCATGCCAGGCCTCCCTGTCCATCACCAACTCCCGGAGTTCACCCAAACTCATGTCCATTGAATCGGTGATGCCATCCAGCCATCTCATCCTCTGTCATCCCCTTCTCCTCCTGCCCCCAGTCCCTCCCAGCATCAGAGTCTTTTCCAATGAGTCAACACTTGGCATGAGGTGGCCAAAGTACTGGAGTTTCAGCTTTAGCATCAGTCCTTCCAAATCAGGTGAACACAATTTTGTTTTAACACTAAATGAGCAGGTTAACCTTACCTTAGGAAACCTTACGAAAATCTTTAATTACAGTGGGCACAGCTGAGAACTTTTACCTGGGTAAGCCTATCCATTTACGAGATGCCTTAGAGAAAAGCGAGTCTTAGCCAAGCGTTCACCCTAAAAGGTAGAGGGAAAATGCGTTTTCCTCCCTGAAAGGAGGACCGTATAGTTCTAGTGACCAGGATGAGACCCGCCGGGACTCCCCACACACCTGTGTTCCCAGGACCCAGGATCACATCTGCTGGGTTGGATGCTGCCTGATTTGATACTTGCTCAAATAAACTCTCTCAAACTTTCAAAATGTCTAATATGCCTCAGTTTATCTTTTAACAGAACCTAAAAATAACTGCTTCCTTTTACCAAAAACTCTAAATGCCAGCTTCTTAAAAAATATACCTTTGAGAAATGGAGAGGAACTGAGATTCGCCATCTGGCCACTCACATTCTCTGTGATCCATTCTGCTCTTCTTTCTTCTGGGCATATGTATGCTTAGTTGCTCAGTTGCGTCTGACTCTTTGCAACCCCATGAACCTACCATGCTCCTCTGTCCATGAGATTTTTCCAGGCAAGAATACTGGAGTGGGTAGCCATTCCCTTCTGCAGGGGATCTTCCTGATCCAAGGACTGAACCCCAGTCTCCTGCACTACAGGCAGATTCTTTACTGTCTGAGCCACCAGGGAAGCCCCATTTTTCTGCTAATGCCGCTCAAACTCGACAAGCTCCTCGGGCCACTCTGGGCTCTCTGAGCTCACTTTTTCATCCATGAGGATTTCTTTCTTCAATTGATTTGGACTTGGTGCTTTAATTAAGTACTCTACCTCAAATATATAGTTCTTTTCTCAAAATGTTACTTTTTTTTTAATTCATGAAAATATAGAACTTCATAGCTGTTGTGGCCCACAGAGCCATCATTCTCAATTTTTAACCTTTGTTCAATGTGGAAAACCATCTGGGTTATATCTGAGTCCTTATTTTAGTTTGTGTGTCAGATGAAACCTTGAGATAACGTGGGTAGTGAGTCTTGGAACAAATAGGCTCTGTGGGGCATGGGCGCAATGTCAACAAGCCCAGGCAAATGAAAGGTTGTGGAGCTTCCAGAACATGTGAAAGTTTCGACTCTGTGGTCCACAAGAGAAGCAGGTCATGGCAGTAAACAGCTCCACTCAAAGAACCATAAAGTAGTGAAATGTAGCCAGAGATTGAACCATAACTGTGGGTGATTTTACAGTCACGGAGAGACACTGCCTTGCTGGAGAATTGTATTTAGTGATTGCTGACATTTTTAGTGTTGTTTTGAGTCTTTTAAAGTTTTTAATATTGCTACACCATAGTTTGCTCTTTGAAAGTAGGCTGCAAACACAAGAAGAATGAGAATCATCAACTTAGAAAGAGCATCAACCAGCCACCCCCACCCCCCACCCAGTCCCCTGTTTAAGGCTAAGGAACTGAAGTCTTAAAAGAGGAGAAGGGATTTGAAGTGGAGCACAGCTGGGGTGGGGTACACACAACCAGGATGAAAATTCAGGCCTCAGGACATCCAGTCATGATTTTTCTACTACATCTTATTTCCTCTCTGTGTCTATAAACCTAGGTCATCAGGGCTAAAAATGAGTAGACAAGAACTGGCAAAAGACAAGGACTTCATCACATGCCTCCCTGCACGGAAGATACGTCTCCACTTGGCTCTTGCACTGTGGACCTTCTCCTGCAGAGCACTCAAGATCACAAAGATGGAACTCATCTAAATATTTGTGTTGAGAGTTGGACATTTTGTTCAGATAATCATGGCTTCAGTTGGCTTGTCCTTGCTTTGCAACTTAGGGCACCCTTACATAATACGTGATGTGTCTTCCTCAAGGAGAGTGAAGTAGGGGAAGAGTAGGGCACATGGAATGTTTGGAGCCGATGGCACAGCAGTGAAGAACTAGGGAATATGCCTGGCTCAGCCCTGGACTGCAGGGGAGTGGCAGGAAGCTTAGTTTATGGTATCCACGTTGACCTCTGGTGTGCTTCCTGCAGGAGCTGGTGTATAATGGGTTCCAATTCAGTGGATTGACTGAGGCAGTGGGAATCCAGGGGAAGGAAGGTATTAGTAAAAGGTATTATAAAAAAAGGTGTGTGTGTGTGTGTGTGTGTGTGTGTATATATATATATATATATATAATTAAAAGGTATTATATAAAATATCAGAGAAGGCAATGGCACCCCACTCCAGTACTCTTGCCTGGAAAATCCCATGGATGGAGGAGCCTGGTAGGCTGTAGTTCATGGGGTTGCTAAGAGTCGGGCACTACAGGGTGACTTCACTTTCCCTTTTCACTTTCATGCATTGGAGAAGGAAATGGCAACCCGCTCCAGTATTCTTGCCTGGAGAATCCCAGGGATGGGGGAGCCTGGTGGGCTGCCGTCTATGGGGTTGCACAGAGTCAGACATGACTGAAGCGACTTAGCATTGCATAGTATATAAAAGATACACATATTATTTAAAGGTATTAGATAAAGGTATAAAAGGAAGGTATATTAAAATCAGGTAGGAATTTGTGGCATGATAACTTTATTCACAGCAAATCTACCACCCATGGTTGAAGAAGGAGAGAAGCCTCCGGCCTACGGGGAGAGAGGCCTGGGAATAGGCAGGCAGGAGTCTGGTGCTCACCTAAGCAGTCTGAGGTTTCAAAAGGGGATCCAGTTCCAGCAAGATTGTTGGGAGGTGAGATGACAGAGTGAGACAGCATCAGTGAGGACTGGTGAGCAGGGACCCTATGCATAGCAGCATAGGAGGCACCAAAGATGCAGTGGAGAACACGATGGAATGAAGGTATCTGTTTTAAAGAATATTAAGTTAAAAAAAATCTTTTTTCAAAGTTTAATAATTTGTGCTTTAGAGTCAAGAAACAACCCACAAATGTCCACCTGTCCAAAACAAAGGAATGTTTTATCAAAATTCCCCAGTAAAGATATCACGGACCAAGTCTTTGTGTGTCCCTCCAGTTTCAGGTCTTATAAGTGTTCTCCCTGGTGCCCCAACCCTGGGCCCCACAACAGTCTGCAGATCCTGCTGCTTGTTGCCCTCCAGCCTCCCTGAAATGCCTTGAGATGCCCTTCCCTTCCTCACGTTCTGATGGTCTAATGGACCATCTTGTGAGTCCTTCCACTCCGTACCCAGAGAGTGGATCCCTCCCACTTTTATCCAACCACTGGGTATCTCAGTTAAAGTGTTTATGATCAGGGTTCATATTTGCTGTTACATACCAGGTTTGCTGTACCAGTTGTAAAATTATTCAATTACTTTTACACAACTTGATTAAAAAAAATTGCTATCCCAGGACCCTCAATGCCCCTTTCCCCCAGGCTCCTACTCAACTTGGCCCCTCCTCTTGCACTTTCCAGATCACCCCAGGGTCTGGGGAGATTGACGTTGTGAGATCTTCTCTTGTTCCCACCTACTCTTGAGAAATCCAAATGTGGGTCAGAACCCAGGCTCAAGTCTGCTGGTTTATGAATCCCTTGGCTCCTCTGAGACTTTTCTCATCTGTAAGACGGAAATGGAAGGGATGGAAGTCCACTTGCTGGGGTCCAATAAGATTGCTGGGTTGATGGTCATATACGTTCAGATATCAAGAGCTAGCCTGTGGTCATTTTGAATAAGACAGAATGAAGCAAGGACACTGAGCCTGGCCAGCACCAGCCCCAGGCTCTTGGGCTGACAGATCCTGCTGCTGCTGTCACTGCCAATCCTGTGCTACCCAGTGGCTGAGGCCAGGGCCAGTGAGGCCAGACCTCACTTCCCAAAGCCTATGTGGTGGCTTAATCAGCACCAGGCTTCTTATATGACTTTAGTCATCTAAACTCTCCAGGAATGAGAGAAAGCACCATTTCATCGCCTTTGTTTTTGTCCAGAAAGGTTGAATGGGTGGATGAGTTTGAAGGCTGCAAAGCCTTCTGAGAATCGGAGTTTCTTGGAAGTTTTTAATAGTCCAGGCACTATTCCCTGGAAAATGTGAGGTTCCTGGGGTTTACTAGAAGCTTAAACTTTTGGTCAAAGTTAAACATCTAGAAAAATGTTCCTGGGAAGTGTCATCAACACCTTCTTAATTGGCTGCCTTGGCACCATCTCAAGGCTGTGGTTTCTACTTCAGATGCTGGAGCAGGACCAAGCCCAGCTCAGGGTCTCCTTCTGGGATGGAGGATAAGTAAGAACCTCCGGCCCGTGTTTCCGAATTAGGGACATAAAGGAGCCTAGCTGCGGAAATTGCATGAATCATATTTACATTAGTGTTGGAAAGTACATTTCTCTCCAGGAGATTATATTCCTTCAAGGGCTCACCCCCGCCCCACCCCCATATAGTACAGGTGAGAGGTGAGGTAAGAAAACTCAGCTCTTCCTGGGTGGATACCTTTGCTCTGGGCTCCAGGGGCCAAGGACCAGAACCAAGGAAGTACCCTGTGAGTTTGCATCCAGAAGGGCAAGAGCATGGACCACAGGTAGAAAGAATAGCCAAGGGACTGCCCCTCTCCCCCACACCTCCTCTTAGAAAGCTCTCCTCCAGGTTGCCACCTCCCAGCCTGCTTGGAGGAATTGGAACCTAAGTTCCTGTAAGCACAGTGGAGTGACCTGGCTTTAAAATTTTATCTGGCATTCCTTCCACTTTCCTGATATTTCATCCCTTCTACTCTTCAAATGAAATGGTAACTCACTCCAGTATTCTTGCCTGCAGAATTCCACGGACAGAGGAGCCTGATGGGCTATAGTCCATGGGTCACAAAGAGTCAGACATGACTGAGTGACTAACACTTTAATGCCTCAGATGAGGCCATTTGAAGTTTTTGCCAGAGTGATGGGTATTGAACAGCAGATGAGAGAAAATAGGACTGTCTCCTGACTTTTTCTTTTGAAAGTCCTTAAAAGGAACAATAGTGACAATAAAAATTCAGAGCATGAATAACAGATTTGGAAGATCCCATGAGAAGGAGGAAATCTTCTGAATGTTCTTCTAATGCGGGGTGGAGGTGTCAGCTAAGCGGGGAAATCCCAATTCCTTGGGCATTTGCAGAACTCTGGGAAGAGGAACCTACATTTTCTTCTCAGGCACAGGCTGGGCAGGTGGTAGAAAGCCAGAGGAAGAAATGTCCCAGAGATGTGTGTGTGTGCAGGAAGGCTTTACATAAACAGGGAGCATGTCCTGGGCCCTGGTGAATTGCCCTCTGTGTCTGAGAGCTGAGAGTGACATGCAATTAATAGGGCCCCTCGGACAAGCTCACTAAGTTTCTTGCAGCTGAGTGTGACTCAAGAGGGAAACAAACATAGTTAAAAGGATGGGGGTCTGGAGGATCAGCAGTTTGAGTAAGAAAGGACTCAACAGTGCCCTGCGTGGACTGGCAACTGAGCACTGGAGCAAGTGAGGACATTTTTGAACTGAGATTATATTTCCATTCCTGCTCCCCCAAGAGAATGCAAGTTTATAATATAAATCAAATTACCTAAGCAGGTTGACTGTTATTCTTATACCCTATTAAGAGCAGAACTCCACTCTTGGAAAAAAATTAATAATACATGGACCCACTGAAAAAAACACTGAAAAGATATACATCCAATGTTCACTGAGGTTACCTCTGGGTGTTGGAATTATTAGAGCTCTCCTCTCTCCAGTGTTTCAAGTCCTTTCCTTCCTTCTTCCTTCCTTTCCTTCCTTCCTTCTCTCTTTTTCTTTCTATGTATCTACTTTTGTAATTTTTTCACAATGAACTATTTTCTAATCTTCTACAATAAACTTGTTTTGTTAAGAAAAAGCAACACAATAGAATAAGAAAGACCAAAAAATAATCAGCATCCAGGGTTTATTCCATTTCATTTGGAGGATGAAAGAGCTCCCACTGACATATGTTTGATCTTCCTGCTAGACCTGGGACAAGCTGAGGATCTCCTGCGTGCTCTGGACTATCCTTCACCCTTTCTCATCTTCCATACATACCTGGGATCCAGCTTTTCTAGAAAACCTCCAAGAATCTTCTTTGCATAGGCCTACTGTTTGTGTCTGCTAAACTAGTTTTTGTTGTTCACAGTTTGGGAGTATAGAGGTACATTTAAGGCATTTGCCTCCTTTACACAATCAGGATGCTGACTCCCTTACTTGTCTATACTTGGGAGGCTAAAACAACTTACACATTTGTATCTGAGGGCAAAATCTAAATTATACCAAGGGAATTTATCAAGAGCGAGGGACTGTGTTAAATTCTCATCTCTCTGGAATGTGGAGAAATGGCTAAATTAGTCATGTTCAGTCTCAGGCAGAGAACCTACCCCCCTCACTCAGCTTGATATAAACTTCTGATAAGAAATTTGAATAACCATCCAAGTGAATTACCTGCCTTGCATGTTTCTAATCACTGTCTGGAATCCCCAGGGCACCCAGCATGCCTCTGAGGGGTAGCTTGGCTCCTGCATCACTTTATGAAAACTCAGAACATGAAAATTCGATTAAATCTTAGCCTATGGCTCAGCAAGTAAATTTATTGCTCCCCACCAATCATATTCATTCTGGTTTCTAAGTTCTAGGCTGAAAGAACTTTGCACTTTTCACACTATCAATTACTACCCACCTCAGCCCCTACATATGGAATAATGAGGAAAAGACTCAGGATGAGTCCTGATGGCCTTCAACATATAGAAGTTGCAAGAAGGAGATTTCTAACAGACTGCCTGATACTGTGATAAGTCAAAGATCTGACTCCTCTCCCCCACCCTCCCCAAGACATCCATGTCCTATTGCTTCTACCTCCTGCATGATTCTGGAATGAAAATAGCTTTCCTCCATCTTTACAGTCGCTTCCCCAGGTCAGACAGAGACACTGAATCTTAGCGTCCCACCTGGTCTTCAATGGCTGCAATCCTCACATGCAGATGTGATCCTGCCCTGGCCCATTACGAAGCTATGCAGTAGATCCCCATTGCTCCTAAATCTCCCATGGCTTTATGGTGGACCCTCAACTCTTTCTCGTGGCTTTCAAGTTTTTTTCTTAGAGATTACACACCAGAAGCCTGTGGGATGACAGGTTTTGCTTGGCTCGCACAGTGCTTTTTTTTTTCTTTTTAATAAATTTCCAGTAGAGCCAATGTCTGTAAATTTGAAAGCTTTGTCTACAAATCCCAACGTATGGCTTCTCTGGAAAAATCGGGGTATCTGGTAATGCTGGGCACAGGTCCCCACATGGAAAGGGCCTCCCGTGTGGATTGGGACTTTGTCTCCAAGTCCTCCCAGTCTGTGCCATGCCTGCTATATGCCTTTCCTCCAGCTCACAGAGGTCACCTGTCTGATGCTGTGGACAGGTAGGCTCTACATGACTGGGCCCTGATGAGGCTCCCCTTCCATCTCTCTCTTCTTTCCTGCCTACATGCCTGCGGGGAGAATCTGTGGGGTTAACTTCTCTCAGTCGGCCTCTCCCCACCTCACCCCCTCATATGCACAATCTGGGCTCTCTCTCACCTCTCTGCTCTGTAGTTGAAAACCCATCTTTGGGAATGTCTAATTCCAATTCATTCTTTGGGTCTCTGTTTAAATGTTGTCTTTCTTAGGAATGTCAGCCCCGATCTCCTCTGCCTAGGCCCCATCCCCAAATCATGTTTTAATTGTCCCTCCATAGAATCCCCTATGGTGTAAGAACTAAATTTGACACTCAGTATTATTACCTGCTGCCTCAACATCTGATGAAATCAGGGAGGCCTCAAATGGCATAATGGCAAAGTCCCTTCCCCACTCTGCTCCCGTGGATAGATAACCTCCCTAATCAAACAGCCCTCTTTATCAACCCCCACCCCCACCCCAGGTGCAGTTCCTGCTTATCCTTGAGCAGTGGGTTTCAGTTTCCTGCCAGTCACATCCTCCTGCAGGAACCAGGGGCCTCTTCACCCTCTTGATACTACAAGCCTGCCTCTCACACAGCTTCCACTGACGGTTCCATTCGGCTCCTGAGAGCCATCTTTGTATGGTACGTGGTATCCTCCCCAATCCCCAGCCACCCTGCCATGAGGATATGTGGTTGCTAAACTGCTATTAGTCTCAGCTGCCCAGTGCTGAGGGTCATATACTCAGCCATCCCCATAACCCTAGGCTGGGAATCCCTCCTCAACAATATGGTGCATAGGAGGCGACCCAAACAGCCTATATGAACCATAACTGCTTGCTTACTTGCCTTTTCCCCACTAGACCACTGACTCCATGAGGGCAGAGACCAGGAGGACAGCAATGGGTATATTGTCTGCCTCCTACTCCCCCGTACCCAGCGCGGAGACTGGCACACTCAACAAACTCTTATCGGTCATCTCAGCAGGGTGGTAAGGCTCTTATCTGTAGAAGTTATTCAGCCAGAGCAGTGGAAATAAGCATCTCTCAGAGACTGCAGAGGTGTCCCCTGGGGGACACTTACTGCACTTTTCAATTCTTAAGATTCTGTCATTTCAGTAGTTTCTCTATTCTTCATGGAGTTATGGCAGTCCTTATCTTGCTGAATAGGACAGGATAGAAGAGCAATCATCTTTTATAACAAAACAAGTTCTCTGTTTTCAAGATGCAATCACTAATGTTAAACAGCCTTTGTTTGCAAGAACTACGGACCCAGTTCAATGAGCAGGACATTGCTATGCAAAATATGAAGAGGCTGCAGAAATGAGCCCATTTGTTCTAAAGTGCACGATCACAGCCTCTGGTGTTTACTGGGGGAAAATAAACCCTACCATCTGTAGACGGTTTAGTAACAAATTTATACCATTTCCATGTGTGAGTAATGCAGTTCTAGAAATGAATCTAATCAGAGTGCTGTTTTAGCAGGGAGGATGTTCTCACTTAAATTCAAAAAGCATTTCCATCATTGCCAGATTTTTAAGAATCAAAATCCAGCTGACTTTCTGCAATATGCCACTTAAACATCTTGGAAATAAATTTATGTGTTAAAATAGTAGCAACACCAATGAGTTTCTGTGAACATTGTAAAAATCACCCTGTAACTGGATGGTAACTTAGAGAGGATACACTTACAATTTAAATTTCAAGAATGTGTCACTGATTTTTCTTTCATTTATTGAGTTAAAACTCAAACTATTTTAGAGCCATAAAATTTGCAATTTATGCCTGTTGGACCAGTCAGAGAGAGAATGTCCAGTGCTTCATGGTTAAGCTATGCCTACACATGAAACTAATTTTAAGGTCAATTCATAACTTGATAAAAACTTTGGCTTAAGTAAATCTTAATTTGGTTCAAACTCTTATTTCAGGGATGATGAAGGATGTCCAATAGAGAAAAATAATCAGAATAAAAATGCCAACTCACCACAGGGTACAATACAGCAGAGTGGATCAGAGCTCAGGCCTTAGATTTCACTACTCTGGGGTCTCACCTTGACTCTGCCACTTATTAACTGACTCGATTTAAACTTAACTACTCCCAACCTCATCATCTTAAAATGGCGACATTGAGAATACTTATGCCATGGTGATATTGTTACAATTAAAGGTGTAAATGAATACAAATGCTTATCATAGCTATTGGCACTCAAAAAGCATCTATAAATGTTAACTATTATTGTTATGGTAAATTGGTTTCACAAAATGTCCTAGCAATGAAATCTCTGAAAATTTGATTCTGCAACTGACTACCGGAATCTGGAATTTGCCTCTTGGACTGCCAACGGCAAATTGGATCCCTACCATTTCTCATGATTTAATTAATGAACTGTGCCAATTTCCAGAAGAGAGAAGAGAGAAAGCCAAAGAAAAGTAGGGATGGTGTTATAGACAATAAGTCATTGTGAAACAGGAAAGGATACTACCTTTCTAGTCATTAATGAATTGAAAACCCAGCCAAGCCATGGAGCCATCTAAGTAAAGGGGATCTTCGGTACATAGAGGTGACTGCAAATTGACTGCAAATTTCCCTGGATCTAGGAGCATCAGCCCCAATCATCAGCTGTTGTCCCTTGGGGCTTTTCATGCTATGAGTGGTCTTGGTCATTTGGAGTCCAAGAAACAAAGCCAAGAGTCTGAAATGATGGTGGGCCTCTAGAGCGGTCCTGAGGCTTCATAGTTGGATAGTTTTCACCATGAAAGCTGACATAGAATAATAAGCCTTGGCATAGGTATGTTTTTATCCCTCTGTTCAATTTCTCTCTTCCTCTAACCCTGATTTTCTGCAGCACCAAAACACATCAGTTAAGACACTGATAAAGGAAGATAGGCAAGATGATCCTTCAGAAAAGGATAATCACTTGAATAAAACCAAATTAGCCCACTATTCTGACAATTATCTCACCACTATTTATAGGAACACAGGTAAGAAATTATATTCTTCTTTACCTCCCAAGAGGCAAGTACTTAATGGGAAAAGGGTCACACAATTTCTTTATTGTAACCTCCACATTTACGTTGTTTCAGGGTAACATAATCTACATGTACAATTTGGAAATGCATAAACATTCTGTGGGCAGGAATCATAGTTATATTTCTCACTGCTGTATGCAAAGAATCTAGCCCAGTACCTAGAACATAGTATATACTCATGAACATTAAATAAATGAATGAATGTATATGAGCTCACTCACTTTTGTGATTTTATCTGAAATCTCCTTCTATCTTTGTCCATTCAATAAATTTCAACACACTCTAAAAGTCTCTGTTCAATTGGCATTCATTCTGTGAAATCATTTCTTTCATTTCAGGAAGGAAAAGACCTCTTTGCCTCTGTTTCCATACGACCTAGAACATGCCTTCTTGTAAAGTTTTCTACATGCAAACAACAAAACCCATTCTGGCAAGTTGAAGCAGAAAGTGATTTGTTAAAGGATATTCGGTGGCTCACAGAATTTGGGGGAGGGATGGAAAACCAGGTCTGAATGCTACCTGTGCTGTGCTGTGCTTAGTTGCTCAGTCATGTCTGACTTTGCGACCCCATAGACTGTAGCTCATCAGGTTCCTCTGTCCATGGGATTCTCCAGGCAAGAACACTGGAGTGGGTTACCATGCCCTCCTCCAAGGATCTAACCCAGGTCTCCCACATTGCAGGCAGATTCTTTACCACCTGAGCCATCAGGAATGCTACCTACTTAAATTTAATAGCCGGGAAAGAGCTTGGCCATGCCAGCTGCTTGAGAGAGGCATGGTAGTAGCTTCTGCTCCTTAGCACTGAGTAGCCAGTGTAGACCTGAGGATGTAAGCGTGGCTGCTACCACCTCAGAATTACCAGACAGCTCTACCACTCTCCTAGTCAGAAGATTCTATCCTCCTACGTACCACTACCACCTCACATTGATCACTTCTGCCTCCGCTTGTACCAGCACATCCAATTAGAAGAACATAGACCACATACTTGATCTCTCGCCACAAGGGGTTCTATTCATCCAGTCACTGCAGCAGAGGAAGGTGAACTAGAAGATATGTGGAGTGAGTCATCCGACTGTATATGTGCACACTGCTTGCTCCTTCACTTGGTATGAATTCCCTAAAATCTGAGAGAAAAAGATCAGCACCATGGAGGATCTGTTCCAAAACATCCAACATCTGACCAATAGGAGTTCCCAAGAGAAGAGAGAGAAAATAGGAGAGAAAGCAATAATACAAATTAATTTTCCAACACAAAAGACAAGAGTTTCCATACTGAAAGGTGAGAATTTAAGAAGACCCCTCCTAGGCACATCTCTGTGAAATTTCACGACATCAAAAATAAAGACCCTAATAGCTTCAGAGAGAGAAAATGGTCACCTACAAAGGACAAAGAAAGAGACGGACTGGCGCAGCAACGCCAGTGCTGAAAGGAAACGGAACAATAGCTTTCAAATTGAAGAGAAATGGTCTTTGACTTGAGTTCTGTCCCAGATAAAATGTCATTAAATAATGATGGCAGAATAAACATCTTTATACAGGCAGGCCTCAGAAAGTTCATTTCCTATCCATTCTTCAGTTGGGAGTTACTGGAGAAAATGTGCTCCAATCAAATTAGGAATTAAATCAAGAAAGAGGAAGTTATAAGATCCAGGGAGAACTAAAGGGAAGGAAAAACAGCAGCTAGTTATCAGTCCCAGAAGGCCATCAGTCTACATGAGAGGAGGGAGGTAATTGGAGAGTTCCTAGAGTATGGCTCTGGGGAGAAAAGAACTTCCATAAATTACAGAGCATGCTGCAGACATTTTAGGGGCATAAAGAAATGATAAAGGCAGAGAATATAAAAATTAAGGCAATTAGAAGTTCCAGGAAAAATTAAAAACTGTGAGGAGATGAATGCAATCATCGTATGCTGCTCTCCAGAAAGATAATGCTAGAAGGGCTGTTTAATGATTTTCCATTTTGACAATCAGCAAGACAAAGCCTGCCCAGAAACAACTTAACTATTATGAATCTAGTTAGCATTAAACTACAAACTCAAATGAGATTTGCAAGAAGGAAAGACAGGTGAAAAGAAGGGAGGGGTGGCCATGAAATATATGATATCTTATAAATCGAGGACTCTACAGCATATATCATGAGTAACAGCACCTCAAGTTCCCTTCGGGTCATTTCCCCTCCACAACCCGCCGGCTGAGGGAAACTTCATCCACAGGATGGACACTCTCTAGCCTGTGGGTGAGTATGTGGCCCACTGTAAGCCTATCAGACTTCCTCTCTCTGGCAAATTAAGAATCCCCACTAATTCCCATCAGGCAGTGCCCTAAAGAGATGGTGCATTCATTCCTGCTCCTTAGATTCCCAGAACAACTCTTATTCCTTGCTTTTCTAAAGTCTGACTCTTTAGCAAGAACTGGTTTCCACTGGTCAAGGTGTATAAGATAAAATAGAAATTCAATTTGTGTTTTAAATGTCAAAATCTGGGAACTCAAAATAGTGATGTAAGTTTGAAGGGTGAAGGACTAGAGGAGGGATTAAAAAAACAAAACTCATTATCTTAACAGGAAGTTGGTGTAAAGTTGTAAAGCTGATAAATCATGAACAGGCAGTAAAAAAAAAATTATTTCTCAATGTGGAGGCAACCACCAGAAACTTTACAACTTTTAAATTGAGAAAGAGAAATGGTTTCTGGAGAAAAAGAGACCAGGCTAGAGAGAAGTAGAAAAGGAGACTATTTCTTTTTATCATAAACTTATCTTCTCAGTTTTCTCCCACTGTGTGTATGTATTAATTGATAAAAAATTTTAATGGTAAAGAGGTGGGAAAATAAAGATTGTTTGGCCTGTGTATAATGAAGACAGCTCAGAATTTCAAATCCTTCTCAAATAGACAGAAATCAGCCCTGGAAGCTGTTCTAGAAACTGTCTCGGACTCTAAGGGAGGAAGCTAAACTCCCTCCATTGGTGGATAGCCACTGGACTCCTGGACGAGCCAGAGGTCGCTGCCTCCTCTGAATGCCCTCACTGGGCCCCCACCTGTGGATCATTTTAAGCATGTCTTTGTCGCTCTTTGCAAGCACAGAGTAGCTGGCACAGGACTCAAGGGCTTTGGTTTGTTCTCTGCCCATCTCCTTACCCAACCTTCATCCTGCTTCCTGGAAAACCAGAATTAGTTTTATCTCTACTCTCAAGAGGAGAAGGCAATGGCAACCCACTCCAGTACTCTTGCCTGGAAAATCCCATGGACGGAGGAGCCTGATAGGCTGCAGTCCATAGGGTCGCTAGGAGTCCGACACGACTGAGTGACTTCACTTTCACTTTTCACTTTCATGCATTGGAGAAGGAAATGGCAACCCACTCCAGTGTTCTTGCCTGGAGAATCCCAGGGACTGGGGAGCCTGGTGGGCTGCCGTCCATGGGGTAGCATGGAGTCAGACATGACTGAAGCGACTTAGCAGCAGCAGCAGCTACTCTCAAGGAAAAAGAAAAGAACATCTCCATATCTTTAAAACCATAAGATTTGTTTTGAATGTGAGTCAGTTTTTACTGGTTTTTTAGGGCATTTTACTGATAAGACAAGGAGAGACATCCGTTGGTACTGAAGGTGTGGAAATGGCACATTTCCCAAATTAGAGGAAATCAGAAACCTCAAGGTATGTTTGTCTTTTTCTACCAAGAAGAGCTCTGACGGTGACTGAAGCCAGGCATGGAGATTTCCAGGCAGGGCAGACCCTGTGTGGGTAGGTGGCTGACTCTCCCCAGGAAGAGGACTGGTGCTGCAACATTAGCATTCAGATCAACCCTCACCAATGACCTGAGTCATAATCAGAGGCAAAAGGCGGCTACACATGTCCTTTTCCCACCTTCACACTCCTGTACCCTTGGGTGAGAATCCAGCTTCCTTTTCTGCATTCCTCTGCTGTGCCCAGTCCTAGTTCTGAAAGATGGTGGATATTCAGAGGAGAGGAATGAAGAAGTGTGAGGATGGAAAAGTGAAAGTGAAGTCGCTCAGTCATGTTCGACTCTTTGCCACCCCATGGACTGTAGCCCACCAGGCTCCTCTGTCCATGGGATTCTCCTGGCAAGAATTCTGGAGTGAGGTGCCATTGCCTTCTCCAGGAGATCTTCCCAACTCAGGGATCAAACCCGGGTCTCCCGCATTGCAGATAGACGCTTTACCATCTGAGCCACCGGGGAAGCTCGAGGATGGAAAAACATGAGCAAAGAAACAAGATCAGTTAGAGCTTTTCAGGCTATAGAGACACTGGAGTCAGGTAAAGAACTACTCACATTTTAAAGGCAAGCTGCCCAGCACTTCAACATGTCACTGAGTCATATCTGGGAATTCCCAGAGGTGTCTCATATGTACTCATGACAGTTTCCTCATCCTCTATTCTGGCTCTCCCATTAAGATGTTTATTTCTTGGCTAAATTAGCCATTATAATATGGAAGTGATAATTCTGTCCCATAAGAAAAATGCATCAATCAGCGAGCATGTCAGAAGAAACATGCTCTGTGAAACCTTTATCACAGTGCAGTAGCTTGGACAGTACTGGGAAGTGCTGGTATCAACAAACGGACTTGTAACATTTATCCAGCCTATCGCTCGGGCATAACATGGTGAGACTGCAATACCAGCCTTGTGGGTCAATACTGATCCACTGGCACAACCATACGTGCCAACAGCATTATTTTAATAAATTACAAAGAGCTCTTATAGAAAACTTAAACTCAATTGAAATCCCAAATAATTACTGCTCAAATTCTAGCTGCATTCTTAGCATCTGTGTTACCCCTCAGAGAAGAATCTAGATTTTGTAGAGCCTGAAGCTTAAACAAGTTGGGGAGCCTTTTAAGAAAAAGAATATGAAATGCATGGATTCAAAATCAAAACAAAGACTTGGAAGATGTTTGTACAAGTGAGAGGACTGAGCTTAAACTTTATTAGCCTTGTGGGAGACGTACACATTACCGCTGTGAACCATAGTATCTTCACCTATAAAATTAAGATAATAATCATTATTCTCTGGAATTAAGAACTATATATATATATAATATATAATCTATTTATCTATATGATATATATGATCTATCTGTATAAATATATAATTTTGAGTTTGAGATGCTGACTCTCAATGCAAGATTATACATATGTATATATATGTAACTTGTTTTGTGTGTGTGTGTGTGTTAGTCAGTCAGTCATGTCCAGCTCTTTGCAACCTTCATGGACTATAGCCTACCAGGCTCCTTTATCCATGGAATTATCCAGGAAAGAATACTGGAGTGGGTACCATTTCCTTCTCCAGGGGATCTTCCCAACCCAAGGATAAAACCCAGGTCTCCTGCATCGCAGGCAGATTCTTTACTATCTGAGCCATGATTGGAAGTCCCATGTAACTTGTTATGAATATTCAAATATGGGGTCCATATAATGATTAGGTTAAAACTTTTTCTTTTTGTGAATTCTGATTAGTTGTGTATTTATAGGAATAGATCCCAATGGACATAGACATTAGAAACTCAACAGCCAATAACATAAACTCTCAGAATTGGCAATAAAGCCTTGCAACGGAGCAGCAGTTGTCAGATGGGATCTTGGCAGACAAGGAGAGCAATCTGAGGGACCAACATTGGTAGGGCAGAATGTTGCAGATTTGAATACTGACAAAGCCTTCACTCCACTACTGTATCACCCTTTAAAAAAGTGTTTTAACAAACACAGCCTTGTTTGAGCCTTATAGCACTTATGAGGGTCAGGGTAAAGTTGATGCTTACCCTTCAGAGGACCTTCTCAGCTGGCTCATTCCACAGCCTGCTTTATGAGCAGCAGAGAATCAAGCCTAACACCTTTATCATCATTTGTTGAGTGTTTCTCAAATGTCAGATACAGTGCTAAATGCTTTGCATGTGTTTTCTGTTATAATCTTCCAAGTGCCATTATTTCTATTTGACGCTGAATCATTGGAGCTAAAGTTCGATATCTTGCCGAGGATTTGCAACTAGTAAGTACCTAGGCACCAGTGATTTTTCTAACTAAACTAACAGATTTGGAGCTCATTTTGAATCTACAAAAACTTTAGAACCAGCAGAGAAATTACTCAAGAACCTGGGCCTGCACCTAGAGTTGAATCCATATCCTCTATAAGGGAGTATATTCTCCCCGAGGATTGACATGGATAACATCACCAAGACCACAGTAGGTAAGATCATTTCTGAGGCTGTGTCTTACTTATGTCTATATTGCTAATGTCTAGCATGCTGCTGCTAAGTCGCTTCAGTTGTGTCCGACTCTGTGCGACCCCATAGACGGCAGCCCACCAGGCTCCCCCGTCCCTGGGATTCTCCAGGCAAGAACACTGGAGTGGGTTGCCATTTTATAGTTGTTGGCAAAATAAATGTTGTCAAACATGGGAGCAAAATGAATGCTTTGGTCAAGTGACACATGAGGGTCAGAGTCAGGAAATCCAGCTCTCTTGGCTCCTGACTCTCGATGTCAGCTACCACTGCTGACATCCCTGCTGCTTTCTCTACAATGGTTCAAACAAGACAGAGAATTATATTCTTCTCATGTTAAAGTCTGTGTAGTCAATTCAAAAGAAAAAGATGCAAAGGAAAGCAAATCTCTTCCCTGTTAACAACTAACAGGAAGCTTCAGATATCACATATCCAAGCACATTCTACTGGGCAGTTACATGGCCACGTCCAGCCACAAGGAATGCTGGGAAATGTAGTCTTTCCACCCATTCAAAATGTCTATAATCATAAAAGACAGGAGAATGGTAGTCCTGGCCCTGAAGAGGCAAGTGACTGTGTACAGTGAGAAAAGCACTGAACTCAGAGATGGGTATAAAGGGGTTTTCTCACCTGCAAAATCTAATAATAATAACTACCTTAACTCAGTTTTTTCAATTCTAGACAATACCATTAGTAATAAGCATTTATTGAGCATGCCCCCATACTCTAGGTGCTATACCATACATTTTACACACACTATTTAATTCAATCTTCCCCACAACCTCTAAGGCCGGCATTATTATCGTCCCTTTGATTTTAGAGATGAGGAAACCAAGCCTCAGAGGACTGAAGTAGCTTGCCCAAGGTCTCACAGTGAACACGTGAGTGAACACCAGACCTGGGCTCACTGACTCCAAAACCCAAGCACAGACCCCGCGGCTACACCTTAAGTGGAGACCATCTCAGTGCCAGCTTTACAGGGCTGCTGGGAGCATGAAAGGGGATATGATGGATACAGTACACAGTAGGCCCTCACCACTTTCCTCAAGGAAGGCAGTGTGTCTTGCCGGGGCTAGAGGCTTCCTTATCTGAGCTGAGTAAAGAACGTGGCTCCGGAATAGGGACTGTCCAGAAACACTTCAGGGTTGCTGGAGACAGGCAGCAGGGGAGGAGGAATCCAGGTTTGAGACAGAAGAGGAAAAAGCAATAAACTGAAAAATCATGGCTCTGCAAGCAATGGAATCTATTACTCAGAGATTAAAATGTCACAAGGAGGACACGTCAGCTCCAGACCTTGGAAAATGTTTTTTCCATCATAATTACTGCTCACCACCAACACAGAGGACTGTTTCCCTTCCTAGGGAGGAGCTTGCCCCACTTGGTGTTTCTCTAGCCTTCTGTGGACTTCGAAAGTTTCTTCTTACATCTGTTCAGAGTGTTAACAATGGCCAACACCATTAAGGGCTTACCATACACCAGCTGCTGTTGTTTAGTCGCTAAGTCATGACCTTGTGACCAACTCTTTTGCTACCCCATGGACTGTAGCCCACCAGGCTCCTCTGTCCATGGGATTTCCCAGAAAAGAATACTGGAGTGGGTTGCCACTTCTTTCTCTAGGAGATTTTCCTGGCTCAGGGATCGAACCTGCATCTCCTGCATTGGCAGGTGAATTCTTTACCACTGAGCCACTAGGGGAGCCCGTGCACCAGCTACTTACAGCTTCCTAATCCTCCCATAACCCTGTGAGATGGACACTATTCATTTCATCCCAGCTTACAGATAAAGAAACTGAAGCATGACGATAGCACAATCTTACACAGCTGATGACAAGCAGGATTTGAACCCAGCTCATCTGTCCAGGAGTGTGATCTCAGTCACTCCTCAAAACTTCCCTCTCAGCCCAGTTCTGTTCATGCCAAAGTGGCAAACAATACAAGTCCTCCCAGAAAGAACCTGGCAAGTTTGCCCTTTCTTTCTTTCACATCAAGGGCATAATGTGAGCCACAAACCTGGGGCATGGAGGGAGTCCATGTCTAATGTCAAATCCAAGCCCACCTGGGGTTCAGTTCGGTCACTCAGTTGTGTCCAACTCTGCGACCCCATGGACTGCAGCACACCAGGCTTCCCTGTCCATTACCAACTCCCAGAGCTTACTCAAACTCCTGTCCATTATGTCGGTGATGCCATCCAACCATCTCATCCTCTGTCGTCCCCTTCTCCTCCAGCCTCTAATCTTTCCCAGCATCAGGGTCTTTTCCAATGAGTCAGTTCTTTGCATCAGGTGGCCAAAGTATTGGGGTTTCAGCTTCAGCATCAGTCCCTCCAATGAATAGTCAAGACTGATTTCCTTTAGGATTGACTGGTTGGATCTTCTTGCAGTCCAAGGGACCCTCAAGACTCTTCTCCAACACCACAGTTCAAAAGCATCACTTCTTTGGCACTCAGCTTTCCTTATAGTCCAACTCACATCCATAGATGACTACTGGAAAAAGCATAGCTTTGACTAGATGGACCTTTGTTGGCAAAGTAATGTCTCTGCTTTTTAATATGCTGTCTAGGTTGGTCGTAGCTTTTCTTCCAAGGAGCAAGTATCTTTTAATTTCATGGCTGAAGTCACCATCTGCAGTGATTTTGGAGCCCCCCAAAATAAAATCTCTCACCATTTCCATTGTTTCCCCATCTATTTGCCATGAAGTGACTGGACTGGATGCCATGATCTTAGTTTTCTGCATGTTGAGTTTTAAGCCAACTTTTTCACTCTCTTTCATCAAGAGGCTCTTTAGTTCTTCTTTACTTTCTGCCATAAGGGTGGTATCATCTGCATATCTGAGGTTACTGATATTTCTCCTGGCAGTCTTGATTCCAGCTTGTGCTTCATCCAGCCCAGCATTTCTCATGATGTACTCTGCATATAAATTAAATAAGCAGGGTAACAATATACAGCCTTGACGTACTCCTTTTCCTGTTTGGAACCAGTCTGTTGTTCCATGTCCAGTTCTAACTGTTGCTTCTTGACCTGCATACAGATTTCTCAGGAGGCAGGTCAGGTGGTCTGGAATTACCATCTCTTGAAGAATTTTCCACAGTTTGTTGTGATCCACACAGTCAAAGACTTTGGCATAGACAATAAAGCAGAAGTAGAGGTGTTTTTCTGGAACTCTCTTGCTTTTTCAATGATCCAGCAGATGTTGGCAATTTGATCTCTGGTTCCTCTGCCTTTTCTAAATCCAGCTTGAACATCTGGAAGTTCACGGTTCACATACGTTGAAGCCTGGCTTGGAGAATTTTGAGCATTATTTTGCTGGCATGTGAGGTGAGTGCAATTGTGTGGTAGTTTGAGCATTCTTTGGCATTGCCTTTCTTTGGGATTGGAATGAAAACTGACCTTTCCCAGCCCTGTGGCCACTGCTAAGTTTTCCAAATTTGCTGGCATATTGAGTGCAGCACTTTCACAGCATCATCTTTTAGGATTTGAAATAGCTCAACTGGAATTCTATCATCTCCCCTAGCTTTGTTAGTAGTGATGCTTCCTAAGGCCCACCTGACTTCACATTCCAGGATGTCTGGCTCTAGGTGAATGATCACACCATCCTGATTATCCTGGTCATGAAGATCTTTTTTGTATAGTTCTTCTGTGTATTCTTGCCACCTCTTCTTAATATCTTCTGCTTCTGTTAGGTCCATACCATTTCTGTCCTTTATTGAGCCCATCTTTGCATGAAATATTTCTTTGGTATCTCTAATTTTCTTGAAGAGATCTCTAGTCTTTCCCATTCTATTGTTTTCCTCTATTTATTTGCACTGATCATTGAGGAAGGCATTCTTATCTCTCCTTGCTATTCTTTGGAACTCTGCATTCAAATGGGTACATCTTTCCTTTTCTCCTTTGTCTTTTGCTTCTGTTATTTTCACAGCTATTTGTAAGGCCTCCTCAGACAGCCATTTTGCCTTTTTGCATTTCTTTTCCATGGGGATGGTCTTGATCCCTGTCTCCTGTACAATGTCACGAACCTCCATCCATAGTTCTTCAGGTACTCTATCAGATCTAATCGCTTGAACCTATTTCTCACCTCCACTGTATAATCATAAGGGATTTGATTTAGGTCATACCTGAATGGTCTAGTGGTTATCCCTACTTTCTTGAATTTAAGTCTGAATTTGGCAATAAGGAGCTCATGATCTGAGCCACAGTCAGCTCCCGGTCTTGTTTTTGCTGACTGTACAGAGCTTCTCCATCTTTGGCTGTAAAGAATATAATCAATCTGATTTCGGTGTTGACCATCTGGTGATGTCCATGTGTAGAGTCTTCTCTTGTGTTGTTGGAAGAGCAACTAACTAGTAACATGACTCAGTGACTAACGAAAACAAAAGCAAAAAGATCCATCTATCAGGTAGAGCTTCCTAAAGAATCGGCCTCTTTGTCCTCAACTGGAATTTTTAAGAGTAGGGGTAAAGCTGTGCCCTTACAGCCCCCATCTGTCTCCATCAATAACAGATTTTCAAAATATTGTGTTTTTCTTTTAATTTTTTCCTTCTCTCTTTTTTTTCTTTCTCTCTTTGTTTTCAAGAAATACATGTAAGTGAACTCGTATCAACTTATCCTTGAAATATTTGTGTTGCAAGCTCTGGGCTCCTTACGTTCCAATGGTGTGAGGGATGTCTCAGATTTGAAGAGTTCTGGGAAGAATCACAGAGGGTTGAGTTGTTTTGTTTGTTTTCTTGAAGTGTAGACTATTTTGCTCTCAAGGCAGTAAGAAAACCCTAACCTAACCACACCTACCCTTCCAAGCCAATTTCTAGCTTGTTCCTCTAAGAAATTAGTGACGTCCCTATAAATAACAGTAAACAGGGCTTCCCTTGTAGCTCAGTCAGTAAAGAATCTGCCTGCAATGCAGGAGACCCGGGTTCGATCCCTGGGTTGGGAAGATCCCCTGGAGAAGAAAATGGCAACCCACTCCAGTATCCTTGCCTAGAAAATCTCATGGACAGAGGAGCCTGGTGGGCTGCAGTCCAATGGGTCGCAAAGAGTCCGGCACGACTGAGTGACTAACACTTATAAACAACAGTAATAATCTCTTCCTCTGCAAACTGTCTAGCTTTCTGGATTCCACTGGAAGAACCATCTTTTTTTCATAAATAATTTCTGACTTCTTTGCTCTGCATCTTGGACAGATTTTGATCCTGTATGATCGAATATACACAGATATATAAAAGCAGACGTAAGCAAGTCTCCTCAATGCTCTCTCAACCATGACCCAATCTGACATTTTCAGCTCCATGGAGATCTCAATGACATCTCCAGCTCACTCACCATGTCTACACCATGAAACCTACTGGTTCCACAGCTCCTTCTGAGATGGGTGGACCTTGACACTCTGTGTCAGGTGACTGCTATGCCAGCTGCAGCTGCTATGCCAGGCCAAAGACATCCATTGTGGGCCAGACTTAAGGAAACTGTGAGGTGGCCTGAACTGAGAATGCAACGCAGTTAAGGAAGCGCTGTGCTAAATGGTAAATACCCACTCTGATCATCCTGAATGCAGGACACAAAGAATATAACCACAGTACAGAGGCAAGAAGAGGAAAACCAGATAGAACCAGAAAGAGAGAGAGTCCTGAGCAGGGAAGAATCACTAAGCAAAGAATGGTGGTTTTCCCTCTCAAGAGGAGACCCAGAATACAGTAACTGGAATTGCTGTGGTCTCACCGTGAGGTCTGAGTGTGTGGGTGCTTAGACGGTTTTCTTTGCTAACTCACTGCACACAGGTATTTTTATCAAAATCCCACATCTCTTGCAGTGTTAAGTGTATTCTTTTTTGGTTTGGGGGTTTTTGCTTTGTGGTAATTGGAAAGAACCCAACAACTTATCTAAAAATGAAGTCATAATCCTCTCTCCCCAACCTTCTCTCTCTCGTTCACTGCCTGTATCTATTCTTGACGTCACCATCCCAGTTCTTTGATTTCTCCCAAGACCTTACCAGTCTGTCAATCCATCTGTCGGCTCCTCTCAGTTCTGTCTCCGCAATGCAGCTCCGAGATATCAGGGTTGGTAAATACTCCGCTGACATAGCATGACTGCCCAAGTCTTCACTCTCGGCAGACGTCACTAATTGATCACTGTGCTCTTTCCCACTCATCGAAGCAAGGCTAAAAGCAGCAACAGCTCTATCCCTCGAGTGTTTATTTTATACACAAGGTATAAGCATTTTCATGCCTTATCTCATTTAATTCTCATAGAAACCCTGTGAAAATACTCTGTTGGTTTTTTCATTGTATAGCCTCAGAAAGTGAGGAGAAATACCCTGGCTCCTTCCTTCCTCCAGTTACACGAGCCTTCTCTGGGGCCTCCCACTGGTGCACTTGAGCTGGAACCAGCTGGCAGCATAGCCAGGGAAAAGGAGCTTGCAGGAGTTAGCTCCTTGCAGTGCACAGCAAAGCAGAAGAAGGACAGAGGTCAGATCTGAGACCAAATAGAATGGCTGGTGAGAAACTTCTGATTTCACAGCCCAAAGTAAAGTGTCTTGACTCTGAAAGACGAAAACACTTGATCCAGAAATTTCCTTCTGCACTGAATGCCATTTATCATAGTTGCTTATCTACATAGTATGTATTTGAGAGTCTTTTCTCCTTTGCTCGATAGCAAAGGAGATAGCAAAGTCTCTTGGGTGAGATACAAGGGTGAATTATCACTCCCGTCATAATGGCTAGCCCCACACTTTGCTTAATAACTATTAAAGAATGAGGAATAATGTATTTTCAATGCCTGTGCTTCTTCAGTCTGAGGTGTACAGCAACATGTCAGAGGGGTATTTGACAAACACCTTACATTTCCCTGGAGAGTCAATCTCACAGTGTGGTAAGTAACTTTACACATAATTTTTTATGAAAAAATCAAACAAAATTTACATGGTTTTCTTTAAGATAAATTACTTTAAAAAATACTAGGCTCTCTTTGTATTCATTTGTTAATAATTTTTTTTCAACAAGTAGTGTTGACTGAGCATTTTCTATATGCCCGGCATTGTTCTGGACAGACCTCATTCTTACCTTCAGCGATTTTATGGTCTAGTGCAAAATTCTATAAAGGACTGACAGCAAATGTTTTAGGCTTCCTGGGCCAAATATTCCTTGTTGCATTACTCATCTCTGCCTTATAATATGAAGGCAGCCATAGACAATACCAAAATAAATTAGTGACGATATGCTCCAATAAAACTTCATTACAAAAACAGGCATCTGGCAGGATTTGACCAATGGGTCATAATTTGCTGATCCTGTCTATTGGGAAAAGCTAAGTGAGTGCTAAATCACTTCAGTCGTGTCCAACTCTTTTTGACCCTATGGACCGTAGCCCTTCAGGCTTCACTATCCATGGGATTCTCCAGGCAAGAATACTGGAGTGGGTTGCCATTTTCTTTTCCAGGGGATCTTCCTGACCCAGGGATCGAAACCATGTCTCTTACATCTCCTGCATTGGCAGGTGTGCTCTTTAGCACTAGCACCACATGGGAAGCCCAGTGGGGAAAACAGACATTAAATCATTTAGAATGATACACTGCTAGAGAATAGTATAAGATGCTCCAAGGGCAAAACTAGGGTAAGTCATTTAGTCCAGGAGCAAGACCAGCTTTGTGGGTGTGCAAACAAGGTGTACTCAGACGGGACAGAGTGCTTGGTTTAATGCTCTGTTGTCAGTGTCTTGAAATTTTTAATGATGTTATATTTGAACCTGTGAGGTCAGAAAGGACAATGGAGCATGCATGTGAGCAGAGCCGCTGTTCCAGGTGCTCATGCACACACGTGAGGGCTGGAGTTCACAAGTATATGGCAGTGGGCAGCACCAGCGGCTGGCCTGGCCACCTGGTGAGCATGTGCACACCTGGGGCTGTCCAGAGAACCTGGAGCCATGTGGGCAGCCCTGCCTGGGACCTGGACCCAGGCTGCTCGATCGTGGCAGCAGCAGCAGCAGATGCAGTGGTGGGGGCAGCAGAGGCGACTGTGGGAGAGGGGAGGGGACCCACGGTGGGAGGCGGGCTTACTCATTTCTCCCCGGAGCCTGTTCCTGTGGCATCTGCACAAATACTAACTCTCTAACCTGAGCAGCGGGACACTCACACACTCAGGTGGTACAGCTTGTCAGTAAATTATTACAAACTAAGGGTATACACATTGATGCTGCAATAAAGCGTATCAGGGACTTATTAAAACTCTTCAAAGAATTAAGAATTTCTGGTTTTGAAAATGGTTGCAGTGTTGCAAACCAAATATGTATGGGTTCATTTTTTTTTTAAACTTCACATAATTGTATTAGTTTTGCCAAATATCAAAATGAATCCGCCACGGGTATACATGTGTTCCCCATCCTGAACCCTCCTCCCTCCTCCTTCCCCATTCCATCCCTCTGGGTCGTCCCAGTGCACCAGCCCCAAGCATCCAGTATCGTGCATCGAACCTAGACTGGCAACTCGTTTCATACATGATATTTTACATGTTTCAATGCCATTCTCCCAAATCTTCCCACCCTTTCCCTCTCTCACAGAGTCCATAAGACTGTTCTATACATCAGTGTCTCTTTTGCTGTCTCGTACACAGGGTTATTTTTACCATCTTTCTAAATTCCATATATCTATGGGTTTAGAAATAGGAATTAAATGCAAAGACTGTTCCATTTGCTAGAACGCCATCTTCATACAAAATTTCAGATAAACCAACAATTAACAAGGAAAACTCATAAAATCTTATAAATAATAAAATATGTTAAAAGGAAAAGCTTCACACTTTACCTTCACTCATCCTTTCTGTCCTGCTTTTCGAACAAGGGGGTCTATATTTTCATTTTGCCTTGGACCTCACAAATGACGCACTCGGTGCTGCCCAGGAATCCAGACAAGCTTTCCTGAGGACATGAGTGGAACAGCAAGAGAGGGCCTGTCACACTAAGCGTGCTTCTCAAAGTGTGGGCGCTGTACCAGCAGCCCTGGCGTCACCTGGGATCCTGTCAGAGTGGCAGGTTCTCAGGCCCCACCACAGAGACCTGGGTGGGGCTGGGCCCCAGCAATCTGACGTTACACCCCCTAGCTGGACCTGATGTCCCTCAAGTCTGAGAGGCACTGCTGCAAGGGGGCTGAGAGAAGAGCAGTGTGTGTGCATTGGGAGGTGGCGGGTGTGGAGGAGGGACCAGGTTCTTAGAACAAGGAGGAGAAAATGGAGATTTTTTAATCAGGAATAAAAGCACAAGTCCTTATAGGTAACAATGTCCTCAAGGGTCAATGCGTCCCACCCCCATCCCTTCCTGACCTTTCCTACTGCTTTCTGTCTTAGCCGCATGCAGCCCTCTGATCCACCAGCCAGTCTCCTGTCCCAGGACCTTTGCACCAGTTGCTTCCTCTTCTTAGAATCCTTTTACCCCAGAGCCCTCTTGCATTCTTTGGATGTCTGCTCAAATGTTACCCTCTCAGGAATGCCTTCCCAGACATCCTATTTAAAACTGTCCCCTCAATGCTCAGATACATACACATTCACACCTTGATCCCCTCTTCCCTGTTTTATCTTTCTCCATGGCACATACCAATGCCTAGTATGTCATATCACTTTCTTATTTTTCAGGTTAAGTATCTATCCTCCTCCATTACCCACTGGAAAGCTAGTTCTAAGAAAGTAGTGGTTTTCTTTTGTTTCATTTACTGACATTCTCAGGGGCCTAAAACTACCTAGTAGAGAGGGAACGCTTGATAAATATTTATTGAATGAACAAACGAGGAGGTTTCAATTCAAATAAATGCATGACTATAAAAATAAGAAAGGGATTCACATAATCTGGTTAATAAAGAAGCTAGCAACAAAATCACTGCAGATGGTGACTGCAGCCATGAAATTAAAAGATGCTTACTCCTTGGAAGGAAAGTTATGACCAACCTAGATAGCATATTAGAAAGCAGAGACATTACTTTGCCAACAAAGGTCCGTCTAGTCAAGGCTATGGTTTTTCCAGTGGTCATGTATGGATGCGAGAGTTGGACTGTGAAGAAAGCTGAGCACCGAAAAAATTGATGCTTTTGAACTGTGGTGTTGGAGAAGACTCTTGGGAGTCCCTTGGACTGCGAGGAAATCCAACTAGTCCATCCTAAAGGAGGTCAGTTCTGAGTGTTCATTGGAAGGACTGATGCTGAAGCTGAAACTCCAATACTTTGGCTACCTCATGCGAAGAGTTGACTCATTGGAAAAGACCCTGATGCTGGGAGAGATTGGGGGCAGGAGGAGAAGGGGACAACGGAGGATGAGATGGCTGAATGGCATCACTGATTTGATGGACATGAGTCTGGGTGAACTCCGGGAGTTGGTGATGGACAGGGAGGCCTGGCGTGCTGCGATTCATGGGGTTGCAAAGAGTTGGACACAACTGAGCAACTGAACTGAACTGAGCAACTGTTCTTAACTTGAGACCATAAGCTGGGTTTATTCATGGAGGTAGAGGCCAGTAGAGCTCTGGGAAGGGAAAAATCCACACGCTCACTTCACCTCCTTGATCATAGCATCTGGGGCCCCATGACTATTCTGGCCAAAGCACTGTGAGTAGAAGAGGCATGTGTCAATGCCAGAAAATGGATGTTAATGGGAATGTCTCCTCCACTTCTATCTCATTTGGCTGTGACCATGCCAGCTTGTGGAGTGACAAGGTCAATGCACAGCGGAAAGTTCCTTAGGCTTCCTGAAATAAACCTCTGTTGTGATACAGCACTGATATTTGTTACTACACTATAGCCTAGCCTAGCCTGAATACTAGCATCACTATCCACAGGGGGAGTCAGACAGCAGATTCAGAGAAGCTGAATCTTCTGAGCAACTGTACTATGAAGAATATGTGTCAGGTAGCTTTAAGGACGATACTGTACCTTGTTCACAAGTGTGAGTATATAAAAATGCCACCAGACAACGCCCTGGTTATAAAAGGCAGAAACTAAGAAATGAACACGTAAAAGTATACAGGTAGGAGGCAGAGTCTATAAGTATGGACAGTGACAAACTTAATTTTCTTGGGCTCCAAAATCACTGTAGACTGTGACTGCAGCCATGAAATTAAAAAACGCTTTCTCCTTGGAAGAAAAGCAATGACCAACCTAGACAGCGTATTAAAAAAGCACAGACATTACTTTGCTGACAAAGGTCTGTATAGTCAAAGCTATGGTTTTCCAGTAGTCATGTACGGATGTGAGAGCTGAGCAATATTGATGCTTTGAACTGTGGTGCTGGAGAAGACTCTTGAGAGTTCCTTGGACAGCAAGGAGATCAAACCAGTCCATCCTAAAGGAAATCAGTCCTGAATATTCACTGGAAGGACTGATGCTGAAGCTGAAACTCCAATACTTTGGCCACCTGATGCAAAGAGCTGAGTCACTGAAAAAGACCCTAATGCTGGGAAAGATTGAGGGCAGGAGGAGAAGGAGACGACAGAGGACGAGATGGTTGGATGGCATCACCGACTCAATGGACGTAAGTCTGAGCAAATTCCAGGAGATGGTGAAGGATAGGGAAGTCTGGCGCGCTGCAGTCCATGGGGGCACAGAGAGTCGGACACGTCTGAGCGACTGAACAACAACAAATGGGTCAGTCTGTTTAGGTTTGAATCTCAGCTCTCTTACTTACTGACCTTGACCAAGCTAATTAGCCCCACTGGACCTCAGCTTCCTCTCATGTAAATAAGGATAATAATATTAGCTGCTTTAAGAAGTGTTGGAGGATTAGATAAAATGAGAAGTGAAACGCTGGGTTCTCAGGGCTTGATACAAACTCCTTAAATCTTCATAGCAACTGATTGGGCTACATACTATTTTTATCCCCACTTTATAGATGATGAAGCAGATGTACAGAGAGATTAAGTAACTTACCCAAGGTCACACAGCTAGTAAGTTATGGAGCTGGGATCTGACCTCTGCAGTCTGCCTGGAGGGACAAAGGTGAATTCTGAGCTGTGAATTGGGCAAAGTGCAGGCAAATCTCAGCCCCAACACTCACCAATCAATTGACTTTGAAACAAGAGCTTAACTTTTTTGCGGGAGGTGCTTGGTGAGTGTTAGCTACTGATGCAATGGCAATGTCAAAAACGGACACAGTCTGAGAAGCTGCTTGGAATAGAATCACAACATAGTGGGTCACTGGTCAGTCTCTTCTGCTCCCCACTGGAGTTTATGGGGACACCTATTCCGTCGCTCTGACGTTACACATCTAACAGCGCAGCCGAGGTAATCAAATGCAGCTCCATTTCCACTCCCCAGGACACACATGTGATGGAAGGCTCCTAGACAGGGTCCCCTCCTTCCCACCACCACCACCATGACACCATCTCCCTATAAGGCCTGCCTCCCTCGTCCCCCTACAAGCCAGTCAAGGCTTCTTCTCTTTAGGTTAGGCCAACCCGGTGCCCCTCTGCAGGTCAGAGAACAAGAGGATTAATAATTCAGGAAATCGCTGCTGGTGTGCACACCCTGCTCCTCACCACTTTCACCCCAAGGCAAAAGAAGCTGATTTTCTGAAACATCATTGGAAACAAAAATTTCCAGAGTTAGTCAATCTAATCACACTAGGACCACAGCCTTGTCTAACTCAATGAAACTAAGCCATGCCCGTGGGGCCACCCAAGACGGGTGGGTCATGGTGGAGAGATCTGACAGAATGTGGTCCACTGGAGAAGGGAATGGCAAACCACTTCAGTATTCTTGCCTTGAGAACCCCATGAACAGTATGAAAAGGCAAAATGATAGGATACTGAAAGAGGAACTCCCCAGGTCAGTAGGTGCCCAATATGCTACTGGAGATCAGTGGAGAAATAACTCCAGAAAGAATGAAGGGTTGGAGCCAAAGCAAAAACAATACCCAGTTGTGGATGTGACTGGTGATAGAAGCAAGGTTCGATGCTGTAAAGAGCAATATTGCATAGGAACCTGGAATGTCAGGTCCATGAATCAAGGCAAATTGGAAGTGGTCAAACAGGAGATGGCAAGAGTGAACATCGACATTCTAGGAATCAGAGAACTAAAATGGACTGGAATGGGTGCATTTAACTCAGATGACCATTATATCTACTACTGCGGGCAGGAATCCCTCAGAAGAAATGGAGTAGCCATCATGGTCAACAAAAGAGTTCAAAATGCAGTGCTTGGATGCAGTCTCAAAAATGACAGAATGATCTCTGTTCATTTCCAAGGCAAACCACTCAGTATCACAGTAATCCAAGTCTATGCCCCAACCAGTAACGCTGAAGAACCTGAAGTTGAACGGTTCTATGAAGACCTACAAGACCTTTTAGAACTAACACCCAAAAAAGATGTCCTTTTCATTAGAGGGGACTGGAATGCAAAAGTAGGAAGTCAAGAAACACTTGGAGTAACAGGCAAATCTGGCCTTGGAATACGGAATGAAGCAGGGTAAAGACTAATAGAGTTTAGCCAAGAAAATGCACTGGTCATAGTAAACACCCTCTTCCAACAACACAAGAGAAGACTCTATACATGGACATCACCAGATGGTCAACACCAAAATCAGATTGATTATATTCTTTGCAGCCAAAGATGGAGAAGCTCTATACAGTCAGCAAAAACAAGACCAGGAGCTGACTGTGGCTCAGATCATGAACTCCTTATTGCCAAATTCAGACTGAAATTGAAAAAAAGTAGGGAAAACCACTAGACCATTCAGGTATGACCTAAATCAAATCCCTTATTATTATACAGTAGAAGTGAGAAATAGATTTAAGGGACTAGATCTGATAGATAGAGTGCCTGATGAACTATGGAATGAGGTTCGTGACATTGTACAGGAGACAGGGATCAAGACCATCCCCATGGAAAAGAAATGCAAAAAAGCAAAATGGCTGTCTGGGGAGGCCTTACAAATAGCTGTGAAAAGAAGAGAAGCAAAAAGCAAAGGAGAAAAGGAAAGATATAAGCATCTGAATGCAGAGTTCCAAAGAATAGCAAGAAGAGATAAGAAAGCCTTTCTCAGCGATCAATGCAAAGAAATAGAGGAAAACAACAGAATGGGAAAGACTAGAGATCTCTTCAAGAAAATTAGAGATACCAAGGGAACATTTCATGCAAAGATGGGCTCGATAAAGGACAGAAATGGTATGGACCTAACAGAAGCAGAAGATATTAAGACGAGGTGGCAAGAATACACAGAAGAACTGTACAAAAAAGATCTTAATGACCCAGATAATCACAATGGTGTGATCACTCACCTAGAGCCAGATATCCTGGAATGTGAAGTCAAGTGGGCCTTAGAAAGCATCACTATGAACAAAGCTAGTGGAGGTGATAGAATTCCAGTTGAGCTATTTCAAATCCTGAAAGATGATGCTGTGAAAGTGCTGCACTCAATATGCCAGCAAATTTGGAAAACTCAGCAGTGGCCACAGGACTGGAAAAGGTCCGTTTTCATTCCAATCCCAAAGAAAGACAATGCCAAAGAATGCTCAAACTACCGCACAATTGCACTCATCTCACATGCTAGTAAAGTAATGCTCAAAATTCTCCAAGCCAGGCTTCAGCAATACGTGAACCGTGAACTTCCAGATGTTCAAGCGGGTTTTAGAAAAGGCAGAGGAACCAGAGACCAAATTGCCAACATCTGCTGGATCATGGAAAAAGCAAGAGAGTTCCAGAAAAACATCTATTTCTGCTTTATTGACTATGCCAAAGCCTTTGACTGTGTAGAACACAATAAACTGTGGAAAATTCTGAAAGAGATGGGAATACCAGACCACCTGACCTGCCTCTTGAGAAATCTGTATGCAGGTCAGGAAGCAACAGTTAGAACTGGACATGGAACAACAGACTGGTTCCAAATAGGAAAAGGAGTACGCCAAGGCTGTATATTGTCACCCTGCTTATTTAACTTCTATGCAGAGTACATCATGAGAAACGTTGGGCTGGAGGAAGCACAAGCTGGAATCAAGATTGCCAGGAGAAATATCAATAATCTCAGAGATGCAGATGACACCACCCTTATGGCAGAAAGTAAAGAGGAACTAAAAAGCCTCTTGATGAAGGTGAAAGAGGAGAGTGAAAAAGTTGGCTTAAAGCTCAACATTCAGAAAACAAAGATCATGGCATCCGGTCCCATCACTTCATGTCAAATAGATGGGGAAACAGTGGAAACAGTGTTAGACTTTATTTTCTTGGGCTCCAAAATCACTGCAGATGGTGACTGCAACCATGAAATTAAAAGACGCTTACTCCTTGGAAGAAAAGTTATGACCAACCTAGATAGCATATTGAAAAGCAGAGACATTACTTTGCCAACAAAGGTCCATCTAGTTAAGGCTATGGTTTTTCCAGTAGTCATGTATGGATGAGAGAGTTGGACTGTGAAGAAAGCTGAGCGCCGAAGAATTGATGCTTTTGAAGTGTGGTGTTGGAGAAGACTCTTGCGAGTCCCTTGGAGTGCAAGGAGATCCAACCAGTCCATTCTGAAGGAGATCAGCCCTGGGATTTCTTTGGAAGGAATGATGCTAAAGCTGAAACTCCAGGACTTTGGTCACCTCATGGGAAGAGTTGACTCATTGGAAAAGACTCTGATGCTGGGAGGGATTGGGGGCAGGAGGAGAAGGGGACGACAGAGGATGAGATGGCTGGGTGGCATCACTGACTCAATGGACGTGAGTCTGAGTGAACTCCGGGAGATGGTGATGGACAGGGAGGCCTGGCGTGCTGCGATTCATGGGGTCGCAAAGAGTCGGAACCCGACTGAGCGACTGAACTGAACTGCGACAACTAGCCCCATTGTATTATTCAGATTACAATTCTTTGAAATTCCACAGTCCTCTGATGACAGCAACGTGGGTGTGGGTGGGTGGGAGGCAGGTCTTAGGGTTGGATAGAGGCTTAGGTTTGGTTTCGGCATGCCTCCAGGGTAATATTGGCCTACATTATGCCACTGGAGCTTGAGGACTCATTTCTCCCAAATGGTCACTGTGGGTTTTACCAGACAGAACAAAGACTTGTACAAGATCCAGAAGCAGTGGCTGGCTAAGGAAACGGCATTTCCCAGGGAAATGGCAGCCTCTGAACTGCCATCGTTACAATGCACTTTGGGTCCTTCAGAGGTGTTTTCATCTCGTTTCTCAGTACTTCCCATTTCTCTTTCACTTAGATGGTTTTTCCTCCTTCACTACATCTGTCTTCCTTTCTTCTTGATCTTCCTCTTTCCTTCATTGCTACCCTTCTCCTTTCCTGCCTTCCTCCTCTTCTATGATTTTTCACATGTGCTGAATCTGTGTTGATGTTCCCTGTTACTAACAACTAGGTCACTAGCCTCCAAAGAGAAGAGACAATATTTAACAAATAAAAACACACAATGCCCAGATAAATTTGACTTTCAGATAAACTTATACTAAAAAAAATTATCTGTTGTTTTCTGAAATTCAAATTTACTTGGGTGTCTGAGAATATACTGGCAGCCCTGGGTGCACGCTAAGTCACCTCAGTCCTGTCTGAGTCTTTGTGACCCCACGGACTGGTGGGGTCCTCTGTCCTTGTCCTGGATTCTCCAGGCAAGGATACTGGAGTGGGTGACTATTTCCTCCTCCAGGGACTAGCAGCCCTACCGCCAACTGACTGTAGCTCAGTGTGGGCCTCGAATAACATTTGTCCTGCAAGTTGGTGGCTTTTAGAAATGGAAAGATGTCCCATATCAGCTCTGCGGTAAACTGTGTAACTCTATTATTACTTTTAAAGGGTGAGGGACCAATACTTCCTGAACCCTGCAGACAGCAGTTTCTCATCTCTTGCTTTTTTATATTGCCTACATCTTCAAAGGGTTTTTCTTTGAAGGCAGCTGGTCTCCTTAGGGCATCCCCAAGCCTGGGCACCCCAGAGGCTGGAGAAGGCGGTAGCTCAGACAACAAAGGGTCCCAAGTGGTCAAATTTCAACAGGGATGTCAGGCCTCTGTGAGGAGAAAGGTTACTTCTGCAGGGGTGTGGGGGAAGGGTGGATTACAATACTTTTCTTTCAGTTGTCACATCTTTGCCTCTAACTTGCTCTGTCTTCACAGTGACTGAGAAAGGATGGTGCGGGGGCTGGGGGCGGGGGTGGGGTGGGGGGGGGAGGGGGAATACTCTGCTTTTCTTGTGCTCCTTTGGCTCTACTTGGGAGTGAAGCTTACATGAAAAGGAGTGATGGCCAAGGCTCCCCAGATGACACTGAGGTCAGTCACCGCTGACAGGTGGTACCTAGTTAATATCTGGCCTCCAAGCTGGAAAGCCTTCCAGTCTGCTGGTGTCTAAACAAACGCAGCAAGCGTCTAAAGGTCATGAGACTGCAGAAGTCAGCAGGGCCTGGCCTTTTGAAAGGTGTGGTCCTCTCCCTTCCAGGCTGAAAACATTTCTCAATGACCCCAGAAGCTGGTAGGCTCCCAAGCCCAGGGAGCACTGCTCCCTTCCCCAAGGCACTGATAGGGCCTGCAGCCATGCACTACCATTTCTGAGCCCTGCAGTCCAGGCCAGGCTTTCTGCTCTCCCTGCTGGAGGCCCGCCATCCTTATTGAGTGTATTTCCAAGAAAGCAGTTGACAGGCTTGGCAGTGCTATTCCTGGAAATGTTCAATAGGCCATCTTCTGGCAGGGCGGCCGCTGACGGATGGGTTGGTCGGGGAGACCACGTGCTTAGCGCCATCTCCACCCCCGCCTATTCCCAGGTGCCTCCAAGCAGCAGCCGTCCCCAAATACCTCGGGCTGTTAGCTGGCGGGGGCTGTGGGCCTCTGTGGAACTTGCTTCCTCCCCGGCAGGGTCGCTGCCAGCGGGCTTGCTGCTAAATGAAGACAGGCGCCCTGTGACTATAAATTATAACACACATCAGCTCCAGCCGATGCACTGTATGTCCTGCAGGGAACTCCGCAGGGGACGCTTGGCCACTGCCAAAGGGCATTCTGGACAGTGGCTCTTATGGCAGCCGCAGGACAGAGGCCAAGCCTGCCGCTGGGCAGAGGAGCTCTGGCAGCTCCCAGAGGTTGGAGTTTCCTTCTGATGCGGACCACGGCTTCTCTGCATGATTGCATTTGGCACCAGGTACCTCTTTGTGGGGGCCGTTTGTGCCCCGCCAGAGGTTGAGTAGCACCCTTAACCTGCAACCACTGAGGGCCAGTAGCACCTACACGGCGCCGCCCTCCACCAGTTGTAACAAAACATACCTCCAGATGCTGTCAAATGTCCCCTGAAAGGCAAAGCTGCTCTTGGTTGAGTACTACTGGTACAGAGGAAAGGAGATGGGGGCCTTCTGAGGGTGATGCCAGACTCGCAGAATGTGGTCTCCACTTGAGCTGTGTGCTGCCAGGCATGTCACAGAAACCTTGAGCCTCAGTTTTCTTATCTCTAAACTGGAAAGATAGAGAAGGGCAAACCAAGGGTATATGGAAATAACAGTTGAATTAATGCATGGTGGGTACTTTGAGAGGTATTCGAGCACCACAGAAAACACTGCAGCAGTAGACTATTTGATGCTTGAATCCTTCCCTACCTCAAAGGGTCTGGTTCCATTTGAAAGGGGAAAAAAATAGCTGAATATTTGTAAAATTTCACAAAAACTCTTAAATTAAAACAAACGAATGCTTTAGAAAGATTTTCTCTTCATTCTTTTTTTTTCTTCTTAATTCAAACAAGATTAAGCATGCTATGACTGCGTGAGATTAATGAACGTGATTTTTTTATCTTCCTTGAAAGAGGTTTAGTATCTTTTTTTTAAATGAACACCCTAGAGATTGTATCCCTTCGGTGAAAGAACAGAAAGTAAGAATGGGAGGGTCCCTCTGTTTTTCATAAAATTTGTATCTTTTTCTTTATAATTTATAGCAAAAACTGGTCAATGAAACCCCAGAGTCCTATAGAAAGGCACTGTTGCTTTAAATGAGGCTTGCTGTTATATAATTCTCTGGCTGACTTCATCCAGCCAGCTTTCAAGGAACTGTAAAGAAATCTTTAAAGGCTAATATTTCTCTTATTCACACTGGCAGAAAAACACAAAGGAAATGGGTAACCTGAGCCACTTCAATGGTAAGAAATGAAGAGCCGAGTCCTTGAGGACAGAGCCACAGTTGGCCCCACCCCAACCAAGTCTCAGGGTCCTTGTCAAGCTCCAGGCAACCATGGCCCTTCCTTTGTGGCCGTGTTCACTGGAAGATCCAAGGCCACATTTGCTTTGGGAAACAAGACACTGTGATTAATCAAAGAAAACAAAAACAGCTTCTTTTCTATAATAGGCCCATCGAAGGGCTTTTCTAGGAAAACCCTCATCAAGCTGTTCCTTCTATTTTCTTAAAGGCTAACAGCCAAGGGAGGGGGTTGGAGGGGTGTGTGAGGAGGTATCCATGGAAGTTTATTCCCAAATAGTTCCCTCTCAGAAAAAGACTTCATTGTGTTAACTAGCTCGAAGCGCTGAGCACAGGCTAACAGCAGGGGCCCTGTGGAAAAAAGTGTCTCCTCTTTCTAAGGCATCACTTTTCCTGCACGGACCCAGGGACTCACTTGCTCCTACAAAATTATTCTGACCAGATGAGGTTCCCATAGGGGATCTGGGGGAGTGAGTGTCTCTGAACCAAACTAATGGAGTGTGAGAAAAGGCGGCCAGGCGGCACTGTTGTAAAACTAATTCTCACAAGCTTACCTCGCCAGAAGCAAGCACTAATTCTAGTACAGTCATTCCCCCTTATCTGTGGGGGATACATTCCAAGCTCCCTCAAGGGATGCCTGAAAACACGGATAATACTACATATGTATGTGTGTGAGGGGCTTCCCTGAAAGCTCAGTTGGTAAAGAATCCGCCTGCAATGCAGGAGAACTCAGTTCAATTTCTGGGTCAGGATGATCTGCTGGAGAAGGGATAGGCTACCCACATTCCAGTATTCTGGGGCTTCCCTTGTGGCTCAGCTGATAAAGAATCAACCTGCAATGTGGGAGACCTGGGTTTGATCCCTGGGTTGGGAAGATCCCCTGGAGAAGCGAACAGCTACCCACTCCAGTATTCTGGCCTGGAGATTTCCATGGACCGTATAGTCCATGTGGTTGCAAAGAGTAGGACACAACTGAGCAACTTTAAAGAAAAGGAGTGTGTGTGTGTGAGCTCAGTGGTGTCCGACTCTTTTGCGACCCCATGGATTGTAGCCCACCAGGTCCTCTGTCCATGGAATTTTCCAGGCAAGAATACTGGCATGGGTTTCCATTTCCTACTCCAGGGGATCTTCCCAGCCCAGGGATTAAACCCCATCTCTTGTGTCTCAGGCATTGTCAGGTGGATTCTTTACCATTGTGCTATTTGGAAAGCCCCAGATATATATATAAGATAATATGCTTTTTCTATACATAAATACTTGTGAGAAAGTTTTGTTTATGAAATATTAAGCAGAGTAAGAGAATATCCCAATTGCCAGCATCACTACTCTTGTGCTTTGGGGTCCTTATTAAAGAAAATAAAAGTTACTTGAACACAAGCACTGTGATCTATGACAGTTGATCTAATAACCAAGACACCTTCTAAGTAACTAACAGGTGAGATGCATGGACAAAGGGATGACTCACATACCGGGCAGGACAGAGCTGGAAGATGCAACATTTCATCATGTGACCCAAAACAATGTGCAATTTAAAGCTTATGAATTGTCTATTTCTGGGGTTTCCATTTAACATGTTCAGACTGATGTTGACTGTCGGTAACTGAAGCAATGGAAAACAAACCCGTGGATAAGGGAGGCTACTGTGCTAGATAAAGATAGGCAGGACTGGGACTAGAGTGAGGACGGTGAGGCATCACTTTGAGAGTAAAACTTAAGAATATCAAATAAACCCACCCATCAGATAAGTAAGTAACATTTTAATGCAATATTCTTACGAAATCAAAATCAATGTCAAAAGTTGATGATGTCAATGTCAAATATAAACCAAATATAAACCAAATCAATGTCAAAATCAATGTCAAAAAAGATGATGAACAAAACATCAGGAGTCAGAGACACAAAGCAGCCCAAGGCTATGTGGCTTTCAACATATTCCCAGCCCCTCAGGTTCTCATTTGTAAAGTGGGGCCTCACCTATCTCACAGGGGTTGTTAAGACCAAATAAGTTCTTGTTTGCAAGAGCATTTGATAAACTGTAACTTAAGGGGTCCTTGAAATGTATAACAGAAAGTATAATAATAATAACAACTGGAAATCATTGTAGAAGGAGATATACTTGGAGAAGGAAGGAGAGAAAAGGCAGGAGAGAGGAAAGGGGTGGAGGGATGGGGCAGGCTGTGTGCTGGGAAGTGGGCAGAGCCCAGATCTCAGATGCTGAACTGAATTCAACTCTCTTCTCAGTTGTTTATAGTCTGTAGAACTTTGGCCCATTTTGCAACCTCCCTGAGACTCAGTTTTCTCATTCTTAAAATGGGGACAATAATGGATTGACTATGTGAAGTAATGTGTGGACAACACCCAGTATGGTCTGGTACACACTAGGTATTAACCCTTTTCACCACACACACACACACACACACCTCCCTGCATACTTACACCCACACCCCAAATTTCTCCTGTGAAAAGAATGAGTAAGAAGGAGAGAAACAGGAGAGGCAGGAAGAATATAAACCAAGATTGGAAGAGGTAAGAGAAGAGAATAGGAAGGAAAAAGAGAGAGAGGGAAGTAGGAAAGAAAGAAAGAAAAGAAAGTAGGGACTCTCAGTCCTGTCCTAAGCTGAGAGCTCTCAGAGGGAAGTCAGTTCAAGCTTCTTAGGAAACACTCAAGGAAAGAATTAAGCTCAATAATATTTAAGAGTTATCTGTGATGACACACATAGCTCTGATTCATGTGTTTACCTGATGAAGAATATTCTAAAACATGCCTTCACTTATATATCCATTCTCTCAAGGGTGGACACTTAAATTATTTAAAGGAGCTTCGATTGTATCAGCAATAGTTCATTTTTTACGTTGGGTGGAAGGTATGGAGAAGTTCAATCTACTGGTCTCTTTTTTTCTTTATCTATTTGAGCTCATCTAGAACTCCTACTGATTCAGCCAACTTTTCAGACCTTGCCCTTCAGTTCAGAGGCAGGCAGGACTTCTACGCTGGATGAAATCCATCTACTTGAAGACTTGGAGTACAGTGGGCACATTGCAGGTGTCTGCCCGGCAGCTACTTTGTCCCGTAGTGGGGACAGTGCCCATAGTTGCTCTGTCCATCCCATGGGAATGGAGGTCAAGCCACATTGATTGAAATACAGCTAGCAGGCCTGCAGCTTCCCAGGCAGACCCCATTACCTGAGATCTTGCCCTGCCTAGAAGCTCCAAGGCCAGGCCCCACAGGCAGCTCCAGACCCAAAGCTGGGATTTCATGGAAGCCTTGGATGAGAGATGCTTCAGGGAAAATAGTTTTCTCCATTAACAGCTGAGCTCCTCTGAATCCAATCTCTGTTCCTTTTATAATGGAACAAAGCGAGGAAATGCTGTAAGCTTGGGGGGATGACAGTCACAGTTGATCCCCTGGAAGCTGGTCTGTGCATTTCCTTCCTAAGGAACTGGAGAAATAAGAAGTGCCAAGAATCCAAAAGAATAAATATTCTGAAACAGTTCCTGCTTGCCTTTGGGATGTCTTGCTCTTTCCCTCCTCTCCTCCAGTAGATCTGTCTCTTAAAGACTGTTTACTTTGGCTACACTCAAAATTGGTCTGCATTCCCCAGCATCCACCTGCTCTGTGGGGTGATTATGTTCCCTTGGGCAGCTATAAGGGCTGAGTTCTAGTCTCCAACAGACAGCCTGTTACATGGACAACCCACTAAACCATGACTTGGGACTAGGATTTAGGGCAGGGACTAGAATGAGGCAAATGAGGTTTTCCTTGGACATAAAGGTTAAGGGGGCACCAAAAACTCAGAAATTGAGACAAGTAATATTTTAATGAAATATTTAAAAAAAAATTAATTTGAAAAATCCATGATGAACAAAATATCAATATTTCAAATAAAGACAGAGTCTATGCAGAATAGAAGAAACAATAGAGTTTTACAGCCAAGCAAAAGCTTAAAGAGTTCATCACCATTAAACCAGTCTTATGAGAAATGTTAAAGGGAGTTCACCGAGCAGAAAAGAAAAGGCCACAATTGTCTTAGAAATGAGACAATTACAAAAGTTAGTATCTTACAGGTAAAAGAAAACAATAGCAAAGGTAGTGGATCAACCACTTATAAAACTATTAGGAAGGTTAAAGAAAAAAAAGTAGTAAAGTTATCTATATCTACAGTAAGTTAAAGATACAAAATTGAAATTTATAAAATACTATGTAAAAAACAAAATGTGGTGGGGGGTTAACAGTTAAAATACATGGCTGTTATAATGCATTCAAGCTTAAGAGATTGTCAACTTAAAAAAATACACCCCCCAACACCACCCCCCACACACTCCTACCTCTTGGTAACCATAAACCGAAAACCTAAAATAGATACACAAAAAGGAAAGTGAAAGGAATCAAAACATAATACTAGTCATCAAACCACAAGGGAAGAGAGCAAGAGAAGAAACAAAGAACTACCAAAAAAAAAAAAAATCAGAAAACAAAATGGCTACAAGTACATACCTATAGATAACTACTTTAAATGTAAATAGACTAAATGTTCCAATTAAAAGACACAGAGTAGCTGAATGGTTAAAAAAAAAAAAAAAAAAAAAAAACAAGATCCATACATATGCTGCTTACGAAAGACTCACTTCAGATTTAAAGACACACAGATTAAAGTGTGGGGATGGAAAAAGATATCCCATAAAAATGGAAATGAAAAGAAAGCTGGGGTAGCAATACTTACATCAGATCAAATGGATTTTTAAACAACGGCTCTAAAAAGAGACCAAAAAAGGGATTGTATAATGATAAAGGGATCAATCCAACAAGAAGATATAACACTTATAAACATATGTGCACCCAACATAAGAATACCCAAATACATAGAACAAATATTAACAGATATAAAGGGAGAAAGTAATAGTAAAACAACAATAGTAGGGGACTTTAACATTCTACTTACATCAACTGACAGGTCATCCAGACAGAAAATGAACAAGGAAACATTGGCCTAGGGGACACATTAGACCAGGTGAACTTAATATATATGGAACATTTCATCCCAAAGTAGCAGAATACACATTCTTATCAAGTGCATGCAGAACACTCTCAAGAACAGATCACATGCTAGGCCACAGAACAAGTTTCTATAAATTTAAGAAGACTGAAATCATATAATCTTTTCTGACCACAGTGACATGAGACTAGAAATTAACTACCAGTTAAAAACTGGAAAAAAAAACAAACCATGAACACATGTAGTCTAAAGCATATAGTACTAAAAACCCAATGGCTCATTGAAGAAATCAGAACAAATCAAAATGGGAAATACATTACAAAATCTGTGGGACACAGCAAAAAGAAAACAGACTCATAAAAACAAGAACAAATGGGTGGTTGTCAGAAGGGTGGAGGGTTCAGGGTGGGCCAAATAGATGAGGGAATTAATGGGTACAAACTCCCAGTTACAAAATGAATAAGTCATGGGAATGTAATACACAGCATAAAAATATGGTCAATAATACTGTAATAACTTTATATGGGGATGGACGGTTGGTGGATTTCTGTTGGTGATCATTTTGTAATGTATTTAAACATCAAATTACTTCATTGCCTACCCCAAACTAACACTGCATATCACCTGTATTTCAACTAAAAATTAAATAAAAATTTAAAAATAAAATGCAGGTAATCTAGCTATAGAATCTACCTCCTTAGCAACTATTCTCTAATGATAATAGATATAGATATAATCATATAGATAATGATATAGATATAATGATATAGATATATCTATAATCATATAGATAATGATTCTCTAATGATAATGATAATGTCCTTGTACACATTGCTATATTTAAAATGGATAACCAACAATGACCTAATGCATAGCATGGGGGGAAAAAAAGAGTATAGTTGTATGTTCAGTAGTGTGGAAGTATAAAAAGAATAAAACACTATCCCTGTCTCAAAAAAAAAAAAATTATGTCTTCTACTTAACAAAGTTTCCATTAAATATAATTTTAAATACAACAGTTTAAAAAATCAAAATTGACGCAGAAAACCCATGATGAACAAAATATCAATATTTCAAATAAAGACAGGCCCATGCAGAAGCTCCTGAGTTGAATGCAAACTGGGAAGCTCTAGGATCAGCCTTTCCTTTGTGAATCCTGCCATCAACATGGCTGGTCAGGGAAGAAAATGCTCCCTCATCCAGGGTCCCATTTCTACCAACTAAAGCAACCCACAACCACAGCCCATGGACCTAGGCACAGCTTCAGGCCTCTCCTCCCTCCAAGCCACTCAGCGTCCTGCCCCTCCTCTTCTAGGACAATTCATCCTTCTCCAATCGTGGATCTATATACATGCTTAATCATACATGCATTAACTATTTACTCCAGAGGTCCCCAGTGGATTGCTGGAATCCAATTTTATTTAACTCAATTTATTTTTGTTATTGTTGTTTTTCTCAACTAACTACTTGCCAACATTTAAAAATGGGGAAGTGAAGTGAAGTGAAGTGAAGTCACTCAGTCGTGTCCGACTCTTTGCGACCCCATGGACTATAGCCTATCAGGCTCCTCCGTCCATGGGATTTTCCAGGCAAGAGTGCTGGAGTGGATTGCCATTTCCTTCTCCAGAGGATCTTCCCAACCCAGGAATAGAACCCAGGTCTCCCGCATTGCAGGCAGATGCTTTACCGTCTGAGCCACCAAAAATGGGGAGCTCCTCACCAAAAAAATCAAAATTTCTAGCCCATCTTTAAAAATAAAAATTTCCAGCTTGGCTTGAAAAATCTAAATGTTTGGAAACTGATAACACAAACAACAACAATAATAATTTCTTTTATTGAGAATATACTAAATGCTGAGCACAGTACTCAAGTAGTACTTTATATTAATATGTCTTTTTTCTGTTTTAACTGCCAAAGCAATTCTGTATTTACTATTTGCATTTAACAGATGAATCTGAAGCTCAGAACACTTAAATAACTTGTCCCAAATCACTTAGCTAATAAGAAGCTTGACCAGATTCAAACCAAAGGAATTGACTCTAAAGCGTGAGCTCTTATTCTTCAGTATCTTCCATCATCCTGTGGCAAAAAATTACTGTATTTCAAAAGGGTTCCAAGAAGGCTAAAAGGCCCTGGGTGTGTATTAGGGGAGGTGGGGAGTGTCCCCACTCCCACCAGGAGGCTGATTCAGCTCCCAGGGCCCCTGTTTCTTTTATCAGAACAGTTCTTTTTTTTTTTTTTTTTTTAAACTATTTTATATACTGGTATCCTGCTAAAGAATTCCTTTTGGAAAAGGAATTACTCAGAAAACAAAAACAAAGCCCCAAACCCAAATGACCTTTTTATCTCTTGTTCACACACTATGGTTTTCTGGATCAGCAGAAAATCTTCTCCTGTTCCCATATCTGTACCAGATATCTCTCCATATTATCACAACACTCTGGTTCTGCCTTTGCGCACTTGGGTGCTGGTTGGGCCACTTTTTAAAACTGGTGAAAGGCCAGGCATCCAGAGACGTAGGAGCCATGGACCTTTGTCACAGACTTGCTGTGGGCAGAGAGAGGCAGTCTGAAACTGTGCTGAGGCCAACACAGGGTGGACAAGGATGATGGGGTAAGGGGAGCAGGAGCTAAAATCCACAGAGACCAGTAGAGAGGCTGTCCCTTTTCTTCTCTGAATCGCAGCCTGTCATAGCTATCTGTGAATCAAGGGTATTCTTTATGGAATGTCAGAAGTAGCCTCAAAGACTGTATAGGGTACTGAAAAAAGCCCAGGAAGGAAGGAGCCAGAGCTGAGCTCAGTCACTGAGCAGCACTTTACAACCTTGGACATGTATCACACGTGCATCACTCTCTTCTTTCTATGCACCTTGCCCCAAAGTCCTAGGGACATACGGTGACCACTCGAAAAAGTGTAGTGACGTGAGAATGGGTATTGTGTTTAAATCACATGTATATGATCTGACCAAGAAAACTGCGAAACAGTGGGAGCTTCCAGTCCCTTTCTAAAGACAAGATGCTGGAGTTGCCAATGTGATTTCAGCCTTGGATTCAAGGGCCATCCACTTATCAATCACTCCTAAATCTATAACCCATTTAGATTTCTCTCCTGAGATTCCAACCCATGGTTCATCTTCTGTATTGAACAGCTCCATGTGGATGTCTTGCAGACTTCCCCAGCAACTTCTAGTACTTCAGTGGTCTGGTGGTTAAGACTCCGCACTCGCAATACACAGGCACAGGTGCAATCCCTGGTTGGGTAAGATCCCACATGATGCATGGCACAGCAGGAAAAAAAAAAAAAAAAAAAAAACCTCCTTCCCTTCACAATTCCCAAAATGGAACTCACCCACCTTTCTCTGAAACCTGCTCCTTCAGCACTGCTCTAACTCTGTGCATTGGGGAACTCCATGCACAGCTCCCAGAAACCTAGGAGCCGTCCTGGACTGCTTCCCTGTTCCATGTCTCATGTTTAATCAACGTCAGGGTTCTGTGGGTTCAATCCACTCCTTAAAAATCACTAATGAAAAAGTGTATGGAAAACATTTCCATCAGATATGCAAGTTAGACTGTGCTGTAACAATATCAAGAACTGACTATCAACACCTTGGCAATTTGATAATTTCTCTGTTCCCTAGAAGTCCACATATTTGGGGGTTTGTTTACAGAAGCTGTGAAACAAAATCTCTTGCTATGCCTCTGAGAACTTTCTGAGTTTCTCTTAATTTCTTCTTGCCAGACTGACACGCCTTCAAATCCTTGTTTTAGGTCCCCTGTATTTTGCCGTGACCTTCCACACCCTCCACTCATCAGTGGCCCTGGTGTTGAAATCTTCTTCTACTGACGATACCTGAAAAAAATCTGTTACTAAAAGTGTATCCATGCCTGATGTCAAGAGGTAGGAAAAGCATGGGGTTTTTATTTTCCATGTTTAATAAACATTTTAACTTCCTTATTTCCAAAGTTTCCAAACTCTGGGCAACTGGTCAATCTACCTTAATTATTGTACTTCCCTGTACATCTTCTCTCATTTTCAAACATAGGTAGATGATTCAAAATGGGTAAGACTCTCCCTGGTCTCTCCACTGCAGAAAGTGCAAACACCTTCATTTAAGCCTTAACTTTACCATTCACAAGTGTATGTCCTTGGACCAACTACCAAACCTCTCTGAACTTCACCTTTCTCCTCTGCAAAGCAAGAATTACTCCAACCTCACATCTCATTCTCTGCCTTGGGCATGGGAGGCACTGCATAAATGTTGATACCCTTCCCAAACAGTTCTGCTATTAATCAGATCACACAAGAGTCTGTACAGAATCTCAGCAGATTGAAACCATTTTCTAGGATAATGACTCTCCACGGTTAGTAGGAACAGTTGCCAGCCAGTCTCAATGCCTACACTCACTCAAGCAGCTAAAACTTTTAAGACTCCTCTCCGATAATAGGACTGTTTGCTTCCTTCCCTGCAAAGTAGTATGCACCACACTCTGCTCATCCTCATGGCTTTCGGGAGGGGAAAACCTCATCTCACATAGAAAACCGAGTCACTGACCTCTTGGGACTCTGCAGAATTCAGCTGGAGGAACCATCCATGGAAATAACATCATATGGAGAGGTAGGAGTGTGATGTGCAAAGTGAGGGGTCCAAAAATTTTAGAGGAAGCAAAATGTAAGAAGCTGGGGGCGTGGCTATCCTAGCTTGGCAGTTGGACACTGTATAGATTTCCCCAAACTGATTCCTGACCTTTTGCCCAGTACCTGCACTCCATGGAGACGTTTCACAGCTAGTACCTCCTTTTATCTTTTCAGTCATCCTGGGAAGTTGGCAAATATTATTATGACAATTTTTTTCAGAAGAAGAACTGAGGAGAGAGTGCCCAGATCACACGAACTAGCACAGAATGGAGCTGGGACTTAACGTGGGGCTTCGGATTCTAACACCTTTCTACCACATTTCCTGCCTCTTATATAGCTGGGGAAGAGGAAGATTCAAACAATTTCCAGGGGAACATAAGCTCAGTGTCACAGTGTCAAAGAGGGAAAGCACCAGACTGGAGTACATATACAAGACCTGGCCTCTTTTCCCAACCGTTAACTCTTGAGATGTCAGTCTCCTTACCTCTGCAGAGAACAGGCAGCAATAAATGATTCAAAGTTCCCTCTCATGTTTCTGTTTCCTAAATGTGTATCTTTAGTTATTTTAATGTATAACCTAGCTGCTGCTGCTAAGTCGCTTCAGTCGTGTCCGACTGTATGCAACCCCATAGATGGCAGCCCACCAGACTCCTCCATCCCTGGGATTTTCCAGGCAAGAATACTGGAGTGGGTTGCCATTTCCTTCTCCATATAACCTAGAAGAAATGCAAAAAAAAAAAAAAAAAAGTTGAGGTATATCACAAGTTCAGCAGCATTTATGGTATCTTTGACCTAATGTGACAACTGGGGCTGAATTTAAAAGTTGGGATGTTCATTCACAGTTTAGGTCTCATTAAACTTCAATAACCTTTATGTATCTCAGTTTTCTAAAATGAAAAACAGGGATGACAGCTTTCTACTCCTTGCTCCTTGCCATCTTGCTTTTTCCTAGCCTCCCAACACCAGGGAAGAGGAGCTGCTAATCTGATTGGTCAGCAACTGGGATCAGAGATAGAACTTTATGCAGTTGGCCCTCTGTAGCCACTGATTTCATGTCTGCATATTCAACCAGAGTGGATCAAAAACATTTGGAAATAAATTACAAAAATTTCCAAAAAGCAAAACTTGACTTCGCCACTTGCCAGCGATTATTTACATAGCATTTACATTGTATTAGGTATTTTTACATTGTATTAGGTATTGTAAGTAATCTAGAGATGATTTAAAGGATACAGGAGATTACATGCAAACACTAAACCTTTTGACATAAGGGACTTGAGCATCTATGGATTTCGGTATCTCCAGTGTCCTGCAACCAATCCCCTGTGGATACCATGGGACAACTGTTATTAGGGGCAGGATGCCATCCCTGGGAGTGGTTCTCTTTCTTTTATATTATATGCAGTTGGCTGAGGAAGTGGACTCAGCCCTCTCTCTTACTGCATCCTGTGTTAAGTGCCTAAGAAGGTGGGTTAGTAGTCACCTTATTTTCTCTGTTCCTTTGTCATCTTTACTCCAGGCATCCTCTTAGAGGGTACTAAGAGCCCAAGATTTAGATTCAGGAAGAAGTAAGAGGTTTTGATTAGACCTCAAGGCCAGTTTTCATTCCAATCCCAAAGAAAGGCAATGCCAAAGAATGTTCTAACTACTGCACAATTGCACTCATCTCACACGGTAGCAAAATAATGCTCAAAATTCTCCAAGCCAGGCTTCAGCAATACGTGAACCATGAACTTCCAGATGTTCAAGCTGGATTTAGAAAAGGCAGAGGAACCAGAGATCAAATTGCCAACATCCGTTGGATCATCAAAAAAGCAAGAGAGTTCCAGAAAAAAAATCTATTTCTGCTCTATTGACTATGCCAAAGCCTTTGACTGTGTGGATCACAACTGTGGAAAATTCTGAAAGAGGTGGGAATCCCAGACCACCTGACCTGCCTCCTGAGAAATCTGTATGCAGGTCAAGAAGCAACAGTTAGAATTGGACGTGGAACAACAGGCTGGTTCCAAATCGGGAAAGGAGTACATCAAGGCTGTATATTGTCACCCTGTTTATTTAACTTATAAGCAGAGTACATCATGCAAAATGCCAGGCTGGATGAAGCAAAAGTGGGAATCAAGATTGCCAGAAAATCTTGATATTGAGAAATTGATATTGATATTGAGAAACATCAATAACCTCAGATACGCAGATGACAACACCCTTATAGCAGAAAGTGAAGAGGAACTGAAGAGCCTCTTGATGAAAGTGAAAGAGGAGAGCAAAAAAGTTCACTTAAAACTCAACATTCAGAAAATGAAGATCATGGCATCCAGTCCCGTCACTTCATGGCAAATAGATGGGGAAACAATAGAAACAGTGACAGACTTTATTTTGGGGGGGCTCCAAAATCACTGCAGGTGGTGACTGCAGCCATGAAATTAAAAGACGCTTGCTCCTTGGAAGAAAAGCTATGACAAACCTAGACAGCATGTTAAAAAGCAGAGACATTACTTTCCCAACAAGCGTCTGTCTAGTCAAGGCTATGGTTTTCCCAGTAGTCATGTATGGCTGTGAGTTAGACTATAGAGAAAGCTGAGCACTGAAGAATTGATGCTTTTGAACTGTAGTGTTTGAGAAGACTCTTGAGAGTCCCTTGCACTGCAAGGAAATCTACCCAGTAAATCCTAAAGGAAACCAGTCCTGAATATTCATTGGAAGGACTGATGCTGAAGCTGAAACTCCAAAACTTTAGCCACCTGATGGGAAGAACTGATTCATTGGAAAAGACCCTCATGCTGGGAAAGATTGGAGGCAGGAGGAGAAGGGGACGACAGAGGATGAGATGGATGGAGGCATCATTGACTCAATGGACATGAGTTTGAGTAAGTTCTGGGAGTTGGTGATGGACAGGGAAGCCTGGCGTGCTGCAGTCCATGGAGTCACAAAGAATTGGACAGGACTGAGTGACTGAACTGAACTGATACGTATATACAAATCCTATATAAGTATATATTTTCAAATCACCCACTTCTTTGGTATAGGGTACAGTATTCTATTATCATCCTGGGATAATCTCCCAAGGAGCCATTTTATCTGAACACACAGTTCTACTTAATCCAGTTTCTGATGACTAGTCTCAGGGGCAACCTTATGCAATAGATATTGGCTATGACACAAGGCTTCTCTACTTAAATCAAATGTGCAAACTGAGATCCAGAAAGACAAACAGTACCTTCTCTTCTACACATGCCTGTGTATGTGGGGGTGGAATATGACGTTGGTAGTGAGGAAGCCAAATCTTTCGAAAGTCTTCATCCTCTTCTTTTTCCGAGATGATGCTGGAATTTAGATGTGCGTCAAACAAAAAAGAAGAGGGACTTTTTCTTGGAAGCTACAAAAGATCACTTCATTTTATTTTTGAGCACTGCAAAACACACATCAAACAGGACATGTGTCTAAGAAGCTCTGACATATCTATCGCCCATGATCTTTTTGTGTTCAAAGAAATGAGCCACAGAAATATAGTTGCTGCCAAAAAAATGTTGTCTGAACCTCTTTTCACTTCCTCCCTGCAAGGATGACCTGGGCTTCATCAAATCATCACCAGAAGACAAAATCTGTTGCTTTAGGGCAGACAGGCCAATGGAGGTTTGGTTGACATTGTCGCCTTGATGTGGTCACAGAGGTTGATCATGCAGCTGTTGGTTAAAAATGATAATCATCTAAAGAAAGTATATAAATAGTGCCTCTACTTTCTTGGAACTAGGACTTGGCTTCCTTGGACCATCTTACCCTTCCTTCCAGCTTCGAAAAAAAGGAAATGTTAAATATTCAATTTGGTGTTTGCCTAAGGATAGCTAAACAAGTCTCCTGATGAGGTATTTGCCTTTATTTCTGAGAAGGCAACCTATGACTCAGTTTGATTCTAACTAAAACAAATCTACCTAAACCAGTAGGGGAAAGAGGACTTATTAACAAAGGTCAACTAGAGTAAACATCAACTATATCTGAAAATAAGGCTTTCTGTCAAATCTATGGGAGCAACTGAAAGGCATAAAGAGATTTTTCGGTTCCAAAGAAGACCTGAAGACTCCACCTATCTTGCTGGTCTTCAGACATCAGGGAGTAAAGCAGTATTTGAATGCATGCATGCTCAGTTATGTCCAACTCTTTGCAACCCCATGGTCTGTAGCCCTCCATGCTCCTTTGTCCATGGGATTCTCTAGGCAAGAATATTGGAGTAGGTTGCCATGCTCTCCTCCAGGGGATCTTTCCAACCCAGGGATGGAACCCACGTCTCCAGCATTGGCATGTGGATTCTTTACCACTGAGCCACATGAGAAGCCCAATATTTGCATAGTGTCAGCAAAAGTTTCTTCTTTAGAAACTTTTGGCGGGTGATGGTGGTGAGGAGTGTTAGGAATATATGAGGGATTGTGAAGAGATCAAATGTTCTGTCCTCATGCTCCCGAAGTGGCCCTTTCTCAATCATATTCTTAAACCCAGAGTGGTTAAGATGATCATAAAGAATGTTAAAAGCAGAGTCAGAAAGCAAAACAGTGAACCGCATAGTCTTACCCTGGGCTTGCAACATTAGAATTGATCTAGAACTATTTACTATTTCCTCTTGATCCCCAAAGAGACACCAGTGCCAGACCCAGTATAAGAAGAAATGTATTCAAAACCTTCCTTTGGGGTGTGGTTAACTTCCTATTTTGCTCCTGGGTCCTAGAGTACATCTTATTGTTTTGCTGAGAAGGTCTGAGGGACTTCCCTGGTGGTCTAGTGGTTGAGGATTTGCCTGCCATTGCTTGACCCCTGGTGTGGGAAAGATCCCATGTGCTAAGGAGCAACTGAGTGGGTGTGCCACAAGTACTGAGCCCTGTGCCAACTGCTGAGCTGGCCATGCCACTATGGAAGCCCATGTGCCCAGAGCTTGTGTTCCACAATAAGAGAAGCCACCCAGCGAGAACCTGTGCACCGAAGTGAAAAGTAGCCCCTGCTCGCGGCAACCAGAGGGAGACCGTGCTCAGCAGTGAGGACCCAGGGCAGCCAAAAAGAAATAAATAAAATAAAAGAAGGCCTGGGAAGTCCTGCTCCAACCCCGCCTTATTTGTTATTTCTGGAGAACAATCTTCAGTCATTTTATCTTTGTTCTTATGTATATGTTGTATCTTTTGTTTGGCTCTTTTGAGATATTTTTGAATTATTTTTCTTTATCCTTAATTTTCATTCAACAATCATGCACCTGATATGAATTTCTTTCTGTTTTTCCCTCTGGGATTTACTGGGTTCCTTAGATTTATGGATTGATATTATTAGTCAAATTCAGCCAAAAGTTTTTTAAATATTTTTTGCTCCATTAGTTCTCTATTCTCCTGAATAACATGTGTGTTAGACTGCTTATTTTCCTTTAGGTAACTGGGTCTCTGTTCTTTTTTTTCAAGGTTTTTTTCCCCCCGCTTTTCAGTTTGGTGATTTTTGTTGACTTTTCTTCAGGTTACCTGATCTTTCCTTTCTGCCATCTCCAGACTCATGCCATTTACTTACCCAGTGTTTTTCCAGATAACTGTTCTTTATTCCAGATATTGTATTTTTCAGTTCTGTGATTTCCAGAACTTTCTCTTTTTCTCAGTATTTTCATATCTTTCTCCAAATCCCCATGGCTTCACAAATTATATCAATTTTTTTGTAAATTATTTAACATACTTATAGTAGTAATTTTAAAGTCTTCATATGCTAATTTTAATATCTGCTGTGTCTGTGGGCCTCCTTTTATTTCAGTTCTTTGTGTGTGTGTGTATGTGTCTTTATTATGGATCACACCTTTCTGCCTTTTTGTGAGTCTGCTAATTGTTATTGTATGCTAGACACTGTACCTGACACATTGTGGACATTCTAAATTCTGCTATCTTCCTCTGATGAGTACTGACATTTTGTTCCGGAAGACAGCTAAATGTCTTGTGGATAACATTACTCCTCCGCAGGCTTGTTTCTGGGTTTTGCTAGGCTAGTTACATTTTAATTTTATCCTTAGTCCTAGGCTCATAGCCCGTAGCTCAGAGTCCTGAGATATGGTCCTTATATCTAAGGCATGACACGGCTGGCAAATCACAGAAATGCAAGACATATTTATCAAACCCTTCTAATTTAGTAGTTTTTAACTTCAAACTCTGTATCCTGAGCACCAGGCAGCTGCTGAAATCTCTGCTCAGTTCTTTCAGCCATCCAGCTGTTGTTTTCTGCTCTGTTCCTTGGAATCTTGCCCTGTGCATTTGAAGAGTCAGCCAAGCTTTTGAGATTTTGTACATAGATCGGGGGCTCCCCACCACCATCACTCCTAACTTTCTGGGATTTCCCTGCTCCTTTCAATTTCCAGTTGCTCTGGCAGCCTTCTAGTCTGGCTTCTAACTGTTTAGTCCAATAAGTGTGTTCTGCAGACTAGTGAATGCTTGCAGCAGAAAAGCCAGTTAAATGTGATTTTAGTCCTTCTCTAGTACACTGAAGTAGATATATAAGCAGAGTTTATAATTATTATCAGCAGGATGTTTAGTCTGATAAAACTACTTGCCATTACTTGAACCTGGAAGCTTTTATATATGTTTAAACAAAAATGAAGTTATGCTATACATTTTCCTTTATAACATTTTAAAAGTTGAATAACATATTTTAGTTACTGTTCCATGTCAATATACATTAATTGGCTTATTTCCTTTGTCTGACATATGGCATTCCAAGTATTTGATGATAAGGCTGTATAACAAAGATAAACTATTAAATGGAGTTGTAGCTTATGAATTACACTTCTTTCAATGGTCTTTGAAAGGTACTAAATTACTTTCTTTTTAATGCAACTCCTTATGAAGACCAGTTATATTTGGGTGTGCTGTGGCTACTGCTAAGTCGCTTCAGTCATGTCCAACTCTGTGCAACCCCATAGATGGCAGCCCACCAGGCTCCCCCGTCCCTGGGATTCTCCAGGCAAGAACGCCGGAGTGGGTTGCCATTTCCTTCTCCAAGGCATGAAAGTGAAAAGTGAAAGTGAAGTTGCTCAGTTGTGTCTGACTCTTTGTGACCCCATGGACTGCAGCCTACCAGGCTCCTCCATCCATTGGACTTTCCAGGCAAGAGTACTGGAGTGGGTTGCCATTGCCTTCTCCGATTTGGGTATGAAGCATCATGAATTTAAAAAATCTTCAGTTAATGTACTTTTTGGCTGTTTCAATTTTCCTTATCAGAAGCAATGATATAATCAACATTATATGTTGTACGTTATTATTATTATTATTATTTTGGTCTTTCCCATAGAATACTTATTCTAGGGGAGGAATCACTGAATTATACTTCTTTTAATGGTCTTTGAAAGGTACTAAATTACTTTCTTTTGAATGTAACTCCTTATGAAGACCAGCTATATTTCTGGGCTCCTAATCAAAAAAACTTGGATTCTACTTCAGGCATGCTTCCTGACTTCACTGGTAAAACATCTCCAGCTCAACCTAGCCCAGGGCTTTATTCTTTAGTGTTGCTCCATCATGAATATTCACAATTTACCTCATTCCCTTCACATCCTCTCACTTATCTTCACAATTTATGTCATTCACCCAAACCTAACGGAGAAGGCAATGGCACCCCACTCCAGTACTCTTGCCTGGAAAATCCCATGGACGGAGGAGCCTGGTAGGCTGCAGTCCATGGGGTCGCTGAGGGTCAGACATGACTGAGCGACTTCACTTTCACTTTTCACTTTCATGCTTTGGAGAAGGAAATGGCAACCCACTCCAGTGTTCTTGCCTGGAGAATCCCAGGGACGGGGGAGCCTGGTGGGCTGCCGACTATGGGGTCACACAGAGTCGGACACGACTGAGGCGACTTAGCAGCAGCAGCAGCAGCCCAAATCTAAAATAGACAGTTGTGTCTTTGTGAATTAAGGTCATTGCAATCTGAACCACGTTAACGGCAACAACTGATTCAAAAGAACTTTGTCAGTAAGAAATGCTCTAAAATGTCTCCAAAATTATTACTGTAGCTTCTTTACCTTCTTTAATTTTGAAAAGTAACCACTAAGACAGTAAATAAAATACTGGACCATTTTCTTAGTAAAATATATGTAAATGAAGAGTTAAAGGTAGGAGACTAAACATACACATTTTCCTGTACTTTCTCTGAATTCTCACTGACATAAAGAAATTTCTTTTTATAAGACATAAATCTAAGAGGGAAAAGATACCTGGAGAGGAAATGATAACCACAAAGTGTTGCAAATTAGAAAACAGAAGAAGGAAAGACAACTGACCCAGCAGACCCAGGAAAGTTTTGTTCTAAATGAGTGAGCTAAGTCATAGCCCATTTTCTCCAAAGGCTCAAGAATTAGAAGCATCATTTGGGGATAAAGGAAAGGACAGAAGTCTAAGGAACAGCTAGAACACTCCTCTCTACAAATCCTCTTTCCCACTTTATGCAACCAGGTAATAAATTCTGGTCTACTTCAGCAGAAGATGGAGGTTTCTGGAGAAGAAAGTTTAAAAAAAAAAAAAAAGATCTCTGAGATGAGGACACATGGTATAGTTGAGGGTAGTAATCATTTTGAAAAAAGAAGCATTAAATACTAAATATTGAAACCCTCCGCTATAGCTACTGGCCCTCCTTCATCACATGGTTTTCAGAATACAATGCAGGACATCAGAAAGTTCTTCTCTGAAAAACATCTGACAAGTCAAAAGAAAAGATCTAAAGATACTGACATTGGTTATCCAATTAAACAGCCCAGTCTTATCCTCCTGTGTAAGATCTGATGGTCTTCAAGCCCCATCCACAATACAGAGCTACCATTACGCTTTTTAGTGCCCCAATTTAAAACACAAACGACAGCCAAGAATCACAAGACATTTGAAGACAGCATCAAACATAAAAGAGATGAAAAACAAAGAGACTAAAGTAATTTGAAGATGAAAACTATCAGAGAACTAAGAAAATACATTGTAGACATAAAGCAATAGGATGGTATTTTTAAAGGAGTAGTCATAAAAAGTCTTAGAAATGAAAAAATATGGCATAACTTGAAAATCCAATAAAAAGGTTGGAAGAAAAATTTGATAAAACTCCAAAGGCCAACAAAAATGACAGAATATAGGAGAGAAAAGATAACATTTAAAGACCAAACCAGGAAGTCTGATACCTAAACCCAGTATGAGCCATAGAAAGAAGAAAAAAAGAAAACAGAGGAAATGAAATCATAAAAAGAAGGTGAGATGACTCCATAGTGACTCCACAGTGAGAAGGCAGTAGATAATGCTTAAGGCTGGAAAACAATCACTGGCTCAAATATTTTTTGAATTAGTAAATAAATGAAACAATGCTCTTAAACTAAATCCTGTAGGCAAATGAAGTCATATTATATGACACCCCTTCTGGAATACTAGGGTCCTGGGATACAGAACCCAGAACAGTACATACTGTCCAACTAGCGTGAAGGGCTCAAGAAATGGCACCTCAATGCCAGTGCTGCAGAACTGGGATCTGGAACTTATGGTATTGTTTCTAGCTTACAAGCTGTTTTGCATCACGCCAACCTTCTTCTCCCCACTTCCATAGTCACTGACCCGCACTCGTAAAACATCATCATGGATAGCCTTCCCCCTGTAACGTACAGCTGTAGTTCATGGAACCAATGGGCTTTATGAAGGTGACATTTTGGAGAAAAGGGTCCAAAAGCCAAAGAAATAGTGCAACTAAGTCACCAAAGTGGAAGGCTAAAAAAACGAAGGAAACCCAGGGCCAAGACTTGAGGCAGTGAGGGAGAGAGTGGGGAACCAGAGTGTCCTCACAGGAAGGCCCCTTTCTCATAGCTTGCTGATCTTTCCCTTCTCATCATTTGTCATGGTTCCTAATTCCACTAGATTGTAAGCTCCATGAGGCCAGGATCTATGCTTGTTTTGTTGTGATGTCCCTTACCTGTGCTCAGCACTAGGTGGTTCTACAAAAAAGAAAAAAAAGAGGTTAAATGAGTGAACAAATGATCTAGCTGAGAGCAGAGAAGTCTGAGGTAGCAAGTAAGACACAGGCTGGAGAGATTTCCTGAACTGAAAAGAAGAGGAAGCTGTGATGACTTGATATGGGCCACCAGCAGCCTGAGTGAAGACACACACGCACACACACAGACACAGACACACATACAGACACACACACAGAGACACACACAGAGACACACACAGACACACAAACACATGCACACAGACACACACACACAGACATACGCAGAGACACACACAGACACACAGACACACACACAGACACACAGACATACACACACACAGAGACACACACAGACACACACAGAGACACATGCAGAGACACATACCCAGACACACACACACACACACACACACACAGACACACACACATACACACACACGGGTTTGTGCCTGAAGCACACACACACACACACACACACACACACACACACACGCACGGCTTTGTGCCTGAAGCACACACCATGAATCCTGAATCCTGGGGTCATTCCTGCCAAGGCAAGCCCTGCGCTACAAGGGCACAGCCACCATGGCAGGAGACCTGTTTAGTTCACAGACAGGGGACTGGAAAGGGAATGCCTCAGGTTTTAACATGGAAGCCCAAACTTCAGGTTGACCAAAGGGACCTCATATCATCTTCACTGGAATTAATAAACTCAGAAGATAGGTCATTTCCTAATCCTGTGGATGATTTAGTAAGATGAGCTGTTCAGAAGGAAGGATACAGTAATGGTCATCTATAAAGGGCAGGAAGACTATTCCTCAGAGGGCAGAGGGGACTAATGACATTTCACTCAGCACACAGAACTGAAATCTGCTCTCCGTGGGGACAGAAGGAAGGTTTTGGGGTGGGGAGAGAGAGGAACAAGGACTTTTAGTGACGTCAGGAAGCAGCTCAGATTTCCCGTGGCTACAAAGAGGCAGACTACTCCCCAGACCACTCAGATACTAAGACAATGTCTTAGTGCTGCCCCATAATTGTGGGAGAAAGAAATTTCAACTGTTTATCTACAATCGTCTTCCCAGGGATGGGATGTGGGATCTCTCTGCTTAGAGAAAGGGGACCAGCCTCTTCTCTGGCTTTTCCTACACTTCCTCATGCAAAGGGCTATCAGGAGAAGGCCACAAATAGAGCTCTTTCCCTTCAGCCAATGAGATAAATACCTCATTCAAAAGCTCCTGCCCATGCCTGCAGACTGTCTCAACCGGATTATCTTGGTTTTGACGCAATTCCATGGGGCAGTAACGCGACCTCACTCTGCTGTACTATTTCACGTGACTCTAGGGCTGGCAGCAGGCAGGAGTTCCCAAAGATCTTCTGGTTGATGAATGTCACCTGCTCGTTCTCTGTAATAAGGAGGGGAGAGAGCTGCTGACACCACAGCTCCAGGAGGTAGACTGCAAACATTTCAGCATGAAGCTGACAGGGCCATGCTGGGGTCCTCGGCAGCACCTCAGGGGGTTATGAAACCACTTGGACGGTCCTGAGTTCAAACTGTGACATTGGTCTGTATGACCTCGGATTAGCTAACTTACTTGAGCATCCGTTTCCTGACTTGTAAAATCAGGCTGAAATCCTGGCTCCTAAGGCTGTCAGTGGATGGAGGGACACGATGCACTTGAAACCACCTTCTCTGAGCCTGGCTCCTGACAGATGCTCCGCCAGCACTGCTTCCTCTCCTGCCCTCCCTCCCGCCTCCCCACGCTCATCAACTGTGGATGCGGTGCTCCTGCAGAATGAGTCAGCCGAGACGAGCAGGAATTGAGTTCACTGGACATGTTCTAGCATTGCCTTAAACAAAAACCAGGACGAGCTCTCTGTGTGGCCTGGGACTGAGGAGGGGGTGGGTTCATCACCCAAGGTTACCTGTTTCTGGAAGACCTCTTCCTGTGCTGGGAACTGGAGCAGGACCCAGCCCCCCAGCCCAGGCTTCCCCCTGCCCCCCACCTGGCTGGAGCTGGGGATGTTCTATTTCAGCATCTGCTGCTGCACATCGGGACACGAAGGAGAGCAACACTGCGGTCCAGCACCTGTTGATCCACTCTTTCAACAGAGAAAACCTGAGCATAAGACAGATATCATCCATTCATCACCAAATATTTCTATAACATTAATTCTATGCCTGGCACTGTTTGAAGCACTTCACAAACACGATCTTATTGACGCCTCACAACAGTGCTGTGAGGTTGGTATCATTACAACCCTATTTCAGAGGTAATGAAACTGAAGCACAGAGAAGTTACAGAACTTGCCCAAGAAACCATAATGCAACACTCTTTGGATGTGGTGATGGGGACGTTTACAGTCCTCCATTGTTTGTCCAGCGGGAGGGACAAGCGCCTGTTCCTGTTCTCATTTGTTCAAGTGTGTGCCACACTGCTTTAGGAAAAGCGGCATACACGAGGTGCAGGCCTCTCTTCATGGAGTCTACAAGGAGGCAAATGCCAAAGGAGCTTCATTTTTATCCTCTGACTTTGCCACCAGCAAAGATAGCTGACCTGGGTCAAGAATGCCATTGGAGTAAACTTCCTCTTTATATTAAAGAAATGCCCTTTGGGACTTCCCTGGTGGTCCAGCAGTTAAGACTCCACATTTCCAATGCAGGGGGTGCAGGTTCGATCCCTGGTCAGGGAACTAAGATCTCACATGCCATGCAGCTAAAAAAAAAAAAAAAGACTTTTATGGGACATTAGATATGTGACCTTTGACCTCATAAGGCCCACACTAAGAAGTCCATCAAGTCCACTTGCTTAGACCTTCATAGCTCAGAAGAGAAGTGTGTGTGAGGCTAATGCCCTCACCAAAACCCAGAAAAGGCATGTGGCCATAAGCAGGGCCCAATGTTCCCAAACTTCATATGTGTCACCAATGAGGAATATTTTGGGTGAAGTGTTAGGTATTTATTTTTACATGTACTTTAAATAACATTTTATAAATAGCACTGATCCATTGTTTCAAAAGTACTATTGCTCAAAGAAAAAATAATTAAGTGAGTTACCAAAAAAAAAAAAAATATTGGCCCAGGTGGTGTATTGCAAGCTAAAAATGATCCAAGTGGTACTCAGATGGGCCGGAGTCCGGGAAGCCCACAGTGATGCTCACTGGGCTCATTACTGCTGCTCTCCACTGTGGAGGGCTAGTTCCCGCACTGCCTACAGATTAACAGCCTCAGCCACTGCCCGCTCCACGGGGACAGCGCCCCCAGCAACGCACAGTAATAACTCCCCACAAAACGCCTCCACATATTTCCAAACGCCACATGGTACAAGGCTGGGGAGATGTCATACCACTCCTGCACGGGAACTACTGCTAAAGTTAAAGTCTTGCTGGAGGCCTCCCTGGAAAAACAAGCTATTTTCAGATATTTTAAAAATAGAATGAAGGGAAGATAAAGTTCAAGTTCAGTTACCAAGTGCTTTGGTCGGGGGATGGTGGGGAGTGAAGAGGGACCAGAGTAAGCAAGTGACTGAAGTGAAAGTCCGTCAGTCGTATCCGACTCTTTGCGACCCCGTGGACTGTATAGTCCATGGAATTCTTTAGGCCGGAATACTGGAGTGGGTAGCCTTTTCCTTCTCCAGGGGATCTTCCCAAACCAGGGATCGAACTCAGGTCTCCCACATTGCAGGCAAATCCTTTACCAGCTGAGCCACAAGGGAAGCCCAGAGTAAGCAAATGAGAACCCAAATGAAAAGACAACAAAGACAGAAGCCGCTCTGGTGAGAATGCGGACAGACAGAAAAGGCCTGGGGCTGCAGACAGAGGCTTCCTGGTTTGGGGCTGCTGTTATGAGCAAGACCAGTTTCTTTCTGCTTGTCTCACAGGTACAACCTGGCACCTGACAATGACCAGAGTGCCTGCTGCCTGCTGGTGAACAGGCAGCACAACCTATTGCTTGAACTAAGTGCAAGAAGGTATTCTTGCATACCAAACTGAGAGAGTATTCTGAAAGAACACTGGAATCGTATTATGAAACATGGGACAGACTTACCAACCATTAAAGAAGAGAAGGTCTCAGAAAGCCACGAGTCTCTTTCCAAGTGAGGATGAATTGTGAGGATGAGAATAACGTGATGCTGTTTGTACACCACCCAAGATACCATTCATGCCCTTTAAAAATCTTGGTTATTTTTGGTACCTTTGAGCCCCTAGTTTTCCCAATGTACTCCAAGGTGGAATGTCCTCTGCCTCAATGTGTCTGTAGAACAAATCTTTCCAAAGTTGCTCATGGGTGGTCATGGAAAAAAAGCTTGTTCAAATAAGTTTGGGAAGTACTGCATATTTCCGTTTCGGAGATTCACAAAACACATTGGCAACTTACAGGTCTTGAAATATTTCTTCTGTTCCCTTGGTTATTTAAAATGTGAAATCCAAACTCCTTGCCAGGTTTAAAAGTCAACAGACCTGTCCCACTTTACCTGATCAGTGTTACTTTCCTGGGAGGCAGACGCATCACTGCTGCTCCCACGTTACTCATCCTCACTTCTGGGCCTTCTCTCACATTCCTCCGTCCTCTAGAAATGCCCTTCTCAGCCTCCCCGTGGACTCCACACTTCAGGCAAAGCACCAGTTCAAGATTCATGTCCTAACGACTATTCCCCACAGTGAACTTTCCCAGAACTGTATCTACAAAAGGTGGTGTCACGTCAGTGTGATCCCTTCTATGATGCCTTGGGATTATTGTCTGGGGTGTGATGTATGCTGTTTGTAGGCAAAGCTCATGAGAGCCCCTAAATGTACTATGGACACCATGGGTCTTGTAGAAAAAATACTTCTTGATGTGTATCCTGGTGGATGTGCCAATGGCTGGCTTTGTTCCCTTATAAAACCTCTTACACAGCTTGTCTCTCTGTGAATTAGCAATCACTGGGTAATGACTGAACATATGTGTTCTGTCTATGTTTAATTACTCTGATATTCCTCAAATTAAATGAAATGTATGCTACAACAGATTCTATCTAAAACTGTATAATGTTGGGCATATTCGAAGTTAAGAATATGCTCCTGGAAATGGAAGTGTTTTTACCTGCATGAATATTAAGAGTTTATTTTTATTTCTGATCGACTCCCTAAATTCTCCCTTGCCCCTCCTCAAAAAAAAAAAAAAAATTGTCTTATCCAATCCATCAGAATGTCCATTTGGTTTTATTTTCAAAATATATTCAGAGCCTGACCCCGCTCACCACCTCCACATCACAGGAGGTGTTCTCTTGGAAGCTAACCCTGGGATGGAGCCAAGTGGAAGCAAGGTGATCAGGGGAGTGCTCCTGGGAATATCTACGAAAAGGAAGGAAACAGCTTGGGAAGAGGGAGGGGTGGGGCTGGGGAACTCTCACAGGGAAGGCCTGAGCTGACTCTGCAGAGCTCTGAGCTAGGACAGCTCTTGGGAGCCGTGCTGAACTGAGGTGAGGAGCCACGTCTTCAGACCCTCTACCCACATGTCACTGGACACAGGCTGCCCTAGGAGGGCAGGAGGCCACTGGATAAAGCAGCTCTCCTCAGAGGAGGTAGCTCTTCAAGAGGAATGACAGGCAAAGGCCATTAGCTGGAGACCTCCAGCATAATAAATACTTCATTTCTGAAGGGGATCTGAGCAGGGTACCACACGCCCAGCGCACTTCGCCATGACTGTCTTGATCCAAGATCCCAACTTCTCATGATTAGTCTAAGAGCCTCCTCACCATTTCCTTGCTCCAGCCCTCTCAAGACATCAGCAAGAGTGAGAAGCCAGAGTGAGAGCGAGAGCAACTGATGCTGCTGTAAACCAGCCAGCAGCTGCCCATCCTACCCCAAGTCATCACAGTGGCCCATCAGACCCCACCCTCTCTGCCTCCCATGGCTCTCTGACCTCAGCCCCTGCTACGTGCCCTCTTGCCCACTGCGCTCTAGGCCACACTGACCCATTTGTTATTTTTTAAAAGTGTTTGGCAAGCGTCCATCTGAAGCCTTCACATTTTACTCTTCGCCTCATCCAAAATGTTCCCTTGGACCTCAGCATGGCTCTTGTCCTCGTCTCCTCCAGGTTTTCACTCATGTCGCCTTATGCTCTATCCCCCGGCTCTCCCAGTCTCTCTGCTGCTTGGTTTTTTCCATAGCAGGGATCTCTACAAGGGGAGAAATTTTGGAATGTTGCATTGACTATTGTGCCCCTTGTATCTATAGCCATGCCTAGCACATAACAGGTACTCAAAAATACACATGTTGAATGAACTTCTGAAAGAGTTCCCATCATTGGCCCAAGTTGAAAATTATTCCATGGGTTCTTCAAGTCCCTAAGAAAGCCACGGTAGCTTCAATTCCTTTTCTTATGTTAAGCTTTGGTCATGTAGGTTGGTATTTGGTATTCTTTACTCGAGTTAAAGGAGGAGTAGCTTAAGTGTCTTTTCTAGAACAGGCAATTGAGATGCCAGAATTCTGATTTTATCTCCTACCTAAACCTTACAAAGACATTTTTGTTTCTTTCAAATTTGCTTTAGGTTCCTAAAAGTCGAAGAAGATATGACTTTTGACAATGATGGAGTTTATCTTAGCACTGTGCTCTCTGAAAGTAGGGATGGTTAAGAAATACTCCTCTTTGTGTTCCAAGAAACAGTCAACCACCACAAAGGACAACCCAGCCTTCCATATTCTGATATAAGACCCACCTCTACCCTGTCTCAGGAGTCCCACAAGTCCAAGGCAAGTCCTCTTGGCCTCTATAAAAACTCACGCCTCTTTTCTCTGAGACATTCCTCATTAATAAGTATTCTCCCTATTGTAAAATCATATTCATAATTGACTGGTGCATATTGTCTTTCACACTTCATAAAGAGGGGACTTGGGGTGGGAGGATTTATTTTTAGCCTCAAAGATGGTATCCGTTGGAAAATCAGCAGCTAACAATAGTAAGTGTCAAAATAATTCTTGACAATAGACCACAGACTACCAAATGGTCTACTCCCTTAGCAGAAAGCCAGCATGGGGCTCAGTTTCAGAGGAGGGAATAATTACTACTTCCAGAGGCTGACAGAAACTTGTTTCAAGCAGATGGCTGGACAAAAAGATACTGTTGGAAATAATTTCCTAGTATATAACGTAGATGTGGCTCTATGTAATTTCTTCCTGAAATTAACTATCTCCTCTCTGCTGGGCACAAAATTCTCAGTCTTTCCCTGTCTAGGATCCCTGGTTCTAAAGAAATGAGATGGTGGCAGGATGCTCCTAGAAGCTAGAGACAGTCATACCTTTCATGTCTGCATGCTCTTACCTTTCCAAGGTAAGGATACAAGAGGTCCACCAGCCTGCCCTCCCATCAGGCAGATCTGTGGTCAGCTATATAAAGATTAGGGTTTAGATAAATGGCTTCAAGTTTATTCCAATACCTTTGTTAGTCCTTCCTACTAGAGTTTACAGGGCTTTCCTGGTGGCTCAGTGGGTAAAGAATCTGCCCACAGTGCAGGAGATGCAGGTTTGATCCCTGGGTCAAGAAGATCCCCTGGAGGAGGGCATGGCAATCCACTCCGGCATTCCTGCCTGGAGAATCCCAGGGACAGAGGAGCCTGGCATGCTACAGTTCATGGGGTTGCAAAGAGTTGGACACAAATGAAGCACCTGAGCACGCACGCATGCACCAGAGTTTACATTCTAGAGCAACCCCAGAGAAACACTTAGTTCCATTCTGTTGGACACAAGCCCTCCAAATACCCTACAAAGCCGAAAAAATGATCAGCTGGACGCAGATGCTACTGAAGTCTGGTGCCAGGGGCCCATTTATAACCTACAGACTCAGGGTTCTTGGGATGAGTAAATTAGATTCAGGTATACTGGGAATCCTCTAAAAATTATACACCAAATGTTGTGTGTATGTGTGTGTGTGCACGTGTGTGCATGTGTGTACGTGCACACATGCATGTGCACTTTTCTAAAGAATGATTCCACAGTCTCCTCACATTCTTTAAGGATCCATGCCACCTGAATGGATAAGAACCATTACCTATTACAGATATTCTGGTCCTTTGAAGAAATATCATCTAGACAGCTCTCCCTCATCACTGGCTCCGACATGCCCAGGAGTACCAAGTTCACCACCAGTTTATGAATAGGCTTACTTACTTCATTTGTAGGCACTCAGTCTTCTCCTGGGATCAGCCATGAGCCAAAAAGTCATGCCAAGGAGTTTGGTATCAGCAAAGTCTGACTAAATCAGTTCATTTCTTAGAAGCTGACAAGAGGGAGGTTATATGATTAAATCCAACCCATTTGATATTGTCTGTGAGGGATGATACAACAAAATACTACAGACTGGACAGCTTATAAACAACGAGAACTTACTGCTCCAGGTAAGGTTCTTGAGGCTGGGAAGTGCAAGAGCAAGGCAGCGGCGCAGCCCTTTCCTGGAGCATGGCTGGGGCCATCCTGCTGTGTCCTCGCGTGCCGGGAGGGGCCAGGGAGGTCAGTGGATCACTCCTTGAGGCCTCTACCCTATGACCTTGTTACCTCCCAAAGGCCCCATCTCTGCATTCCCTCACCTCTGGGGGTTAATATTTCAGCATGTGAATTCTGGAGGAGGACGGGACACAAACATCTGGGCAGAATGGATATTTTCCACAAATATTCTCCACCAAGACTGTAATTTGACACCCAAAACAGTACTGGCTAGAGACAATGTGAAAATGAAATGGGAACACATGAGTGCTACCAAGATGTTTGGTCCATTTTTTAAAATTTTTTTTCTTTGTAAGCACTGAAACCTGGATTTTATGGTCTATGCTTTGAATTAATAACAGGTTTTATAGTTACTGCCATATATTTTGCATAATTTTAACAGGCAAGGCTTAACTGGCTCACTGAACTGAATCTTTGTGAGACTTTAGTTTTCCCATAAAACAGCAAATGCCAACAAGATAGACATCCCTGTTCTAGGCTGTTTACACTTCTAAGAAGTAAACAGGCAGTTAGTACATTAAAAACATTCCTTGTGTGCCAGTAACATCTAATTTTAACCTGTGGGGCTTTCAGAGGAGGAACTAAGGGCTAGAGATGGCACAAAGAACCCCCAAATATGCCTGATACCTAAAACCTGAAGCCTGATCTGATTCCATTGTGGTTAAATAAACCACATGCTTCTCAACATAGCTGTTGTCTTCAGGTACAAAATGGGATAGTACTGGCCACTTATCTAACTCTTATTTTCTAAGACTCTCTTAGGTTTCTAACCTGCCTTGAGACAGTAACTTGGAAGCATTTTGCAGACCCATAGCAAGAAGTGTCACTTTTTAAACTGGATGTATTAAGTGGAATTCTGATATTCACATGCATTAACTTCCCTTAAAGGGACCAACATAGTAACTTGGGCAGAAGCTACAAAAAGCTCAATTGAGGTGTCACCTCCTCAGTGGCAAATTTAATTGCTCCCTCCTTTGTGCTGGCCAAATAGCATCACAATTGCTAGCTGTTATGTTGGTCTCCTCCACAGGCCGAGGTCCTCTGGGGCAGGCACTATGTTTTATTTATCTCTGTATCTTGGGTAGTGCACATAAACTGCCAGCTTGCTGACGGCAGGGATTCATTTAAGGAGAGCTGAGTGTTAGGCCGGAATTCCATCCCAATTCAGAATACACTCTGAAGTGTGCCTACCAGGTCACATGCCTTGGTAAAAGTACTGAAGGACCATGTCCTTCCTGTTTTCACGTGCAAATCACAGCAGGAAAGGGGGATTCTGACCACACTTCTCAGGGCCCCCGGTAGGGGTGAGAATATTAGAAAAACCCTGATGACTAAAAGTAATTCAACTCAATGATTCAGCAAAAGCATTTCTCGGTGCCAGGCACTGTTCTAAGCTTTTATCTTGTGGGAGCCTCCTTGTAAAGCACAGGACTGTTACTGTATACATTACATACCAGGAAAATGGCACAGAAAGGCAGAGTTACTTGCCAAACAGACAAGCCCTGTGTGAGTATTGTGAGTAGTCTCCATGCCTCTCACCTCTGAAACAAGGCAGGGTGAATCCTTTTTTCCTCTGTGTTCCCACAGACCCGCTACTCAGGCCCAGACCTCACTGCCTTGTGCTGTGACGGGAGATCCATGTGGGTCTCGCTGGCCGAACACTGAGTAGCTGGCGGACTGGAGCTGTGTGTTTCTCGGTCACCTTTCTGCCTCCACACTTAGGGTAACTGGCTTACGGGAGCTTCTCAGTAAGTGTCCCCTGAATAACCGAATGAGGGGAGTCTTTCCAGAACGACCACTTCTGAGGAATTCCCTGGAGCAGTGGTCACCAACCATTTCGGCACCAGGGACTGGTTTTGGGGAAGAAGATTTTTTCCGGTTGGGGGAGGGGATGGTTCCAGGATGATTTGAGCACATTATATTTATCGTGCCCTTTATTTCTATCATTATTCCATTGTGACACAGAGTGAAATAATTAACAAAACTCACCATAACGCAGGATCAGATCATCAGCCATTAGGTTCCCATAAGGAGAGTGCAACCTAGATCCCTTGCACGTGCAGTTCTCAGTAGTGTCCGTGCTCCTGTGAGAATCTATTGCTGCTGCTGCTCTGCCAGGAGGTGGGGCTCAGGCAGTGATGCGCGCGATGCAGAGTGGCTGGACATAGATGAAGCTTTGCGCACTCGCCTGCCGCTTACCTCCTACCGTGCAGCCTGGTTTCTAAAAGGCTACAGTCTGTGACCCCGGGGCTGGGGACCCCTGTCCAGAGAAAAGGATGAAGACAGACTCATCCTCTTGCCTCAGTTGTCTCTGCAACCTCTGGTGAATGTAAACATTTAACAAGGACTTCCCTTGCATTACTGTTTACAGTGAAAAAGGAAAAGACTACTTACAGATCCACCTCATGTAATAGGCAAGTGGTCAGCAAGTCACGGCATGGGCATCTACTGGAAAGCATGCCACCACTAAAAATGAGGGGCAGACCAGCAGCTGCACGCAGATCAAATCTGGTGTCGCACCAAACTCGAATCAATGGGTACAACATGTCTGTGCCCTGGAACACATATTCTTGGAGGAAGAGAACACAGAACTGAGTGGATCACATGCTGCAGTAGACAGCGTATCATGCTGTAAGAAAGAGATTAGAAACTCAGGATAAAGCCCAGGACATTTACAGGAATGTCCTCAACTTTTGCTTTTTGAGGGCATGAGAGTGCACAGTGGGGGCCGTCAATAGCTCTACTCAAGCAACAAACGGGTTCTAAAGGGGGAACAAGCCAACAGGCGGATTATGGTGGATGTTTTGACAACAAAAAGACATCTGTATACTTGGTCGCTGGGGTCTTTTCATTTTTTTCAAGTATGTGGCTAAAATTCATAGGGTTTGAAAGTGCGCATCAAACACAAAGGATGTTGAAAATCACTGGTAAATAAAAATCTCTAATGACATGGAAAGATGGTGATACATCAAATAAAAGAAGCCAGCTGTGAAACAGCATGTATGATACAATCCTGTTTATATTACAGAAGGAATATGCAGGCATGGCAGAGGGACTGGAGGACAGAGACCATAACTGGGCTGTAACAGGGCTTATCTTTGGAAGATGGGACTAGAAGCTTATTGTTTTCTTTTTGCTCACTGGTATAATTTTTCACTGCTACAAAAAAAGCTGTTCTATGTATATACTGAGAAAATTTCATAGAAGTTAAAGTTTTTAAAAAGTTAGGGGGCATGCTCATCCACGTGTGTATCTGCACACATGCACGTACACCCCAAGCAAAGTGGAGTAAGACTTTTAATCTTTAGTTTTTGTCAGCGGCTACAGATCCTCTGCCACATCATTGTACTCACTCAAAATTTTATTGGGGGGTAGGCATTCACTGGGATCATAGAATCTTCTGTACAAAAACACACGGATATGCCTTGCAGGTGCATCCCCAATCAGATTCTCGTTGGGTGGTAGGAAGACGTGATGCAGACCACTCTTCTCAGCAGGAGGTAAAAACCAGGCAGTAAGCTGATACTCGATTCTTCCATGCTGCAAGTCTTTTGCAAGAACATGAGCAGGCCTAAAGGGTCAAAGTTGCTTTTTGATGGTAGGGACACTCTGCTCCTTAAGAGCGACAAATCAGAGCTTCCTAATAACCTGGCAGCCCACCGTGGACAACTTCATAAGGAACTGTCCTTCACTGGTGACAGAGCACTCAGGTGTCTGTGTGTGACAGATGCCCAATAAACGGCGGGAAGGCCCCAGCTGGACATCCGTGCATGCTCAGTCACTTCAGTCGCGTCCGACTCTGCGACCTTATGGACTGTATCTCGCCAGGCTCCTCTTTCCATGGGGTTTCCCAGGCAAGAATACTGGAGTGGGTTACCATGTTCCCCTCCAAGAGATCTTCCCGACCCAGAGATCAAACCCACGTCTTTCCTGTTTCCTGCATTGGCAAGTGAGTTCTTTACCACTAGCACCTCCTGGGAGGCCCCTAGTCATCAGATCCACTAATAAAACGTCATCTGACTGAATGCAGTCCAGCCCAGCTATACTCACTCATCCATAAATGTGGTGAGAACAAAAGCTGAAATAACTCTGTTAGAAAATCCAGGGGGACGAACAGCAACGCAAGTCCAGAGTTCAAAGTAACAAGCAGTTATTGAAGATACTGTAGAAGTACAATCAGTCACTCAGTGCAGCAATGAGGCCAAAAGTGTAAGGATTTTACAAGATCATGAATTAATGACTGGACTACAGAATGGAAAATTAGAGGTGATAAGGCCAGTGAACCAAACTGCCAAACTGCTGGACTGTTAAATAACCAATCCTTTTTAGGAAAGAGAGTATGGTTACCAGACATCTGACAGAATGTAATTAACACACCATTGTCATCGTCTTGAAGACCTACCTTCTGTCAAACCTCACTACTCCACATGCTTCTCCTCAGAATATCTTTCCCTTTGAAAAATTCTGAGTTAGGTTGGTACTGGGAAATAGATTCTCCAATAATTCCAAAGGATGGATCACAGATGGGAATGTTCACCTGTTACTCTTAAAAAAAAATTATTATTATTTATTTATTTGGCTATCCTGGGTCTTAGCTGTGGCATGAGGAACCCTTGATCTTTACCTGCAGCATGCAAACTTTTAGTTGCAGCAAGTGGAATCTAGTTTCCTGACCAGGGATCGAACCTGGGCTGCCTGCATTGAGAGCATTAGTCTTAGCCACTGGACCACCAGGGAAGTCTGCACTCTCTTCATTGGACCCATAATAGCATTAATAAAAGCCGATCACCTTTTAAAGCTTAACCAGAAACATGGTAACAGCACTTCTTCCTACAGAACCCTCAGCTTTAGCCACTGTTCCACTTGACCTGGGAACTGTATCCATGTTTAGCCACAGCAGAGAATTAACAGCTACCGTTTCCCAAGAGCTGACGATGCGCCAGGCACTGGATGAGCCCATGGCTTACTTGTCACAAATATCTTGGAGGTGAGGACAGTCATTGCCTCACTCTACAAATGAGGAAACTGAGGCTTAGAGAAGTGAAGTAACTTGCCTGAGGAGATGCTGCTAGTAAATCACTCCATCTTGCTATGGGACGGAGCTCACCTCTTGCTCAACTACTTCTCAGGCTTTTTGTGAGGCCTAAATGAGATCCTATGTATTACAGGCCTTGAAAACAGTAAAGCATTTGACAAATAGCATGTGTTATTTTAAAAAGTCAGAAGACTAAGTCATAGTCCTTAGGAGCATAATGCTTCAATCATCATGGCTTCAGGAGAAAGACCACACTGTCCCCCAACCTCCAGTTCTTTAAATAAAGGGCACTGGATTTTCTTAAGCAAATCTTTTAAAGATAAAGGGCTCAGGTCTGCATGCTGGTACTTGAACTGGTCTTTGCAGGGAGCTTTAGTGTCTTAACTTCAATGCAGACACCCTGCCTGAACTATTCATCCTGACTAGAGCAAGCAACTATTCCACCATTACTATCAATTCCGTTCCAAAGACACAACTACGGTAATTTTACACCCTAAATCTAGGCAATACAAGAATGAAAGGGGGAAAAAAAAAACAAGCAATACTTTCTCACGAAAGGGCTACATTATATACAGCAATTTGTTTTTATTATTATCATCATTAATAGTTAAGTCCACTGTATCGTTCCCAGGCAACATAAAAGTGGATGATTTATACACAGAACACCTGTATTTTTTTTTTTTTTTGAACCAGTAGGACTCACCAGTCTATTAAAAGGAAACTACACAATTAAAACCTGCACAATTCAAAAAATGCAGTATTTGAGCAATTAGAAAGTCATTACTCCTGAGTAATCCCGCTTGTCAACTAAGGTCAAGTGCAAATTCCACTATGCCCTCTCATCTAAAAATCACCATAACAAACAAACAACCCCACCCCCAAATCTACCTGCCCTGGTGAGAGTCACGATTCAGCCATGTGACTAGCCCCAAGCATGGACGAGGGCCCAGTCATTCCAACATGTGCTGGAGCACCGAGGGGTCCACGTCCACTGCCTGGAGGCCCCTGTGCAGGCTCTGGAAGGTGGCCTCCTTCCCGAAGCGCTGCCTCCAGCGCACGAAGGCTTCCACCATCTGGGACTGCACGTTGTGGGGATGGTTGGCCTTACAGCGGTAGATGTCTGTCTGGGACAGTCCCAGAGACAGCACCACAGGCTCCCACTCGGGGCCCAGCCTCAGGGCCAGCTGGTTGATCTGCCGGTCGGACGGGGAGCTGTGCAGGATGTGCGGGGGGATTCCAGTCATCCGGTCATCTGGGGAGGAGAAAGACACCATGGTGAAGACAGGGAGCCGACACATTAGAAAGTGAAAAAAGTGTTAGATGCTCAGTTGTGTCTGACTCTAAGTGACCCCATGGACTATAGCCTGCCAGGCTCCTCTGTCCACGGGATTCTCCAGGCAAGGACACTGGAGTGGGTCACCATTCCTTTCTCCAGGGGCTCTTTCCAACCCAGGGATCGAACCCGTGTCTCCTGCATTGCAGGCAGATTCTTTACTGTCTGAGCCACCAGGGAAGCCCAAACACACTAGATGGGCAGGGGCAGGCAGAAATGAAAAATGCAGGGGGATGATACACATCCCAAGTGTCAGGGGCCAACTTTTAGTCTTCACAGGGGCTGCTCAGTAAAAAGCCATATGTAGGGGCTTAAGAAGCACTTAGCACCTAGGGATAGGTTTATTACAGAAAATGTGAAAACAAGAAAATAAAAATAACTTGAAATCCCACCAGAGAAACACCCATTCAGAATACTTCGATCTATTTCTTTTCAGTCTTTTATGCATAAAACATACATTTAGGATTACACTGCAGGTACTGCTCAGATGTTTAAGAATCTGCCTGCAATGCAGAGGACCCAGGTTCAATCCCTGGGGTGGGAAGATCCCCTGGAGGAGGGAATGGCAACCCACTCCAGTATTATTGCCAGGAGAACTCCATGGACAGAGGAGACTGGCAGGCTATAGTCCATGGGGTTACAAAGAGTTGGACATGACTGAGCAACTAACACACACGATGCTTTGTAACATGCATTTTTCACTTTCACCTCCTTTACTAGGGAGGCCAAGCTGAAGCTTCCGGGTGCATCTAAGCATGCCTTTGTAGCCCTCCTCCGTCTGGAACTGGCCTGTGGTGTTGTTTCCTGTAGGAATGGTCAGTGCTAGAGGGTAATTTGCTAGAGGGTAACGGGCTGTACCGGAGAAGGCAATGGGACTCCACTCCAGTACTCTTGCCTGGAAAATCCCATGGACGGAGGAGCCTGGTAGGCTGCAGTCCATGGGGTCGCTAAGAGTCGGACACAACTGAGCGACTTCACTTTCACGTTTCACTTTCATGCATTGGAGAAGGAAATGGCAACCCGCTCCAGTGTTCTTGCCTGGAGAATCCCAGGGACGGGGGAGCCTGATGGGCTGTTGTCTATGGGGTCGCACAGAGTTGGACACGACTGAGGCGACTTAGCAGCAGCAGCAGCAGCAATGGGCTGTACAGAACAGCTAGTCTCTCATGACCAACTTGAACACCTCCGAGAAAAGTGACAGTTTCTACAGAAGCATGACCTAAGAAAGGCCCGAAGCAAAAAATAAAACCTAAAAGGCCATGAAGGAGCAGCACAGATCACAGGAGGAGAATGACCACCTGGCTGAGCTCAGAAGAGGAGAGCAAGCACGTGCTGCCAATGGGCAATGACAGAACCTGCCACTGCACTTCCTAAACTGGAGTCCTGTATCCCCAAGGCCAGTCTGCTGAGGGAGTCTCACATCAAGTGAGTGACTACAGATGTGCTGAAAGGTGCCACTAGTTATACAGAAGGCCTTCCAGAAGGAGGAGATTAAAGCTAAGTCCTGAGCATGAGGAGAAGGAGCCCAGTGAAGAGAAAGGAAAGGAGGGCACTCTATGCAATGGGTCAGGCATCTGCAAAGGCCCCAAGGCAACAGAACGTGGCAGGTGAAAGGCAGTCACTGCAGCAAAGAGCAGAGGTTGAGACACGCTCCGAACATCCAAAATGATGGTGCCAGTTATCGGCTAGAATAGGACTGAAAGCTCGGATTTCCATACGATAGCACCTCGAACTACACTTTCCATCACCACCATTCCAGGAGTTCAGGTCAATCCCACTTCACACTCACAGCTCACTGTTTGGATTTATGAATTCAATGAGAAGGCAAGAGGCAGCCTGTTAGAATAGTTGATATCTTCCATGGATTGTACCTTTGGTCTCTAAGCAGTTGCCAACAGCTTAGGCACAAGTTGCAAAAATATTGTCAAGGACTCTTTCTGGTGTCTGTCAAGACTGCTTTTTTTTTTAAATGACTAAGAAGCAAATTAGAATAATGATACTACTGAGCAGTATCTTATATTAACACTGGCACTTTTATGGCTTTTATAAAAATATGGGCTCATTTTAAAACTCAAACATACAAAACAATACAAAGAAGAAAACAAAATTTGCACTACCCTACCATCTTACTGACAGTTCGTGAACATCATTCCGGACATCTCTTTATGTGTGTATACTATGAGAAGGAGAATATAACGGTCTTTTCCAATAAGAGTTACTTCATTTTGCTTGAATATAACAAGGAAAACCAGCAAAGGTGGAACTAAATGACTTTCTGATCTACAATTAAATGCTTAAAAAAAAAGAAAACAAATAACAAAAAACACAAATACACAGAATATTTAATGCTGAAAAAAAATTAATGAAAATTTAACAGGTAAACATGTTTCCACATTAATGCTGTATAATGAACATTTATATTCTCTCTCTTTTTTCTCATACCTCTTGGTTTTTGCTGCTTCTCTAATTTTTATTTTGTTGGATGCTCAACATTTACATGCTTCTGTAATAATAATTTTCCCCCATTGATTAGTCTTAAAACTACATTATAATGGTTTGAATGTTCACCAGTGTTTTTTGTTGTTGTTATTGTTTTTTTAACACAGTTTTTCTGCTCTTGAGTCTGTTATTTTGATTTGAATCTCAATTGGTCAGTCTCTTCTTCCTAGGGTGGTTTTTTTCCCAAGAAAGGTTCATGGTTACTATATTCCTTGAGTTCTTTCAGATCAAGACTATCTGCTGAGTGCCTTCACTGTTGAACAAGAACAATATTTATAAAAACAATGTCATATTATATTATATTTTAAATTATTAATATAATTTTATATTGTTTAATTTTATTTCTCTTACATTTGTAGAACTTGCTCATATTTTATGGTAGAGAATGCTGGTATGGAGAATTCTGATACTAACTTCATCATCCTCCTTTTGGTATAACCTGCTTTTTCTCTCTGGAGTTTGCAATACTGAAGCTTTAGACCAGAGTTTATCTTGGTCACTCTATATGCAGCATGGCCTTCTGACCAAAGATTTAGTTCTTCCTTTCCAAAAATATATTTCTGAGTTATATTTTTGCATTATTTTTTTTATATTCCTTATGTTGGGTGGTTTTGCCTATCTTCCACAGCTATCATTTTCTCTTATCATTTCAACTCCCTTCCAGTGATTATCTCATGCCTTTCCACCATGCCATTCATTTGACTACCACTTCAGGCTATTCTGTATTTTTTTTCCTTTTGGTTCAAATCTTATATCATATTTCTGTTGCCAATTATTCTTGGCCCTTCAATCTTTAAAAATCCCTTTCCACTGCACACCCATTAGGATGGCTTCTATCAAAAAAAAAAAAAAAAGTGCTGGTGAGGACGTGTAAAATCTGGAACCCTTCTGTGCTCTTGGTGGAAATGTAAAATGGTGCAGCTGCTACGGAAAACAGTTCCTCAAAAAATTAAACATGGAATTATGATCCAGCAACTCTAATCCTGGGTTATATACCTAAAAGAATTGAAAGCAGTGATTTAAAGAGATATTTGTACATCCATCTTCATAGCAGTATTGTTCACGACACCCAGAAAGTGGAAGCCACTCAGGCATCTATCGAGGGATAAACAGATAAATTAAAAAGTGGTATATTATACATCAGAATATTATTCAACCTTAAAAAGGAAAAAAAAATCTGACTCATGCTGCAAAATGGATGATTCTTAAGGACATTATCCTAGCTGGAATAAATCAGTCACAAAAGAGACAACTACAGCATGATTTCACTCACATGAGGTACTTGGAATAGTCAGATTTGGTGGGACAGAAAGAATGATGGTTGCCAGGGCCTTGGGAGGGGTGAATGAGGAGCTGCTGTTTAACGGGAACAGAGTTTCTGAGCTGCAAGAAGGAAAGAGGTCTGGAGGTTTGTTGCACAACAACACGGATGCACTTAACCACTGAACTGCACACTTGGAAATGGAAAAGATAGCAAGTTGTATATTTTACAATGAAAGATAAAACATGAAAAGGATCTTGTTTAATCATACCACTGAGTTTTTATTTCTGCTGAATTGACACTAAGCTCTTCTACAGCATGAAATGGCTGTGAGATTGAGATGTCTTGGTCTCGGTTTTCCCCCAGACCAGATCGGTTGCATGTTTATTTTTCACAAGCCGTGTTCCTGTCTTTCATTCCTCTCTTGTATGCAGCATTTCCACAACACTTAGACTCATCTTGTTCATACTTGATGTGGGTATCTCTGTCCAGAACTTCTGTTTGGTCTCCCACAGTAAGTAGATGTATCCTTGACAGCCCGTTCACTTACAGGGGGTTACACTCTGAGGCTGGCCGCGGCTTCCTACGTGGTGCTATGCCCTGAAGGAGGGGTAGGACCCACAGGGTCAGGCTTTGCTGGAGGTGCTAGGCACTGATTTTTGTTTGTTTGTTTTTCTTTCTTTTTTGTTTAATTTTAATTAATTAATTAATTTTAATTGGAGGCTAATTACTCTACAATATTGTGGTGGTTTTTGCCATACATGGACATGAATCAGCCACAGGTGTACATGGTTCCCCCATCCTGAACCCCCATCCCACCTCCCTCCCCATCCCATCCCTCTGGGTTGTCCCAGTGCACTGACTTTGAGTGCCCTGTTTCATGCGTCGAACCCGGACTGGTGATCTATTTCACATATGATAATATACATGTTTCAACGTATTCTCTCAAATCATCCCACCCTCACCTTCTCTCACAGAGTCCAAAAGACTGTTCTTTATATCTGTGTCTCTTTTGCTGTCTCGCATATAGGGTCATCGTTACCATCTTTCTAAATTCCATTTATGTGCGTTAATATACTGTACTGGTGTTTTTCTTTCTGACTTCACTTTGTATAATAGGCTCCAGTTTCATCCACCTCATTAGAACCAATTCAAATGCGTTCTTTTTAATAGCTGAGTAATATTCCTTTGTGTGTGTGTACCAAAGCTTTCTTTTGGCTATGGTGGGTCTTTGTTACTGTGCAACGGCTTTCCCTCGTTGCAGTGAGCAGGGGCTACTCTCTAGTGTGGTGCATGGGCTTCTCACTGCAGTGACTTCTCTTGTGTGGGAGTCAAGGGCGCTAGGGTGCGTGGGCCCACTAGAGGCAGTGCACGGGCTTACTTGCTCCAAGGCATGTGGAATCTTCCCAGACCAGGGCGCGAACCAGTGTCCCCCTGAATTGCAAGGTGGATTCTTAACTACTGTCCCACCAGGGAAGGCCTGCTCTCTCTTTTGAAAGCCAATTAAATGTCTTATACCAGAGCCTGCTCTGCTGGGGTGCATTCACTTCTGTGATCTCTTTCCCGTTTAACTGGGGCGAGAGCTTGCTTCGAGTTGCCTTTCTGCCTCTGCAGAGGGTGTTGCCTGACATCACTGAGGCTGCCCACCCTCCTCAGACAGCTTCTTTCCAACTGACCTGTACGACTGGGAACCCTCAGGCTACTGGCCCCTCACCTTCCTTTTCCAGCATCGCTCCTGAGGGGGCAGGATGGGAGGTTTCCTTCTTTGCCTGGCACTTTTCAAAGTGCTCGGCATAAAGCTGTGATCGGCTTTCTTGTTTGCTGGGCTCTGCTTTTATTCTGAACTTCTTTTTGGGTCAGTTCAATGGGTGCTGGGTGGGAACATCTGTGATTCTGCTACACTCTGTCATCATTCTGACTCCTGGTCAATTGTTCATGCAACATATGCTCTGAGCCAATGATGTGGAAGTGAAGGCAGTATTTGCTCTACTCCTCTACACTCTCAGGGTCACATATCCCTTGTGAATACTGCCACATAACTGGGAGATGGCCAGCAGTCTGCAGACACAGACTTGAGCAAAGATAACTGGCACATAGGCATGACCCAGCCAAGAGCAAATCAAGCCTTTCCAAGGAGATGTTACACACACACACACACACACACACAGAATAACAGCTGTTTGGATCGTCTGACCTCTGTCTGGAAAAGTATCCTCATGAAGCCCTTCCAGCTCATGAATTCTGCGGAATATGAGGTTAATTAAAAACGAGAGCCCTAAGGCGGTAGTGTCAACTCCCAAGGACATACTACATCAAATCAGGTCAAGCTAGAAATTAATCCACTGTGACCATCTGGCCACTGTTCCTCGATGCTTGATGTGCACACCACTGGTGGGCAAGATGATGCCGGGGGTACACAGGGGAACATTTTGTATTAGAACAGTCATGTATCTGTCTTAACATGGTTAGGAAAGTACAAATAGCATTTCAAACCCATGATTGCAAGGATTAAGGCAAGTAAATTAAAAAGCAGATGTAGAATGACCAAAAAGTAACAGACCAAAAAAAAAAAAAAAACCACATAAGTTTTAAAAATAGAAAGTAGGTTTAAATAACAGCATTAAATTAGCAATACAGGTGATACAAAAATAAGGCAGGAATTGTATAAGTAGAACAGAAGTGACTGAAGCTTGGGAAGTCCAGTGTTTCTCAACAAGTGAGCTACTGGCATCTCAGGCAGGACAATCCATCATGCGGGGCTGTCCCCAGTGCACAGCAGGGTCTGGAGCGCCCCTGGCCTACACCTACTAAGTGTCAGTAACATCCCCATCCCAGCCTGAGCACACGTGTCCACGTGCCCTGGAGCGAGGCAGTACTACCCCTGGTTAAGAACCACCAGATACTGGGGCAGAAGAATGTCCATCCTTTAAAAAAAAAAAAAAAATCCTAGGCAGGCAGCTAACTCCTTTTATACTGACAACTGTTCTCCCTTACATAGATCCTGTCTCTTTCATGCAATCCTTTAATCCCATTCTTGGTGAAGTTAAAACTTGCCTGTTTCAAAAGAAATATCACTTGTTGACAAACCCATCTACCATGATGAAAATCCATTTGAAGGGATGAACACCTGCAGTACTCACCCACCGCCATCTGCCCACCTCCCCGCCGCCTCCCCTCCACCTTCCAACTCTGTGGTCATGACATGAATGAAATGTGCATGGTGATTCCCCTTCTCTACCACTATCTCTTCTTCCCACACTTGTGGCTAACCATAGCTGCTCTGGGCTTAAATCTTAAACACTTCCATACAGCTTTTTTGTTTCTTACATGACATCACTGTCTCTCAAGCTCCTTATTGGCAGAGACCATGTCTCGTACTTCTGTGTCCTTCCTTTACAAACTAGCCCCTTGCTCAGCACAATATGGAACTTCATGTATACTTTTCCAGTAACTGATGACATTCTTAAAATCAAAAGGTTATCCAAGTCAAGTTTGCAACTCACCTTCTCTAATAGCTACGTGTTTCTGACTTGTTACAGAAAAAAGTCATCACCTCCAACAAACCTCTGTGCAGACAGCACTCTCTGCTCTACCCTGGCTGGTGAGGGAAAGTCCACAGGCCCAGTGTCCTGCCCGGTTGACCTCTGCTTTGTACCCTGCATCCTACAATATGTGGCCACCTTAACAGTGACCTGAGAAGAGGACCTATACAGAGTTCAAAAGCACAGTTCAAAGACTGAAGGCCATGGAGTAAGGGAGAGGCATGGCAGACATGTAAATGGCTGCTGGAAAAGTCAGATAAAGGTGCAGTAAGGGGTCTAGAATTACTGCAAAGGATATAACTATAGACCTCCCTTTTAAACCTGTTATTTGGAGGTACAACTGGAGGTTTTGTAAGCACATATGAGTGCTTTATAAAGTGACTCAGTTGCAAATGGGGTAGTACTTTGAAAAACCATACACATTTCTTTGGAGAGCTGGTGATACATATCACACTCCTTAACTCACTGATGGAAGTGCCATATGCTTCAGGTTTGCTGGACCAGGAGAAAAAAAAAAAGTTGAGCTAAGAGACTGTACCCTTCTAGTATAGCCACTTTTTAGGAGAAAAGGCTAAAAACCCTGCCTCAAGGACATTTAAGGCCTCTGCTCAGGTCAAATCTACTAATGTGCCATGGACCAGAGCAAGACATGTGGCCAAGACCAAAGCCAACAGGAAAGGAATTAAATCATCTCATGGGGTGAGAGGAATTTGAAAATTGCTGTGCAATGATCTATAAACACTTACAAGTATACTAATAAATTCTTAAAATGTAGATGGGGTGATATATTACTAGGAATATATAAAATACCAAAGCTGGTATAGAACAAAATAGAAAACTTGAATAAACCAAAGTTTCAAACACACCGAAGTGGTAATCAAAGCCCTAAAGAGCCCTGGGCTCCAATGGTTTTTTACATTAGTTGTATCAAACATTCATGGAACATTTCATTTCCTATCTCATGTAAGTTGTTCCAGAAAATACAAAAAGAATGAAAACTATGTAGTCCATTTTATTAGACTCCTGTACTTTTTATCCCAAGCAACAAGGAGAAAAAAGAAAAATCAGAGGCTCACTTCAGTTATAATTTTAGATGTGAAAATCCTAAATAGTAACTATTTGAGTTTTTTTTAATATATTTAAAATAGGGGTGCCTGGTGGCTCAGTGGTGAAGAATATGCCAGCCGATGCAGGAAACACAGGTTGGATCCCTCAGTCCAGGAGGGTCCCACGTGCTGCGGAGCAGCTGGGCCTGTACGCCACAGCTACTGAGCCCACGTGCTGCAAGTGCTGAAGGCTGCAAGCCCGAGGGCCCATGGTCCACAGCAAGAGAGGCCACTGCAGTGGGAAGCCCGCACACTGCACCTGGAGGGTGGCCCTCACTTGCCACAAGTAGAGAAGAGTCTGCATAGCAACGCAGACCCAGCGCAGCCAGGAATAAAATAATAAATAAAACTTAAAAGAGTTATGGAAGAGAAGCTTTTTTAACAGGTTTAACAACTATTTAAAAGAATATATTGTAAACAAGTAGAATTTATCTCAGGATTATAATAATCTCAACATCATAAAATTTACCAATTAATTCAACATATCAACAGTCAAAAGAGAAAATTCATTATTTTAATAGATGAAAAAAAGAGATTTGATGAAATTTGATACTTATTTATCATTAATTTTCTTCAAAAACTAGAAATATAAGCAGTCTTTAAAACAATAAAATTATAAAAACCTTCAATAAGCATTTGATTTAATGAACTTTAAAATGTATCCCCTCTAAGAATGGGAAGAAATATGCCCACTAGAACTACTATATTACTATTGAATACAGTAGTAGACAGTCCTGTCCAATGCTGTAAAGAAAGACAAAGAAATTATGTATTAGCACTTGAAGGGAAGCATTTTGAGACTATATGACCTAATAAGTAGAAAAAGGCCTGTATCAATAGACAATTCATTAGAATAAGAGGGTTGAGCAAAATTGTCAGATACAAGATCAACTCAAAACAAAAATCAACAAAACAGCAATCAACAAAACAACAAAACCTTATAGCAATAATCAAATACAAAAGAAAATAAACACAAAAACTACATAGAATCTAGAATTAAATTAGCAAAGATCACATAAGACCTCTGTGGGGAAATTTTTAAGCCTTTATTAAAAGATATAAAGCAAGATTTGAATAAATGGAGAGTTATTCTTGTGCTGGCTGGGAAGACATTATTATGACATAAAGAGGAGAATGCTTATAATGACAATTAAAATTTCATAATGGGGTAAGGAGAGGCTTTCTCCAAACTGGGGAAAACTAGCTAATTCTACATAAAAAGAAACTGGACTTTTATATCACACCATAAACAGTGACAGAGTCATGTGGATAAAAGGCCCAAACATAAAAGGCAAAAGTATAAACTTAATGGAAAATAACACTGGAGTATCTTTATGACCTGTGGTGGAAACGGGTCTTTATTTTGAGTTTAAGGAAAAACAATGTATTATTTTTTTAAAATTGAAGTACAGTTAATTTACAGTGTTGTGCTAATTTCAGGTGTACAGCACAGTGATTCAGTTCTACATGTGTGTGTGTATTCTTTTTTCTTTTCCCTTATAGGTTATTATAAAACATTGAGTACAGTTTCTTGTGCTATACAGTAGGTCCTTGTTGGTTATCTATTTTATATAGTGCAGTGTGTATATGCTAATCCCAAGCTCCTAATTTATCCCTCTCTCACACTGGAAGTGACTTTTTAAGTGAATACCCCAAAGATGATCAGATAAACCTTTTTACATCAAAGGAGATTATGATTCAAGTTGACAGAGCAGAATGGGAAAAGACATCTATTGATGTCTAAAACCAAAGGGGACATAATCTCTGGATTTATAAGGTACTCCTGAAACCATAGGAAAAAAGATAAGAACCTCCAAAAGCAAAAGGACAAAGAAATGGCCCGGTGATTGGAATTAGAGGAAATGTGAAAGCGAATATATAAAGAGATGCTCAAATGCAGAAATTTAAGAAATAACAAATGAAATAGCAATGATAAATTACTTGATATGCATAGAAACCTAGACAATACAAATTTTGACTGGGATGTGTCAGAGTATGAAATTTTATTCACTGCTGATAAGAATGAAGACTGGGCAGCCACTCCATCAATAAAAACAAGTCAGCCATGTGAATAAAACGGAATATAGTATATAACCTTGTTCCATGGTGTATGTACCCAAGAAAAATTCTGAAAAAGATTGATAAGGGATATGTACAAGACTGTTTGCACAAGGCTAAATAATCTGTGTTAGGAAACATATATACATAAGCCTTGTAACCCAGCAACCCTGTTTTGGGGCTTATATATCTCAGAAGAACTCCCGTTCAGATCCATGAGGGGCTGTGTATGAAGTGGTTTATATCAAGTAACACTGGGAAGAAAGGAGCTGGAATCAACATAAGAGCTCATTACGAGGGAAACGATAGATAAATATGAAGGAGCACATAGAGAATACTGTGCAGTCAGAAAGGATGAACTAAAGCCAGTGTTAAAAGAATGATCTCCACAACAATGTGAATTTTAATATCCATGTCTAAAACAACACCATTTATAAAAAACATACACAAATAAAACAATGTATAAGACAGAATAGTTAGTTATGGAAGGGAAGGAAATGTGGGGAGGCTGCCAGGCTGACAAAACTGCATGACAGGCCACCTCCCAGGGCCCACATGTTAATCTGGGTCCCTGCAGGCAATGGTCCTGCAGAGAAATCCCTCTGGGTCAGGGACTGGCTGCCTGGAAATGAAAGAAAAGCACTTTGAAAAGAAAAGTAATTAGAGCCACTTGTTCTGGTAGATAATCACAGAGAACAATCAGGTGTCCAGAGAGGTGCAGAAATATTAATAAACTGGTCTAAAACTGATTTCCAGCTAGATGAAGGTCCTACTGCAAAATGCAAGTAAGTCATACCTATTTGTCATGGAAAACTTGATTTCACCATCGAGTCTGTGGAAGGTCAATGACAAGACTATTAGCAATAATTGAGTTCTCACTGAGTTAAAAGAAGGGAGGCAGGGTGGACAGAGCTCTGGGCTAAGAATGAGCAGGCCTGGCTACTATCTAAATTCAAATCTGCCACCAACTTGCTATAAAACTGACTATATCATTTAGGCTCTCTTGTTTTCTCATTTGTTAAAAGGCAAAACCAGATGATTTCCAAGGTCTTATTTAGATATGACATATTACACTATCTTTTTAAAAAGGAATTTTATTTCCTGCAGGTCTCATCATTTTCCCCTACTTGTCTTCTAAAAGAGAACCAAGATTTTGGGGGTTTTAGTGATGTTTTATGGCTTGTTTCTGCTTTTAAAATATTGCTCATGGAAATTTATCTTTCTATAGTTAAAAAAAAAAAGAAAAGAAAAAGTTAATTGAACATTGGTATAGTAAATTTATTCAAAAAGTATTAAAAACTTTAAAAGTTCATGTTACAACTTGCTGAGCCACTCATTTGTCTCACATACTTGCACAGACCTGACCCATCTCCATCAATTTACCATTCATCCTGCTCTGAAAAAGCAGGCTGCCTGGAACCTTAAGGGTCTTGTGCTCGCTGGTCCCTCTTCCTGGAATACTCTTTCTCTGACTCCCTCCATCAAATGTGACTTCTCGATGGAAGCCTGTCTGACCGCCCGATTCCCACTTACAACTCCCATTCCACTCTGTGATTCCCCCTTATCCCCGTATCACCTTCAAACATACCATGTATTCTAAGGATGTGCTATATTTGCTGTTGCTGACTCTCCCCACTCCACACACAAATCCCATCCCTGCCATAATATAAGCTCCTCACAGGAAGGGAAATGTTTTCTGTTTTGTTCAGTGATGTTCAATGTTGTATCCTAGGCACCAAGAACAGAACATAGTAGGCACTCACTACATAAATGAACACTGTTGGATAAATGGACTAATTAAATGGAATGATCCATTACAATTACAACATATTCATTGGGTTGTGTTTTCTATGGCTACAGTATTACCAAGAGTGCCTACTTTTAGTTACTTAGCACTTAAAAACTAAAGAAACTATTGTATTATCTGGGAGTGAACACAGATTTTTAAAAGGCAGGGGCAACTTTATAACAGTAAGATATTGTCAAGGTTAAGGGTGTGCAGGTTCCCATTCTTTGTCTGAACTGGGCCACAAGGGACTCTTCCCTCTACATCGATGTTTAAGAGAGTCAGAACCACTGACAGACCCCAAGATGGCTTCTGGGTAAATACTCTGGTTCCAACCCACTAGTATCTAAGGAAATAAAAGGTAATGAAAAGAAGCCATTCCCCTCCCCCCCCCAAAAAAATGGCAGAACCACACTCCAAAACCTCTCTGAAGTTGCATCAAACTCAACTTTAAGAGAAAGACTGACATCCCCAAATCTGGAAAGGAAAAATGAATTATGTGGGTTTTCTTCTCACTTTCTCTCCTATGACTTCAGTAGACTGGGGGTGGTAATTGCCACAGGGAAGGATGGGAAGATCAGAAACATGAACAACCACAACAGACTGTTGTTCTTGGAAGAAGTGATGAGACATTTCACAGGGTCTCAGGAGAGACACTGCAGGGCACGGGTGTTACCATGTGGCCCACACAAGCAACTTAGATGAGTTCAATCCTCTACCCAACTCTTCTGCCGGTGTGTGCCCTTAAGCTAAAGGAAGTGGACAGAATAGGAAATATCCAGTCCTCAAGGGGCAACAGATAGAGGGTTACAGGAGTGCCAAGGAGAAACCACTCCAGTCTGTTACAGCACCAAAGGCTGAGCATGGCTGCCCAAACATGGGCAAGATGGAATGAAACAGCACAGCAACTAACATTCTACCATAACAAGTGATTTTTAAAGGGGACATTATATTAAAAAAAAAAAAAAGATAAAAGTTCATGATCCTCAAGGAATAAAAGAAAGTAATTTGTTGTAGAATAACTTAAAAGCATAATAGAAACATGAATATAGTAAAAACAAGAACTTAGCAATGAGATAATCAAATAACAAAATGAGATTTTAAAGGAAGCTTGTCATACTAAAATGATAAATTGATGACCAAATAGCATCACCTATAAACTAATACATAAATTAGAAATACCAAAGAATAGCAGTAACATGACTCCAAATTATTCATATTCAGGAAAGACTTGAAATCAAGGCAGAATTTAAAGCAATTAGAGAAAAATGCTAGATAGAGGACAGAAAAATACAGTCCATTAAAAGGTTGATGGGTATTCCTGAAGTAGAAAATCCACCCCAAAGTATTCAAAAATCTAACACAAGAAAATATCCCTAAAATGGATACACAATGGAATCTAATCTCTACGTTGAAAGAGCAAACTCTGTTTTAAGAAAAAAAACTGACATAGAATAACCAACTATGAGACATATTCTGGCTAAATAATTGAATTTCCAGTTCCAAAATATAATTCTTCAAGTAGAAAGAAAAAGCAAGTTGTATACAAGGATAAAGTCAAATTTCTTCACAGTGCTTTAAATGCAAAAGACAAAGCAATTTCACAAAAATGTTTAAGGGGGATAAAGTGTAGTCTCTGAATATTATTCTTAGCCAAGATGATTTTCAAATAGAAAGATAATCAGTAGATATTGTAGAACATAAAAACAACGTAAGAATTCACTTTCATTTTGAGCCCTCCTTTAAAAGTCTTGACAATTTAGTCAGTGCAATGAATAAAATAAAAATATCAACAGTGGCAAGTGAAGCATGGGCAGATGGAAATGGTTTGCTTCAGATGCAAGCAATAAAGAAAGCATTGTTTATAGAGAATTTAAAATTAGAAATAAAACCACTAAAAAATCAGTCTGCTTTTCATATCACCATGTAACAACAACTTCAGCAATGCAAATGATAAAAATATTCCTCTTTTCTTGAGTGGAACATTTTCCTACCAGACAGTCTCCTCTAAACCCCTTGACTTGCTTCTTGAAAACGGTGATTTGAAAGCCACAGTAAAAAGATCAGTACTGGATATTGAATTTATTTAAGTATAAAACTAATTTTAAACAACTGAACAGAACATAATGTTACATGTCTTGATTATATGAAAACAGTAATATAACCAATCAAAATCAAGGCTAGATGATAGAATACTGTGGAATGTAAACACTAAATACTCTGACTGCATGAAAATAACGATGTAATAAACCAAACTCTAGACGGGAGGAAGGAAGGAGAGTGCGAGCGCCTGTGTGCTCATTTATCATGGCGGGGAAATCCCTATGGTCTGAGATGGAGACAGCAGCAGGCAGGACAGCCTGTGGCAGTAAATAAGCCCTGAGTCTCATGACTTAACGGAAGAAGAGTCCATGTCTCACTCACACGCCATCCACCACAGCCTCGCAGGACTCTTTAGGGCAGCGCCTCCCTGAGCTGGCATTGCATTCCATATCCACACTGGCATTATGCTCCTCCACATTCACAAATCACATAAATGTCCATGCTCAACAAGACAAGGAGCGAAGGGGTGAGAGACTGGAGATCTGGCAATTAAATACAACCATCTGTAAGTGATGCAAGTCATTTCTGCTCACGTTGTGCAGCTAAAGCCAGTCATAAGATCATACATAACTTGAAGGGAGTAAGGAAAATGCAATTCTCCTGTACTCCAGAACGGGAGAGAATTGGGTGAACACCAATAAGATCTACCAAGAAATACACTTGGAGAAAAAGAAAAGCCAGAACCAGAAACATCAAGTTCATCATCTCTTTTCTTAACCTAAGGGGGGAAAAAAATAACATCTCCTACTGTGCAAAAAAAGAAATGTTTATTTAAAGAACAGTCTTATGGACTCTGTGGGAGAGGGAGAGGGTGGAAAGATTTGGGAGAATGGCATTGAAACATGTATAATATCATGTATGAAACGAGTTGCCAGTCCAGGTTCAATGCACGATACTGGATGCTTGGGGCTGGTGCACTGGGACAACCCAGAGGGATGGTATGGGGAGGGAGGAGGAAGGAGGGTTCAGGATGGGGAACACATGTATACCTGTGGCAGATTCATTTTGATATTTGGCAAAACTAATACAATTTTGTAAAGTTTAAAAATAAAATAAAATTTAAAAAAAAAATAAATTTTAGTAATTTCTTAATTCTTACTTAGTTTCTTTTTATCCAGTTAACTTCAAATAAAATTAAATACATTAGTTTTAAAATTAAAAAATCAGCAGTATATGATTCTACTTTAATGAAAGCATTTCAATCTATCTACCTACCTATCATCCATCCATCCATTTTTTTCATCTGCAAACAAGTTTAGAGAGATGTCAGATGTCCAACAGGATGTTCACTTAATGAGGCTTATTTCTGAGTGTTAGGATTTTTTTTTTATCTTTTTCTTTTTACTTTTCTGCATTCCTTCAATTTTTTAAATAATAAGCATGTATCACTTCTTTAAACACAGTAGAATCATTAGAATCTGAATGAATTAGAAACAACACTTGGCCTTCTACTATCAAGCCTTAAAATCACCAGATGGCAAAAGAGATTTTTTTTTTTATATATATATGGCACCAGGAAAGGAAGAGGGATTAAAGGAATGCTATTTCATGATTGTTATACACTGTATGGGCTTCCCAGATCGCGCCAGTGGTAAAGAACCCGCCTGCCAATGCAGGAGACATAAGAGATGCAGGTTTAATCTCTGGGTCAGGAAGATCCCTGGAGGAGAGCAAGGCAACCCACTCCAGTATTCTTGCGTGGAGAATCCCATGGACAGATGAGCCTGGTGGGCCACAGCCCAGAGGGTCGCACAGAGTGAGACACAACTGAAGTGACTTAGCACGCAGACTTAGCACTATCTGAAATGATAGAATGCGTAAATGCTGACAGCTTCAGGCCAGGCAGCTAGTTTGAATCAGGTATGTAAAGGACATACATTTCTATTCTACCCATTTTTGAGACATATCTTGCTGATACAGGTCATTCCCACCAAATATGCAGTGCTTATTGAGTTTAACAGAGGTGTACTATGGAAACAGATTTGGTTTTTCCCATTAAAAAGATATGGACGTTAAATGCAAAAAATACAATTAATAAATTGAAGAGGAAATACAACTTCTAATCTGAGTTGTTACCCATTATGCACAGTGGGAATGGTGCTGAGAGAGCCCACAGTACTTTTGGGGACCCATGAAAATGTTTTAATTTCTTTGAAAATCAGAAGAAAAAAGTGAACTTCAGGTCAAAGAAAATATTTGAATATATAATACTAATATAAATGCAACTATTTAATAAAAAAAACATTTATTTTGTATTGGAATACAGCCGATCAACAATGCTGTGGTAATTTCAGGTGGACAGCAAAGGAACTCAGCCATACATATACATGTATGCATTCTCCCCTAAACTGCTCTCCCATCCAGGTGAATATATTTATCTTTATACTAACCCAGTTGTTAACTGTACTTTTTTCATACTTTTTTATGGAGGAAAAGGCCCACAGAATCAGCAGTGCCTCCAGTCCATGAAATTTCATAATGTGGCCCTGTTTCTGAATCACAAATTCATTGGCAGATGGCAAAAAATTACTTGGTTTATTGAAACATGTACTTAAAAAACTACCTTTCCAACTTGAAAACAGTGTAGCTGTTGACAGACAAAATTCCAAAGTACCCTGTCAGTTACTCAGAGTGCACGGATGACTAAATGTAGATTTTCAACATCAATGACAACACTGGTTTTTATGGGCTGCGGCTGCGGCTGCTGCTGCTGAGTCGCCTCAGTCGTGTCCCTCTCTGCGCGACCCCAGAGACGGCAGCCCACCAGGCTCCCCCGTCCCTGGCATTCTGCAGGCAAGAACACTGGAGTGGGGTGCCATTGCCTTCTCCTATGGTCTACTAGCAGATGATATTAAAGCCATTCATACGGAAGTTGCATGATAAGGATATAAAGTTTTGAGGCTTTTTTTTTCTAAATGGGGAAAATGAACTCCTTAATCACAGTATTTCCCACAGATGATTGTTCTCCCAAATGTTCAAAATTATTTAGAAGTATCTGTAAATTTATTTTCGTTCTCAAGATCAGATAGATAAATATTTAAACTGATACCCAAACTGAAGAAAACAAGCTGCCCTCATGTCACTTGATTCTGTCTTTGCTGCTGGCCCCTGGTCAATAAGGAGAGTTAGTTTAAGAAGCTTCCAGTTGTATATGAGAATTATAAAGTAACATATCTGATAGATTCATGTTTTCCTTCTTGGTCCTAAAACCTACTTACGAGGACAAGATCACCATTAAGGAGCGCTTACAGAACCTGACTTTAGGCATCAAAAGTATGTTCCTTTGATGGGAGTTCAGCAGGGTTGTGTGGCTTGGTGATAAGACCAAAGATTTAAAAAAGGATGAAGGTCATGTAAATTTGCCAAGCAAAACCTTTCAAAGCTATGACACAATAATAATCTTAAAAATGAAACTTGGTCTTCTTATCAGCAACCTAGGGAGAGAAAGAGAAGGCAGGCTTTTTAATTTGCTGCCTTCCCACAACTGGAAGGGACAGTTAATGCACTGACTGATATAATCAAAAAATCAAAATAATTTGGATAGATTGATGGAATGATACCAACAAGATTTAATTTGTTTTGGGATAAATGCGACATCCTACCAAACTTAAAAAAACAATTATAAAGATACAGACTGAGGACTTCACCAGTGGTCCAGTGGTTAAGACTCTGCCTTCCAATTCAGGGAGCACAGGTTTGATTTCTGGTCAGGGAACTAAGATCCTATATGCCACGTGGTGAGGTTAAAAAAAAAAAAAAGATACAGTCTGTTTTCAACTGGCCTCAAATGCAGTTTAGGAGAAAAGGTTCAGATGTTTTCAGTTCAGTTCAGTTCAGTCACTCAGTAATGTCTGACTCTTTGTGACCCCATGGACTTCAGCACTCCAGGCCTCCTTGTCCATCTCCAAATCCCAGAGCTTACTCAAACTCATGTCCATCAAGTCGGTGATGCCATCCAACCATCTCATCCTCTGTCATCCTCTCCTCCTGCCTTCAATCTTTCCCAGCATCAGGGCCAGCAAATTTGGAAAACTCAGCAGTGGCCACAGGACTGGAAAAGGTCAGTTTTCATTCCAATCCCAAAGAAAGGCAATGCCAAAGAATGCTCAAACTACCGCACAATTGCACTCATCTCACATGCTAGTAAAGTAATGCTCAAAATTCTCCAAGCCAGGCTTCAACAGTATGTGAAACATTAATTTCCAGATGTTCAAGCTGGATTTAGAAAAGGCAGAGGAACCAGAGATCAAATTGCCAACATCTACTGGCTCATCGAAAAAGCAAGAGAGTTCCAGAAAAACATCTATTTCTGCTTTATTGACTATGCCAAAGCCTTTGACTGTGTGGACCACAACAAACTCTGGAAAATTCTTAAAGAGATAGGGATACCAGACCACCTGACCTGCCTCTTGAGAAACCTGTATGCAGATGAGGAAGCAACAGTTAGAACTGGACATGGAACAACAGACTGGTTCCAAATAGTGAAAGGAGTACGCCAAGGCTGTATATTGTCACCCTGCTTATTTAACTTATATGCAGAGTTCATGAGAAATGCTGGGGTGGATGAAGCACAACAAGCTGGAATCAAGACTGCTGGGAGAAATATCAATAGCCTCAGACACACAGATGACATCACCCTTATAACAGAAAGTGAAGAAGAACTAAAGAATCTCTTGATGAAAGTGCAAGAGGAGAATGAAAAAGTTGGCTTAAAACTCAACATTCAGAAAACTAAGATCATGGCATCCAGTCCCATCACTTCATGGGAAATAGATGGGAAAACAGTGGAAACAGTGAGAGACTTTACTTTGGGGGGCTCCAAAATCACTGCAGATGGTGATTGCTGCTGCTAAGTCGCTTCAGTCATGTCCGACTCTGCGTGTCCCCATAGACGGCCTCCTACCAGGCTCCTCTGTCCCTGGGATTCTCCAGGCAAGAACACTGGAGTGGGTTGCCATTTCCTTCTCCAATGCATGAAAGTGAAAAGTGAAAGTGAAGTTGCTTGGTCATGTCCGACACTTCACGACCCCATGGACTGCAGCCCACCAGGCTCCTCCGTCCATAGGATTTTCCAGGCAAGAGTACTGGAGTTGGGTGCCATTGCCTTCTCCGATGGTGATTGCAGCCATGAAATTAAAAGACGCTTGCTCCTTAGAAGAAAAGTTATGACCAACCTAGACAGCATATTAAAAAGCAGAGACATTACTTTGCCAACAAAGGTCCATCTAGTCAAAGCTATGGTTTTTCCAGTAGTCATGTATGGATGTGAGAGTTGGACTATAAAGAAAGCTGAGCACTGAAGAATTGATGCTTTTGAACTGTGGTGTTGGAGAAGACTCTTGAAAGTCCCTTGGACTGCAAGGAGATCCAACCAGTCCATCCTAAAGGAAATCAGTCCTGAATATTCATTGGAAGGACAGATGCTGAAGCTGAAACTCCAATACTTTGGCCACCTGATGTGACGAACTGACTCATTGGAAAAGACCCTTATGTTTTAATTGACTGCACATGCAATATAACTCTAGGAAAAAAGAACAAAAAGAAAAACTGAGCACAATGTTAGTTCCAAGTACTGTACATAATTTTGGAATCAGGAAGAAGGGAGACGATAGTTTCACAGATTTGTATTAGTCAGACAGATCCCTTCTAAGTCAATGACCTGATTGCATATTATAGGGACAGGGAAGCAGGCAAAGCCTGAATGCAAGGTCTCCCCAAAAAGGTTAACCTGTAAGCGCATGTGAACTCCACGTGAAAGGAAGAATTTGGTGTCTACTATGGTGAACTATGAGCTCTAGTGAGGTAGAAAACTGTGCCTATCTTATTCACGGCGAGGACCAAGCACATATCTGGGACATCACAGTTCCCAAGAAATAACTTTAAGACTTTAGTTTAAAAATATACAGAGCGGGAGAAGGAAATGGCAACTCACTCCAGTGTTCTTGCCTGGAGAATCCCAGGGATGGGGGAGCCTGGTGGGCTGCCGTCTCAGGGGTCGCACAGAGTCGGACACAACTGAAACGACTTAGCAGCAGCAGCAGTGAAGCCCCAAAGTCTCTAAGCTGCAACCTCTAAGCAGATCTTCTAAAGGGTATATTACATATAAAAGTGGATATTTTCCATGATAAGTGAAAATGGCCAATCCTTTAAGAGGAGAAGTATTGAATCTTTATAAGAATCTGCTGTATCTTGGACGAGACTATCCAAAAGGAGCAGACTATTTCAAAAGGTGTCTGAAGAATGTTTTCCTTAAAAACAAAGATGTGAAGGACCCAGAGAAGATCAAAGAACTTATTGAAAGGGGCAAATTTGTAATGAAAGAACTAGAAGCATTATACTTCCTTAGGAAATACAGAGCTATGAAACAACGCTATTACTCAGATACCAACAAAACTAAATGATCAGTATTACTATCATTTGACTGAAGATCAGTGCCAGCTGTTTATGTACCAGCTATGACAAAAATAACTTTAAAGTGTCAAGATATACACTGTGTTAAAAATACCTGAGCTGCCTTACTGAACTAAAACAGGTTTCAACTTCTATTGCTTTATCAGCAACCTTTATGCTCAATTTTTATATAACAATTAACTAATGTTAAATGTCAATTTTATAGTAATTTAGCTATGTAATATTGCAAACTACTTATTAAAAATTGATGAGCACCCAATTTCGAATGAAAATATAATGTACTTAAGTTTTAGTGAAAAATTTGCCAATTATTCTTAGCTCATTTCTGCATTTTACTGAAAAGAGAATGCCATTTAACACTTAAGCAGAATAATTTCTTGCAAGTTTATTTCCCTTAACTTTTAAAGGAGCTCATTTTTGACCCCATGTGAAACGCCAACAGCACATATCCAGTGTTCGCTGTGAAAGAAGCAGCGTCTGGTAATGGTCTAAGTGCAGTTAGTAGAAATAATATGTGTAGAGTTAAGAACTTGAAACAGCCTACCAGTGACTGGCATTACATAATATGCCTATTTAATTATTTCCGGTATTAATTTTGCAATTGGATGCCTTTGGGCCTTAAAACAAATCACCTGTTGTATATCAATACCTTCTTCAATAAAAAGTAATGATTTATGTTATTCTAAAAATATATATATATATACAGAGTGGTTACATTTTATACAGGGGATGCATTCAGAAAGTCTCACACAGTGGGAGACTAACCTGGCAAAATGCAGGAGTACTAGCTTCGAGCAAGAGCTAAAGCACTTATAGAAAATCCTCTTGGATTTGGAATTTTGTGATTCTCGGCAAAATTTAAATATTCTAGGACTTGCATTATTTCAAATTGTGTGCCTAAAGTATGATTTCAGTAATAATTATCAACTTAATTCAAATATGCCTAATATCACATAAAACGCAAGGGCACTCAGAGGATAGACATGTTAATTTAGCAAATACTGACATCTGGGGCTTCCCAGGTGTCATTAGTGGTAAAGAACCCACCTGCCAATGCAGGAGACCTAAGAGATGCAGATTTGATCCCTGGGTGGGGAAGATCCCCTGGAGAGGGCATGGTAACCCACTCTAGTATTCTTGCCTGGAGAGTCCCATTGACAGAGAAGCCTGGCGGGCTAGAGTGTTCATGTAACACGGAATCTGACACGACTGAAGTGACTTAGCATGTGAGCATTTGAGGTCTATTATGTACTGGGTACCTTTTAGTGTTAGCTATTCAGCAGTAGGCAAATTTGGCTATTTAGGTAAATTGCCTGCAGTTTGTCTAAAGCACCTCTGTGGAACTTCAGTTCAGTTCAGTCGCTCAGTCATGTCCAGCTCTTTGCGACCCCATGAATCACAGCACACCAGGCCTCCCTGTCCACCACCATCTCCCGCAGTTCACTCAAACTCATGTCCATCGAGTCAGTGATGCCATCCAGCCATCTCATCCTCTGTCGTCCCCTTTTCCTGCTGCCCCCAATCCCTCCCAGCATCAGAGTCTTTTCCAATGAGTCAACTCTTTGCATGAGGTGGCCAAAGTACTGGAGTTTCAGCTTTAGCACTTAGGTCTTTACAATTATCTACCTAAACCAACTCATTTATTTCATCAAAGAAAAAAATAAAATGAAAGGAATTAAAGTCACTTGCTCACTCTCACAATTAACTGTCCATGGAGCTCTGAAGAAAGTGATCTACAGATGCCTAGCCCAGCAGGGACTCAGTGCCTGCTTACAGCTGCAAATAAGCAGCTGAAGTTAACGATCTGGGGGCATATTTATGAAGGGAACTCAGAAATTATAAGATCATTGTTAAGAAATTTCCTTTTAATCTCCTTTTTAGCATTCCCCAAAATGAAAAATTTTCCAGACTATGTTTTTCTGTTTTTTAACTAACATTTTTTCAAACAAACATACATGTATTAGAAGCATGTGCACATATATGTGTGTGAAACTGAAAGAAAAGTTCAACAAAACAAAAAATTCTTACCTTTTCTATATGTTATCCTATTGTATTTTATTTTGCTCTAATACTGATCAGCAACCACTAAAGTGACTTCACATTCCACTAACATGTAGCAACACTGTTCAAGTGGGCATTTTGCTGGCTAATTGCTACTCTGCCAAATCCCATGGACGGAGGAGCCTGGTAGGCTGCAGTCCATTGGGTCGCTAAGAGTCAGACACAACTGAGTTACTTCACTTTCACTTTTCACTTTCATGCATTGGAGAAGGAAATGGCAACCCGCTCCAGTGTTCTTGCCTGGAGAGTCCCAGGGACAGGGGAGCCTGACGGGCTGCCATCTCTGGGGTCGCACAGAGTAGGACACGACTGAAGCGACTTAGCAGCAGCAGCAGCATTCAATAATGAGCTCACATGTCACCTCCTCAGAGAAGCCTTCCAGGACTCCTCCAAGCACAATCAACCATGCCCTTCTTTATAAAGCCTGACCTGAGTGGCAGTTAGGGCACAGGGAATGGGCAGATTCAGGAGAGAACAGGAGGTGGTGCTGGAATAGTTCTCTGTGCCACACTTGAGCTCCACACTGGAGCAGGAGCCCCTCGAGCACAGGGGTGAGAAGGCCCTCCTCACCCTTGATTGATTTCCTGGGTACTGAGTACTTCCAGACCCATCATAAATGCTCATTAAGCAATTGTTGAAATAAATCCTTTAGGGAGCGGATGAAAGAGCTTATCCTGAAAGCAAATAAAAGAGCCCATCCATCAGAGGCTGCACACTGGGAGCTCATGGACTGAATTTGGCCCGCAGATGTGTTTCATTTGGCCTGCGCAATACAAAAAACTAAAGCGAAAGCATTTGAAAATTGGGAGGTTTCATAAAGTTCCAGATTTGTGGCTTTGCTTGTCCATTCACCAGAGTCATCCTCAGGCTGGTCACCTCTGAACCTCTGCTCTCTCCACAGCGCTCGTAAAAGCCCAGGTGCTGGGCTGCTTTCCCATGTACAGGACCTCCTGGGTCCTACAGGTGTGTGATCTGTGACTCCTGTACCAAGCAATGGGACAAAAGCACGTGGAGTGAATGAGCCTCCACCATCTGCGGTAAGAAAGAGAGCATAGTGAAAAGGACCCGTCTCACTCAAGAAAGCACAGACCCTCCCATATCTGTGATCTACCAGAGGTGAAAGGCTGCCTGAGACAACTGTCTTTATATCCTCTTTCTCTCTCAATGGAAGGAGATGAAAAAAAGAAAAGAAAAAAAAAACAAAAAACCACGTAGAATCATAGGAAATAAGGACCAAAATTAGAACACTTTATTTTTCCTTGTATCCTCTGGCATTGAATAACACCATTTTGCACAGGTGGGTTTTCAATAAACTTGGAAGCAAGACTGTGGAAAAATTTTTTAAATGCTGTATTGGTCTCAAAATTCCAGTTGTTCAGATATAAAAGTGATGCTTGAATACCTTCCTCCCACAGATACATCCTCATGAAAGCCCTGAAAGACCCAAAACTCTCAATCAAAACTATTCTCCATCAGAATCCCAGCACATTTTACAATAGAAATTGACAAGCTGAGTCTAAAACTTACAAGGCGATGTGACAGCCCAAGTAAGGCTGAAAAAGAACAAAGTTAGAGAAATTACACTACATAGGAAAGCAAGAAAATGTGTTACACTTACACCAAAGTAAGGCTGCTATATTAGTCATGTATGCGAGTTTAATTTTGTTTAGCACTCAGATTACAAGACTTATTCTAAAAGAAGAGAATGGGATATTAGTAAAATGACAGACAAACAGATCAATGGGACATACTAAAGTCCAGAAACAGATCTACACCTTTATGGACAGCAGATTTTCAACAAAGTTAACAAAGGCAATTCGCTGGAGAAAGGACAGCCTTTGCAACAGATGATGCTGACTCAATTGGCTATCTATACGCACGACAATAGAGAGGCGTTCCATCCATACTTCATGCCATATACAAAAATGGACTCAAAACGGATCATAGACCCAAATGAAAAACCTAAAACTACATAATCTCCAGAAGAGAACAGGTGAAAAACACATTTGCAACCTTAGTTTAAATAAAGTTTTCTTACAAATAGCATCCAAAGCATGATCTATATAAAAACAAATGGATAAAGTGGATGTTGTCAAAATGCAAAATTTCTGCTCTTTGAAAGACACCGTTAAGAGAATGAAGAGACAAGCTACATGCAAATCGTATCGACAGGGACAGAGTAAAGAGACAAAATAGGTGATTAAACAGTTAATCCCACCAAGGGATTGTAAATAAAGGAAAAAGTATGGGAGATGGCTGTAAATTAATGATCAGTCAAGAAAGCAGGTTTGCTTAATCACAATACCGAGCAAGCTTGCTTAGCAACAAAACCATGCAACAGAAGTATGTGACAAGCCCCAAAAACAATGAAACAATGGTGGAATGAGACCCACATCCTGACTGGTGAGGTCAGTAAATTAATGATTCTTAGGATATACTTGTCTGTGCATAGTAAAAACAAAAATATAAGGAAGAGGTGATATTACACTGAAACTTGAGATGATTTACTGTGTTTTAGTATATGTTACCACTGTTTTGCTCATTTCCATTGCACCACGACAGTCCAGGCTTGACTGTGTAGGGACAAGAAAACTGCCCTGCCCATAGTGGAGGAGAAACTGATCATGGAAGCCTGACATCTACTCGAGAATGAGGAAGAGTGGTCTTCTCCCCCTCCCCACTTGTCCTTTGATTATAAAACAGTAACCCACTAAGTTCTTGGGGTAGCACCCCCTTGCCTACCCACTTGTAAACCTCACAAGCATCCTATTCTAATAAATTGGTTCTTATCTATCACTGCCTATCAGTGAATTCTTTCTGCACTGAGATAAAGAATTAGAGTTCCTTGGAACCACCTCCAGGTGCATTTCTGCGGTCTCAATATATCTTATAAAGAGCTGTATGTAGTGTATATAGACAAAGTATTCTCTAAGCTTAATAAGAAAATAAACAACTTAATTTAGAAATGGGCAAAAACTTGAACATATATTTCAGTTAACAAGATAAATGGATGGCAAATGAACACATGAAAAACTGCCCAACATTATTTGTCATTAGAGAAATTTAAATGAAAACCATAATGTGATACCACTATGTACCTATTAGGTGGTAAGAATTAAGAAGACCAATAATACAGTGTTGCTGAGGATGTACAGGAACTGGAATGCTCATACAGTGCTGATGGGACTTTGGAAAACAGTTTGGTAATCCCTTAAGAAGGTAAACATACATCTCCTATACAATGCAGCCATTTCACTTGTAGATGAAGACCACGGAGAAAACAAAGCCTGTGTCTGTACAGAGACTGGAACATGAATGGTCAGAAGAGCTTTAATTGTAAAGGCCAAAAACACATGTGTCCATCAATAGGTGAATGGAAAAACAAACTGTGGTATATCTGTGCATTGAAATGCTGCTATGTAATTAAAAAAAAAATGAAATATTGATGCCCACTTCAACATGAATAAAAAGTACAAAGCAGAGTGAAAAAAAACAGACAAAAAAATAGCCCTGTATAACTCCGCTGATATAAAACTCTAGGCAATGAAATAGTGTATAAGGATAGCACATCAATGTTTGCCAGAGTCGGGGTGTCAGAAAAAATGAATTACAAAGGGATAGGAGGAAGCTTTGAGGTGATAGATATGTTCATTATTTCATCATAGTGAAGATTTCACGGTACATATGTGTCAAAACTTATACACTAAGAACACATGCAGTTCAGTGCATGCCAGTAATACCGCAGTAAAGTGGTATCAAACAAACAAACAAACAGTAGTTGTGCTGTCCTTTCTTGCCACCTGACCGCACGTTACTGTGTTAGGTCCTCTTTCCTAGACTCTCCCATAGCACCATATGCTGGCCCTGTTACAATCTTTATCAATGAGCATAGTTTTTCACCCAACTCTTAAGTTGAGCCATTATGACACTACCAACCATTTCTAATCTAAAAAATGGCAGTTTCATGTGGTTCCACCTAAGTGCCTGCCTGTCAACTAGACCTGAAGGTGAGCGCTCTGAGATCTAAGGAAGACCTGGCCCAATGAGGTTTGCTGGGCAAATATGGTGCCGCTGTGAAAATCCTTTTCTCTCCAGCTGCCCTGTTCTCAGTTGGGTCATCGCAGGCAGCTGGGGAAATGGCTACAGGGTCCTGCCTTAACGGCCTCATTCCTTTTGTCCATTTAAAAATCTCTCAAACACCCTGGGAGGGTAGAACCTCCTTTTTTGCATAATTTTAATAGTTCCTATTTGAAAATGATCTTTCAAAAGCAACAGAAATGCACCCCTGGGCTGCTAGAAGCAGAGGATGTAGCTTTGAAATGTAAAAAGTGTTAAACATTTAAAACAACCATAAATCAAAGTACAACTCTGACTCCTGACATCTCTCCGAGGAAAAATTCCAAAGGCTGCAGTACTTTAAAATAATATCATGTGCTCTGGCCCCAGCCTTGGCTGCTTCTCCCTTGGAACAACAAAAAGAACCGTGCCAGCTATTAAAGGCGGTCTTGTTATATAATGCAGTTAATCTCACATACTCTTCCCTGTGGGATTTAACCCAAGTTTCACAGTGGTCTACTTTATTTAGCACTGATAGTTTTATTCGTTTCTTATTAAAGAGATCTTTCCACAAAATTGGCTGCTTTCTCAGCCTTGGCTCAAGAAGGAAGAATATCTGAATTAAAAATCTGTGCAACAGATGGATTGCAGTTACAAAGAGAATCTCTGGCTTCAGAAGTTCCTCACGGAGGCAGGTGTCAAGCCTATTAATAAGTCCCTGGCTTTCAGATTTGCCTGAAGACAGTTTAGCCCTCCCATTTACGCACTCTGCAGGCAGAACAGAAAATAAAAGCACAGAGCTCCATAAATACTTGTCAGGTTCTGGGGATGTGTTTGTCTCAATTTCTGTTCATTTAAAAGGAACTGTACTTTTATCCATGGGAAAAACAATCCCATCAGGCAGCTCCAAGGAGGGGCAGAGGGGACATGTGGGATGGCCCCCACGGCTGTCGGCTTGTGTGGGCGGGGTCCGTGCAGGGCTGGGTCTAAGAGGCCCTGCCCGCGAGGTCCTGCTGACCCCTCCTTGGTGCGGACATGGAAGGGGCTTCCTTGGTGCTTCCTGCTGCTCTTCCTTAATGAGCCCCTCCTTTTCCCCGCCCAGCTACTGGATGGATAACAGAGAAGACAAGCAAGATAAGTCATTTCCTTCTCACTGCATGACTCATATGACAAATGCCCTGCTTCATGTCTACACATAGTCTCAAACACAGCCCCGTTCGGTTTCAAACAGTTCTCATCGAAGCGTGCTCCATCCTGTGTCATTTTAAAACAAGGGGAAGGGAAGACAAAAGAAACACTTCTACTCAAAGCCATCACCATGAGACAGATGTAATTGCTATATTCTTTTTATAAGGAGGGCATTACTTTTAGGAGAAGCTGGATGACTTGGACCAAATAACTCCTTTGAAGAAGTGACAGCCTGGTTTTAAACTCAGGTCCATCTGGCTCCAGAGTGCTCCTCCTGTGAGTTTCTCTATGCTCTCTTTTCTGTCTGACCAGATAAGTGTTAACAAATCCATTAAGAGAGGTAAAAGCTTACTGGGCAATAATTTTGTGCAGCTTCGATACAGTTCCCAAACTGTGCAGATACCCAGAAACACTACTAAATGGCTGAGCCTGGAGCCAATGTGCAAAGAGGTTGCCCGCAGAGAAGAATTTATTCATTTTACAAACTGAAAATTGGGGGTAGGTGGGCTTCCCCAGGGGCTCAGCAGTAAAAAAAAAAAAAAAAAAAAAAAAAGTCTGCCTACAATGCGGGAGATGCAGGATCAATCCCTGAGTTGGGAAGATCCCCTTGGAGGAGGGCATATCAACCCACTTCAGTATTCTTGCCTGGAGAATCCCATGGACGCATGAGCCTGGCAGGGTACAGTCCACGGGGTCACAAAGACTTGGATACAACTAAAACGACTGAGCAGGCACTCACGCACTTTAATAAATAATACTGACAACCAAAACTTATGCTCATGATGGACCTAAAGCCCTTGTAAATCCATGCCTGTAAGGTCTGTATCATTGAAAAGATAAAATGCGCATATAATAGATCCAAAGGGACATCTCCTTTAATGTGCTTTACCCTCTCCCCCAAAAGGCTGCACACTGTCTACTGGCAGCTGTTTCCTCCTGTTGGTCAGTCGCATTCAGTGGACAGAAGAGTCAGTCTTCCCTCCCCGCTGCCCCAGTCCAGAAGATGCAGACTCTAGTAATCAGCTTTAGCTATGATATGTCACTCTAAAGTATTCTTCTGTGTTAACACAATAGTTCCATTAAGTAAACTGAACTTTAACAAAAATACTTGAAGCCGATTTTTTGAATTTCCTTCTCTAGCAGCAAGGTACTTCCTTAAAAAAGAATGAAAGAAAAACAACAACAACAAGAGAAAGCCACATATAATATTCATTTAGCCTACTTACTGGCAGCATGGGGTGCGTGTATGTGTGTTCCAAAGAGCATAGAGGCAGCTTTTATGGTTAGAAAATTGAAGTGCTATCAAACCTAGGAAATTATAGGGATGAGAAACAAAAACAGCTTATCTACATATGTCCCATCTGCTTTTGGTTTTGTGTTTTGCACAATCAATTACTGGAAGCCTTGGAGAGTATGCCGAGACACTGAAAACAAGACCTAGGGTGTGTCATGATGGTGGCTGGAGGTGACGGCAAGGCCACCATAGAGCCCACATCAAAACTCACAGGCACACGGGAGAGTTTTCCGGAACTGTCAAGACAGACTATTAGAAATGAAAACACAGCATGCACCAAACTGGAGCCAGTGTTTTGGAATATGGGAAAAAGCAAATTTCCATTCAGCGGGGAAAAGCCATCGATTTCCTTATTTTTGTCAGCATGGGTCACTGTGTTCTCCATAACTCAGCATTTTACTGCCGAGCGCGGTTGCACCCAAGATGCTTCAACTATCGGCTCTCTGTTGATAATTTCCCAGACTTCAGCAGCTGGGGTTTTATGCTGGGACCCCGCCCCCACCCCCGGCCCGAGGGCTCAGTTTATTCGGGCAACTCCATTCTAACAGCCCTACTTCTTTCCGCTCTGACAGTTCTCTGCCCCACAATCATCTCCATTACCTACTTCTAGACTCTCCCTACACTTTCAACACAAATCATTTCTCCACTTTCCCATGAACCACAGGCAAGGAAAAAGACCTCGAGTTAGACAAAAGATAATAGCAATGGATCCACACTTCAGATGAATAAAGTAAATGCCTGAACTGAGCAGTATTATAACAAATGAACATTCTTTAGCAGAAAGAACTTGGTGGCAGAAAATTTCTAAAAGAAACAGAAAAAACTTTCTATTCCTGTTGACCCAATCAATTAATAGAGCTACACCATTAATGGAAGTAATCTTGGTCTGAAGTTTGAAAATTACTTTTGTCTAAGGGAAGGGGATGATGAGAGTTACTGATCTATTACTCACTCTTTTTGGTATATTCTTTAAGGGGGGAAAAACATAAAAGCCCAGGGATTCTAGAAATGAAATCAGCAATGTGAGCCTATTCTTAAATGAATACATTTTGTTTGCTTAAATCACTGTGTTTGTTAGTCTGCTGTTGTAAGGAGATGACAATCTATAAAATCATAAGCCTGATTTCCATTGTTGAGCAATGGCTCAGAGATTTGAAAGAGAGAATTTGATTTCTACATCTATTTCTAAAGGAAAACATTTTGCATATGGTGTATTGATAAAACAGTCTAATTACATGGGCTTAATCCTGACCTGCCTCTTGAGAAATCTGTATACAGGTCAGAAAGCAACAGTTACAACTGGACATGGAACAACAGACTGGTTCCAAATAGGAAAAGGAGTACATCAAGGCTGTATATTGTCATCCTGATTATTTAACTTATATGCAGAGTACATCATGAGCAGATGACCTTATGGCAGAAAGTGAAGAGGAACTAAAAAGCCTCTCGATGAAAGTGAAAGAGAGTGAAAAAGTTGGCTTAAAGCTCAACATTCAGAAAACAAAGATCATGGCATCCGGTCCTGTCACTTCATGGGAAATAGATGGGGAAACAGTGGAAACAGTGTCAGACTTTATTTTTTGGGGCTCCCAAATCACTGCAGATGGTGACTGCAGCCATGAAATTAAAAGACACTCCTTGGAAGAAAAGTTATGACCAACCTAGATAGCATATTGAAAAGCAGAGACATTACACTGCCTACAAAGGTCCATCTAGTCAAGGCTATGGTTTTTCCAGTGGTCATGTATGGATGTGAGAGTTGGACTGTGAAGAAGGCTGAGCGCCGAAGAATTGATGCATTTGAACTGTGGTGTTGGAGAAGACTCTTGAGAGTCCCTTGGACTGCAAGGAGATCCAACCAGTCCATTCTAAAGGAGATCAGCCCTGGGATTTCTTTGGAAGGAATGAAGCTGAAGCTGAAACTCCAGTACTTTGGCCACCTCATGTGAAGAGTTGACTCTTTGGAAAAGACTCTGATGCTGGGAAGGATTGGGGGCGGGAGGAGAAGGGGACGACAGAGGATGAGATGGCTGGGTGGCATCACCAACTCGATGGACGTGAGTTTGAGTGAACTCCGGGAGATGGTGATGGACAGGGAGGCCTGGCGTGCTGTGATTCATGGGGTCGCAAAGAGTCGGACACGACTGAGCGACTGGACTGAACTGAACTGAACTGAATCCTAAGAGTGTTAATATATGAAAAAGTTCTCAGATACATTTGAATGTAGATTTTTAAGAGTACTATAGGAATCATTAAACACTTCTAGACTCCAATGCAAAACAAATAAGAGAACACTACAATAGAGACCCAGCCCCGAAGGGGAATTCATGTAACACTAACCCTTCCCATGGCTTGCCTTTGGGAACCCATCTTGTCACTTCTTCCCCTCCTCAGAAGCAGCCTGCCCTTCCACAGCTTATGAAGAAGGACCCCGGAGTGGCCATGAGGGTGGAGTCTCATCATGCCTTGGAGCAGTCTCGTCCCTCAGCGTCACGGCACTGACTCAGTGTGGTACAAGGAGGGTGCAGTGTCCGGGAGGAACTGGTGGTTGTCAAGACTCATTTCCCTGTGGCGTGATGTGGCTTTCTTCTCAGGAAGACGATTTTCATCTGACTCAAGGCTCTGGGGCTGTGCTTCACTCCCATTCCTCTTGATTGGCCAAAGTCATTATTTGCCAAGGTAAACTGCAAACTTCCCTTTTTTGCAATGATGGATCTGTGCATGGTCATTCTCAGGGTGTGACAGTGTGGTATGGGGCAGTGAGCCCAAGACATGCTCTTCAGTCCTTTTTCTGCCCCTGACTCACTGCCATCCACATCTCAAGTTCCACATCCCTGAAGAGGTGGTGATCCAGCCAGCCCCCCACCTTTCTCTAACACCACAAGGAGAAGACTGTGCCCCCTCTCAAAAGATTTTATTTTTCCTGTCATTTCCAATCCTCCCCCATTTCTCCTTTTTTCCTATTTTAGCTAGACTCTCATGCCAAATGGGTGATATTCACAGAACAACATCCCAATCCTCTAGACCAAGTGTTCTAATTTTCATGTGGTCAAGATATAAGCAAGATAACAGAAGGGCGCGTTGGCTAGCAAACACAGCAGGAAGAATAATTAACCAGGTTGCACGGTGTGTTTCCTTTCCTTCAGTAACTGAGAGGCAGTTGTGATCTAGCAGACAGGGCAGAAGTCATGACATGTTTCATGACCCAGCACTAGACCTGGAGACTAAAATGCCACCTTTCTAGCCTCAGCTTCCTCACCGTAAAGTGAAGGGGTTGATCAAGCTTAGAGGCTGCAAAGGCCGACATTTACTGGGGCCTAGCAGATTACTTGCAGGAAGTAAAGGACAAACCATGGAGCAGTGGGGACTGGGGAAAACCAGAGCGCCCGCACCCCAGGTGGGGGAAGCAGCTGCCACTCAGCACAAGCCAAGTGTCACCATTCAGCACCAGCCACGTGGGAGGAAGAGGGTCCTTCAACTCCACATGTTCTAATCTTCCAAGAGAAGCCAAGAATCTATATTCTAAGTGGAATCTCAATTTGAAATAGTGTCAACTGATTTAAAAAATTTTTTAAAACGCTGCGTGAGCCAAATTAAATGTGAATGCCCCTAGGTGTTCAGTCTATGGCCTCGGCACTCCAACCTGATTAATGGCTATTAATACAATTAATACATTAATATGATGGATATTAATATATCAATATAAATGATAGGATGGAGCTTGGATCTGATTCAGAGCTCAACGGCAACAGAAAGCCATGAAGGACTGTGCAAGTGAAAGTGAAAGTCACTCAGCCATGTCCGACTCTTTGAGACCCCATGGACTATACAGTCTGTGGAATTCTCCAGGCCAGAATACTGGAGTGGGTAGCCTTTCCCTTCTCCAGGGGATCTTCCTACCCCAGGGATCCAACCCAGGTATCCCACATCACAGGCAGATTCCTTACCAGCTGAGCCACCAGGGAAGCCCATGAAGGACTGTGGATGGGGTAATGTTACAGAGAAGTGTGGCATGATCCAATTTACATTTTAATAAAACCACTCCAACTGCTGTTGGAAAAATCATTTGGGAAGAAGGACCACTGCACATGGTTGAGCAGGTGCTGAAGCACAAGGGTGCTGGCCAAGCAGATAAGTGAGGGGTGAAATCTGGCCCCAGTCTGCTCCCCAAGGCCTGGCCAGGTCTGCGTCTCTTCATACGGGCAGCGTACTTTTGTACACCAAGGTGCCCTGTAGGCTTTCTGGCTTCGGGGCACAGGTAAGAGCAAAAGGCCAGTTAGTGAGTTACTGCAAGGGAGGGGTGATCATTTCTTGGACTAGAATAGAGGTCGTGACTAAGGAGAAAAGGAGATGGACACCAGGGATACTGAAGAGGCAGAATGGACAACTCTGGGTTACTGACTTTGGGGACGAGGTAGACGGAAGTGTCAAAGATGACTGTCAAACTTCTACCTTGGGTGACCGGGTGGCTGGTATTGCCACTGCCAGCACTGAAATGGAGAAGACTGAGGGTGGAAACAGGTGGAAGCAGGACCCAGATGAGTTCTGAACATGTTAAATGTGAGACGCCTGGAAGATATCCAAATGGAAATGTCAGGGTGTCTAGACACGCAGAACTCAAATGGGTCTGGACCGGAGAATAAATCCATCTGGACTCTAGTGCTGTCTTTGCTTATTATTTTTCCAAGCCCCTTATTGGGTAACTCTAACAATAAAATAAGCTAATCTATATATTAAGGTAGATTTTCCATCCCTGATTCTACTTTGGTTTTCTGGTGCAACCAACTTTCTGCTCCCTGTCTTATGTAGAGTAGCAAATACTTGAGTGCTTACCTTGTCAGGCACTGTTACAAGAGCTCACCAGGTTGTGACCTGCTCAGTCCTCACAAGAGCCCTATGTGATAGGCATCACATCATCTTCACTTTCTTAAATGAGGAGACTGAGGCACAGAGAGCTGAAGTCACTTGCCCATGGTTACACAGGTCGTAAAGCACCTTAACCAGAATTTAAACTTGGGCAATCTGGATTTTGGCTTTCCTGGTGGCTCAGCGGTGAAGACTCCACCTGCCAAGCAGGAGATACGGGTTTGATCCCTGGGTGGGGAAGATCCCCTGGAGAAGGGAATGGCAACCCACCTCAGTATTCTTGTCTGGGAAATCCCAATGGACAGAGAAGCCTGGAGGGGGCTACAGTCCACAGGGTTGCAAAAGAGTCAGACATGACTTACAAACTAAACAACAACAATAATCTGGCTTTTAGCCACCATACACTATATTCCACCACCTTTTTGAAGATTGGAGATGATGTTCATGGCACCTTTTGGTTCCCCTCTTCCACTCTAACCACCCTTGGTTCCTCACTTGAACTGGCTTCTAGATCCCCCATTAGCTTTATTTTCCTCACATGAACTGATCTTAGACACCCCCCCACCCCCTGATTAGCTCTTTTCCTGCTTATGAAGCACCAAGGTTTGCTGGCTCAGACCATATGTATGAATGTGTCTTCTCTTCTGGATGCAGGGCAGGAAGCAGGCCCTGTGTTTATTCCCTCTGAATCCTTTACAAAGCTGCCAAGAGCGCACACACAGAGCAAGCCCTCATATACAGACAGGGCTAGACCAAGCAGGGATAAGAGGCCTGCCCGCGTGAATAACAGAAGTCGGCTGGGAATACGCTTTTATCTGTCACAACCCTAATTAAGGGGAAAGGCCTTATTTTGTGGCTAGAAATGTCAGCATAATGAATCGGCTAATTGTGCCTTCTTGCTACAGACCTTCTCCCGCATTGTCTCCAGGTCACAGTGTGGAAGCTGGAAGGCGCCTTTTTGCACCATAAGATATGACTGACCTTGAATGGTGTGGCTGCTCTGGGGCTGGGAGGGGGCGGTGGGGATGGGGCACCTCTCACAGTGCTTTTCATCTTGCTCTGTCTCTTTGGGGCTATTGTTCTGGGGCGGGTGCTGTCCCTTCAAGACAGTTGAGGCAGAGTTCCCCTTTAACTCTTGCTCTACGTTTTTCCTTCCCATTCTGTTCCCCAGGGCCCAGGAAGGGTCAGGGAATACTCTGCCAGGGACCTGGCATCTGCTCCCTGCCAGGGGCCTGGGAGCACTCCTTTCTAGTGTCACTGGGAAGCTCCTGGGTCACTCCACACCCCTCCTCCGGATCCCCCCCCTCTAGAGAATGCAGATCTTTTAACTCAGCAGCTTCCTGCGTCTCTCCTCCCAACTGCCTCTGTCACTCCCACTGCTCATGTACCTTCTGTCTCCCATCCACTAATATGTCAAGTAAAAGCTGATCCAGGAAGGTAGCCTAACCAGATGATATAAGGCACCTGGCCGGTACAGCAGGAACTTCCCTGCTCAGGAAATGGAGGCCTCAGACAATCCAACATGTGGAAGAAGTTCATTATTAATAAGGGTTGCCTCTGGGGAAGGGGCTAAGGAGCAAGGGTCAGGGGAGGCCTAGGTGAGCTTTATCACTAAGCATCCTTTTGTACCATGTTCTCTTCAGCTACAAATACTTACTTTTCCAATAATAACCTAATAGCTCTCCTAGTTCTGATTCCAGGTGTGTTAACATAACCTTCTGATAAAAGTCTGGCTCCTCACACAAGGTTTTCTGCAGGGAGAAAAATATGCTAACCTGCAAACGTGAATATCTGTGTTTGCTTAGGAAGAATTCTTTCCAACATATTAATGAATGGGCATTGTGACTTCTCCACCAGTCTCTAAGATTGGTTCTCATGAATTAGTTTCTCCATCTTCTTTCCCAGATTGCTCTGCTCTGGTCCAGGAATCCCTTGGTCTGTGAAGCTGAGGTCCAGGCCTGGAGAAGGGGCATCCTGGCAAGGCACTGTCCATGGGCAAGGCCTGCCAAGTGGCCACACAGCGCCCTCTGGTCTTGGGAAGCAGATTTTCTTCCAATGAAAGGCTAAGGTGGTAGCAGCCGCTCCCTGCTCTGGATCCCACGAGATGACAGGCAAAATGGATCCCTGACTGGCTGAATAATGACCTCATCTAAGCTTAATGTCACATGTCCCCAGACTGAGTCTCCTGAAGAGGGAATCTGAGCCATCAAGGGGAATGCCCATCTGAAGGCCACAGACAGGGGGTTAGAAGCCCTCAACTTGTTTTATGATGAGATCTTACCTAAAGCACCTCTGTGGTAAAGAGGTGAGTTAGTGTGGAGGAGAAGATGTCATGGAACAAGAAAAATGAATAAGAAGGGGCTGGCAGCTTGGCACCCTACTCTAGTACTCTTGCCTGGAAAATCCCATGGATGGAGGAGCCTGGTAGGCTGCAGTCCATGAGGTCGCTAAGAGTCGGACACGACTTCACTTTCACTTTCACTTTTCACTTGCATTCATTGGAGAAGGAAATGGCAACCCACTCCAGTATTCTTGCCTGGAGAATCCCAGGGACAGGGGAGCCTGGTGGGCTTCCGTCTCTGGGGTCACACAGAGTCAGACACGACTGAAGTGACTTAGCAGGCAGCTTACTGCCAAGAAAGAAAATTCTGCCAGCCAACCATAAAGAATGGGATGATGATAGCTACTGGGACCTAGAGCAAGTTACTCCACGTTTTCTCCCTCCATTGCCTCTTGTAGGATGAGGATAAATCTAGGACCTGCTTCAAATGATCATCCTGCCCATTCAGCACAGTGATATATAATACGTAAAGCACTTGGCCCAGTCAGCCTCCACATTCTCTGCCCCCACCCACCCACCACCCACACACCCCTGAACACGGCTCCCAGGCATTTTGAAAACACATTTCAAATACCTCAGAGCCACTGCTGGGGAGACCTGGTCGGAGGTTGCAGTCCCTTGAAGGACCAGGTCCCAGGTTCTGCTGGGCTGCCCTCCACCTGAGGAGACAGTAACATGGACAGGGAGGGTCCCTGGGAAGTCACCTGGCCCAATACCCTTGGCATGTGATTTCTAAAAGGAGCTAAATGAACAATCGAAGACAGAATGAAAAGGAAAAAGACGTAACTTAAAGAGTAGTAAATTTGTGAAATTCTATTGTAAAGTTCTATTGTACTGAGCCCTTGAATTTCCTGGTCACTTCTCCAAATCCAGATCTCTCATTCCAAATCAGCAGTCGTCCCTTCTGGAGATGTCACCCCAGCACACTAAACTGGGCAGGTAAGACTTGGCGGGAACCGCCTGTATTTTCAGAGCCTTTGACTCTTGTCCAGAGAGTGTGTGGGTAACGGTACCTGTACCCCCATTCCCTGTCCACTGTCATCTCACAGGGATGGGAGTGTCCTCTAGATGAAGAGTCACTGCTTATAATGAGAGCAGTTCTGATGGAGTGCCTAGATAGGGGAACAGGATGAAGGCAGAAAAAGGGCTAAAAAGTCCTTTTCCTATATAGTTGCGCTATCCAGTATGGTGCTTTTGAACTGTGGTGTTGGAGAAGACACTTGAGAGTTCCATGGACTGCAAGATCCAACCAGTCCATTCTAAAGGAGATCAGTCCTGGGTGTTCTTTGGAAGGAATGATGCTAAAGCTGAAACTCCAGTACTTTGGCCACCTCATGCAAAGAGTTGACTCATTGGAAAAGACTCTGATGCTGGGAAAGATTAAGGGCAGGAGGAGAAGGGGACGACAGAGGATGAGATGGCTGGATGGCATCACTAACTTGACGGACATGAGTTTGAGTGAACTCCGGGATTTGGTGATGGACAGGGAGCCTGGTGTGCTGCAATTCAAGGGGTCACAAAGAGTCGAACATGACTGAGCGACTGAACTGAACTGAACTGATCCAGTGTGGTAGTCACTAGACACGTGTGGCTGCTGAGCACTTAAAGAAAGAGCCTGACACACACTGAAGTGTGCTGCAAGTACGAAGCTCACACCAGATTTTGAAGACTTAGGTGTGGAAAACAAGTGTAAAATACCTCATTAAAAATTGTTTGCTATTCCTTTCAGGTTGAAATGATAATTGTACTTTGGATATACTGGGTTAAATACATCAATTTCACATGTTCTTTTTACTTTTTAAAATGTAACAGACAGTAAAGAATCTGCCTGCAATGCAGGAGACCTGGGTTCAATCCTTGGGTTGGGAAGTTCCCCTGGAGAGGGGAATGGCAACCCACTCCAGTATTTTTACCTGGAGAATTCTATGGACAGAGGAGCCTGGTGGGCTACAGTCTATGGGGTCACAAAAAGCTCGTCATGGCTGAATGACTAACGCTTTTACTTTTATACTAGAAAATGTAAATTCCACAGGTGTTCACAGTGTAGCTTGCATTATATTTCCATCAGAGGATAAAGCTGTGGAATCTGCTTTCTGTGCTCTTTGCCCTCTTATCGCTGCCATCCTCAGGCTTAGTCCTAACTAACCCTTCACCTGAGTGAGCAGTGGGAAGCTAACTAGCCACTCCTAGGCTTCTGTTATTCTGCAGGGAAAAAGGAGTAAACTAAAATCGTTTTCTTTGGGCTGGTGGTATATTCCTCCCAGTCTACCCCTTTCCAATGACCACAGATAGACAGAAACATTTCTAGCCTCAGAATGCAGGCCCACCTCAGGCCCAGGGAGTACCACACATAAAAAATGAACCAGTCTTCAAAGCAATGGTGGGTTCTAGATGCAGCTGAGCTGCTAACAAGCCCTGGGGTTTTCTATTTTTTATTTCTTGGCATATATCTCATCTTGGCTGCCAAGCTGAAGATTGCTTGAGGACAGGGATCCGATTTTTGTCCACTGTGTATCCACACCTTGAGGAGGTAGTCAATAGAAATTGGCTGAATGCAATGCATGAAAGACTTAGTTCAGTTCAGTTCAGTCACTCAGTCGTGTCCGACTCTTTGCGACCCCATGAATCGCAGCATGCCAGGCCTCCCTGTCCATCACCATCTCCTGGGGTTCACTCAAACTCACGTCCATCGAGTCGGTGATGCCATCCAGCCATCTCATCCTCTGTTGTCCCATTTTCCTCCTGCCCCCAATCCCTCCCAGCATCACCCACCTGTAAAAATGAAGGCATCAGACTAAGTAATCTGATAGGTTAACAGAATTTTAAAGCAAAAAGGGACTTTAGAACCCTCTGGTCCAGTGGTTTTCAATTCAATCAGTTACAATCCAATTTTTACAATCCAACATTTTACAATTCTGTTATTTGCTAATCTGATATAAAATAATGTAACCTACCTACCTATACACGTTTTAAAATTAATGTGCAAACTGTAATACAAAGGAGAAATGAAAATAGCATAACTTCTATAAAATAATATGTATTTCAATATATAAATGCTCTACATGACTGCTCTGAAGTGCAATGAAGCTTTAGATTCACACACCTACAGAATCACCATGGGTGTGACAGTACGACGCAGACGGCACGGGTGTGCTGTTCTGGTGACGCAAACACTTTCAGTGTTTGCTAATGGTGAGATGATTTTTCTGAAACGGTGAATAACTCCGTAAAGCTCTGAGCAAAACAGAGTACAATCTTACCTCTGCTTATATATATTCCTGGAGAATTCTGTGTATATCTTTAAACATGAAAACTGCTATACATTAATGTGTAAAACAAAGTTGGATTCTTTGAAAACCTGGCAGAACATATGGAAGTCGTGAGGGTTGTGGGACCATTCTCCTCTCTGCAGAACTGTCCAGAGTATTACACAGAAGCTCTGCCCCTGCCCATCAGATATCACTAGCATCCCACCCCTGATCACTGTGACATCTGAAAACACTCCCATGGACTCCCTGGTGGTCCAATGGTTAAGAATCCACCTTCCAATGCAGGGGCATGGATTCGATCCCTGGCTGGGGAACTAATATCCCATGTGCCGTGGGACAGCTAAGCCTGTGTGCCACTAAGAGAAGCCCGTGCACTGCAACAAAAATCTTGCTGCTGCAACTAAGGCCTGATGCAGCCACATAAACAAAATAAAAAATAAGTACACTCCCACAGGATGCTAAAAGCACCCCAGGGTGTGATGCCAACCACAGAAGAGAATCCCTCACGGGCAAAACTTTTTAATTACGGGCATAATTTGAATAAGATGTGAGAGCACATATACAGTAAAGTTTTGAAAAGACGGTCTATTTTTAAGACAGTTGCATATATACGCTACAACAGAACAAAGGGAATCAAGAGCTGAGGTTTCACATTTATGTTGCTGATCACTGTTGGTTCAGTCACGTTTCAATCTATTAGAAAGGCTTGTCCTCTGAGACATTTTTGCCCACATTCCCACTGGACAAAAGCGGCTCAGAGACACTGAGGCAGGCTGGGCTGGAGAGGCCAGGCCTCCAGGCTGCCAGGCCCGTGTTTCAGGCTTGTTTCCTCTGCATACTCAAAAGTTTCTAGGACACCACAGTAGAAATCTCAGTGGTTACAACACTCTGTCTCCCATGGCAGTGTTTTCTTTCATGGCTGCTTACGTGTGATTCTAGGATTAAATCTCTCCCTCAGATCCTTCAAAGAAGTTAAACTGCAGTCCTGCTGGGTAACCCCACTAGAACCTCACTTACTTTGGGGGTGGGGGTGGGAAGGTGGATTCTACCCAGTTCATTCAAAACTTACACAAACAGAAGGTAAAGTCCACTTTTCTCCATCTCCCCCAACCCGCTAACTGCTCATCTTGGAATGGGGACTCCATCTAGTTCCTCAGAAGATCCGCTGGCCCTGCTCACAGAAGAGTGTTTGTGCTCAGTGGGAACAATCTTTTCATGACAAGACACCAGATCCTGTTTGAACCACAGCAGCTATGGGAAAACAATACGCCTACAGCCAGCACCAAGTCTGGTCTGTGCTTCGTGGCTGGCATTGCCCCACCAGAGAATCGGCAGGCAGTGGCGGAACCCTGCCTGAGCAGCAGGCTCTGACAATCACCTTGGCTATTGCCCCTGCATCCCCCTACCTGTCCATGCCCCTCCATTTCAGCATGTGCTCTGCAGGCAATATCCTCTGGCTCCAGATCAACCTTTTTTTTCGCAACACCCTCAGCAAGTTGGGTAAAAGGTGCTTCCAGCTTGCCTTAGACTCTAACCTGCTCTCAGATACCCCAGAAACAGCTTTTTTTTTTTCTCAAGCATATATTCTTCCCCTTTCCTGAGGAGCTCTAAGCTCATTCTGCCCCCTTCCCTAGCTCAGCTCCAACTTCTTCCTCAGGCCAGTGGTTCCCCAATATCCACAGAACCCAAGAGAAGCCCACACCATGCCAGCAAGTTCGCCTTGTTCCTGGCATCTGCATCACTGAGGCCCCTTCGGCTCTGAGATAATGTCATACAGACCCCAGTAGGTAAACCAGAGACCTCAATCTAAAACAGTAATAGGGATGAGACAAAAGAAACCAACAATACTGGTCTTTTCAATTTCTCTAATGCGGTGGACGTGAATGCAGGAGGAGATAGCACATTTAGGCACAGAAAAGTGCATAAGGAGATAAAAGTCACATTTAACTGTTGCTGCTTTGTAAAAGCCCAAAGACTACTGCATTGCTCGACAACTTCTGCAGTGTCTCGCTGGATTCAAGTTCTGTGGGACTTGGCCACTCGGGACATTTTTGCAAGGTTAGATTCCTAGCATCCAGTGAAAAAGGGAAAGGGACTCTGACACTTGATCTCCAGTTACAGAATAGGTGTTTGTTCTTATACAATCCCCACAACTCTATCAGATGTTGGAAAAGTTCTCTACGCACCATTTTAATGCTTTGTGATATAATTCTTTTATGATTTAACATGTGTCATGCTTAAATCATTAAGCATGATTTAACATGCTTAAATTTATATTTCCTGCCTACTATTCTTCCCACACTAATTTGAACCATACAAAAAAGCTTATACAAAAGAAGAGAAACTGCATTCAGGACAAGTAAGGAGATTGTATTGAAACAATTCCTGATTAAAGTTAGCACTTTACATAACAATACAGGATACAACAAAAATCAATTCAAGATGCCTTGTACTGCAATTACATTATAACTAACAAACTCCACTCACAAATTTTACACCAACTGTAAATCACAGACTGAAGTAAAACTCAAGTCTGAGCCACAGGTTGCTTTCCTTGGACCCGGAAACAAGTTATCCACTTTGCACAGGACAGACAGCAGAAGAGAAAATGGTTATAAAGGACAATTAATTCTCATTTGGTAAACAGCTAGATTTTTAAATACCACTTTTAATTAAAACTGATATATCTAACACAAACAATGTCTAAATGACATTATTAGAAATTAGAGTAAGAATAAAAAGTATAAATAAAATCTATCATTTATTAGAGTTTAACATGCACTCATTAGTAGGTTAGCCAATTTACATATATTGTCTTGTTTGATCTTAAAAAAAGTTTACACTAGGGTTCACACTTTGTATTGTACATCCGAAGGGCTTTGATAAACATATATGCCATGTGTCCACCATTACCTCACACAAGCTAGTTTCACTGTTTTGAAAATTCTCTATTTCCTGTATTCATTCCTCAGCCCCTCTGCCCAAACTCCAGGCAACCAGCAATCTTTTAACAGTCTCCAAAGTTTTACCTTTTCCAGTATGTCATATATGATTAGAATCATACAGTATGGATCCTTTTCAGACTACCTTCCTCCACTGAGTAATAAGCATTTAAAGCTCCTCCGAGTCTTTTCATGACTTGATAGTTCAATCCAGTTTATTGCTGAATGATATTCCATGACATGGATGTACCGGTTTGTTTATCCATTCAATTACCAAAGGGCATCTTGGTTGCTTCCAATTTTGGCAATTATGAATAAAGCTACTATAAACATTTGTGTGTAGCTTTTCATGTGGACATAAGTTTTCAACTATTTAGGCAGACCCTCAGAGCAGGACTTCTGGATCATGTGGTAAGATTATGTTTATCTTTTTAAGAAATTGCCAAACTGTCTTGCAAAGTGCTATTCTATTTTGCTTTCTTATTTCTTAATCTTTTAGCTACCCCTCAGTGTATGTATGTTATACCTGTCAGATGAGAAAACTGAGATTCCAAGAGCCCAAAGTTATGCGAAAGAGTAATGGCTAATGCCAGAATTCAAGTTTGGGTTGGTCTGGCTTTAAAGGCAGCGATCTTGCACTATGCGAGCCAAACACTCAGCCAAGTCAGGGTCCTTTAACGGTGTGAGAGCGTGTTGCCAATCCTTACTCTATGAGTTAATGTTCCTGTCCTGAGTTTAAAACCAGACACCAGGAAAATATCCTTGCACAAGCCTTATAACTCTCCCCCTAGAATCATTCTCTCCTCCTCCTCTGCCACAGCTCCGGGGAGGGTTTACAGGCCCTGTGAACAGGCAGGTATTAGAAGCAGCCCCACCTCAATATCTCAATACAATACAGCTCCAGTTGATGACAAAGACATTAAACTGCAGTAACACTCCATTAAACACACACACACACATACTTTCAGTAATACAAATACTAACCAAATGCCTCAGTATCAGGTTTCTGATTTCAGGGCTTCTTTCAAAGATCGAGAATACCAGCTGCTTTGGGATGGAGGGCTGGGGGGAAAAGTCATTTGCTGCCACTTGTAAGTTCTTTTTTTTTTCCAGAAACAATTTAAGATGACTATCATAGACTCATGTTGTTCTTGTTCAGTCGCTCAGTCGTGTCTGCCTCTGCAGCCTCAAGGACTGCAGCACACCAGGCTCCCCCATCCTTCACTATCTCCCACAGTTTGTTCAAAATCATGTCCATCGAGTTGGTGATACTATTTAACCACCTCATCCTCTGCCTCCTCCTTCTCCTTTTACCTTCAATCTTTCCCAGCATCAGAGTCTTTCCCTGCATCAGGGTCTTTTCTAATGAGTCGGCCCTTCACATCAGGTGGCCAAAGTACTGGAGCTTCAGCATCTGTCCTTCCAATATACCTGTAAGTTAACTAAGGGATTTAGTGACTTTAAAATGTTTTTATATTTTCAGCTCAAGACAAGGGAGTTTTGTATGAGGTATTCCTAATTTTTAAGCAGGGCAGAAATCCAGATACACCAGCACCTCAGGTAACTGATCATCACAATGTACAGTGTAGGTGTTGGGGAGGAGTGATAGGCAGGGATGGCTGGGGAAAGTGGGCACCATGGTCAGCCTATCTTCACTATTAGGCTTACTTACATAGTCTGACC